>NC_089173.1:14560009-15239956 GCF_009819655.1 Sylvia atricapilla | reverse complement strand
AAAATCTTTAGAGTGAAAAAGGGACAAACCTAACCCCCGACACTGCTATTCCTCTAAAAATGCTATTGAAAAGGGACTGGACACTTAAAAAAAAAATCACTGCTGTACCATAGGGAAGCTGCAGTCATTTGTGGTTTCAGCTCTCTCTTTTATGATTATATACTACTGTTTCTGTTATCTCTATTAATTAATTTGTCTGCCACAGCAAGTATTGCATATTGAGTGATGTAGAACAGACTGACAACGTGACATCCATGTTTTTTTGGCACATGTTGGAACAAATTTTGTCACCTCTGTGAGCTCTCTAGCGAATTAAACCTTTGGCCAAATTCCTTCTCTTATGACTACTTTGGGTTCACTCTCCATTTTGGCAGCCCTCAGCTCCAAGGTAGTTCAGTGGCAGAATAGATTTTAGTATTCAGCTGGTTGTCTCAGTTCAGCTGGCTGACAGGTTCAGGATGCAGTACTGTGAGTTTATTGTTAATTGAATAAACTAGGAGCCTGTCAAACTGCTGTGGTTGAGCCTGTTTCCCTCATAGAGCTTGTGCTGGTGGAGTGGCTGGAGGTGGGACTGTGCTTTCCATGAGTGGGACTTAATCCTCTCGCTCCAGGTTTTGTTGTGGTTCTTTTATATATTATTTTATATATTTATAGAAAAATTTCAAATATTTATCTGGTGAAAATGCTGTGCAAGAAATATTTGAACAACAGAGTGGTGAGAGGTGGTGACACCAAAGATAACACACAGGTTTCATCTGATCTAATAGCAGTAACAGGCAAATAAACACCAGGCTGCAGTAAGTCATGACCAAACTCTTCCAGTAGCACAGACAAGGCTAAAGAATCTGTTAGAGGGAGCAAATGGAAACAGATGAGAGAAACTGGTGAGAGAAATTAGAAATAAAGAGTAATTTGGTTCTGTGTAGAGGAATAGCATGGGGAAAATAAATCTTCAAGTCAGTGCTTTGCTCTTGAAGAGCTGAAAGGGATCAGAGGAGCTGTCTTGGACAAGTCAAGTTCCAGGCAAGGTCACAGGAGTGAGGACATGAGGGAAATCCTGGCAGTTGTCTTAGTTCAGACCATTGCCTGTAGGAAACTCGGAGTCAGGGAACATCATGTGGATAACACATGGTGCAACCCCAGCCCCAGACTGGACAAGAGGACTGGTAAGGAGGGCTCTGTTAAAAGTCCAGGTTCCCTGAGGTTTGCCACAGGAGTGTGTCTGGTGCAGAGAAAACAGCCACAGGCTGTGATGCTCAGCGTGGGCATCGCCCTCTCCATGTGCAGGGTGAGCTCTGCCTGGGACCAGGCTTCCCCAGCATCTCCCTGCCTGGGCAGAGCAGGGCACCAGGGCTCCTCCAGAAGGACTCTGGGGCCACCACTGAGCCTGACACTGCTCTGAGGGCTGCTGCAGGCTGCAGAGTGCATGTGGTGGGCTGGTATTTGGCTCTATTTACTCAAGGTTTCCTCTTGGAATCCCAGAACTGCCTCCTGGAGCAGCTCTGAGGGCACAGGGCTGGGTAAATTGATGGCCAGGCAGCTGCTTTGGCACCCTGGCCACTCTGGCACTGGGCAGTCCCTCCCTTGCAGAGGTGTTGGGCAAAGGCACCGACCTGGTGCCTCAGCTCTCCAAATATAGGGATGTTTCCCCATGAACTCCTCTTTGCAAACCCAAGGGCTGTTAAAAGAAGAAGGTCTCGTGACTGTGTGGTGCTTGGATGCCATGGCAATGTAATTAGCTGCAGAGCAATCTTACTAAAAATGTCCTTGGTGGAGGAGAGGATGGGGTGGGAGAGGATGGATATTTAAAGGGGAGGAAGTTTCCAGACCTGTGGCTTCACCACAGCTTGGCTGCTTAAGCCAAGTCCTTCAGCTCAAATATGAATCCAGAGGTTCAGAGCATAATGTTTACTACGGTGTCCATGTGGGAGGGAAAGCAGCACAAACTCTTGGAGATGAGAAGGTATTATATAACATCTTCCCACCCCCAAGCCTTTCCAAGCCTTTGGAAAATTTTCTAAAGTGTCTTAGGCTAAAAACCTTTTTGAGCTGCTGGATAACTTGAAGCAAACTTCAGAAAAGTATACCCATTACTTTTCCCTTGTTCTTCTTTTTTCTCTTCAATGTTATCTATGTATCCAAGAACTCCCAGGCTGCTTAATCCAAAGGAGGCAGACACGGGGTTCTGCATGGAACTCGGAAAGCCTCGGTGCAGGAAAGCTGTGCTGCTGATTACTTTATCTCTGTTACTCTGCTAAACCCTCAGAATTTGGCAACCTGGGTATTTTTTATATCCGTGTGGCCTTTTTTCCTCCCTCCCTCATGACCTCTGTGGCTGCATTTGCTAAAAGTTCCCTGTATTAGATATGAGGCTATGTATCAGCATCCACAGGGCAGATGCTTCCAAGCTGCTGAAGTATTGAAGAATCCCAGAATACTGGAATAGTGTGAAGCATTTGGAGTTCAACTTTAGCTCTGGTGAGCTGGAAGTTACTGTGATCATTTCACCAAGTTCTGTCCTCAGCTGTGTCCTCTAGAGAGGAAGAAATCAGTTTCTGTTTATGGTTAATCCTACTGCTCATTTATATAAGCAATTATAGTTTTATTTTTGGGTTAAATGAAGACTAACCATAGGAATAAAAGTAAGGTTTCATAGGGATATTTTTTAAAACTTAAGTGAGATAGTGAAGTGATCCAGTGGAGGGTGAGCTAGGATTTGGTGGCATTTTGGTGGATTTTTGTATTCAGACGTTGTTCTCCTTTATTTGAATTTTCCTGCATGTTAGGACAAGGCACAGGCAGCAGTGTTTTCCATCCTGATGAATGAAACAGAGCTCAAGGAGTTGAGCTCAAATTGGCTTCTCCTGCAAAACAATTTCTTTCTGTCACCTGAATCATAATTTTAAAGCATGAAAACTCTTCATCAGGACAGCAGTATTTTAATTCCTTACATTTTGCAGAGCTAAAAAAACTCCCTGTTCACTGAAGTTGTTCAGAGTTTGCTTTGGGTTGTAAAAGTCTGTAAGGTCACCTTGATTGCTGCAAGTCAGTGTGGTCCTGACGGGCTGTTCTTGAGGATACAACCATTGCTGTGATTTAATCCAAATCTGTTTAATCACATATAATCCACATAACTCAAATATGCTTGCCCAGGATCCAGTTTCAGAGCTGTACTGAAGAGAGGGAAATCTTTTGTTGTCACAAGTCCTGCTGACATCAGTGGGGTTTCTTATTGATGCAGGACTTAGCACTGGCACATGCAATTACAGCAAAATTTGGGGTTTAGCATATTTGCAATTTACTGTATTTTTAGGAAGCTGTTGCTTGGAGGTGAGTGAGTAAATGAACTCTGGGCCACATCCAGCAAAATCTTGGACTGAAGAGTTGTGCCAAGTACTAGGGAAAATCATACAATAATCTGAAATAATTTGTGGTGTGATTAAAAAAACCTGTAAATGTTTGGTTTATATTATTGTCTTAGAAATTTCATTTGCTATGAATGAAAAAAGATCCTGTGGTTCCCTCAAGGCATTCTGTGTTGGGTCAGAAATGTTTCAACAACAAAAAGCCATAGGGTTTTTCAGCATAAATAACACCCAGATGTTATTGCAATGTTACTGGTTATGATTTTCATCTCCAAGTTCTCAAAATCTACTCAGCCCCTGTTACTGGGATGTGGAATCATTAATTGTCTGTGTAATCACAGACTCCTTCTCCCCATGGTGTTTACTAGGAATTTACATTTCCACAGCTCTGTGGCCTTGGAGCCCTGCATCCCCAAACCTGCATCCCAAAACCTGCAACCAAAACCTTCATTAAAAAACCTGCATCCCAAATCCTGCTTCCCAAACCTTCATCCAAAACCTGCATCCCAAACACTGCATCTCCAAACCTGCATCCCAAACCTGCATCCCAAAACCTTTTCAGAGCCAGGGAAGCTGTAAACAGCTGAGCAATCCTGGTGAACAGAGCCCACACAAGTGTACAAAGTAATCCCTAAAAAAATGATGGAAAGGACAAAAAGAAAGCATCATACTTTCCAAACCACTGAGACCTCAGCCAGGCTTCAAGGTAAATACTGGAATAAATAAATAGTGCATGATCTGAGAGGCTGAATCCATACCCATAACCACAGTTTGTTGCTTATCTAGTGAAACAATAACTACAAGGTGAACTTTTTTCAGCTTGCAAACTGTCACCTCTGGTGCATTTCTGATGTGAGTGAATGTTTTTTTTTTTTTTTTTTTTTTTTTCTCTCTGTGGCCATTTTGCAATTTTCTCTGCGTTTGTTTTGATTGTAAATAGGTACACACATTAGCTAAAGCCAGATAATTTTCTCCTGGCCAGCTTTGCCAGTAAATCACTGAGCTATGTAATTGGGTTTGTATAAAATTATGCACTGCAAACTTGGGAATAAGTAAAACAGAAACAAAAAGTTGATTTTTGTAAATAGTACCATTTATTTTACATTCAAAACTTCTGTTTGCCTCCATTTTTCTATTCCCTATCATGATCATTCTTTAAATGTTGAATGAAAATCCAGCTACAAGATAAATTCAAGCAGAACTGGTAATAATTTCTGGTTTAGCTTGTAGGTGGAGTTGAATACAGTGGATAACTACAAGCAATATGTTCTGAAGACGATGGTGTTCAGACAAATACCCAATTTGATTCTGATAAATTGGATGCAAGACTTTGACCAGCATGAGAAGAACAGGTGAGAACCCTTGAGACTGATGCAGAAATAATCAGTATTTTGATGGTCAGGAAAAATATTGCTCCAGCAGGACAATAGATCTTCTATTAAAAACTCAAAATACTAATTACAATCTGCCTAAAAACTTATTATAAATGGAGATAGAAACATGTTTATATTATGGAGAGGCTTATTTGCAGATAAGCAGGAAACCAGTCACACATCTTCACAAACATAATTTTAGCTGTTTTAATTAGCAGGTTTGCTTTGATTTAATTTAATTCAGCGATTCCTTCTATCTTTACTGACACATGTGCAAATAAAATGGGCTGACCTGACTCCTGACACCCCATTTCCTTTTTAATTTCTGGATTTGTTGTTGTTGATTCCGGCAGTGTTTACAGTGGAATGATGGGGTCAGCACTTCCTCCCAGCATGGACACAGATGGAAGGTGAGGATGACAACTCTGCATCTGAGGGGCCTTTTTTCCCCCCAGCACTGCTGATTCCTGAGGTGCCAATAATCTCCAGCTTCCAATTCAATTTAGGGTCAGAATGACAAAAAAATGTACTCTTTTTTTTTTTTTTTTTTTTTTTTTGTGTAGTTGTGGTAAGAGTGAAGCGACCCTTTATTTGCTATAAAGCCAGACCCTGGAAAGAAACCCCATGTGTGCATCAGCTTTGGGTGGAAAAACAAGCTTTAAAGCTCTCAGAATTCATATATTTAATGTTTGGCGATTTGTTGGGTTTATTTAACAGTGAAAGTTGTTATTGACAGAATAAGAACACATAGTCCAGGATAAAATCACAGCATTAATGCACTGACAAAACCCCAATCTGTGTTGACTTTGTTGAGCTTTTTGTTGGTCTGAGGGCTTGGAAAGTATTTTTTCTTTTTTATGTCAGAAAAAAAGATTGTTAATAAGCCAGGTGTTGTTCTCCCTTCCCTCTGCACCCCTCCCTCTGCAGTCTCACAGCTCTATGATAGGTAATTAAAACAATCACTGAAATGTTTCAAAGCTGCTGCAGCCTTCACTCGACTTATAAATTCCTATTTGAAGAAGAATGTTAAAATTAATTTGTATCTGGCTCAGGAAAGTGCTCTTTACTTGAGCAATGGACTTTACAACATTGCCAACAAAAAGAATGGAATTAATATTATATTTGCCTTTATCTAGGGTTATTCTATTAACTGTTTTATACTGAAAATTAATTTCAATATTATACAGATGCCTACAAGTCTTGAATGGAGCAGTTTTAGCATGCAGCCGTTTTAGCATGCAGCCACAGCTCTCCTAGTTCATAATTGTGGTAAAAATAAGAATTCAAAAGGAATAAACTTGCCAGGGCAATTAAATGATTCTGCCTCCAGATAATGGAAGGACGAAGTTTATATTCTTGGACTGTAAAATCTGTAAGAGGGAAAAGTGTTATTAAGGAAGTATTGTGTGCTTATTTTGAAAAGAATGATAATTTTACAAGTTTCTTTTTCTACTGAGGAAAAATACTTTGGAGACATTGGGGTAGGAGCATTTTTGATGTGGAAACACTCCTCTCTTTTTCTTCCCCATCTCTATATTTTGTATTTCAGTTCCCTGCTCCCATAGGGCTTTGGAAGCCTTGTAATTCATCCTTTATGGAATTCTTGGTCTATGGGACAGGATTTTATTATTAAAATAAGCTTTCTTGTAATGTAATCTTTTTGATCCTTGAAACACCCTAATCTTTACAAATGAGTGTGTTATGTCCCTGTAAAGGGGATCCTTTTTCCCTCCCTTTCCTGATTTGTCCCTCTTTGAGGTTGGCACTTCCCTGGCATGGGCAGGAGTGGTGGCAACCACTGCAAGCAGAAGAGACAAGTTGAGGAATTTTCAGGATGAATGGAATTGGCTCAGGCTTCGAAATTACTGATTAAAAACGGAAAAAGCCACATAGGATGAAAGGTTTTGTATCTCCCTTGTTGGTGTGTGGGGAATCCTAGCCTGGCCTGGAAGTCAATATGTGAATAAAGCAAATGTTTTTACATGTTTACTTATGGAAATCTGAGAGATACCAAGGAACAGGGTGCAAACCAAAAATATCAATACTGACAAATTCAAATAGGAACTTTTCCCCATTAAATTTCATATATAAGACTATGCGCAAACATTTCCCATTTATGAAAGGCAACATAGCCTCATCCTGTTTTTGTTCCTTTGTGGACATTTTTAACTCCTTCCTAAATGTTTCTAAATCCTTTTCTTCTAACCACACACAGGTATGGCAAAAAAATTTACAAATGTGGATAAAAATGTGACTTAAATCCTCATCTGTTGTTGCATCAACACAACTCAGTCTGACAGTGTGTTTTTGCTAGGTGGAACAAAGAGCAGTAAATTAGTTCTGAACATTTATGATCTGGCATTACAAAGACTCCAACAGACTGTGTTCAAAATCAGTCAGAGTGATGGGGATTAATAACTCTGGTTCTATAACCTTTTCTGTATCTGCAGCCTGGCTGAGGGCACATTTCAAGATCTGCTGCCATATTTCATTATTGTAACCTTCATTTGAAAGACCTTTCTGATGCTTAAAAAAAAGAAACAGATTAGTTTTTTAGTAGAGCTGGATGAATAACTCAGAATTAATAATTCACTCAGTGAATTTTGCCTCCTATTCTGTAGGAAGAATGAAGAAAAAATAGTTGTCAAAATTTTTCTTGTGACTCATTGGGTTTTTTATTAATCAAAAGTAGAAATCAGAATTTAGGCTGTGTTATGTATTTGTGATTGATCAGTCAGATGGTATGGGTTTAAATCCCCAATTAATTGAGGACAAATACTAGAATAAATTTCATTATTAAATATTTGAGCAGACAGTATTTAAAAATCTCTTTCCACCTGCACATAAGCTTAAAATCAGGTTTGGAATGAACTCTTGAAAGTAAAAATCCAAGTGCATGAAAATTGCTGGAAAGGAAATGTAGATAAGGCAGGAATGTGGCCAAGCCAAGTTTATTACAAGACACAAATAAGTTTGAGGCTTCCACAAAGATTCCCTTCTTAGCTCCAACACCTGTTTTGGGAGAAGAGTAATAAATATTGGGATAAATATGGGAGCAAGGCAAATGAGAAGTTTATTGAATTTTCCTGCCTCCCCAGCCACGGTGCTGTGTTTTATGGGAGTGAAATGTTTGATGTAAGTGAAAGCACGTGAAGAATTGGCATCTTATGCCTCTCTCTGCCTCCCAGCTGGAATGCTTGTATCCCACCCGTGCCAGCCTAAGGGGCACCCGTGTCTTCTCCTGCATTTTTGTGCACTTGACTTTGCCTTCTTCCTAAACAGAGATAAAACAGTTAAATATTTCCCAACAAAACCCCCACATGTGATCTCTAGGGCCATGCATACCATCAAACTGTCATTTCCTTCGATTAACCTCCATCTGACCTCCCTCCCCCGAAGTGCTTTCCGATCTCCTTGTTCCTCCACTTAACCCTGGTGCTCTCTTAGTGCCTCTGTCACTCAGAAGCTGGACACGTTCCTGGAGAGCCCAGTGGAGATATTGGGATGGAAAACTGGGCAGAATTTGCCCCAGATTACACAACCCAGAGCTGGATGTGTCCAGAAGTGCAAAGGAAATGCAGCCTGGATAAGAGCAGGTGAAGAAACTTGAACTTTAAGAGTGTCTATTAAGTGTTTTATGAATATTCCGAAATATTTAAGATCATAAAAGGTTCATGACTTAGATCCACAGGACTTTTCTGTTGTAACTCCTTCATGTTCTCAGGAAGGGCCAGGTTGTGGAGAATAAAATCACGACCAGGAGAGGATCAGAGTAAATTAGTCACCTCCTTACAACAACAGTTTGGAAATTGCCAGGGTCGTCTATTTTATCATTTTGAAAATCAACAGGTCTATTTTTAATCTCAATTTTTGTCTACAGGTAGCAAGAAAATGAAAATTAGGGAGGCCAGAAGAAATGAAACATTTCAAAATTATTCCTTCCTACAAAAATTTCAGTTACTTCAAAATGAACTTTTTTTGCCTGGTGGTTTGCAAGAAATGCTGATGTTTGTGTCAGCTTGGGACAATTTTATTTTTTTTTCCTGAAATTCCTCTAGAGAGAACAATATGGAACTGAGATGTTATGAATCCAGTCAGATCATGCTTTGGACTGACAGCAGAGAACAGCAAAGCCTACACTGAATCCATAACTTCTGCTTATGGAATAAAATACATTTTGGGATGATAACAGAGGCCATGTGTGGTGAAGAATCTTTTCATCCCAAGGTAAGCTGGTACAGTGGCACAAGCTGAAACTAAGCACTTTGGTTCTAGGCTTAATTTGACTGTTACATCTCATATTTTTTGCTGAGAGATTAAAAATGTGCCATCAGAAGCCTCAGCATCACATCAATTCCTATGGACGAGGATGGTTAATCCCTTAAATCAATCTGTGATGTAGTAAATAGGTCAGAAAATTCCTCATTTCATCACCCAGCATAATTTACAGAACTTACAGGATTTTTGTAGATAGAGAATTCTGCAAATGTTTAGTTAGAAAAGACCTTCAAGACCATAGAGTCTTTTTTTTTCTGAATATCACTTTATCCTTTTTTTTAAATTATCCCATTAACATTTCAAGAACAGAGTCTAAGTATGCAGCATTCCATGATTTTTACTCAACCCCTGAGATCATGAAAACTATTGGAAAATAGTTTTAAAGCAAGAAAAAATTGCAATGTAAGATTCCTGTGCAAACACTGGATCCATTCCTTCTGCCAAGAGTTTATAATCTATTTTTTAAGTTTTTATTCATGCTGGGTTTTTTTTCCCCCCCACCATTCCAGTGGGAATGTTACATTTATAAACCAGGTGGAAGCAGATATTGCAGATGTACAGTGGGGATGTTGGTGAGAACTTCCAGCATGATGTGGTTGGTGGAGCAGTAGCGCCAAGTTCCTGCACTGGTAGGAACTGGTGTGACTGGTTCAACTCTGTTTTAGTTAATAACTAAAATAATCATTCTATAATTCCACAGGGATTGTAAAAAATCCCACTTTTGGAGTAAATGTGACCCATTATTGTCCCTGTTAAGTTTTTGCAAATGATTCTCCAGAAAAAAACCCCAATATTTTCTGTGCAATCCTCCCCCAAACCAATCTGCAGTGACAGGGCTGTATTCACCTGCTGGAGTAGAGAATTTAAATGGAAGAACAAAAAGAAACTGAAATTGCCTTAGGGATTGAGGTCAGGTGAAGGTTAATCAAAGGAAATGACAGTAAAATGGCATTCGAGGCTCTTGGTACATTTTTAATCATTCTTTTCTCTGTCGCTCATAAAAGACACAAAAGATGTCCAACTTTTTGCTATTGTATTTAAGGATGACTTTTATTTTTGTCTTTATTGCTTTAAAATAGCCTTTCTTTTTGATTTCTCTCGTAGATTTAGCTCCTGAAAACTTGCATTGCAGTGCCTTAAAGATGTGTGTGGGAAATTGGGAATGGGGGGGAAGAA
Source organism: Sylvia atricapilla (assembly GCF_009819655.1). Taxonomy (NCBI): domain Eukaryota; kingdom Metazoa; phylum Chordata; class Aves; order Passeriformes; family Sylviidae; genus Sylvia; species Sylvia atricapilla. The sequence continues at coordinate 15,229,764 of NC_089173.1, read as the reverse complement.
GAATGTTAAGAAAAGGGAGTAATCTTCCCCAGAATATCTCTCATTTTAACTCCTCTTTCTCAAGTGATAGATTTTGAAGGATTTCTAGAAGTCATGAGTTTAGGGGATAAATACTCAGAAAAGCTAAATATTCACATTATTACACAAGTGTCAAGCTAAGTGAAGTTCATGATTGCAACTACTGGAAACAAGAATAGTTTCTTTCACACTCTGCTATCTAGAAGTTATTGTTCTGGTTTTAAATCTAAGTATTTTTTGTAAAAAATATTAGAATAATCTCCACAATTGCTATGGAATTGTGAAGTCATGTCTGAATTTGCAGGCTGTTGGTTATATTCTGATTTTGTGTATGTGAAAAGACCCTGTTTGGGAACTTTTCTCTCCCAAGTTTGGAGTTGCCACTTTATGTCCGTTACCTCAGATAACTTTGGCACCACTACAACAGGAACAGGAGCAACTTTATGTAACTTATAACTGCCCAAGGCGACTTTTAAAAAAAATGTGAGCAATGCATTTTTTTTCAACTCTGTATAGACTCCCTTCCCCCTGTAACCCAAAGGGTCCTAAATGGGATGGATTAAACTCAAACAGCTTTTAATTGAGGTAACTTGGTGTAGCAAATGTGTTCTCCCTGCTCTTTTCATCAGTGTTGTGCACTGAGCCCCTTGAATGATGCAGCTGGAGCTGAGCTTAGGCAGGACCTTGAGCCAAGTTAAGGCAAGACCTTAAGCCTTTGGAGAGGTTTAAAAACACATCCCTGCAGCCCCATGCAAAGAGTGTCCCCACTGTGAGTTGCAGAAAAATGAGATTTTATGCATATGAGATGCTCCACTTTCACTTTGGGGGGAAAAAAAAAATAAAATAGTCTGGAAGTGATTTCCTTGTGTGTCCTTGTGCTGCTGTGGCCAGGATTGCTGCTGGGAATGTGGCACTTTTCCGCTAGATCCCGCTTAGCAAGAGCTGCCACATAGATGCCAGATGGGCTCTTTGCCAGGGAGGAGGAGGAGGAGGGAAAGCCCTGCCCACCCTGCAAACACTGCTGAGAAAAAGCCTGTCAGGGAGCTAGTGTAAAAATTGGGAAAAACGGGAAATCTGTATCAGAAGTTGTTGAGCAAAGGTTGAGTTGAGCTGAGCTCACTTCCAGGGAAGGGGAGAGGAACACGGTGGGGAGGGCTGGGCTCTGGTGCTGGGAGTGCAGAAGCTCCCAGCAACAAGTGCCTGGTTTTGCAGGCACAGGGAGATGAGGAACCCGGGGATTTCCATGTTCACAGGATATGACTGGGATTTTCTGATGCTGCAACAATGCCAGCATCAGGTTTATGGAGGGCGTTTTTCAACGCAGCCTCAGCCTGAGCAGCCAGTTCTGCCCCTATAACTCCCTGTCTGGTAAAACCTCTGTCCTACTAACAGAAATCCAAATGATTTTGGTGTGTCTTTGGCAAAACAGGAATATCTGTTTAAGAAAAAGAACAAATTGTGAGAGAGATAATTTAAAATGAAAATTGAGTACCTGAGTTGAGGGGAGCATTAACTGCTGACAACTGGAAAACTCTTGGACTGAGGGAATGTGAATTTTCCACCTGGTCTAGGGGAGTTGAAACTGGATGAGCTTTAATGTCCCTTCCAAACCAAACCATTCTATGACTTTTTTATTTAACAAACAACATGACCTCAGAATTTTGCTGAAATAAACACTAAAGAATCATGGCCAGATAATATCTCTATTTTTAAAGCATCCAATAAAAATATTCAGTCAATTATACCCCTGCATGCCCAAGTATTATTCAAGTATGGCAAAGATCAAGTTGGTTTGAGCATTTTTATTGCAACTCCTGGGTCATCACTCCCTCTCCTGCCCACAGAGCCCATCCTGGATCAGGAGTGCTTGTGAGGACAAGAAGTTATGATCTGAATGTAGCTGGATTAATGAGTTTGAGTGCTTGCCATGTGGCAAAGTGACTGTGGGATAAAAAAGGAGTATTTAGAGCTTCCCCATGGGTGGAAAGTGGGGTCTGTGGGCAGAAAGGGGGGTCTTGTGTTCAGTCTCTGCTGAAGCTGAGGTGAGGGCAGTGAAGCAGCTGAGCTGAGGGGAAGCTCTGCCTGGTGTCTCATAGCTTTTCAGGCTGGTTTTAAGATCTTGTACCAAATTACTAGCCTGAGAGGGGGGCTCAAGGTGAGGAACCTCACTGGAGCATCAAAGGAATATGATAAAATATGATGGAGGAACAGCAACAACCGATGGCTTAGCATTTCCTTTCACTCCCTGTTTTTGGAGAGAAACCTTCCATGCGAGTATTCTCAGGTGATGCTTTGGCTTCTGTTGGAATAAATTGCTTGTCTCAGTTTGATCCCTGAGCCTTTTGATAAAAATAACGTGGTTTTGTGCCTTATTAGAAGCATGATTGAGTCCAAACCCTGACAAGGCTGTGCTGGATGTGAGGGATCAGGGAAGGTCAGGGATGTGCTGAGTACAGAGGCTCTGGTGGCTGCTGGCAAACAGAGGGTTTGTCTCTGGTGCTCTCGGCTTTCCACCTTCATTTTCCACCCTTCCACCATCAAGATGTAGGCATGTTCAGGAGAAAATTCACGCTGTCTAATTTTAGATGTTCAATTTAGGTTGCCCCTGGCTGTAACAAAGCACAAGCTCTGTTTGCTGCAAGTCTCTTCAGTTGCAGAGTCAGATTCGCATTTGAGACCAGTTCTGGGTGAGCAGAAAGCAGTGGGAGCAGCTCCACATCTCAGACAGGGCTGCTCCCCTGCCAGAGCTGTCACCAGGCCACTAGGCTCTCACTGAGCACCCAAACCAGATCCCTTGTTGGGGCAGGACCAGTCATTGCCCAGCAATTTTATTGTTGAGGCAGCTCATTTTATTGTGAAGGTTTCTGTGATAAATCCTCAATGTAAGCAAGCTTTGAAAAAGGAAGGAGTCAAAGCCTTTGAAAACATTTCTAAGTGGGAAAGTTTCACAGTGAGCTTGAGATGAAGCCCGGTTTGCACCAGATGCCCAGTCAGGTGGGAATAATCTCCAGGATAACCTGCTGGGTCATCACTTCTCCTGGTGCTTTGTCCCATTGGCTCTTGCAGCTCTGGAATCTGTGAGAAGCAGAAGGCAGGCAGCTCTATTTTCAGATTAGGGGAGGTAGACTCCCTTCCTGAGGTTATTTGTTGTATCATCTGAAGTTAATTTAATGTTTAAAATAGCGACAAACCAGTTCTGAGGGATTTTAACCTGCAAATGCACTGCAAGCAGTCACTCCCTGTGTTCTGTGCTGCAGGAGGATGGGATTCCAGAACCATCTGGACACAACCCTGTGCCATGTGCTCCAGGAAGACCTTGCCTGAGCATGGAGGTTGGCACCAATGGTGCCTCCAACCTTACCCATTATTCTGTAATGGTCTGGAGGAGGGCATTAACAACTAGGACATTTCTCTGTGGAGTTGATTTGGAAACAGGAGCTGCTTGGAAGGAGATCTTTGCAATCAGGAAGGTTGTCCCTGCTGAAATCATCAGAAATTTGGGAGGATTGTGGCTGCCTGGGCAGCCCTGAGAGGCTTTGGACCATTTGATGAGGTCACCTGTAATTATGGGTTTAGAGAATGTGTCAGTATTTCACTCTGGCATCCTTTCAAAGTCCTAATTCTGTGCATCAGTGTCTTTCAGATGAAGGAAGTGAAATCCTTTCTTGCCCCTGGTGTCTGAGTAAATTGATATCAAATTCTCTAATGAAAAGACAACTTGTCAGCAGAGGCAAGCAACAAGAAAATCTGGAACAGGAGGTAACTTCATGATGGATTCTACATCCTCAGGGACTTTCTAAGCTGAGGATTAATTTTCTATTATATCCATGTGTGGGGCTTTCCTCAAATACTCTTCCACTAAAACAATAATACTTTTTTCGATTACATTATCATAAAATGTTACAACTTTTTTGACAATCTGACACTTGGAGGTCAAGGCTTTCATCATTGTGACTGTTGTTGCCCCCTTTTGCTTTTGTTAAATGAAGCATCTTTTTGCTGCCCCACTGAAGCCATGGGTTTGTGGAGAAAAAGGAAAAAAACAGGGAAAAAAACCCTTGGGAACTGAACTTCTGCAGGGGTTTGCACTCCATGAGCTTGATCTACAAGTCCTGATGGACTTGCAAATCCTTCACAAGCGCCTCTTCTCAATATTTTAGCTCAGTTGCTTCAGTTTACTTTAGTATCTTTATTTTTTTTAGATTTTTTTTAATATATTCTTTATTTTACCATCTCTATTTTCTGTACAGTAACTCTGAGAATTCTTTCAGACAAAAAAGGGCATTTTTACTTGTCTACATGCTTGACTGTGTGAGATAAAGCCAGAGCACCAGAGATCCAGAATTTCCTGTAGTGCATCAGAATTTCATATTGCATCTAAAAATTAATTGCTCAGGGTATGATCCAATGGTTTATCAGGAAGAAGGATTTGGATAACTACAGGTTGCAACCTATTTTAGGAGAGTGGTCAGTAGCTCAAATAGTTTGGAGTTCTCCACCTGGAAGTGTAGGGAGTTGGAGAAGGAAAAATAGTGCAAGGTGTCTGAAAATGACCTGAGTGCTAAGGAGAGGCTCCAGCATCGGAGGGGCTGTGTTCCCCTTTGGAACACTGATGGATTGGTGCTGTGGGGTCACTTATGGTGAAATAAGGCTTGAGAGGATTTCTTCACCTGGGCACTCATGGACCCCTTTTGATTTTGTTGGCACCGAGGAGGAAAGGATGCCCTGATTTCACAGGACAGCTCAAAACTCTGTAATTTTGGGGATATTAATCCAGTTGCCCCCAAGAAAATCAGTATTTTTTTGTTTTTATGATTTTACAACAAAAAATAGGTATCTTTAATGTAGATATATGATTTTACAGCAAAATGTTACTAAATCAGGACAAGATGAATTGAGAAGTTGGAGATGATTGTAGAGGGAGCTTGGGCAGATATGGATTTTCCTGTCGGAGAGCAGAGGCTCCTTGTACAGGCATAGGGCATGCAGGTACCAGGAGCTCTGTCTGTCCCCCAGCCAGGATGGAATCATGGAATCGTTTGGGTTTGAAGGAACCTTAAAGCCCATCCAGTTCCACCCCCTGCCATGGGCAGGGACACCCACTGTCCCAGGTTGCTCCAAACCCTGTCCAGCCTGGCCTTGGACACTTCCAGGGATGGGGAGTCCACAATCCAAAGGCTAGGTCAATAGAAATGTTGGAAAACAAGGCTGCCCAGCTGCTTTCCCACATTTTCTGTCTCCTTCAGTGAGGAAAAGAGGGAAAAGCCTTCCTGACACAATGTTCACAAGGGACACATCACTGAGTGTCAGCGCAGGGAACATGAATTGATCCCAGTTAATCTTCCCGGCTTCCTTCCTCACCTCCATTTTATAAACTGGAATTGGCAGGGAATTATGGCCACAAAACCTGATTTTTGCCTCAGTTCTGCTCCTCAGCACAGAACTACCTGACAATTAATATTTGTGTATACCTTTTGAAATCTGTGACCTTTGGGGAGTTGACAGAGCTATAATATTGGTCTTTGTGCGCTCGCCTGGCTTTTAAAGTCCCTGCTTGGTGGATGTAAGTTCAGTGGATACAGATCTAAAACTTGATTTCCTCAGTATAGCTGCAGTAGCATTCAGCTGTGGGTATGTAAGATAATAGTATTAAAAGCAACCTTCCATCCTGTTGTCATGGATGCAGCACAGCCCAATCCTGGGAGCACTACACCACCAGTCTTTGTACAATCTCATTTTTATCTACAAATTTTGATTTAATTATACCAGAAATTCTGCAGCCGTCTATAATATATGATTTTATTTTCCATTTCAAGCATAAAAATGTAAGAATTGAGCAGCTCAAGCTCTTTGTCCAGTGCTCTTATTTTGCATTCCAAGTATCTGTCAGTATTAGTTATGAGACTGTGTGAAATAAGTAGCCATGAAAGATGCCTGCTTTTATGACAGAATGAGTGGTTTCATGAATTTTAAAGGAGCACATTTGTATTTTCTCTTCTTGAACTACATGGGCTACTTGCAAATATGACAGAAGATAATTGTTTGAGGAATTATGATGCCTTTCAAGATTTTGTGGGATATTACTATTTTCATAATCTTTCATTTATCAGCTTCTGCACCTTGATTTATTTATGGGTGTAATTTGGAAATTAAAGTACTCCCACTCTGGCAGCCAAGGTACACGTTTGCTTGGCGTGGCCTGTGCTCCCTCCTCTTGGCAAAAATAATAAATGTGCTAAATTTTGTGCCAGACACTGAAGGAAGGTGTCAGGACTGGGGGCATCCAGGTGTGATCCTGGCCCACATGAGCCATGGGGGAAGAGTCCGAAGCCTTGGGATGAGCAGGGATTTCAATCTCCAGCAGCACCCATGGCACCAGGCAGAGCATGTGCTCAGTTTGTTAGGATTTAAATGAAGGCATTGTTAGCAGGGATTTTGTGTGAGCGAGTAAAGGCTTCAAGCCTTTAATTGACTCAGAAAATCTTTTTAGCTGTGATTAGAGGGACAGATACTCAGCTGGTGAGGACTGATGGTGCTCCATTGAATCAATTTTCATACCCTGTCTGGAGTCAATGGAGCAGGGCTCATTTATAACCCTGTACCTGGCCTGTTATTATAAAAAAACTTTCCAAGCCTGATATCTGAGTGGTACAGTAACCTTTTATCAGGGAGCTGCTTGGCTCAATTTTAAAAAAAAATCATCAAAATCAGGGGTAAAATCCTTGGGCTAATAAATTCAGTGGCATGAGCTATTTCCATTTGGTTGTGAATTTAAGTGTGGAAACCTATGGCTGTGTCCTATTTGCTTGAAAGCTCGGTGATGGATCTGCCATACTTTCATATTTAGTATAAGGTTATCTTCTTAAAGACTAAAATTAAGCATCTCTATATCTGTACGAAGCATCTCCATATGAAGCATCTTCTAGAGACTAAATGAAGCATCTCTATATTATTTTCTGGTTTAGCCTTGAAGTATTTTTATTTTTTCCCTTGGTAATATTATCGCACTTTCCATCCCGTGATAACTGCACAGAAGAATTTTATTTTATGGTTAAAAAAATATAAAAAAAAATCTGGATATCTTTCTGTATTAAACTTGTCCCTAACATCTGAATATTATCACTGAAAATCCCCTCTCAAAATTCTGTGCATGCCCATAATTAAACTGCTCTGAAAGGTGCAGTCAGGAGAACCAGGCACAAACATTATGGAGTGAAAATTAAAGAGGCAAAACATCAGAGTGTCTACTGTATGTGCCTGCTGTTAGACACTGTCCTGGGGTGACTATGATGCCTCTGTATCCCCAATTGTCTGTTTTGTGTGTGCTGTAGGTTGTGTTCTGTACCTTTAAGAGTGGTTCTGAGGGTGAGCAGGGAAGAAGACGTGCGCAGTTTGTTTTGAAAAGTGTTCACTCCTCTACATTCCTTTTTCTGTTGTTTTTTTTGGTTTTTTGGGGTTTTTGTTTTTTTTTTTTTTTTTTTTTTTTTTTTTTTTCTCTTCTTCCTCGGGACTGCGTGTTCGTCAGATACTCGGACAGCGACCAGGGAGAGTTTTTTTTTACTTTTAGTTAGTTTAGCTAGCTGAGGCAAAGAAGCTTCCTGGACTGTTTTTCTCTCTTTTTCTTGGGACTGTTTAAGTCTGCTCTGGACTGAAAACTCAGAGAAGTCTCTGGGATCCGGAATCCGTGGCCCACCGGGGCCTGGACCTTGGCATTTTCCAGCACCAGAAAGACTGAAACTAACATCTGGCGAGAACCTCCTCAGTTTGCCATCCCTCTTTGGAGCAGCGAGAGGTTTTGTTGTTTAATTTTTTTTTTCCTTTCATTCCTCATGCCCGTGAGCATTTTGTTTGTTAAATAAATAGTTTTTTCCACTTTTCTCTGAGGAAATTCTTTTTCCCCGGACCGGCTGGGGGTGGGGCCATTTGGGTTTACTCTCCAGAGGAACACCATTCAGAGGTTTCCTCCCAAATTTGACCTAAACTAGGACAATAATTTAGATTGGTGCCCAATGCGGGGCTCGAGAGAATGGAAAAAACTTGTATTGATTATTGATTGCATTTGGTTGTACTTGGTGTGGGGATAAAGTATTCAGTAGCCATGTTGCTCTTTGAATTCCTAATGTCTCTTGGAATAGTCCATGCTGTGTTTCTGTTCCCTAGGTTTCTTTGAGGTTTTAATGCCTTTCTGGTCCCTAGGTTTGTTTTCTTATCCGGAATTAGCTCCAATGTTGTCCCTAACACATAACTTTTACACTAGAGGTGCACGAATTAGGATTGCTATTTTGTTTGGCTCAGTGATCATGATTTATAGAAAGTTTATGCAAGTACTGGAGTTTGTGCAAGGTATTTTTGGTTTTTGGTTTTTTCTTCCTACCATGCATCCTAGTTCCATCAGCATGTTTTGGGGGATTTATGAATAATTGCACCCACTTTATTAGAGGAGGAATAGGGGATGAAGCTTTTCAGTCTTTCCTGTCTCTCTTATCTTTCGAATTGGTTACATCACTTTTGGGGAATGTTCAGTGTCCCCTGTATGTTAAAGATACCATCTTCCTGGTATTTCATTTGGTGAGCTTCCTCTATATGGTATGCAGCTTCTCTAGAATGAGGGCTGAGATTTCCAGAGGGGCTGATGAGACTGCTGACCCAGAAGTAGACCCAGAGGTAGACTCAGGTGTGGAAAATCCTGAGTGGTGTGGAGAATGGGAGGATATGGGCCAAACCCTGAAGGAATTTTCTGACCCTATACCCTGAGACTTTCCCATGTGAACAAATTCAGAACCCAGCTGAGGTGGGGAAATACTTGAAAGAGAAGTGCCAGGATGATTCCAAGGACAAAAGGATTATTGCAATAAGCTGGGCCCTGGCACATGCTTACCACACAGTGCTAGATAAAGTAAGGCTGCAGATAGAGGCAGGGGGGCAGGGACATAAATCAGTAGCTACCCCAGTCACTCAGACAGCAGCTGAACCAGACAGTGAGTCTAAGTCAACAGCTAAACCAGACAGTGAGTCTAAGACACTGGCAGTCGCCAGAGCAAAGAGAGCACAAAAAACTGATCGACCAGTGGATGATGATGCAGGTGAAGGACCCTCGAAGCCTCCCAAAGACACCAAATCAGAAGCTGGACAAACTGACATAAAATCAGAAGTTGAACCAATTGACACCCAATCAGAAGCCGGACCAATTGGCCCAAGATCAAATGCCCAACCAGCTGGCTCAAGATCAGGAGCCACTATTAAGTCCTTTTCTCTGAAGGACCTTCGAGGCTTAAAAAAGGATTACACTCAACGACCAGATGAATTTATAATTAGTTGGTTAGTCTGTCTTTGGGATGCTGCAGGCGAGGCTACAATTCTGGACAGCACTGAAGCAAGGCATTTGGGCTCCCTGTCACATGATCCAGTTATTGACCAAGGAATGATGAGGGAGGCTACCCCTTGCAGTCTCTGGGAATGGGTCCTGGGAAGTGTGGCACAAAGATATCTGTGTGCAGACGATCTCTACATGCAGCAGACCCAGTGGAAGACCATAGAACAGGGGATTCAACGCTTGAGAGAAATGGCAGTGGTGGAGATCGTCTTCTCAGATGACCTAAATATTAAGAACCCAGACTTGGTACCATGTACACCCATGATGTGGCGAAAACTTGTACGACTTCGGCCACAAGAATACTCGTCTGCTTTAGCAATAATGAAGCAGGATGACATGGGGGAGATTGTGCTGGATATGGCAAAGAAACTTCGAGCATATGCAGACGCCATGCATGGCCCAACACATGCCCGGATCGTGGCTGTGGAAACCTGTCTGCAGAAATTAGAAAGTAAACTAGAGGAGAATCACCATACACTCAGAGACGAGATCAAAGAGATAAAAGAGGGCTTTCTCCAAATCTCGCCTGTGCAGGTCAGAGGTTCTGGCACCAAACGCAGATTTTCCCCAGATAAAGAGGGACGGGGTATCCCACGAGGTAAGCTGTGGTCCCTTCTGCATGATTGTGGAGAAGACATGAAGAGATGGGACAAGAAATCTACTGATGATCTGGCACAACAGCTGCATGAATTGTTGGACGGCAAGACTCAGAGGGGAAGTTCTATTAAGAAGGAGGTAGCTCCAAGCACCCAAGGACATACGGATAATCAGGCTTAGAGAGGTCCTGCCTCTAGCCAGGTAGAGGTTAGGGAAAACTATTTTTTGGACTGTGTGGATTCGTTGGCCTGGCACATTAGAACCACAACAATATGAGGCCTTGGTTGACACTGGTGCACGATGCACATTGCTCCCATCAAGACATGTGGGAGAAGAATCTGTTTCTATTGCTGGTGTGACAGGGGGATCACAGGATTTTACTTTGGTGGAAGCTGATGTTAGTCTGACTGGAAATGAGTGGAAGAGGCACCCTATTGTGACTGGCCCAGAGGCACCACGCATTTTGGGCATAGACTTCCTCCAAAATGGGTATTTCAAAGGCCCAAAGGGACTCAGATGGGCATTTGGGATAGCGGCTGTAGAGACAGAGGGTGTTAAGCAATTGAACACCTGGGACACCTGGGACAGACCTTAAAGGACAAGTTTAGAAAGAAATGGTGGCTTGGAGGAAGATGAAAGTGATTTTCTTCAGGACACAGATGTGACAGTGAGAGGGAAGAATGTAGAAGCAGTCAAGGAAGCCGAAACAGAGGTTGCAGCTAAGGCTGAAACCTTGAACAATGAGAGGAAGGGGTTTGTTCCACTGATTTGGTCAATGAATATGTGGTGAAGACAAGCACAGATTGATTATCTGGGGGAAGAGGTTTTAAAAGGAAACATGGGGCAGATGTTTGAGGCAGAGGAGAAACCACCACAAGGTTGGTCATGGGACTGACACAAATGACAGGGTTAGAAAAGGAGGGGTGGCTTTAGCAGTGGAAACAGCAATTAGCAAGAAAACGGGAAATTAAACCCACTCTGAGCCACATGGAAAGCATTGTTTATTGTTATTATTATTAATTATTGTTATTGTAATTATTAATATTACTGTATTAACTAAAAGCTGACTTGAATCTTACAAACAACTTCTGTCAGAAAAGGAGAAAACAAGTTTTAAATGTTGACTTTTATTTCTACCCTGTTTATTAAGGACTGTTAGCTCTGTTTTGCTAATATCTTGTGTGTAAACAGCATGAGAAAATTCAGTGAGATAGAGATGATAAAGATGATGAACCACTGAAATTTGGTTCCACACTGGGCGCATAAGGAAAAAAAGGATGCCAATTAATGCATTAGTAAAAGAGAAACACTTCTAGAAGTAATAATAATGGTTCTTTATTATTTATAGTTGATTTTAGAAGAGAGAGAGTTCATGTTTATCCTAGAGCAGTTGACACGAGCACTGAAGGAAGAGAAAAAACGCTTTAATCAAGCAGAAATTTCAGTAGTGAGCTGTTAAAGGAAGTTGAGCAGAATATTGTGGAAAATTCAAAAAGATAAAAAATACTTCAATTTGGTAGTTCTTCACTGGTTCTGCAGTTTGGCAGCTGTCAACATCTCAAAATATCATCTCACCCAAACTGTGAAAAGAAAGAAACCCTTTGATTTTTCCCTTGAGACTCCCAAGCTGAAAATGGACTCTTTGTAGTCTCAGTCTCATTTCAGACAGTTTTTTTTTTTAAAAACACTCTTGCTGGCAGAAGCAACTAATTAATAGACTCTCAATTAAATAAGTTTTATCATTTTAACTTGCCTTTTAAAATGAAAAAGAAAGTAAATCTCTAACATTTCCTGCTTTATTATGAATCTTAAGGGACTAAGCATCACATTTCTTGCATCATTAATAATGCAAATTAGTTTTTGTTTGCATCTCCTATAAGTTTATAGTTAGAAGTAAGTATGTAAAGTAAGTATGTAATGCACAGATCTGGGAAATCAAATCATGGCTAGTGGAAATTTTCCCTTAGAGTTCTTGAAAGGTAATGTAAGAAAGATGGGAGGCACTGTGGTTTCTGTTTATTTAACCTTTCTTGCTCTTGCTTTCTTTTCAGTAGAACTCTTTGTGACTTGTCATTAAACACTTCTCTATTCCTGCAGTAACTGTATTTAATTATCTTTACAGTAGCCACAGAATTCAGCTTTTAATACCATTTAAAGGAGAGGTTAAACACATCCATAGCCTACTTAAGGCTATACGGATTGTAGATTTGGTCCTGATTATTGGCAGGAAAACCAGGTGATTATTTCTAATAATATCCAAAAACTTGTTGACTTTGAATCAGTTTTATTTCATTTGCTTAATGAAGCAATGGCCAAATCAGATTAAACTTTGCCCAGGGCCTCTACATCATGCATGGAAATGCCTTGGGAGGGTAAAATACTCTGAGCTGTTAATTTGTTAGCACAGGGCAGACTGAATTTAGTGTATATATTCCATATTGTGCTTCCCCCCCCCCCTTTTTTACACAGTATTCTTGCAAATATTGTACCACCCTTCGTATGAAATGTTTGTAGAAATGAGATTATTGCAGACAAATTACAACTGTTTCCCCACCACATCTGGGCTTTCTGCAGTGACTCTTCTCATGTGTGTGGTGGATAAAAAATAAGTATCCTGTTATTTTGGGCATGAAATCTGATAGTGAAAAACACACCAGGGAGAATTCTTCAGTGATAAAAATTTAAATAGACACATTTATCAATATGACAGTGATTTGACCTGAAAGTTAAAGTGTTTGTGTTCTGGGTTGACGCTGTCTCCTATCCTATATCTTGGACTACATTGTTATGTCTAACAGCCAGCTGCCCCCCCCCACCTTTTGGCGGGGGCTGCCGCTTTGCTGCTCGCTCTCTGGCTCGGCTGCTTCACTCGCTGCTGGCTGCTGCTGCTTGGCCACTGCTTCGCTGCTTCTCCCTCTCTCTGCCTGCCTGCTGCCTCTCCCACCTGTTGACTTTCACCGCTTTGGTTTGTTTTTTTTTTTTCTTTCCTTCCTTTTCTTTTCCATTTCCCCTCCCCCCCCCCCCCCCAAAAAGATTTTGGACCGGCTCTGGGCCTCACCTGACCTGAGAAGTCGGAGAATCTCCGGGGCCCGCGGAAGAAGCTCTGCGCCCTCCCCCTCACAGTAACTCGAGCATTGTTTTTTCCCTTTTCCTTGGTGTTGGGGAGTGTTTTTTTCATTTGTCAATAAACCAGTTTTTTCCACTTTTCCTCCAAGGCATTTTCCTTTCTGAACCCAGGGCTGGGGGGGGGGAGGGGTGATGGAGGTTTGTTTTTAGGGGACTCCTTTTAGAGGTTCTCCCCTAATTTATTCCAAACCAGGACATTTCTTGGTGCGTTGGCTGGGAAAGGGCCAGAGAAAGTGGAAAAAACCTTAATAATAATATTGGTGATTCTAATTGTTTTGTGGGTGTATTGGGATGTTTTTTTCTGGACTCATAATGTCATTCAGGGTGAAAGCCTGCCAATATTTCTGGTCCCCAGGGTTTTTTGAGGTCTTAATACCTTTGTGGTACCTAGGGTTATTTCCTTACCCAGAAATAGCTCTGGTATTGCTCCTAATACGTAGTTCTTGTGGCCATGGGGCACTATCCAGAGTATTCATTGAGCTGGCCTTGTTTGTGATGTCTTATAGGAGGGTTGTTAAGATGATTGAATCTATTCCAGGAGTGTATAGTTCGTTGTTATGGTTGTGCATTCAGTTTGTTAGGGGAGAAGCAGGGGTAGAGTTTTTTCAGCCTCTGTTTTCCCTCTTCTCCTTTGAATTGTTTACATCTCTATTAGAAAATGTTCAGTTTCCCCTGAGTATTAAAGAGACCATCTTTCTGGCATTTAATCTAGTAAGTTTTCTCTATACTGTCTGCAGTTTATATAAAATAAAAGCTGAGATTTCCAAAGGAGCTAATGAGACTCCTGATTTAGGGGTAAAGCCAACTAAGAGAAATCTTGAGTGGAGTGGGAAATGGGAAGATATGGGCCAAATTTTAAAGGAATTTTCTGATCCTATAGTCTGGGACTTCCCATGTGAACAAATTCAGAACCCAGCTGAGGTGGCAAAGTATTTGAAGGAGAAGTGCAATGGTAATACTAAGGAGAAAAGGATTATTGCAGTGAGCTGGGCCCTGGCATATGTTTACCGTACTCTGCTAGATACTGAAGGACAGCAGATAAAGGAAAGGGAACAGGGAGATAAGCTAGTTACCACCCCAGTCACTCAGGCTGCAGCTAATATCCCGGGCTCCAGGCCAACAGCTAAACCAGACAGGGAGTCTAAGACACTGGCAGTCGCCGGGGCGAAGAGAGCACGAAAGACTGATCGACCAGTAGAGGATGATGATGATGCAGGTGAAGGGCCCTCAAGGCCTCCCGAGGACACCCAATCAGAAGCTGGACAAACTGACATAAAATCAGAAGTTGAACCAATTGACACCCAATCAGAAGCCGGACCAATTGGCCCAAGATCCAATGCCCAACCAGCTGGCTCAAGATCAGGAGCCACTATTAAGTCCTTTTCTCTGAAGGACCTTCGAGGCTTAAAAAAGGATTACACTCAACGACCAGATGAGTCTATAATTAGTTGGTTAGTCTGTCTTTGGGATGCTGCAGGCGAGGCTACAATTCTGGACAGCACTGAAGCAAGGCATTTGGGCTCCCTGTCACATGATCCAGTTATTGACCAAGGAATGATGAGGGAGGCTACCCCTTGCAGTCTCTGGGAACGGGTCCTGGGAAGTGTGGCACAAAGATATCTGTGTGCAGACGATCTCTACATGCAGCAGACCCAGTGGAAGACCATAGAACAGGGGATTCAACGCTTGAGAGAAATGGCAGTGGTGGAGATCGTCTTCTCAGATGACCTAAATATTAAGAACCCAGACTTGGTACCATGTACACCCGTGATGTGGCAAAAACTTGTACGACTTGGGCCATCTGAATATGCTTCTGCTCTAGCAATAATGAAGCGGGAGGAGACATATGAGACTGTGCTGGATATGGCGAAAAAGCTTCGAGCATATGCTGATGCAGTACATGGCCCAACTCACGCCAGGATTGCAGCTGTGGAAACACGACTGCAGAAATTGGAAGATAAATTAGAGGAAAATCATAAGAAGCTCAGGGAAGAGATTAAGGAGGACATCCTCCAAGTTTCAGCCATTCAAATTAGAGGCCCTGGTGTTCAACGCGGGCGTACCTCTGATGGGGAGAGAAGGCGCACCCCGTGAGCTGAGTTGTGGTTCTTCCTGCGTGAATCTGGAGAAGACATGAGGAGATGGGATGGAAAACCCACTGCTGCTCTGGCGCAACGGGTGCGTAATTTGAAGGAAGGTAGGATTCAAAGAGGAAGTCCCACTAAACAGAGAGCAGCTCCAGTTGTTCGCAGCCAGGACATTAAGTATGATGATGATGATGACATGTCCGATCCCCTTGAAGGAACCTCTAAGACACATACCCAAGGAAAGAAGGATAATCATGTTTAGAGGGGCCCTGCCTCTAGCCAAGTAGAGGTTAGGGAAAATTGTGGCTTTTGGACTGTGTGGATTCGTTGGCCTGGCACATTAGAACCACAACAATATGAGGCCTTGGTTGACACTGGTGCACGATGCACATTGCTCCCATCAAGACATGTGGGAGAAGAATCTGTTTCTATTGCTGGTGTGACAGGGGGATCACAGGATTTTACTTTGGTGGAAGCTGATGTTAGTCTGACTGGAAATGAGTGGAAGAGGCACCCTATTGTGACTGGCCCAGAGGCACCACGCATTTTGGGCATAGACTTCCTCCAAAATGGGTATTTCAAAGGCCCAAAGGGATTCAGATGGGCATTTGGGATAGCGGCTGTAGAGACAGAGGGTGTTAAGCAACTGAACACCTTGCCTGGACTATCAGATAACCCATCTGCTGTAGGACTTCTGAAGGTGGAAGACCAACAAGTGCCAATTGCCACTTCCACAGTGCATCGCCAACAGTACAGAACAACTCGAGATGCAGTGATCCCCATCCACAAGATGATCTGTGAGCTGGAGAGCCAAGGGGTGGTCAGCAAAACCCACTCACCCTTCAACAGCCCCATCTGGCCTGTGCGCAAGTCTGACGGAGAATGGAGATTGACTGTGGACTACAGGGCATTGAATGAAGTGACTCCACTGCTGAGCGCTGCTGTGCCGGACATGCTGGAACTCCAATATGAGCTGGAGTCCAAGGCAGCAAGGTGGTATGCCACTATTGACATTGCTAATGCATTTTTCTCCATTCCTCTGGCTGCAGAATGCAGGCCTCAGTTTGCTTTCACCTGGAGGGGCATGCAGTACACCTGGAACTGACTGCCCCAGGGGTGGAAACACAGTCCTACCATTTGCCATGGACTGATTCAAACCGTACTGGAAAAGGGTGAGGCTCCAGAACATCTGCAGTACATCAATGACATCATTGTGTGGGGGAACACTGCAGCTGAAGTGTTTGAGAAAGGAGAGAAGATCATCCAGATTCTCCTGAAAGGTGGTTTTGCTATCAAGAAGAGCAAAGTTAAGGGACCTGCTAGAGAAATCCAGTTCCTGGGAATTAAGTGGGAAGATGGACGGCGCCAGATTCCCACTGATGTCATCAATAAGATCACAGCCATGTCTCCACCAACCAACAAGAAGGAGACACAAGCTTTCCTAGGTGTCATAGGTTTTTGGAGGATGCATATTCCAGAGTATAGCCAGATTGTAAGCCCTCTCCACCTGGTAACTCGCAAGAAAAACACTTTCCAGTGGGGCCCTGAGCAGCAACACGCTTTTACTCAGATTAAACAGGAGATTGCTCACGCGGTAGCCCTTGGCCCAGTCAGGACGGGACCAGATGTGAAGAACATGCTCTATTCTGCAGCCGGGAGCCACGGTCTGTCCTGGAGCCTTTGGCAGAAGGTGCCTGGGGAGACTCGAGCCCAACCACTGGGATTTTGGAGTCGGAGTTACCGAGGGTCGTAAGCCAGCTATACTCCAACAGAAAAGGAAATTCTAGCAGCCTATGAAGGGGTTCGGTCCGCCTCAGAGGTCATAGGTACAGAAGCACAACTCCTCCTGGTACCCCGACTACCAGTGCTAGGGTGGATGTTTAGAGGAAAGGTTCCCTCCACCCACCACGCCACCAGTGCTACCTGGAGCAAGTGGATTGCCCTCATTGTACAACGCGCTCAAGTTGGGAAATTGAATCGCCCTGGAATTTTGGAAGTAATTACAAACTGGCCCGAAGGTGAAAGTTTCAGTGTTGCAGATGAAGAACAAGAACCAGTGACCCGGGTTGAGGAAGCTCCGCCATACGACCAGTTGCCAGCAGAGGAAATATGTTATGCTTTATTCATCGACGGTTCCTGCCGTGTCATAGGGATGAGTCGCAGGTGGAAAGCAGTTGTATGGAGCCCCACACGACAGGTCATAGGGGTCACTGAAGGAGAGAGGTTGGATCCAGTCAATTTGCTGAACTCAAAGCCATTCAACTGGCCCTAGATATTGCAAAGAGAGAGAAGTGGCCAAGGCTCTATCTGTATACTGATTCTTGGATGGTAGCCAATGCTCTGTGGGGATGGCTGAAGAAATGGAAAGAGGCGAACTGGCAGCGTAGAGGGAAACCAATTTGGGCTGCTGAAGAGTGGAAAGATATCGCTGCCCGGTTAGAAAACCTACCTGTGAAGATTCGCCATGTAGATGCCCATGTCTCCAAGAGTAGAGCTAATGAGGAGCAGCAAAATAATCAGCGGGTAGATCAAGCTGCAAAGATAGGGGAGTTGAAGATAGATCTTGACTGGGAGCACAAGGGAGAGTTATTTCTAGCACAATGGGCCCATGATGCCTCAGGTCAACAAGGTAGAGATGCCACCCATAAGTGGGCACGAGACCGAGGGGTGGATTTAACCATGGACAGCATTTCTCAAGTTATCAGTGACTGTGAGATGTGCGCTGCCATTAAGCAAGCCAAGCAGATGAAGCCTCTCTGGTATGGAGGGCGGTGGTCTAAGTACAAGTATGGGGAGGCCTGGCAGATTGATTACATCACACTGCCTCAAACCCGCCAAGGCAAGCGTCATGTGCTGACCATGGTAGAAGCCACCACAGGATGGTTGGAAACCTATCCTGTGTCTCATGCTACAGCCCGCAACACCATCCTGGGCCTTGAAAAGCAGGTCCTTTGGAGGCACGGCACTCCTGAGAGAATTGAGTCAGACAATGGGACTCATTTCAAAAATAATCTTATTAAAACCTGGGCTAGGGAACATGGTATTGAATGGGTATATCATATCCCCTACCATGCACCAGCTGCAGATAAAGTGGAGAGGTACAATGGGTTGTTAAAAACCACCCTGAAAGCATTGGGTGGGAGGTCCTTAAAAAACTGGGAGCAGCATTTAGCAAAAGCCACCTGGTTAGTTAACACTCGAGGTTCCACCAACCGAGCGGGTCCTGCTCAGTCCCAGCTCCTTAATATAGTAGATGGAGATAAAGTCCCAGTAGCCCATGTTAGAGGTTTGTTGGGAAAGACAGTATGGATCAACCCTGACTCGAGTACAGGCAAACCCATCCGTGGAGTTGTCTCTGCTCAAGGACCGGGTTGTACATGGTGGATAATGCAGAAAGATGGAACAATACGATGTGTACCTCAGGGAGATCTGAATGTGGGGTAAGATTCATATGTGCTGAATGTTACTACCATTGTCTGCGTGTTAGATCAGTTAGACATGAAACAGAAGGAAACGTATAAGTGTCAAAGGTCTGAGCATCTAAGACGGACGGAAATGTGTAAGTGTCAAAGGTCTGAGTAAGTGAGATGAAAGTTTTTATTGTGTGTCCATGATATGGGATAAGGGGTGGAATGTTCTGGGTTGACGCTGTCTCCTATCCCATATCTTGGACTACATTGTTATGTCTAACAGCTGCTCCCCTCCCTCTTTGGCGGGGGCTGCCGCTTTGCTGCTCGCTCTCTGGCTCGGCTGCTTCACTCGCTGCTGGCTGCTGCTGCTTGGCCGCTGCTTCGCTGCTTCTCCCTCTCTCTGCCTGCCTGCTGCCTCTCCCGCCTGTTGACTTTCCCCGCTTCTGTTTGTTTTGGGTTTTTTTCTTTCCTTCATTTTCTTTTCCATCTCCCCCCCTCCCCCCCCCCCCCCCCCCGAAGATTTTGGACCGGCTCTGGGCCTGACCTGACCTGAGAAGTCAGAGAATATCCAGGGCCCGTGGAAGAAGTTCTGCACCCTCCCCCTCACAGTAACTTGAGCATTGTTTTTTCCTTTTTCCTTGGTGTTGGGGAGTGTTTTTTTTCATTTGTCAATAAACCAGTTTTTTCCACTTTTCCTCCAAGGCATTTTCCTTTCTGAACCCAGGACTGGGGGGGGGGGAGGGGTGGTGGAGGTTTGTTTTTTGGGGACTCCTTTTAGAGGTTCTCCCCTAATTTATTCCAAACCAGGACAGTTTGGAAGTTAAGTGGAGTTGTGTAAAGAAAGTTGAGGCTGCACTACAGATAGACTGTGGGGTTTGTAAGTTATTAAATCAAAATAAAAGGTATTGACAAAACAATAAATTGCCTGGATCACCCCATCTAATAGGTTCTGGGAGCAGTCAGTACATTTTCCATGCTAAAGATGTGTGAAGCCTTTTCCTTTCTCATACTTTTATTCTTCTTGAAAACATTCACACCATGGTTGGTTTTATAACAGACTTGGCACCAAACTGGGCCTAGGGATGCTTTGCCAGGGAACTGGCATGGAGCAGTGGTGGGAAGCAGGAGCAGGGGCACTACTCTGCTACCAACAGGATTATTGGACTTTGCAGGTGGGGTACAGATCACTCTCTGGGGAATTAAAATAACAATAACAAACCTAATATTTTTACTGGGAGAGGTATTTTACTAATATCTTCTGGGGAGACAGCACTGCAGTGCTCTGCTCTCCTCAGCACCATTTCCATGCTGGAAATCTGTGGGATTCAGAGGGAGAGCAGCATCTGGCAGTCCCCTCCAGCAGGGATACTTTGGAAAGCA
The DNA here is from genome assembly GCF_009819655.1 of Sylvia atricapilla. Taxonomy (NCBI): domain Eukaryota; kingdom Metazoa; phylum Chordata; class Aves; order Passeriformes; family Sylviidae; genus Sylvia; species Sylvia atricapilla. Next base: position 15,209,773 of record NC_089173.1, on the reverse strand, counting down.
GTTAATGACACTTCCTCATGTCACCCCCTAAACCTTTCACGATGACCATCATCTTCCTGGGAGAGGGGCTGAGTTTGCTCATGGAGGGGAAGGAAAATACCTGTGGGACACACTGGGATGGAAAGGCTGGCAGTGGGTGGTGGCACAGCTCTTCACTCCCAGAGTCATCAGCTGGGCCCTGCTTTTCCCCAACTCCACAGGGTTGGGGCTGAGTACCCCCTACCTCCTGCTTCCCTGCCAAGGAGAGAATGAGACTGGCTTTGTTTTCCTTGAAAATGATGCAGATTTGAGACTATTTCCCCTCTTGCAGATTTCTCTGTTGAGAGGAGCATGGAAGACATTACTATTTATAGTGCACAGTACGTGTGCCCAGCGGGACATCCCCGAGCAAACATCCTACCAGTTTGGAGGTGGGATGCTTTCCAGCTCCGTGGCCCCCAGATGCCCTGTCCCCTCTCCCAGGGAGGTGGGAAATCACACAGGGACACCACCCATCTCCCCTCATCTCTGCCTTTCTCTCTCTTCTTTTGAGATGAGATGCTCACCCCCTGCCATGGAGCCGAGCGTGAGGCTTGGAGGCAAAGCACATTTTCAGCACAAATCATGCAAGTTTTAAGGGAGGGAAAAGGCCCCAAAAAATGAAGGTATAAGGGGGCTGCAGAGCATCTGTAGAGTCTGGTTTGGGGATGGGCAGCTTGTGTGTGTGCAGGAGATGAAGATGGAAACTTGGCTTAACTAAAAGGGTTTGGGTGATTCAAGGGGACAAGGACCAGCAGTGAGACTTGGGATCTGTCGCTTCCACTCCCTGCCTGACCACCTGGGTGTTCCCGTATGGGTTTGAGATATCAGAACCTCTTCATCTAAGCTTAATCTTGATATGAAAAAGATAGCTGACAATGGCAATAAAATTAACAGTAAGCAGTTGGAAAGGCCCAGCTCAATTTCTGCTCTGTCAACAGCTTTGCAATCTGTATAAATATGAGAGGAAATACAAAAAGCTGTGATTTCTCTTTAAGAATGTGAGTATCGATTGTCATAGATTTAAATTAGGATGTTTTACTTGTACTGTATGTAAATTCCTCCTTGGCAAATAACCCATGTCCACTAATGTATGTATATTTTGGGTCTGTATAGTTTGGTTCTCTGTGAAATACAATGAAATTTGATAGCACACAGAAATACTTGCATGGAATGTCAAATTTTTTGTGTGTGCTTCTCACATATCCATAAATGAATTTACATATTTCTAATTACTTATTCAAAAAGAGACTTTACAGCACTTTTTTAAAAGAGAGCCAATTTTTTCCCTACTATGTTCTGTTTCTACAGCTTGTGGAAAGCTTATTTAATGAAAGTTTAAGTAATCAGCAAAAGTAATTTCTGAGCAATGACTGACAGATATGAAGCCTCTTTTCACACTTCATAAAAGGTGGAGAGGGTAGCCATAAAATTTACAGCTGAATAGTACTCTGTTCAGCTTAAGTTATAGAATTATTAGTGTTCCAGGCATGTGAGAGGTTTTAAGGAGATAGAGTATTTAAAGTGATTCTCTATGCTTTGTGTAGCCGAGCTCTGAGTGCAATACTAATAACAACCCACTCATCCAAAGGCAGCGACCTGCACATCCTGTGGGGCTGATGTTGTGCTAAAAATATGTCTTTGCAGCTAACTGAGCTTCATGATATATTAATAAAACCCCAGCAACATGTTCCCTTTGCAGAGATTCACCTCTGGCTATGAAAGTATTAATTCCTGGGATATGGAAATGAGCGCATGGGGTGCATGGGTGAGAAAGGAGTGGGGAGGGAGGTGGCACTGTCAGCATCTCTGTCCCAGCCCCTACAGCACAGGGACAAGGTTTTGCTGTAGCAGAGACCTGGATACAGAGTGCTGGACAATCAGTGACTGCTGCAGGTCATGACCAATTGTGTTTATAAGGGCTGAATAAAAGAAGAAGAGTTGGGCTGTGTTATGAGACTGAGAAATGGGAAATCTCCCTTCCAGCTGATAAAAATGAGCATGGCTTTTAGAGGTATTTGTAGGCATTTGAGTGCGAATTGTTCTAAATATCATGAGGTGGCCACATGTTGTAATCATGGGTATTACATACAAATATTTATCATTGAATCAGAGAATGATTTGGGGTGGAAGGGATCCCTGAATGCCATCCAGTCCAACCTCCCTGTCATGAGCAGGGACATCTTCAGCTGGACCAGGTTGCTTAGAGCCCTGTCCAAGATAACCTTGAATGTTTCCAAGGATGGCACACCTTCCACCTCTCTGAACATCCTGTGCAAGTGTTCTGCCACCTCGGTAAAAGAATTCTTCCTTATGACAACATGTCCTGGGTTGTAGTTTAGGATGTATTCTATCACCATCTTCAGTTAATGGCCCATCAATGCCTTCTGCATGACTCAGAGATAACTCCCTCTGGGAGTTATCTCTCTCTTTAATGGGCCATCAAGGACCTCTTCCATGACTCATCATCCCATTGTGAGATGCTCCGCCCACGGGGAAGAGCCAAGCATTCTCACCTGGATATAAGCTGGGATTTGGGACAGTAGAAGCAGCTCTCATCCACTGGATTCCCAGAGGACTGGAGCTACCAGACCTTTCTACAAGATTTCTGTTTCAGGAAGACCACCTCGTCTGGACTGTTTCCATCACCCTGATCAGGTTGTATTCTGACTCTGTCAGTGGTTTTTCTTTTTGTCTTTATTTTATTTTATTCTATTTTATTTTCCTTTTCTTCTCATTAAATTTTATTTCTGACTTAGAGCCTCTTACTTGGTTTGTTTTCAAAACCACAACACAACATTAAGCAAACAAAAGCAATTACTAAAGGAGCTTCAATATTATGCTTGTTTTTCCATCCTTTTAACCTGTTTGGTGTAGCAATGTATCTGTATAACAGGCCATTCTGATGCACCAGCCAAGCTGGTTGTGAGTAATATTATCAAACCACCTGCAGTTTTGTTGTTAGAGCTCTCAGGAATTCATCAAGATTACTGAGAAAATAACAGGATCAAAAATAAGAAGAGAGCCTGAGAAAATGTCTTCAAAAAATGTAAACCTTAGGGGAAGCACAACGTGAGGATGGACGCTTGACCAATTGGATGTCCTGAAGGATGTGTGCCTACCTCATGAAGAAGCAGCTTAGCCAACCCAGAGATGCATGCCCACATGGACAGTAGACCTAGAATCTATATCTGCCACGTAATGTAAACAATAAATGGCTTCTGTTGGAATCATATTGATTTGGTTATTCAGTGGCCCATTTCCCCCCTGCAGTTGGGTTTTTGTTGGTTATTCTGTTATGCTTTAGCTGTACCTGCCTACCCACGGACAAACAACAGAAAATATTTTGTAATTCTTTAAAACAAATTGTGTGAGATGGAATCAAGCGTCACTGCAGTCAACTTTGAGGTTGGCCAAGAACTGAATTGGGGAGGCATCTTCCAGCCTCACTGCTCAGCCCTGGAGAGCAGAGAGACAAGGAGGTGACCCAGTGTACAGCTGTCATGAGTACATGGTTTAAATACACATAGTGTAAGGTTTATATATTTTTAATTCACTTTTATGTGAGCCAAATACAAGCAGCCTCATAAAGCTCACTCTTGCTCCAGATTAAAGTGGTGTCTTGGTAGCATTTATTGGTGGCTCATAAATCATGGTGGCACTTTGTTACTGTCCGCAAGCTGTTTTTGCTGTTAAAGGTTTCAATCATGAAGATGTACAGTATTACTCCAGGCACAGTCGTAGGCCTATTGAAATTATGCTGAAGTGTTTTTGGAGGCCTGAAATTTGTGGAAAACTTGTGTGTGTGGAGTGATGTTGGAAAGCTGAGACATGGGGTACCTTTAGCTGCTGTGTTAAGAAGCACTTTAACTAAATACATGGAATATTGTCCTGTGTCTTTATGCAGTTCAGGAAAATCACTCATCATGCCAGTGTGCAAATTCCCAGGGTTTCCCTTTGACATCTACTTCAACTCAATTTCAGGTTTTCTGGGTGCTGAACACTTCGATTTCAGGTAAAAAACCTCAGTTCCAGGGGCAATGCCAGGATTTTTCAGACCCTACATGTTTCTACTTCGAGTTGTTAATACCAACAATTCCCAACCCTATTCCCTTGACTCCAAACTGTATTTGGGAGATGTTTAGTGCTCCTGCATTCAAACAGTTAATTTTCACTATGTTCTGTTAAAGAAAAGGGAAATTGTCACCCTGTCATTTTAGAGTCTGACACTGAGCTTGTCAAAAGAGACAGCTGTTAAACTGAATTACTGTTGACATGCAGAGAAACGGCCCTTGCCAGATGTAAAGGACATCTGTGGCAATAAAGTGATACAGGGTGACTTTTAAAATGTGGTCATACTGTTTTTTGAATAAAGCTCTATGGCATTAAAACGTGACTTTGACTCAGACAGTTTAAGGCAGTGAAGCAGGGCCAATGCCAAGCACAAAGAAGTGCTGATCATTTGCTGTATCCATAACTTAGGCATAAATATGAAAACAGTGCAGTGTCAAAGCTATTAAACTCTTATTGTGTATCCAGGAGGATGTGGGTTTAAAACACAGTAGGAAATATTTTGTATTTCTGGCTCCTTGGCTGTGCAGGTAGGTGAAGTGGAAATTCATAAGGTGGATTATGCGGGGAATGAATGGAAATAAATCGTCTTGCCTTCAACTAACTGCTCAGACAAGAATTGCAAAGGGCATTTGGCTTAGGAAGGGAGGCTGGATGTGCCTTGCTGGCGTTCCTGATGACATCTGCAGGATGTGGAGCATGTGATGGGTGCTGGGGAGGTTCCCCTCTGGAGAGGGAACAAATAAAAATCGTTGAACAGAGAGACCTGTAAAATTCTGCTTGTGTATCTTAATGTGCTTTTTCTAATAAGAGAATCAGGATACCAAATTAATATTGTAAAAAATAGTTATTATGAATATTTAAGTATTTAGCAATTGAACCAACAGTAGGGAATTCTGCACATTAGATAAGAGTGCAAGTCTTTGATTTGCATGTCTTTAGTGTAGGAATAAAGCTCTTTGGGAAAAAAAAAATGTATCAGTTAAGCAATTTTGCTAAATGTATGGAAAATGAAATGTTATGAGAGGAAGCATTTATTCATTATGAAATGAAATTGATGTTTGACGCTAAAAAAATTATTCAGGCCAAACATCATTTTGAATATGTTAGCAGATCATATCTTGATTTGGTTGTGTGTTTAGTGATAGCTGAAACCAAAGAGTTTCCATCTGGAGGGAAGAAAGCAAATGGTATTTCTAAATGACATAGGTTAACCTGCTCCTTTCTGCAGGAAAACAACACCACCAGCAACAACAGTTTGCTCTAAACAGGAAAAATGGTGGAAGAGGTAGGGCTAAGAGGGGTTTTCTTCTTCAAAAGAGGAAATGTTGCTTTCCAGGCACCTGTATGCTGAAATGCTGATGTCAGGTGAGGTGGACTCATTCCTCTGCAGGGTGGTGAAAAGACCAGGGTTTGTCTAGGTCTTGGGGCGATTTGGGCTGGTGCCCTGTATTGCTCCGAGGGCATCCCATTCCCATGGAAAACATTCAGCATCCTGTGCTGCTACTGCCCACCACTGCAGTGCCAAGAGGTGTAAAATCCGTGCTTGTGGTCCAGCTGGGAGCCTTCCAGATGGCCAGAGACACGAGTTTAGTGGGTGATTTATGGAGAGGCTCTGGGCAGGGCTGCTGCCCAAGCTGATCCAAGGCCACCAGCACGTGTGGCCAGCAGTGCTCCCACCACTCCATATGGCCATGGTTGGCTGGGTCTCAGCAGGAGAGGGTGTAACAAGTCCAAATATCCGTGCTTGAACATGACTGATCCTAAAATCTCATTTATCAGCAGCTGGCAGAGCTCTGCCATGTCCTCAGGAGTGTCAGGGTTTAACCTCCATGGCACAGGCAGCAGGCACAGAGTGTTTGAGCAACCTCCAGGAGTCAGGGCATCCTGCTTTGTTCCTGCTGGGAAGCTTTGGAGAGGAGCAGTCAGGATGAACATGCTCTCCTAGGATAAGAAAATGTGGATATGTTTTGGGGTTCAGGATGTTGGGAGGGCTGGTTCCTCAAGAATAACTTTGATGAATAAATTTTAAATTTTATTCTGTGGAATGCAAGGGAGCAGGTGTCTGCCCAGCAGGACCATCCCTGGGAGCCACTGGAGCTTCCAGTCTGGTGGAGTAAGGGCAAGACAGATTTAGGAGGAAATTCCTTTACAAAACACTGGCACAGGCCACCCAGGGAGGTGGTGGATGCCCCATCCCTGGAAACATTCAAGGTCAGGTTGCACAGGGCTGTTCTAGGACAGGGATAATCCTCACCCTGCCTAATACAAGAGTTATTTAGGCAAAACCACCTGTTCATCTCCAGAAGCAAGTTTTATTCTGCAATAAAAAGGTGTGGGGGTGGGCGGAGCCCCAGCTGCTTTGCCCTGGAGAGGGCCAAGCTGAGGAGTTAAGAAAGAATTTCGCAACTTCACCCAGAGCCCCTAAGGCAAAAGACAAACTTTCTAGTCACAGCGACCTGTCCAGAGACCCACAAACCCCCTCGGGATCTTATGTAGATCTGTTACAATTGATTGGTTTTGTACTCTTTTCCTCCCACCCTGGTGTCCCATAAAAACCCCTGGGTTTCCTCTGGTCGGCAGAGGTACCTCGTCCCTGGACCCCTTTTGCTGGTACCTTTGCAATAAAGTTACTACCTGCGGAAATTCCACACGAGACCTCTCTCTCTCTCATCACGGCCGGCTAAAAGAGGGGCAAACTCACAAGGGCAGGAGCTGAGAGCACTGAGCTGAAATCACTGAGCTGAAATCATTGCTCTGCCCTCCTGCTGAGAAGCCCCTCTGCCAGCTGAGGAGCGCCCTGACCCCCCAAGAAGCTGTTTCTAGCGAGACATCTTTTGGGGTGGTTGTGGCTCTCTGGGTCCCAAGCGGCGGACCCCTCGACCAGCTGGAATAAAAAGGGCTGAAATCTCCAACCCCCTTTTCACTGCTCAGTGCTGCAGGTTTTAGCCAGAGCAAACTCACCTATTTCCACAGGTTGAACTTTACTGTAACAATTAACTTTTTACAAACAAGCACGAAGTGGAACATTTAAATAAATAGGAGCAAGCTTATTATTAGATGGCAGGTTATTTGCTAGCTCTTATAATGTCATCATTAGTTTATTAAAGCTTACCATGAAAAATCTCTTTCTCCTAATCTAAGCTCTTTCATACAGCTTCCTACTTTGATTGACACCAAAATAAAACAACTAACCTATAAATTATAATGTATGGTTTAAAAGACAGATAAATGCATTATTTGTAAGGCATTGCAAGGATCAACATATGCAATTTCTAGAATATAAAAAATATTTTATGCAGATATTAATAGGGCAGAACTCAGCTCTTTTTGTGAACATTCTCACTGCATACTGGTATTAGGTGATCCTTAAGGTCCCCTCCAACCCAAACTATTGCACGATATTATGTTATTTTTAGTCATCAAACAGATCTGGGAAAAAAAGCCTGATGTTAACAGCCATTTCAACATCAGCATCGTCAGTCCCAGGTCAAAAATCTAAATCATAAAATCGCAAAAGGGTTTGGGTTAAAAGCGACCTCAAAGATAATCTCACTCCAACCCTCCTGCTGTGGACAGGGACCTTCCACCATATTAGGCTGTTCCAAACCCCATCCAAATGGGGTTTGAACATTTCCAGGGATGAGACAGCCACAATTTCTCTAGGCAACCTGTACCAGGGCCTCCCCACCTCTGCGTTCTTCTCAGAGAAACCCTCAACTTTGTGAGTTCCCAGTAAGTAAATTTCTGTCTCTGAAGTCACCCCAAAATCTGTGTCTGTAAATACATCCCTACTCACCTGTCTGCTGATGTTGGAAAGGCACCTTTCTTTCCCATCTTTTTCATGCCAAGGAATGAAACTCCATGAGCTCCCTGTGTTCCCCTGGGAGAGGCTCCGTGCCTGGACAGGCGAGCAGGGCTGAGTTAGTCCAGCTGGAGATCTGTCCCCAAGCTGGAGTGTCCCCTGCAGTGTTGCAGACACAGAAACTAAGTCATTTATGAGCAGAAAATAATACACCATGGCTCCTTATAATCCACCTGTTTGTTGGGAAAACAGATCTCTAGGGAGGGAAGGACTCCTTGCTACTTTTTACACACCTTATTTTAAATTGAGGTTTTTAATTCAGCTTTTATGTAGCCTGATAACTGTTCCTTACTGGAAGAAGAACCTTGGATAAATGGAATTTGCACTGTCAGGGCTCTGCCTTGCTCAGTGAGGCCACCTCAGAGCTCTGGTGCTTGGTGAGTACCATTAGTGGGTTTAAATTTGACTCTGCAAGTCCCAACATGGAAAATGTAGCTCTTGTCCCCAGAGTTTTGCAGTTTAAAATGAGTTAATAGCACATCTCAGGATAGATCTGAGTGCATATTATAAATGACTAATTTACTTCTCAAATGTAGTATTTCCCCTGCTTAGATTGTGATTTCTATGAATAATTTCCTGTATAAAGGAATTATTTTTTGTCTTTCTTCGTGGTGTGAATTGAAGAAATATTTGAAAACTGAGGTGATTGTTACCTTTCTGTGCTTGGGTGTTCATGGAGTGTTTCTGGCCAACATCTAAAATTCAGTTTCCATGGCTGGAGGGAGCAAAAGGCAAGTTTTGTAAAGACAAAATGAGACCAATGGAGAGAAATTTCCTCCCAGCACACTGGAAACCTTCTCAGCAATAAAACCCACCAAATGAACCACGATGTGTGTGGATTTTGTAACTCCGTGTTCAGTCCAAATATGAGGCAACATTTCCCCTGCATTTATGTAGTTTAACACTGCAGGGAGTTTGGGATCTTCACAAACTATAACCCATATTTTAGCGGTGCCAAATCTTTTGTGGTCCAGGCTCATTCGTGATCAAAATGGGTTCAGGTAAGGTCATGAGGAATTATATTGTTTCTTTATTTCCCCTGTGTGGTGTTCTCAAAAGCCAGTTGCTGACTGGGTTGGTAAATCACATCCTGCAAAAATATATTGATAAATACCAATATATCTTCAGCTAAGAAGAATCAGAGATGTCCCAAGGAGGAAAATTACTCCTTTTCCATCTTTGTTTGCATTGAAGATGTTTCTTGTTTCAATGACTTTTTCCTTAGAATATCTTTTTGGAAGCCCTGTGAAAAGCCAGGTATAATATACTTACACATCCTTAGTCCTGTCTCATGTCCATGTTTTAAGATTAATATCACAGGTACAACCAGTTCTTCCAAATGTCACCTTTTTCTCTTTTTGACCTTAAATGTTAATGTACTCTTTCTGCTTTATTTTCTTTTCAGAAATACTGTTCATTACTCAAAATGAACATGCAGCAAATAGAAATTTTCTCTAAATTAAGTGGAAACTCCATTTTTTGCATCTATTTTCTTGTGCAATTAGCTGTCAGGTTGGTAAAAGGAATCTGATTTTCATCAGAGGAGCAGAGTTTTCTTTATTTTTGCTTTATATATAGGGATTTTCATATTTTATAAAATCTGTAGGTACAGGTAAAGATCAGGAAAGAGGAGGGCAGGTACTGGTGTGCTCACTGAGTAGCTGATTTAGAGAAATGGGATTCCTCTGGGCCTGACTTACAACAAAATGACCAAAACACTTTGCCTTTTATTTATTTATCCAGCTACTTAACACTTCTTACTGTTTCTCTTAAATTAATTAATTTACCCTACAAAGCACTCCTTGCAATAATCAATGACTCATTACTCTGAAGCCCACAGGAAATACTAATTAAATGAAAAATGTGCAAGAGGAATGTGCAACTTTTGTATTTCCAGTGACCCAGATATTCAGTCCTTTCCTTTTTTTCCAAGTTCTCATAAGTTACAGGAGAGGTTTTTGCTTTCAGCCACAGGGAGCTGAGGTGGCTTGAGGGTTGGTGTTATTTCCCAGACATACCAAATCTAGTTCATTTATCATCAATATCCACAGGAAATAATAATCTGTTTATACATCACATTTCTCTGAGCTCTGAGGTTCTAGTTACGAATTCCTTCCAGCTGCTTTTCTCATTTCCAAAGCAGAATTGCTTGGGAAGGGTTATCCCTTATCCATCACTTACTCCAACAATTGTTGACTGATAGCCACTGGTAATTCCAACTCTCCAACAATCTTTGATAAAGATTTTGTGTTGTTATTATGCTCTGAAATGTCTCCTCACCCATAAAGGCCTTGAACTCCAGGCTGGGTAGTTGATGCAGCCACCTTTTTGGGATCTTTGAATAGGAAGAGCTTAATATTATGGAAGATGAAGGTTTTATAAGGACAGAAATGCTGAAAATGAGCATGGGTTCAAAACTCCTGCTTCCTGCCCTGTGGGAGGAGCTGTGTCCTGCTCACTTTGGTGAAGGGATGTCTGGAGCAATCAAGGTTTCTTTTATCCTGGTCATTGATTTTTGGAGAACATATGTTAAGCCAAGCCATGAAATAAAGCAATCAGAACAAGGTAAAGAAAAACCCCCCAAAACCACCACCAGCACAAAAAAAAAAAAAAAAAAAAAAAAAAAAAAAAAAAAAAAAAAGCAGTGGTCAAGCTCCTTTCCTTCAGATCCTTTGCACTGCTGGTTTTGTAAGATACCAACTTTCTGTTCTGGTTTGTTCCCCACCAAATCACCCCTCAGATTTGTTCCTCCCTCCCCATTTGTTTACCTTTTTTGTGGATTTATGTTTTCTTGACCATCAGTCTGTACCTGCATTTAAGTGCATTCAGGTACTGCTGCTTCCATTTAGCTTAGCAGGTGACCCAATGCCAGCCTGGGGCACTTCCCATCCTGGAAAAGGTCAAGCCACAAACACCAGAAATAATTATTCTGCTTTTTAAGTAACATGGGAAAAGAGGGAGAATAAGAGAGGAATGAATTCCCTACTCAGTTTTAAGGCAGCAAAAATTCAAGTCAATTTAGCTCCCCGTGCTAATTAATACTCCCAAAGAGCTGTAAAATGTAACAACAGAGAGGATGAATTATTAAAAGTGGAGGTGACCAAGAGAAATCTGGATCAACACGATACTGCCTCTACTTTCGATTTTCAGGCAATAAATTGCATTAAACATTGTGGCAATGTATTGAAGATTTTGGTAAAACTTTGTTCTCAGCTATAAGGAGTTGTGTTTCTGTAGAAATATCCTATGCTGTGGGACAGGGAAGGCAGGGCAGGAAGGGTAAATTAGGAAGCAAAAGAAGATTTCAATCCCAAATAGATGAAACTTGAGATAGAAATGCCTGTTTTAGCCCCTAACTAGATTTTTAGAGAGAGAACAAATGGTGGTAGTAGTAGTAGTAGTAGTAGTAGTGCACTGAATTTATTTATTCTGTAAATCAAGTGCTGGATATTTTCCTTTTACCTTTGTAATTTTACTGAAGGAAAATTATAGAAATCTTTTCAGTGCTTCAGAGGTTGCATTGATACAGGTTGCATTGCTGGATTTCAGTCTAGTTTCTCCCTCACCAGCCTTTGGAATTCAGTGGAACTGATGGATAACATCATTTCAGGAATTAGGCCCTAAATTCTGATGTCTACAAAACATAAAAGAGCTTGAATTGTGTATATTTTGCCCTCAATCTGCAATATATTCCCTAAAGACAATAGAAAAAAAATCTTGTTAAATTGTCTCTATTTGGAGGTACTTTAATATCAGAGGAGATTTGCTTCCAGCTAAGAAAACATTTGTTACAGAACTAAAAATGTTTGATATGCTGCTGTATCAGATAAAGCTTGTTAGTGCACAGTGGCACAATGCTGATAATTGAAGAACTCGCAGGATTTTTAGCAGTAAAAGATCCCCAGTGAGTGCTAAGCTCAGTGAGAAAATGTGATGTATAAATCTGCAGTGAGAGCAGAGGAACAGAAGGTGAGCAGCTCTGCACTCAACCCTGGGAACCCCAAACCACCACTGAAGGACATTAAAGAGAAATAAAAGGGAAGAGATGATATCTTGGGGCATAAAAGCTGTTTCCAAAGAATTTTCTTGTTAAATATAATGTTGGACAAGAGCCCACAGAAATTCTCAACTCACTGGACTCCTGCTGTTGCTTGGCATGATCTGGTCTAGTGGAGGAATCAGCCTCTAGCCCTGCCTTGTCCTGGAATATCTAATTCCATGAGAAGTGGTCACTGGAGATATTGAGAGAGATGGGAAAAGTCCAGGCGAAACAACCATGGCCAAAGTTGATGGATAAACTGGTTTTGTGTGGTAGAATGAGGAACATCAGCATGTGAAGGACAGATGGCTACGATGAAGGTTTGTTATATCCTGAGTTAGCCAACCCTGGATGATTTCAGGGGGAATGATGAAGGTGAGCCTGGAAAGAGCTGGAGAGGGAACAACAAAGCCACCAGAGCAATGTGACAACAAACTCCAGAGAGCAAAGGCAGTGCCACAGAGGGGGAGGCCGCTTGGGCACCTGTTGTGACAGCTGTGACTAAGCATACAATGACCAGATCAGGGTGAACAATGAGACAATCTGCTCATTTAAGAGTGGATATACAAACCCAGCAGGGACATGAAACTGTTTTGTTTTGCTTTGCTTTACTGATAATGTGTTATTGGAGTCATGTCTCTGGCTGTATCCTAGAGTGGGTTCAAAACAATTACTTGCATAACACAGGGTATATTTAAGTCAGGGAAAAGCAGGGAGGGAGAAATGTGTGTATCTCAATTTCTGGTTAAGAAGGAAAATGAAATTATGTTTTTCTGAATAGATTTATTGATTCCCATTTTTCCAGCACAGGGATCTCTGTCTCAAGGGCTGGATCCTCCTTGCAAAACTTGAACTGGAGAGTAATCAATGAATGAGAATGAATGCCCTGTATCCACCCCTTCCCAGCTGCTGGTTCCTACCCTAATAACCACTAATTATTCAAATAGCAAACTTCTTAAAAATAATCAATGCATTCTCCAAAAGTTGGAGCCCATCTCTGGATGCCTCCAGCCTGGTCTGTGGTGGCCAGGCAATATTTGGGGCAGGCCCTGAAGTGCTTTTCTCTTGTAGTGCTCTGCTTTAGGAGTGGTCAGGTTTCTTCTGGATCAACTTTGGGGTTGATTTTGAGGTGGCAAATGCACTGCTTTCACAAAATTTCATCCATAGGTGAAAGAAAATTGTGTTTGCTGCTCACAGAGCAGAGTAACATGCAGGACAACAACAGGGAAAACAAAAGGAAAAATTAAACTCCCAAAGCCAAGGAATCACAGAGTCCAAGGCAACTGCCCATGCTGCAAACCTGATTCACAAGTAATGGCATTCCATGAAGGAGTGACCGTCCCTGCTCTAATTTCAAATGAAAACCATATTGAGAAACTTGGAATACAAAGACAAGATTTGTGGAATGTAAATACCTGGTGAGTGCAGCCAACCAGCACAAAATATCTTTGGAGGGAGCTGGAGCTCAGTCCCTGCTGGAGTTCCCTGTGCCTACAGATCATCATGTACAGGGAGTAATTGCATCAGGGTTTGTCAACTAATTTAGTAGAGGGATGAATTCTTTATCTATTAATCAATGTAGGGAAGCATGAAGAACCTATAAACCATTCATCTCTCTTTAGCTTCTTGTTTACCTTTAATTAGAGTTGTTCTGATTTGATTGGGAAAAATGGAGGTACCTTGGAATAGAGAGGTGTCAGCTGGAGCATCTTGGACAGCATTTCCTGCTATGGGATCCTCAGGGAAATGGGTCGAGTAATTTGGATTTTTATTTCCAAAATGAGCACCCATAAATTGCTCACAGGGTAAGACCCCTAAATCAGAGGTAAATAAAAGGATGGTTACAGTGCCAGCATCTCTCATTGGTTTGTAGCAGCGTGAATTAATTAATTTTTAATTTACACCTGCTGTGGGTCACCCCTCTTTTCTCACTTTTCCCATTCCTTCATTGTTATATTTATGTACAAGAAGGATATTTATTAGGAAAATTTCATTTCTTCATCTATTTTTTATCTACAGTTGAAACAGAGTGAAACCAATGTTTTTATTATTATTATTATATTTTATTTTTTTTCCTAATAAAATTGTTTACCTTTTCTTACCAGAATTTTCATGAGGATTATAGGTAAGGCTGTAACACCTATACAGAGTTATGGGATGTTTTATAACTGTTGTGTTGTGTGTGATGCAGATAAATGCAACTGCAAGCACAGGAAGTCCCAGTGGGACACTCGCATTTAATTTCATTTTAGCTTGACTTTAAATCAGTGATATTTTTTTTAATAAATATATAAGAGAATTCTTTTAAATGCTTTTATAAAATGGAAAGTTCTGGTTAAGCCTTGGAGTCCTACATGCAAGTTTGGAAATCTGCAAGTTCACTAAAAACTGTGCGGTAAATGTGCCATTCCTTGGTGCATGTTTATTATGGGCAAATATTGTTCTCTGGGTAGTGCCTTGAAATTGTAATTAATTTCAAATATGCCCTTTTTTTGTCCACGTATGCAGATTTCAAATCTGTGCCTCCACCGGTTTTGACACTGTGCAATGAAGCATCCGAGCTCTCAGATGTCTGGCTCTTCCAAGTTGTGAAATGAGAAAACAAACAAACCCAACCATTCCAGCCATGTCAATCTACTTCTCAGTGGTCAGATGCCCTGGTGCCAGAAAAGCTTCATCCCATGATCCCACACCTCTTGGCAATGGAAAAAAAAAAAAAAAAAAAAAAAAAAAAAAAAAAAAAAAAAAAAGCGCCAGAGATCTACTGGACGCAAAAGCATGATGGTTCCTCACCTCAAAAAAATGGCGTTTATGGCCACACTGGAGCTCCTGGGTGAGGCTGTGTGGGGAAATGTATGCAGCCTCTTGTTCTTTCATTCCTGCTCTCCCAGATAATCCATCTGATCCGTTTCTGGAGCAAGGTGCCTCTGGACAGTGATGGATTAACTGGTGAGGGTCCAGGTTTGTGCATGGAGGTCTTTGGAATGAGCCAGATACATTGGTAGAGTTTGTGGATCGCACTGTTAATTAATTAAATGGTATCGTTAATTATGGTTTTAAATATTTTATTGGGTGCTTATGTGGTGGGTATTGGCTAAACTTTCTAAGGAAAATGGAGAGTTTGGGTTTAACACAGACAGCTCTCTGAGCTGTCTGTGGCCATGTCCCCTTGAAGGCCATCACTGGAGCTCTCAGGTCAGGTGTTCTGTTGGGCACAGGATTTTTTGGAGGGGGATGAGGGTTCAGTCTGGTCTGTCCAAGCAGTCCAGGAGACATCTTGGTGGGCACAGTTCCAACAGAGCCCAGCCTGGTGCTGCCAAACCACCCAAGATGAACAAAACCACTGGAGGTCTTGCAAGGTGGGTTTAAAACCCTGCAGATACCACTGAATTTATTGTACAGCAAACTGGCACTGGCTGAGCCAATGATCTGGTTTGGTACAGACAAGGTTTTCTTTTTGGCTAATGATTCTTTTAGTGTCACACTTGGCATCCCAAGAAGCTGCAGCATTCAGGCCTTTTTAATGAATTCCTATCCCTTGCATATTAGTGGGAATATTTCCACTGCAGCAAACACCATAAACAGTTTCCACACTGGGGTGTGTTATACTGCCACCAGAATTGGTTCTGATGGTTCATTTCTTTTATGCTGAGAATTCAGGACCAATTCAGCTCAGTTTTATGGATCATTAGATGTGGAATCCTCCCATTTTGGAGAAGCTGAAATCTATCTTACTCTCCTTATGTTATCTCCTCCCTTGACCCAAACCCTAAGACTCCTTCTCTGAAATACCTGATAAAACCCCACCTCCCTGCCCCTGCTCATTCTCTTTGCCTTCCCCTCCCTCCCCGGCTCGGGTTGGGGGGAGGGGAAAATAGAACGGACTCTCGTCTTAACAAAACAGAGACTTGTTTCATCTGTTTCTCTGCTGGTGCCTGTACCTCCTTGGACATGATGATCACTGTATCCACACGGTGCTACAATTAGAGATTTACAATTACTTTGCTATAGTTTCTTTCTGGAAGCCTATCTCTCATGGTTAATGCTATGGGAGTCTTGTTGTGTAGAGGCTGCTCTGAGCCACCTTATATCAATAAAGCATTTGAGAAGCATTTGGAATTGAATGGCTAAGTTCTCCATGCAGCACCTGTAATGCTGTTATCCCTTGCTGAGCTTGGGTTGAAACCTATTTTTTTCTTCCCCCCACATTAGAAAAAAGAAAGTGCTGTTTCTTTGAGAGGTTTTGAATCATTTACATGTAATTTTTTTTTTTTTGTTGAACCACTGCACTTGGAAATGAGGAATTGTGCAAATTTCCATTTGGATTTCATGATCCTTAAAATACATTTAAGTTGTATTAGTATATAATGAAATAAGACCTCCTCATTTTTTTTATTTCACTTTTTAAAAGTCTAATCGTTATTTGGGACTTTATTTTGGTTTTTGTATTTTATGTGTGTTGTTAAAGACAGTAAGTTTCACAAGCTTTGCCCTTGCACAATAAGCAGTGGATCTGCACGTGTTATAATCCACATAACTCACAATTTACATAAATACACTATTGCACTGAAACAAACCTGATACGCAGTGAATAATATGGGCCTGATCTAAAGGCCATGAAAATCAATGAAAATATTTCAAATTAACTTTTATAGCCTTTAGATCAGGCTCTAAATGGGAAAATTACAGTTATGGAGTTTCCCATTTACATACCTGTGTGCTGCATTTAATGTATTTTATGGAATTGAAATTACTTGGTCCTCTTTTTCATGCTTTTTTAGGCTAAGAATTTGCCAAGGGTATCAACAGCAGTTTTCCCAGGCTCCAGCACAAGGATTATGTAGTCAATCCACAAATGACTCAAATCTTTGAAGAAAAGGACATGGTTATCAGAGAGGCTTTGATGACAGCAAGGACAGGAGTGATATCTGCCTTTTTCCATCAGAGATCCCCATTCCCTCTCATTAACATACTCAGGACATCAGCACAGCCATCGGGCCCGAGGGAATCGCTTCCAACTTTCAAGGGAGTATGCACAAGACCTTTCCCCTGCGTTGTTTCTGACAGATCAAATCAGATTTGTCTCGTGTAAGGTGAGAAGAAAGGCTAGGGTACAGCACCATTAGGGGAGAGATTCAAAGGTTGCAGGGAATTTTCAAATCCATTGTTACATCTTGGTAATCTTTCTTCCTTTACAGGATTCCTCAATCCCACTGAGGATGTGGTGTGAAAGCTGCTGCTGCTGTAAATGGGAAAAGGAGATGCCTCTACCTGCTCTCTCCTAGTGCCCTGTAATGAAAAAATGCTTTTGGAGCAACACTGGAAATAAGCCATCAAAATATCTGATTAAACCTCTTAGGAAACTCTCACTAATCACCTTCTCTGCTCTTGATGTAATGTATTTATGCATTATAAATATACTTACTATGTGTGTGTACTCCATAAATCACACCCAGCACTTGTATATGATGTATAAGCACATTCTATAGAACACACACAAATACAGATGCCAAGCTCCCACAGAGTTCATCACTGGAAAATGTATGAAGGATCTGATCCTTAATATTTAATGAGCAAGATGCTATTTCCTTCCTCAGCTTTTATCTCTGGTTTGGCATAGTCATTAAATTTGTTGTTTCCTTGCAAGATTATATAATTTATCCCCTAATTTTAGACTTTTGTGTAACCGTGTTGGGACACTCGTGGCATATCCCAATTTCTTCACACAGAGCGTTCCAGCATTAGGCATCAGCTCCAACACGACTTCTGTGAGCTGCCTGTCATCAAGGAGTTACAGGCATGAAAGGAAAACAGCCCAGAAATGTTCAGGCAGCATTAGAAGATTGGGGGGGGGGGGGGGGGGTTGGCCCTGTAAAAAATATGATTTAGCAGCATTTCCAAAGCTGTCTGCAGTGCTGGCAGGAATCCCCAGGTAAGACAGGCAGCACCCAGCAACTCCTATTACTGAAAATATTTTCAGGCAACTTCTTCTGACTTTCAGGCTGCTCTGGGACAGCAGCCTGCAGTGCAGGGAGGGGTGTCTGGAGGTAGGTAAGGAGGACACTCAGTGCTTTAAAGCCACTGCCAGCCCCTCACCCTCTGAGATTTCCTCCCAGCACCAATCTGGCTGCTGGGCTGATTTTTTGCTGCACAAGATGTTGCCAGATAACTCCAAAATTAATTATTCTAAAGCTGAAGCCACATTTTTTTCTATTTTCTGTGTGTCCAGAGTAATTCAGAGGTGCTATAAATAGTGCCATGAGCTTCAGGTATTCTGTCAATTTAAACCATATTGTTGGGACCAGTCTTTCATCAAATTTAATATATTGGCTGTTGCATTAATACACTTTGAGAGCATTTTATCCTGGTGTTCCATAGGGAAGTGGCTTGTGGTTGAGGAAGGATTCGATGTTTCCTTTGTGCCTGCAGAGCTGTTTGGAGGAGTTTTCCTCTTTTTCCATCTTATCCTGAATATCCAACAGGGATGGCAGAGTTGGGGTGCTGCATCCTTAGATCAGCAGCAGGAACACAAGGGACACCCCTCTAACACAACTTCAAGTACAGGTGAGGGAGATGCCTACATGAAAGAAAAAGCATCCTCATGAAAAGGGGACGTTAATTCCTGAATTAAATAAAATTGGAGAGTTCATCTCCTTGGCTTTAATGGAGCAGTTCCAGGAAAGCAGCAGAGAACAAAGTGTTTTCAGTATCACATAATTCAAGAGTAAAATCATAATTCCAATTACCACTGCAGGCACTTCTGGCCTTGGGAAACCTATGCTAATATTTATTATTATATGATTGACCTCTGATTTCTTCATCATTTACATTAGCAACCCTAAAATTCTTAATAACATCCTTTAAATCATAGAAGCAGGTGTCAACAGTGCACAATGAAGTCACATCCTGCAGTTTTTTTCATTTACTTAGTCCACTTTGTCCTGGTTAAATAACATTGTGAGATGCAGAATCTCACCTCCACGGGGCCTCTAGGGGTGTATATAATCATGGAATGCATTTTCTATAATCTCACAAAATGAGTCAATCCTATCAGAAGTACAAACAGTTTAACAAAGTCAGTATTTAACTCCCATCACTGCCTGACATCATCTTCCACACAGCACAAGAAAATATTTACTTGGCTCTTCAACATGAATTTCTACAAAACCTTTGGCACAAAAATTGAAAAGTGAGAATTAAAATGGAATAACTTGACTTAATGAATTTAGCCTCTTTTCTGTGTGCTGGATTTAGATGTCAGGCGATTTCTTAAAATGTTTGGGATGGACACAGACACCTCCAGTCCCTGTTCTTCAGTGAGGTTCCTACACACGGATCACAGAGTTGCCCAGAATATCCAAAGCTGGAAGCTGATCCTCTTCTCCATCATCTAAATATTTTCTTTGCATAAGTGAGCATTTCTCTGGATGAATTAAGACACTGCATTAATTTTCCAGGTGCAGGTGAGGTGCCAAGGGCAGCCTGGGGCTTCTCACTGCCTTCAGCAGAGTTGATAAAATTGTATTTATTCACAAAGAGACTAAATCTTTCTTCAGATTGTTCTGGGGTTGAGTCAAAAAGTTTAAATTCTCTGTCTCCCATATCCACTGCTCGTCTTCCTGCCTTGGTGCAGCTCCTGCTTCTGTTCACTTCCAGAGAGCAGAGCCAGGGGCTTTTCAGCATCTCCTCAGGAAATGTTCCCCATCTGTGGAGCTGGGGAAAGTGGCACCCACCCGGAGACAGCTGTCCTTGATCATCCTTGTCTCTCGTTCATCATTTTTTTACTGAAATTAGATTCTTCTGAACTTACATTGCCTTAAAGGGTTTACCTGGCTCAGCAGGTGACAGGATTTTGGATGTTTCAGATAGATTTTGCATCATTTGGGACAAATTTTTAAGGTTTGTGAGCCTCATCCAGTTGTCAGGCAGGCGGGTCCTCGGTCCCTCTTTGGGCTTGTAGCCCTAAAAACACCCTCTGATTTCTGGATGTCAGTGAGGGGAAAGGGTCAGAGCAGTCCCAGATCCCGTTCCTGAAAGGTGTCAGCGTGTAATAACCATCAGCAGCTTCTCTAATGACACAGATTACAGCGACGGGACCAAACACCTGCAGGGAAGATCCTCAGGCGAAATTCCCCTCGGCTCCAATCAGGTTTTTTCCCCGAACAGGGACCGCTGGCTGCGCTCAGGGCGATCTGCCTGCTCCAGGCTGAAGGAGCACTTCTAATCGACTGCGAAGAGACTTATTAGCAATGTAAAAAGGAATTGGAAGCAAGGAAGGTATTCTTCCTGGCAGAGATGTGCTTTGTAAGATTAGTTTTGCTGACAGGAGTAATTGGGTTAAACTCCTCGTGACTGTGGGTGCTATTTGTTGCCCCTTATCTTACCCAAGCAAAGGGTAACAAACACTTTGAACTTTGTGAATAATTGTTTCCGAAGTGTTGGATGGGGTGTTTTTCTCTATATAAATTCTTTAGAGAAAAGCTGGTTTCTAACCCTTTCTCTGCCAATGCTTTTACAGCCTTTTCCCATTCTAGATTTATTTTCTTTCCCCTCTTTAGATTTTAATATTTCGTAGATATTACAAAAATCTCTTTTAAGGGGGACTGCAGAGCTTTTGCTCAGATTGGGAAAATCATTCCTAGAGCTTTAAGAAACTGGAGAGAGAGAGAAAAAAAAAATCAAATAGAAGAACTTTATTGTGTACTGTGGCAGATGTTGGGCTGCGGTGTGATGTGTGTCCAGGGCCTGCCCAGTGTCCAGGGCAGGCTCCTGGACTTCAGTCTGGCTTTTTCTCACTTCAGATTCCTGGGGAGTGAAGGGTTTGGACCTTTCATTCCTTCTGGGCTGAACCAGATCTGGTATTTCTCCTCCCTCCCCAACCACACCTTGCCATTGCTCTCTCCCTTCTGTGCTGAGAAGAGGAGCATCTTTTTCTTGCAAACACAATTTTTTCTCAGTTTTATTTCACTTTCGCATCCACGTTAACAAATATTAATGCAGAAACAGGACAGAAACTGTCCCAGAGTGTGCACAGAGTGTGCAGTGTCAGTGCCTGCAGGAAACCCTTAAACCTGCATAAACCCAGGCCAACCCAGGGATGTGGGAAAACTGAAATGCTGGAAAAGCAAGACATTATTTTCTTCAGCATCCTGGAAAGTTGTATGTGAATTCTTTTTGTTATCTGCTATTTATTTCTTTACTTATTTTGGCAAAAGACACAAATAATGAGAAATACCTCACTGAAGCCAGGGTTCTCCAGTATGGGGTAAGTAATCCCTGAGGAGCCCAGCTGGAACATTTCCTTCTTGTCTTTAAGTAATGACTCAGGTCTTCCTTGATGTTAAGAGGCCCCCACAAAGACTGATCTTCCCTTCTCCTCCTTCAAAGCCAGAGGTTTGAGGTCTTGGATGCTACCAGCAGATATCCAGGTGCTTGGATGATGGTCTGTTCCCTGCCCCAGCTGAAGCAGGAAGGAATTAAAAATTTAGAATCATGGAATCATTAAGGTTGGGGAAACTTTCAGGTCATCGAGTCCAATTGTCAACCCAGCACCACCTCGATATTCACCACTAAACCATGTCCCCAAGTGCCACATCCACAGATTTTTTGAGCACTTGCAGAGATGGTGCCTTGGGTAGCCCATTCCAATGCTTTACACCCTTTCCATGAAGAAATATTCTCTAAAATCCAATCTAAGCCTCCCTCAACCACTCCTGGTGCTCCAGCCCCTTCCCCAGCTCCATTCCCATCTCTGGACTCTCTCCAGCCCCTCAACTTCTCTCTTGTAGTGAGTGCCCCAACACCTAACACAGCATTCGAGGAAGGGCTGGTATATTTTTCCCCTGAAAAAAAAAACCAACTGAAATAAATCTCTGATTTTTGAGGAGGCACCTTCCAGCAGAGCCCAGGAGGGAATGTTTGCGTTCCATGCCATCCATCACTGCGGGAGCGGCTCCCAGGGCTACACTGATGGCCAGAAGGAGCTGTCAGGGCTGGCGCATCAGGGAGGCTGGGAGCTGTGCTGGCACCACTCCCTCTGCACAGGGGATTTCTGCTCCGACAGTTTTTGGCTCCTTTAGGTTCCTCCAGAGCTGCATGGAATTTGTAATGCTCTGCACCGGGCTGACAGGGAACTTTGGTGCAGATTGCAAGGAGAGATCCTCTCCCTGCATCACTTTGTTTTGTGCTGCTCTAAAATAATTTTCCTTGTTCCTGCAGCTCCTGTAAAGCCAGAAGAGCTCTCCCTATGATTTTTTTCCCGGATGCCTTTTTCTCCTCTGCTTACAACTATAAAAGCAGCTTTTCATGCTCCAAATCAGAGATAAAGGGAAATTGAAATGGAAATCCTTCCACAAGGTTAATCAATTTGTGGCACAGGAAGCAGCCTTCAGCCAGTGCATTTTTGAGAGATATTTTTAGACTACATTTTTATTTTGTCACTCCATATGGGAAGTCAAACCCATATGGTTTGGGAGAATGGAAGGTTGTGCTTTTATAGTGATCTTACAAACTATCCCAGCTCAGCTTTGTCCTTAAACTCGTGCTTAAATCCAATTGTCTGAGGTGAGACTGGAGCACATCAGCTGCTCCTGCGGTTGTACCAGCACAATTCCCTCCTGAGGTGTAAAACTATTCTACATTTGTTAAACCAGTCTCCAGTTAACTCAGCTCTTCTTGGTTGCAACTTTTCTCATTCTTTCACCTTCTTTTTTTCCTTTTTAGTTTCTTCATCTCTTCTCCAATGTTCTGATGCCCTGCTGGATGTGTGTAGTCCTGTACCAGTGTTGGGGGTTAGGTTTGGTTTTTTTTTTACTCTAAAGAATTTATTTCCCTATAAGTTACTAAAGAGACTAAGTGTTTGGTACTTAAGGGTGCTTGACCAAAACAAAGAGGTGGCCAAACGTGGAGGGGGACATAACACCAGTTTTGGGGCAGGTAAAGGACGGAGCTTGAGGCAGCCTCTCTCTCTGTTTTTTTCAGCGTTCAGGGAGAGAGAACGGCTGAGTTGCTGCTTGCTGCAGAAGGAGTTTACTGCTGCCAGAGGGGTCCAATCCTGGGAGGTCTGCCATCATCTGCTTGCCTACCCTGGAATTCTGAGTTTCTCCACCTGCCTTGCTGGAGCTGGGCCAGCCCTGCCCCACCATAGTGGCTTCTTCGGCGCTGCTCTTTTTTTTTTTTTTTTTTTTTTTTTTTTGCTACAGTGTGACCCTGCATCCCCCTGCCCTGCCGGGACATCCTGCCCCTGCCTGCTGGGGACATCCTGCCATCCCAACTACCAGCCCGGGACTTTCCACTGTTTCCAGCTTGATGCTCTGAGGGTCTTGCAGGGACACCGAGACCAAACTGCCCCCTGGGTTTTTGTGAAGCAAAGCCCTCAAGGTTCTTGGTACTGTTTTTGTTATTAATGCTGTAGTTGTTGGTTTTGTTTGCTTTGTTATACATACTAGTAATGAATTGCTACTCCTATCCCCAAATCTTTGCCTGAAAGCCTCTAACTGCAAATTTGTAATTGGAAAAAGGGGGAGTGGTCTCCATTCTCCATTCCAAGGGAAACTCCAGCTTTCCCTGGCAGATACCTGTCTTCCCAAACTGAGACAACCAGCCAGGATGCAAAGCTGAGCATCCACAGCCATCACTCTCCTGCTCTTCACAGTACATGTTGCTGTCTTCCAAATACCCAGATTAATGTGATTTTGAGGAATAGGACTTTATTTTGCCCACAACACCCTGGCAAATTCTGAATATCCTGATGAAGCAATAATTGGCTAGAAAGGGTATTTTCCTTCTGTCACCCTAAACATATAAAATTGGAAATGTATCTTCAGTGTTCACCCACCAGAATATCCACTTTATTCATGTTAAAAGCTTTTCATGATACTGAACCAAAACTTATGTGTCTTTTAAGGAATTTTGTGGCATAGTTAAAAATACCAACAGGAAGTTTCCAACATGGTAAATTTCAGAGGATCATTTTATGAGTTTTTCAGTTGTAATCCTGGAGTTTCTTCCCTTTGCAGTTTTTCAAAATGTGGAATTTAACAAACCCAAATGTCAGGAAGATGCAGCTGGATGCTTTTATAGGTAAAATAATGAGAAGAGGCTCAGAAATGTGGGTGATTTGGTTTAGTGGATATAGTGGAATTTGGTCGAAGGCTGGAATGAATGATCTTGGAAGTCTTTTCCAAACTTAGTGATTTTGTGATTCTGTTGTGTGAATTACAGAGGCTCAGGGTAGCAAACACCCCATGGAGCTGCTCTGACTTAGGGAAAAGTAATTTTCTATGTTAGTTTTGATTCGAGTGTTGTATTTAACCTCAGTGTAGAAGTAGAGCTAAGGAAAGAGAAGGGCATTGGCAGTTAATATTTTTATGCCTTTTTTTTCTTAGGAAACAATTCTCTCTTTTTTGAGGGGATGAAGTGAAACAGGAATAGGACTGCTCAGTGGAGAATTCCTTGTGGCAGAAGGATGGGCAGCATGGAGATTTCTGAGATGGTCTGGATGTCACTTCCATCAAGTAGAAGGAATGTTATGCTAAAACTGTTTATCAAAACTGAGACCTCATGGATTATTTTGTTGGAAAGTCAAGAAAACAACCACTGTTTTTTTCCCCAGGGCAGAGATTTTGTGTTAGAGGAGAAAATGAGAGAACAACTAGGCCCCAAAATGAGGGAAAAAGGGAAACCCTGAGAATAGAACAGAGCAAAGGTATCAAAATGTGTAAAAGAAATTTGATGAAGCCCTAATTGTATCCAAAAATCCGTAAATGTTATGAAATCAATAATTCTTTTGAAATCCAAGGAACTACTGTCACATTATTTGTTTGGAGGGGGAGTCAGAAAATCCTCATCACTTGTATCCCACTTTCAAAACTACAGTCTATTCCATTCTGAAATCCCAAAAGATAGAAAACACCTGGCTTTATGATGCTTGGGAGTATTGGAATTAGATGCAAGTATCTGAGTTTTCCCAGGAATGTTATTCTGGAATATTTGAGTAACACAAGTTCTGGCATAGGTGCTGGGGGGGTGTGATGTGGGTACAGGAGCACTGTGAGGTGGACTCATGATGTCACTGCTCTTCCTGGACATCCCTTGGCATATTGGAGCATCGTGGTCCAGGTAAATACAGCCAGGAATCTGCCGGTGACTTCAGCAGGGCTGGAATTCCATCCCAGTGTGACACAGGCTGGTGACATGGAGTGATGTCAAGTCACTGATGTAGAATTAGAAAGATTCCTTGTCACACAACTGATCCCATCGGGTTCCCAAATTTCATTTGGGATTTTTTACCAAGTTTCCATTCCCATTGCAAATATATGGATAACATGTTTAGGCATTGTCCATAAAAATGTAAAGAAATAATTTCTTTAAGAGATGGGTGATCTGTAGAAGACATTTGTGTGAATTTGCATTCTAAATGTGATTTATATTTATAAATAAATTTGTATAAAATCTCCAGCTCTCAATGTCATAGTTCTATTCTGTCTTTAATTCAGATGCTCAAAAAATGCAAATTATTTTTACAGCTAAATAAAAGCCATACAAAGCTGCCAGGAGAGAATAATGAGATACACATTGTGCCATGCAGCCATGATAAATCCAGCAGCACTATGGTTACAGCCAAGATAGGAGGCCATCAGAAACCAGGGAATAGCAGAACACAGAGATTCCTTTGATATTGCAGATTAATCTGGACTGGGGGAAACTCATGACACAGGTTGGTAAGGGAAGTATTTACGTGCAATATAAACAGGCCCCTAAAATGAGGAGGAGCACTTGGTTTAGATGGCAAGGGGGGTTATATTTATTATATTAGTTATACAATATAATTATCAATCATATTTGGATCAGGGTCTGCAGGTATGCAAAATAAAGATACCAAAACTCTTGTAACACAGGGGAGCTTGCAAATGATTGGGGTGTGAGTGCTCCCATTTTAAGGTCATCTTACCTTTGTTAACTCCTCCTTTGAAAACCCTACAACACCCTATATAAGCTCATGACCCTGCCCCCACTCTTTCGCTTTGCCTTCTACCCCCTCCCCATCCTGGGATGGGGGGAATAAATGGATTGTCGAGCTTAACAAAAGAGACTTGTCTCATCTGTTTCCCTGCCGGTGGCTTTAACCTCCCTAGACAGGATGATCACTGTTGCTACTCGATGCAACACTAGGAGGTTTGCCAGTGATGTACAGGCTTATAAAATATGGTTTGGCTATGAGGATGGCACCAGGGAGGAGGGATATTGGGATCCTTAGTCAGTAAAAGACTCCAAATGCCACAGATCTGGATTAACCAACAGATTAAAAACTGAGTCCTCCCCATCAGCAATTAATTCAAACATAAGGAGATAATTATCTCAAATGAGGGTGTGAAAAACCTTAGCTGATGGTAGTCATAGAAGGGTAAATAAAAAGTGCAGAGAAGGCTTGGCCTCCTTTCCTGCTGAAGAGGCTTAAGGAATCAGTTACCTGGATTTTCAAGAGAACAAACCTTGTGTTGTATGACTTTCTGTGGCTGATGCAGGCAGGTCTCATCATTCTCTGATTTTATCTCATCTCTATGTCTCCCAGTAAAACTGGGGTTTTTTTGTTGTTGTTTGTTTGCTGCTGGAAACATGTAAACCCACCCTGCTCTTCAAACCTTGTATGAAATGCACTAAAGCTGATTTTCACAGCATTGCTGACCTGTTTGCTGAGTTATGGTGGTCTTGCTTTAATTAAGCTCAGTATTAAGGTCAAACACTCCAAGAGTCACTTGATGATTTTGGAGGTCTTTTCTAACCCTAATGATTCCAGATTTCTAAGAGTGGCTCTCCAAGAGCTGGGTGGTTGCTCCAAGGCCTTTTGCAGGACAAAGGATGCAAGAAGAGCAGAAGTGATGAAGGGATGTGTCCAGTGTTTCTGGATGACTGACCACATGGAATTCTTGGAGGAAGCAGCTGTGACAGGCTCTCCTGTAGAGCCTAAATTTTGCAGAATGTTTGTTCTGGAGCTGTCACTTTTCAACTTTATTTTGTGGCAAAGCGTGTATAGCAAACTTGTGGGTTTGGGATCTGCTGCTTTCCTCTTTGGGTTTCCTCTTCCCCGCAACAAAAGGAGCACCGGTTTTTGTGCTAAATTTTAAACTGGCACCAGCCAGGCCCCCGTGTGATTCTGAGCACCTCATTGAGAAGGTGCTGAGCTGTTCAAGCTCCGTGGGCCCTCAGCATCCTGAAGGAGAGATCCCTTCAGTGCTCCCAGGCATGTGGACAGCAGTGGCAGTGAATGGGGACAGCCGAAAACTCCCGTCAAAAGCTGAGCTTTGTTCTGCTGAATTGGGCAGTGAATGTTTTGGGCATCGCAGAGAGCCCTGTTGACTACTAAGGACCACTCATGTGCCTTAATTGAGGCAGTGCCTGAATGCTTTAACTGGGTGGGATCAGTGCAAACATCTCTGAATGTCAAGCTCTCTTCTGTGTCGGTTTTCTAAAGCTAATGACCACTAGGCATTACAAACCCAGTTCTGGGCTATGGAGATGCTGAGGCATCTTGTTTGCCATTTGTAAAGGTGAATGTCTTCACCTTAAAATAAAATGTCTTTACTTTCAAGATGTTGGGGCATAGGAAAACAGAGTCCTGTAAACTTAATGCCCTTGGAAGTTTTAAGCTATATTGAAATGTCCATAACTTTAAGGAAAAAGAACAAAATAATGCTGCTTAGAAATATTTAAAAACAAAAAAACCATGCTCAGTAGACAGCTCCTATGACAAGGCTCTGCCCAGCGTGAATTTTTATGCTTGAGTTATAAACCCTTGAAAAATGGGTATCCTAATACAAAAGCTGACATAGCTTGAACTAAAATAGCTCTAGTAAGTGCTGCTATAATTATTTGTTCATTTTACAAATTTTGCAAGACACGAGTAACACAAATTGGAAAATAGGAATGATTTACAGTAATAACACCACAGAAGCTGGACAGATTGAAAGTATCTTCCTCTTTAAATTTAATAATAGCAAGACAGCTAGAAAGCTAATAAGAAATACGTAATTGAAAATTACCCTGCAAATCTGCTGTTAATAAACCATGGTACTCTTGCACTACAATAATTTTACACAGCCCTTAATATTCATTTGAAGTGTTATTCCAGGTAATACTTTGTGCCTTCACAACAATTAATGTGTCTTTGAATTAAAACAAAAATGTCAAGGTTGGATTTAGGATAGCTGGGGAGGAGGGAATGCTATATCCTGTAGTTTTTTAGCAGCTCGGAGCTGGGATGGCTGGAAATCAAATGTACAATGGGGATTTTTGTGCTGTGATGCCTCAATGCTGTTTTGTTGTTGTTGAATTCGGGCATTGTGGTGTTTCGTGCTTTCATCCTCCCCTTGTGTAATCCACCAGTTGGGCTCTTAGATCACTTGCACTTTCTCCTCCTCCGAGGTGTGAGACTTGCTTCCTTGGGCATGATTTAAACATCCAGGGCACAGTGAATGGGGAGTGTGTGGTCCTTGAGCTCCCCTGCTGCAGCACAGGCTTTTGAGTGGTTTTCATGGATCTAATGGGAGCAGAGCTGGAGGCACTGGGATTTGCTGGACAGGGAAAGTTGGTGCAGCCTCTGGCTTAATGAAAAGAGCTGCTGGCACAAGTGCCTTAGGTTTTTTCCCCACTCAAAGGGAAGTGGCATTTCCTTATTAATGTTTTATATGTTAGCAGTTGACAAAAGCCTCCAAAAGTCTTAAATCAATCAATTTGCATGTAAAGATGAAGAGAATTGTTTACTCAAAACACAGACTGAGTCAACTGCTCTTGCTAAGTATCTCCCACTCATAAAATAAACCTGATATATATCTCTGCCTGCATAGAAAACTCAGAGCCAGGAAGTGTTTAATAATTTTGAAGCTCATATCCAGCGAGCTCTGAGTGCTCAGCTGAAAGAAAGGATAGATTCTAGGAAAAAAATCATGCCTGACAGCAGACTTGTATTATATTGCAATGCTAATGGCGGTGGAGGTATATCCAAAACTCAAAGTTGTGTATGACCAAGCAGCTTTAAAAAAAAAAAAAAAAAAAAAATAACCCAGAGACCTCCAGTGTTTGACATCAGAGTGGAGGAACATTGTACGCAAACAATTGGGTTAAGAGTGTGCACTCCAAACAGGGTTTCTGCACAATTCCAAACTCCATCAAGGGCTGCATGTAAAATGTTGGCTTCTTTGTGAAAACCCACAAATCCTGAGGAAAAGGCCATGCAGGGTCAGCAATTCAGCTGTTTGCCTGCTCACTTTATGTAAGAGGTTAGCAGCAGTGTGCTTTCTGTCCGAAGCCAGCAATAGCAGGAACAGCTTGTTTCTGAAAGGGCTGGGGCTCCCCTCGCACTGCTAGAGTAGGGGTCCTGAAATAAACCTTGGATGGGGATAGTCTGATTTGACCTCTTCTCCACTAATTTGGCTGTGTGTGTTTGACTCCCATTGCTCCCCTCAGCCTGTAAAACTCAGACACCACCAGCACAAGTATTTTCCCTTTTTTTCAGTGTGATTCAGGGAATTTCAAAAACATGGCAATGTGGGAAAATAAGGAACTTTGGGTGCCCGAGCTCTTGCCCCAGAGGACCTCAAGGGGTTGGATGGAAAACAAACCTTCCATCTGCTCACAGCCTCTGGGTGAAGTCCCAACAGCATCCCAGGTCTCCATGGCTTCAGCCCAGGGAGAGAGAGGATTTTGCCTAAAAAATACCTTTGGAAACAAGTACATAGTAAAAAATTGAAAAATGAAAATTTCTTTACAATCTCTTCTGCTTTGGGGCAAAGCTCTTTGAGCAGTGGAATAGAGCTTATTTTAGGAGTGTGAGGCCTGGCACAGGGTGTCCAGGGAAGCTGTGGCTGCCCCTGGATCCCTGGAAGTGTTCAAGGCCAGGTTGGACGGGGCTTGGAGCAACCTGGGATAGTGGAAGGTGCCCCTGCCCATGGCAGGGGGTGGATTAGTTGGTATTTAAGATCCCTTCCAACCCAAACCATTCTGTGATTCCATGATTTGTGTGAACTTAGTGTGACCAAGCTTAAACTTGCTGATGTGAAGGAGATTTTGCTTGATCCATCAGGATTTGGAAATGGAAGAGGGCAAGGATGGGAGTTCTCAGCTTAACCCTGGTCAGGGTTTAACCACTACATTTGTGAATGTAAGAATTGATTATAAGACCTGGCTAGGGAAGGGCTGTGGAAGGCTGGGTGGATAAACCTGCACTTCCATGTGTGTCTGTAGGTCCTTCTGAGAGTTCCATGCAAGCCCAGAGGGAGTTTTGGGGCTGTGCTGGATTTGGTGTGGAAACTCCAAATCTCAGCCACCCCATAGCACATCTTTGGCAGAGACAGCCTTGAGAGCCACATGGATGAAGAGGAGCAGGGAATGGGCAGCCACAGAGCCAACCTTGGGAAAAAGGAAGTGGAAAATACCCTGTCCTTCTGAAAACCAGCAGGCTGGGGGGGGGGGGGGGGGGGGGGGGGGGAAATGTGCCTCTAACGCAGCTCCTGAGGCTGCCTCTGCCAGTGAATCCCAATCGGTATTCTGTTCATCCCTGCTTTCTTAAGGAAAGACATAAAGGAGCAGCGTAGCCAAAAGGAAGCTATTTTTAGAAGATGGAGAGATTTTTTTTCCCCCAAACCATTCTCCTGTTATTTATGTTGCGTGGTTCTTGAATTATTCATTTCAGTGGGAGTTAATGCAAAGTGGGATGGAGTTTAATATGTGGAGGGATGGTGAAATCCATCCTACAGCTGTCATTGCTATTTCAGGTCTGGATTCAAAAGTCTTTCTAACCTGCAAATTGGAAGGTGGCTTTTCGGATGTCATCAAGGTGTTGCTGATGGCCAGGGGTGTTTGTTGTCCCCAGTGCTTCCAAATTCTGGTTCATTGACCATTCTCCTGTGGCTGGCACTGCAATATATTCTAACCTGGCACTTAAGTCACCCGTATGCATTTTTAAAACACTAAAAAGGATCCCTCCAAGTGTGCTTCAAGGTAAAAATAAAAGATGCTAGCACTTCATTGATCAAAGCTAATTTATGCAAACTGGGCTCTGCTGGCAACTGCAGCAAGGTATAAATGGTGACATCATGGAGCGTGAGCTCTGCCAACCTGGGTTAGTGCTGGAATGACAATGGAGTGATTTAGCTGTTATGAGCTCACTTAATATTTCATACTTAAAGTGGAGCCTAACCTGCAGCTCAGGGTTATGTGAAATGCATGTTGTGGAGTTGTTTCAGAACAGATTTTGACACAAACTTTGCAGTTAAGGGAAATGTTTGAGTGACACATTGCATATGCTGTTACTCTGCAAGGCTGGTGAAAATCCTTTCAGAAAGGAAAACTTACTGGGGAATGTTTTCTATTTTTATATATCTGTGCATGTACACATGCACACTAAAGGGTGGAAAATCTGGAATGTTGTCTTAAGATTTCTGCAAGGAAATCATCACAGGAGAAGAAAATCACTTGGATCATACAAATATAGCTGCGGTTTTTAAATCCCAAACCCTGTCACTCACAACAATGACAACAAAATACTGTAGATGTGATGGGTCATGAGTTTGAACTTTTAACACAAATTTGAGATTCCAGCCTCTTTTACAGAAACAGTGCTGGTTACCTCCCATTCAGTGAGGGAAGTACTGCAGCTGGTCTGAAAAAATATCAGGTAAAGCACCAGGAAAAGAAAAGCTTGTTGTAGTTGATGCTTTGGCTCTCCAGGTTTTCGGCTAATGAGAGAGGATGTGCTTCTCTCCAAGATTCAGTGGCAGCCCCTGCACTGAGCCTGGGAGCCTTCTGTTACTTTCCTCATTTTGCTTTTTAAAAATTTTATTATTAATTGTCAGAGAATTGGAATTACATTTGGAATAACTAGTTTTCTTGCTTAGTGCATGATGAGACGAGGCAGAATTTAGGCTGAGTTTGTTGGTGAGGAACAATATCCAAGATAATTGTGTCGAGGCTGTAGGACAGTGACAAAAGAGCAGGTGGAGACTGGTATTCTTCCAGTCAAAATCATAGGCAGGATGCTTTTATATATTAGGCATAAAACACGGGGGTTGTAGGAGGGATAACTTGCTAACCTTGGCCACTGCAGCAGAAGGTTGGGACAGCTGAACCATGAGAAGATTTTCATATTTAGGTGGGTTTAGCCACTTTTCAGACCCTTTAAAGGACAGGAAGGAATCCTTTGGGAGTATTCTAGGAATATGGTGATGTTTGCACCTGCAGTTTAAGTCTAAGATTGACAAAGTTTCATCCTTGATGACCTTAAGGACCAGTATTGCTGCTTTTTTGGAGAGAACAAGGACAATGAGTATCCCAGAAGAGATGTGGCCAAGCCCTGAGCCTGCAAAGTGCCTCATTGTCTGGAAAAATTACTTTTTTTTACCCTCTAAGTCTGTCGTGTTCATTAGGTTCTGTGTCGCAAAGCCAGGTCTAGTTGCACATTGTTGGCCACCAGAAGCCTGTGTTTGAAAGCACATTTTGGAGGTTACTCTGCATGTCTGAGACCTTTCATATTTAGGGAAGGTGCTAATGTTTTTTCACCCACATTTGAGGTTGTTTTGCAATATCTTCTATAGCAGTGAAATGACTGTGCCACTTATCCAAAGCAATCATTATAAGTTCAAATGTTTAAAATATAGTGACATAAGAAATATTCACCAGTATGATTCTTTTAAGTTGAATTAGAACAAGACAAAGAAGTGCAAATCCAGAACTGTAGAATTTTTAGTTGATTTAAATGCTCTTTTTAGGATCTTTTCCTGCCCACAATGAATTTCCACTGTTCCTTACAGCTAATTGAAAATTTTATGGCTTTTCAATCAGAATTAGTTTAAGCCACTAGAAAACATCTGTTGTTCCTATATTGATAGGAATGCAGTATTTTCCTTTCTTCCTGTTTGGCCTCCTCTGCCCTGGATGCAACGGGAGTAAACACAGTGGAAGGATTTGTATTCCAACCAAGAAGAACAATTGCAGCAGTGTTCAAATTCACAAGGTTTGAGGATTGTAATTGGAGTTTATTTGAGAGTGAAGGGAGGTGTCACTGTTAGGGACACAAAAGGACGGAGCAGGCAGCAGCAAGGTCAGCAGGAAAGCTCTCTACTTAATTTCTCTGACTCCACTATATATATACACTTTTACAAGCAGGCCAAAGATTGGCTACACAGGTAGCCACCTCTTCGACCTCGTTGGTGAACATCACCATCAATCATCATTCTCCTCCCAGAGGAGAAATATGTAAACAAAATAGATAAGTTCTAAAAATAAACATAGTTTTCTTGAAGCTGCATGAGAACAAAATGCAAACAGTGAAAAGCAGGCAAACTTGAGGCAACAGGGAGGAAATGTTTATCCCCCTTCATCTTAGAGGTTCTTCCTTTGCCTTATCTCTGCTTATCACAGAGGGATAAATGTCCTTCCCTGTAACAGAAATAATTCTGGATCTACTCCAAAAAACAGACTAGAAGCCATGGGATACCAGGAATAGGCTTCTCCCTCTAGTGGCAACAGAAAGAGAGATGCAGAACTCTTGGACCAGGTAGTTTCTTTTTTTCTTTTTCTCCTTTGGGAGATCATATGAGGTGAAAGAGCTGCTGTTTATTTACAGTTTCAAAGAAATACGAATATGGCACAAAATATCTGCAGCTGCCTCCTGATTCTCTTTAGTCATCGAAATACTTTAAAAGCAACACACTTAATAGTGTTTCTCTAATTTTTAAGAAGACCTTAAGGCTCAAAGTACAACAGAGACAACTTGAGAAACACAAATTCTGGTTAGTTTGGTGTCCTGCTAATTCCTGGTGGCAGAACCATGGAGCAGACACTGTGCTTGGGAATAAGTGCTGGGATTAGTTCAGCATCCCTCCCTGCAATGCCTGGCACTGGACAGCCTGCAGAGAGGGAGGGATGAGGATATTCAGAGAACTGCCTTGGGGAGTGTTTGAATCATATCTGGGACTACTATTTGACACAAAATGTAAACCCACATGCTCTCAAGGACTAAACTTCCCTTGTGCCCCTGTAGAAAAAAAATTGCATCTATACACAGGAGAGGCTGAACATCACCTATAAGTCAAATAATAAGCACAGTGAACACAGAAACTGTGGCTGCCCCTGATCCCTGGAAAGTGTCCAAGGCCAGGTCGGATGGGGCTTGGAGCAACCTGGGACAGTGGGAGGTGTCCCTGCCTGTGGCAGGGGATGGGATGAGCTTTAAGCTTTCCCTTCACACCCAAACCATCCTGGAATTCTATAAAACCTACCTCTTCTGTCCTATTTCTGCTTTCCATCTCCTGATGCATGCTTTAACTACCCAAGAAGAGTGTAAACCCACTAATGCTTGTTTTAGATGGGCAGAAAGGTTGATCTGTGGAGGGAGACTGGGTGAAACATTTGTCCCTGGTTAGCTTCCGAATCTGTCATTGGTGTTTTAGTCTCCATGACTCGGTCCCTGCTTCTGGTGAGGATTTCAGTATAAACTCTCACTTTAATAGATTACATGAAGGAAAGGTGGAAACAGCATCTTAAATTAAGGGAGAATGTGTCCTTCAGGCTCTGGTGCTGAAAATAGTGTTGAGCTAAAGAATATTCTGTTATCAACAGAAGACACAAGACACCCTCATCCCCAATGTGATTGGGGTGCAGCTCAGGTCCCCTTTGATGTGGGGCTTCGGAAGAGGGGCCCTTGACTGGCTTGGTGTTGGAGTCCAGGACATCCCCTTGGATGACCTGGGATCCAAGGAAGGGAATTTGAGCCCTGGACAGGGGGGTGTGGAGCTGGTCCAGGGGGCTTGGAGACCTTGGCACAGAGCCCAGGAAAACACCGGGTTTGATTTTAGTCCATGGGAGAGGCTTCCAACACAGAGAGAGGAATTGCAAACCACCGGGATGTGAAAACAGTAGTTTAGCACAGTAGAAGATACAAAATTCAGTAGTTTTAGGGTTTATAGAATAGAGGTAAATGGGGACAAGATGGTGGAATTTGGGTGGTACCTCATCTACTCCTCCTTCTTCCTCGTCCTCCATCTTTCAAGGTGACGATGGCACAAAATAGTTAGAGTGGATTGGGTCAAAGTATAAATGACACTTTTAGCGTGGGCACTGGGCATTGGTACAAAATAGTAAATAACCGACACGTAGTTATCTGTATAAATGTAAGGGAACATCCCATCGGGGGGCAGTCACCTCATGTCCCAGCCTCTGTCCGGACCTCGGCTGGGAGCAGAGAAAATTCTGAGATATCAAATAATAAACAACACGAGAAATCTGAAAACAGACCTTGAGGACTCTGCTTTTTTATACCAACGTGACTCAGGTCTTTTAGAGGGCCAAGGACTTTAAACCACCTAAAGCTCGGGTGAGGAAACCCTCCCCGAGAGCTTGGGGGTAGAACTTGTGCAAACTACCCCATGTCCTTGGGAAGCTCCACCTGGCTCTGGGGGTGGAGAGCTCTGCCTTGGGAAGGCCTAAGGAGGAAAATATGGCCAGAATCTGTAGTGACATTATGTGGGAGTGGGCAGAGCCCCAGCTGCTTTGCCCTGGAGAGAGCCAAGCTGAGGAGTTAAGAAAGAATTTCGCAACTTCACCCAGAGCCCTTAAGACAAAACACCTTCTAGTCACGGCGACCTGTCCGGAGACCCACAAGCCCCCTCGGGATCTTATGTATATCTGTTACAATTGATTAGTTCTGTACCCTTTTCCTCCCACCCTGGTGTCCCATAAAAACCCCTGGGTGTCCTCTGGTCGGCAGAGGTTCCTCGTCCCTGGATCCCTTTTGCTGGTACCCTTGCAATAAAGTACCACCTGCGGAAATTCCACACGAGGCCTCTCTCTCTCTCTCTCGCCATGGCTGGCTAAAAGAGGGGCAACTCACAAGGGCAGGAGCTGAGAGCACTGAGCTGAAATCACTGAGCTGAAAAATCACTGCTCTGCCCGATGCTGAGAAGCCCCTCTGCCAGCTGAGGAGCGCCTGACCCCCCAAGGAGCAGTTTCTAGAGAGACATCTTTTGGGGTGGTTGTGGCTCTCTGGGTCCCAAGCAGCGGACCCCATTTGACCAGCTGGAATAACATTATTACATCCTTGGTACATAGGAATGGTCTACCTGACCTGGGAGGTCACATGAATTAGTCCAGCAACTGGAAAGTCTTCCACGAGGGAGGAACTTGGTGACTTCAGAGTGGAGTGCAAACTCTGTTCCTTCCAGATGGAATTGAGAACTGTCAAGGCAGCCAAATTCCAGCTTCTTTCTTCAAAAGTTAGTGATATTTCTTGTGTTCTTCCTGAGAGCTGTTTCTCTGGGACCTATTCCATGTTAGGACTCTCTGGGGAGAGGACATGGCACAGGAAGTCTGTTGGGGCTCTGAGGGATGGTGATGGCTGCCTGGGTTCACCCAGGTTGGGCGACCTTGTCCAAGGGTTATATTTTCCTGTTCCCTGATCCTCAGGATCAGCTCATTTTTTTCTGGTGTTTGCCCAGGAGCCCTCCTCAGGCTACCTGGGGGGTTCCTAAGGAGAGAAAACTCTTTGGGATTTACCTCTTCCATGCTGCCTTCTGTGAGATGGTTTAAATTTTAGTTACTTTCCAAATCATAGAGCAATATTTTAGGCTTTTAGCACTGTCATTTCTTTGGGTAATACATTGTCCTGACTCTGGCAGATACCCGGGCTGCTTTTCCAGCCTCTTGCTTCTTCCCTGGACCTGAAAACTGTTCCAATTTTATTTTACCTCCTCCTAAAGTTCCTTTTCATTTGCTGCCTTTGCTTTTCTTATCACTTTTTATGCTCTCAACTTCATTATGCAATTGTTCCAACCCTGCTCTGTATTTGATATTTTATAACTCGTGTCTGCCTTTTCTTCCACTGTTGATTACTTTTACATTTTGATGTTCCTTCACACTGGCTTTACAGGAAAAAATATAGTAAAAAATCAACTTGAACATTCCCTGTGCAATTACTGGGAGGTGGCGCACACACAACCCCTGGGCATATATTAATTTATCTTTGAACACTTTCTATTTCCTCTGTGTCCTTTCTCTCCCCAGCTTTATCATGTTTAACTTCACCCTGCACTTACTTTCCCAGCTTTGCTCTGCTAAAATCTAATCTACTTGTTTTTTAACTTCTGGTTGAACATTAATCCTGGTGAAATCCTTAAGGGCTGAGCTCAGTCTCTCCCACACTCACATCCACTCATAATTGCTAGTGCAGGAGCCTTGCTCAGGAATTATTCCTTACAAAAAGCCCCATTCTTTCCAGACATTCTTTGGATCATGGAAAAAATATGTGGTGGGACCTCCCGCACAGTAAAGAAATAATTTTTCTCCAGATCCCCAGGTGTAACTCACATCTTCTCCCCCATCTCCAGATTTGTCGTTCCCCTTGACATGGTCTCAGCTGAACATTTCAGTATCTGCCTGATTTTGAACAACTGTGACATGGGTCTCAAGTGCTGCAGTTCTGATACTTCCATAAATTTCCTTAAGAAAGAACTAACTTGGATTGCTAAGCAGAAAGTCTTTATGTTAATCAGCAGAAGTCTTCAAACACTCTGGATAAGCCCTGGACTTTTCTAGACCTGTAAAACTATTTTCAGGAAATTCCTGAAGGTTATTCCCATTAAAAGCACTTCTTTATACCCACATAAATTCCCAATGCATATAAAATTCTATCAGGATGGAAACTTTCTGAGTGTGTTTGTCTTGTTCTTCCATATCTTTATCTAGTTCTTATATTATATGTAATTAACACATTTAATACTGACTTTAATTGGCCTCATAAATGTCATGGCTTATTAAGCTTTTTATCACGTAATGTTCTTTTTTTCCTCTCTATTGAATGATCACATACATTTGTTTATCATAAATTGAGTGCGTGCATTTTGGGAAATAAAATTGAAATGCCAAGTGCTTTTCAGAAATTCTTTCAAGCACAGTAAAAGAGATACCTGGGTGTAGTTAAATTTTTATAAAGTGCAATGTGAAAGCGCCTTTACCTTCATTGCTTTTTCTGTCTTCCACCTACTGCCTTTTTTCCCAGAAAGGCAGCTGGCAAAAATAAGAAGGAATATTTCTTGTGTTAAATGAAAACAAATCTCTTTTTATTTATTTGATATTTAATCTCAAGTGAAAACTTGCAATCAGAACCTGTGCTTTCTGTTCAAACTGGAAAAGTATTCTTCACAAATAAGTGTTTGTTTGGAGGGGGAGAAAGCTCTAATTGTAACTGTTGGGTCTCGCTATAAATATTTCTGTAGTGAATTTGAATTGATTCATTTGTCACTTTTTTCAGTAAAGTGCAAAATCAGATCAGCTCCCATCTTGCTTACTTACATGGTCAGCTGTAATTTGTCATTAGTTCTATTGAGTAGCAAAGATTTTAGTGCAGAAGATACCTCTTCCACTTAATGGATAATCATTTAGTGGAATATAATTTAAAAGGATTTATCTGGTCTCTCTGCCATGGCTGTAACCTAACCCCAGCATGATAAACTTTCTCCAGCAGAAGGATTAGCACTTTCTGGTGGCTTTTGCCTAGGGGGTTGTTCAGTCATTAGTTCAACACCCAGCTTGGCCAAAGTGCCCTGAGAGCTGCACTTGGGGACTTGACACAGTAAAAGTATTTCTGGGTTTGGCTGCACTTTGCATTAGATCACTTTGTGTCAATAGGGTTTCAATACAGATCTCTGCCTTGTTTTATTTGGAAGATAAGAGCAAGAAATCCAAGGCAGAGGCCAAGAGAGTTGAAAAAGTTTCATGCGAGATAAGGGGCCAGGAGCTCTACCTGGAAAAAAAGAGGGCATAGCAAATGAAAACAAGTTCTTGAGCAAGTTATGGGAAGAGACTGGACAGATCATGACAAGAATTTTGATTTGCAGTGAAGGACTATGAGGGGAAGAGCTGTTTTTTCTCAGGAACTGCTTTTCTGGGCATCAGAGCTGAATCCCCCCAGCCAGAGGGATGGGAATGTCAGCCCTCACAGAGAAGCACTCTTAATTAGAGATGCAAGTTGCTATAAATTTTACACTCCTAGAATCTCAAATTATGAAGAATCCTGACTTCAATCCATTTTCTTTCTTCCCCATTGCTGAGCTCTGGCACTGCGATGTTATAAGCTCCAAAATCAGGGCAATTCTTCTTCATGCCTCTCCAGCACAGGGCAGGTGCTGTGACAGGTGCAGTTTGCATCAAGGAATGAAGGTTTTTCCCAGGAAAATCTGCAGCAGGAGCACTGTATAGGTCCAAGTATGACATTTTTTTCAGGGAGTGTGTGAGGATATTTTCAGTGGTGTTTGGACTGATGTGCTGGAACTTTGGACTAATGTGCTGGGACAGTGACAGCTGAAAGGTGGACCTGGAGTCACCAAACTAAAGCCTTAGGGCAAAAACATTGAATTAATACATCATTAATAACTAAACAAGTGCAGAACTCCTCATCAGCATGGATTGACCTTGCTTTTAGTGTTAAATGTGGAAAAAACAGGTTTCCAAGAGCTTTGATTTGGTTTTGCTTCATTCAGCTGGGGTCTACCTGGGTTCCAGAGTTGTCACCACTGTAGAACAGGATCATTCCAGCTCCTGCTGAAGCTCGGTCAGTAGGGCATGGCCAGGGTTGATGACAGATGTGACAAGAGGGTTTTGGTTGGGTTTTTCTTTAACCTTTCCTCTAACTCTTCTAGTCCTCTTATTGCTAAAAGAGAAGTTTTAAACTCCCAAATAGCAATAACCAAACACCCACAACACCCTCTCCAAAACTCCATGTTGCATTTTTAATGATCTCTTATGTTTGTGTAATAATCCAAGGCAACATTTCGAAGCTTCATTTTTGGACGGGATTGTTATAAATATCAGGGAATTAATTCGTGTTTTTAGAAAGATATTCTGTATAAAAATACACTGTATCAAATGCCTCTGCCTCCACAAAATAAAAAGTGATGGTGCAACTACAAGCCGCTTCCAGGAATAGGAGAGCCACCCATCTACAATACAAAGGAGGGTGTCCCCCACGAGGAGATGGGTCCTCTCCAGAGATGGGATTGTCAACGACCCGGTGATCAACACCTGATTGGGATCTTATCTACATCGGACTGGGTGGGCATGTGAGTGCCAAGTTCCCGTAAACCTAATCAGAAGCCCCAACACTGCCCGGAAAACCATTCATCAGACCAGCAGAAGAAGAGTAAAGAAATATGAATTTGAAACACCAGCGGAGTGGACAATGGAATGAGGCAACTTTTGCCTCTGGCAAGAAAAACTGTATAAAAGTGGACCATGCAAGGGCAGAATTTGTGAACAGGGAGGGATATGGCACGCTGCCAGATCTGTAGTTCACCCAGTATTGATCCCGGGCTCGATGCTGTCCGTTTGATTTTGGCTTTTTCCATAAATCCTATTTCATAATATTTTCCAATAAAATGGCATATTGATGAAATTGGACTGATCATTTATTACAGGATTAACAGGGACTGTTTTAATCTTTCCTGTAGTGTATAAACTGCTGGAAAGCAATCCAGAAGAAGTTATGTTTTCACTGATGCCTGAAATTTAAATACTCGTTGATTTTTGCTTTATTTTTTTGGCAACATTTCTACTTGAGGAAAGTACTTGAGTGCAATCAATTAAAGAAAGGATCTGATCTGCTTTGTAATTGTTTTTCTGTTTCTATGAATGATGTGAGGGTATTTTGGAAGAATTTTACTTCACTACTCTGTCTTTTCTAAAATAACAGGTTTGCTGGTTGATTTATGGGTTGTTTGTTTTGTTTCTGTTGTTCTGTCTGCAGGTGAGAAAAAGGTTAATTTTCTTGAGAAATCATGTCTATGCCAGAGAAGGTCAACTTGTTCCAGCATTGTGTTCTGCCATTGGAGCTGACCTCAACCTAAACATGGTGCTTTAAGGCAGGAATTAGGTATCCTGTTTTTCTCCATGCTTTTCCCAGCATTTGTTTTCTCCTGTTGTTGTAGTTTCTCAGAAAAGGCAGGAGCATGTGACTCCCAGGAATGAATTCTGTTCCCTCTAAAGTCATATTTTTGAAATTGTGCTTCAAAAACTTCAGTCTTTTCTGTGACTGTGCCAAGCTGTGTCAGGTGTGACTGCCCACGAGCCAAAACACCAAGCCTATTTGGGAATTGTGTCAAAGGCAGGAAAAAACTGTGAAAGCATAAAAATTGGGAAAGACTGGTATCAAAGCATAGTGGCCCCTATGGTTCCTGGGGATGTCCTAGCTCCTCTTCCTGTGCTATTTCCATGACTTGTAGGATGCTGACCACAAATGATGGACCAAGGCATCCAAATCCTGCTTCTTGGAGCTTGGATTCAACTCTTGTCAAGGGAAAATGTTCTAGGAAGTGATTAAGAAAAATGAAGCAAATTCCCAATAATGACTAACTGCAGAGTTTAGGAGAAGTGGCTGAGGAAATGTTTAATCAGTCTGTAGGATTCACTCTGGATGTGTCAGAATTCATGTTAGCTTCTCCCTATTTCCATTTCTTATTCAAAAGTCACCAGAAGTTTGGAAATTGGTTTGGAGGTTGCACCTCTCATGCTAAATCTGGCTTGGGGAGGTTGTGCAGCTCCTGGTCTGTGGTGCAGGAACCTGGTTTGGTTTGGGGGAGAGGAAAGGGGCAGCACAGGGAGTAAGAGCTGGATTTAGTTGGGAAGAGGACAAGACAGGGCACTGCCAGAGGGGAGGCTCTGGCTGGAGACTCATCTCCACCCAGACCCAACTTCTACAGTAGTTTTAGGAAACAAATGTGAATGAATTTTGTGGCAACTTAGTGATGAAGTTGTGGTTAAGAGGGTAATGTCAAATTTGAGATGCAAGTCAGCAATTGTCTCTGTGTGTGTGAAATTTTGGTGTGTTCTATGTTGTTTCCTGGAAGATCCACATGGAAAAAGAAGTAATTCAATAAATTAAGAGCTTTTTTTTTTTTTTTTTTTTTTTAGTTAGTCTCATACCTGGCATGATATTTTGCTTTGTAGGTATGCAATTGCTATTAAGTTACAAGGGATGCCACAGTGGGAATTGGAAAGAAAATAAGGGGGTTTTTTTCCCCTTTCCTTTACTGGATAAGAGTGTAAAATGTGATTGAAATTTGTCAGCATGGAAACAAATGTCTGAATTTACTTGCAAGTCTTTGATATCTTCAACTTTTTGAGGTGTAAAACCCCCTGCAGTAAAAGGCACGTGCACAGGATTTTATGTAATTTACTATTTTTGATGAAAAATCACACCAAAATGACACCTGAGGTCCTGCATCCATTGCCCTTTGATAAGAGATGGAAGTTGGTCAGTCCTGTTCTTGACATTTATTAGTGCTGATTCCCAGGGCCAAGGAATGGCAGGGAGAGTTGATTATACAGTAACTTCTGACTTGGAGTGGCAGAGCTGGTATTAAAGACTCTTGGATTTGCTTTAGGCTTCCTGTACATTGATATAAAGCTGTGGTTGGCTGTTCATGCACTTGCAAGTCAAAACACTTGATTTTGCTTTTCTCCTTTTTTTTTTTTTTTTTTTTTTTTTTTTTGGTAGTTCATTGACTTTTTAAAAAAATTATTTTTCTCACAGTAGTTGTTAAAACGTTTGCAGAATAAGTGCAGAATTAAAAAACAAAAAATCTGCATCCATTTTAAATTTCAGCAATGCACAATGGTTCCTACTGTAGGTTTTACCAACCTGCAGTGTTGGGGTCCAGTGTGTCTCTCGGGACCCGTGTCTGGGGTCTTGGCTAGCCCTGGCACCAGAGCAGCAGTGAAGGTACAGTTCCGTATCCTGGGATACGTCCCCGATCCTGTGGGTTGTTGCCCCGCAGAAGCCTGAACAGTGGCAAGAAATAAAGAGAGGTCTCTTATGGGGAACTTCAACTGGGGTTTATTCAGCCCACGCGGGACTTGTTCTCACCCAGAGAGTTAGCCCACAAAAGCGAGGTTCCTCTCTGGACAGCATCTTATAAACAGGGGAGGAGATGGGAGTAGGGTACAGGTTGGAACCAATCCAGGGTGTGAAGGGTGCGACTCTGTACATGAATGACAAATATAATAACAAATCAATAATGCAAGAGGGGTGTCTTGGTTTTGGGAAGACAGGTATCTGCCAGGGAAAGCTGGAGCTTCTCTTGGAATGGAGAATGTAAACCACCACCACCACCCTTTTTCCAATTATAATTTTTTCAGTTAAAAGCTTTTAGGCAAAAGATTTTGGAAATAGAAATAGCAGTTCTTTACTGGTATGTATAAAACAAACAAACAAACAAACAAAAAACCCAACAAAAACAACTACAGCATTGATAACAAAAACAGTAGCAAGAACTTCGAGGACTTTGCTTCACAAAAACCCAGGGCAGTTTGGTCTCGGTGCCTTTGTAGGATCCTCAGAGCACCAAGCTGGGAACAGTGGAAAAAGAGTCTCGGTAGCTGGGAAGTGGCAGGATCTCCTGGCAGGGCAGGGGGATGCAGGGTCACTCTGTAGCAAGAGGAGCAGCACTGATGGAACCACGACAGCGGGGCAGGGCTGGCCCAGCTCTCGCAGGGCGGCAGAGAAGCTCAGAGTTTCAGGGCGAGCAGATGATGGCAGATTTCCCAAGACTGGACTGCAGTGAAATCCTCCAGCAGGAGCACCAACCCAGCTGTGCTTTCTCCCCGAACTCCGAAAACCAGAGACCGGCTACCTGAAGCTCTGTCCTTTTTTCTGCCCTAAACCCCCACCCCCTCCGAGCTTCGACCACCCCTTTGTTTTGTTAAATAGTCTTAAGTACGACATTTAGTCTCCTTGGTAACTTATGGGGAAAAAATTCTTTAGAGTTAAAAGGAACAAAATCTAACCCCCAACAAGAGGCGACAACCGGGACCCTGTCCAATCACTCAACGTCCTCACTAGAACTTTGTAGACATCAGGGAGAGGCCTCAAAGTGATGGACTGGGCCCAGGAGTTATATAACTTATGATTGACATATAACTATAACGGGGGGGAAACAATGAAGGGGTTAAACATAGGGATGCATAGGACAAACCATTATAACTTATATAAAACAATATAAAACAAGGAATAAATACCTACAGAAAACTGATAAAAGTAAAAAACACACCACTACACTGCAGAATTGCTCTTGGCTTTCCCCTCCTCAGGGTAGATCATGTATCATACCCTGTTTAACTCCTTCAACAGACACACAAAGAAATTTCACTTCTACAGAGCAATCAGACCTCCCCCTGCCCTTGAGCCTTCATGGGAAGGATGTATGAGTTGGGATTTTCAAGTACATATTAAGAAGTTTATTGCCAGTGG
Source organism: Sylvia atricapilla (assembly GCF_009819655.1). NCBI lineage: Eukaryota > Metazoa > Chordata > Aves > Passeriformes > Sylviidae > Sylvia > Sylvia atricapilla. The sequence continues at coordinate 15,165,490 of NC_089173.1, read as the reverse complement.
AGTATGCATAGATCAATATTCAATATAGCTGTAAACACATATCCTTCACATAGATGCTGGATGCCCTTCCTTGGGCCTGCAGCTCCCTGAAACACCACTCACAGCAGGCCACAGATAATAAAACATCTACTCTCTGCTTGCCTGGCCCAGGGTTTGCTCAAGCAGATGCTCAGAGGTGAGGTTTTTACACTTTTGACCCCTTGGTTCCACCTCCTATTTTTTTTTTTTTTTTAATGTGGAATATTCAGGTGAGGAGTGATCTTTTCCCAGTACTTTACAGTGTTTTTTCACTGCTGGCATTTATTAGCAGTTGGTGTTTCCTGTTTGTTGGAGCAAAAACCAGACAAAGTGTCACATGTAGACCTTTGTGCTTTTATGATGGAGACCCCTTGGAAAACTCATGTGAAGGTCAGCTGGGGCCATAACATTGATCTGTTAATTAGCATCTTCCAAGAAAATTATCAAAACTTGGACCATTCCCATCCAATAAACCACAATAATTGCAAATCTTTGGGAGAAGGTTTCTCCCAACCCCCAAAAAAGGCTCTTTATCTTGTTCCTAAAGTGAGGGTTACAAATCCTTCCATGTTAAACTGTGTGTGGGAGAATTGTGGTTGGTTGTAGGAGGCTGTAGGAGCTGATGGGACATCAAGGGGAGAGATCTCTGGAGTCCAGGGCAGCTCTTGATCATGCGGTTTATTGCATAGGTCGTGGGTGCAAGAGCTCTGCTTAAGCTGCCAGCCACAGCTAAAAGCGTGCCTGAGCAAGAGAGAGGGAGAGGGCAAGCTAAGAGAGAAGGAGCAAGAGGGAAGGAGCGGGCAAAAAAAGCGGGAGCCAAGAGAGCTAAGTTCTTGTTACAATACGATATTTCTCTTACTGTGGTGAATATTATAATTTACATTAACCAACCAGTACAGGACACAAATTGTATAGAATCTACATATAGCCTATAAGAACTACTACATTACCATATTGTGTTACATTTTAAACTCTAAAAGCTACTCTTTAGACTTTTCTGTTTTGCTACATTGACCTTTGGATCCCTCAGCCAGCAGAAGAATATTGTTCAATCAAAAGGGATCCTCCTTCAGCTGGCTAGACTATTGTTTTCAGGTTATATAGTAACTAAGGCTTGGTATCCTACAACTCAAATTAAGCTTTCATTTCTATTTTGGTTATAGGTTTCATATTTTCAGAATCTTTTGCTAAGCAATCATATTTATAAGATTTCCCTGATTCATCTTCCCCAATAGTTGGTTATGAAAGTTAAACTGCTATGTAAGGAATTTCTGCTTATTTTGGTGTGTCTTGTTCAGTTTGAGATTGTTTTGAACTGGACAGGGAGTTTGTAGGGATCTGAGGACTGTCATAGCTGAGAATTTGGCTTTTTACAATGCAGAAGAGTATTTATTCAATTATTTATCCTTTGTCAGAAGGGCTGTGCATGAGAAGTAATTGCCAGGGAATAAAACTCCTGTCAGTTCCCACTGTTGCCCGGAACGAAGTTAAAACACAAACTAACAAGGAGTCAGTTTATGTCGTGCTTTATTCGGGGCCCGGGGACCTGGGGACCAATGTCCCAAATCAGGATTCCCAAAGACCCTCATCAAGACTCAGGTTTTTATACCTTTTTACAAAGATTACTTCATCATACTACGAGACAAACAGAAAAATTCTTTGATAAAGCAATGACGTTCATCTACTAGGTAACAGACTTCTAAAGTAATAAATTCTACATGCTTGTCTTATTTAAAACTATAGGTTAATTACCAAAATTTACTTTCCTCCGTCACTAGACCCCCTTCTAGTAATATTTCAAACTTTATCTTTAAGACGGTTTTCCCTTTCAGCATGTTCTTCATGCTTTGCTAATCCCTTTGATTATTGTTTCCACAGACCCAGCACCTTCCCAGGCTACCTTCCCAAGGCCTAGTGCCCTAATGCTAGCCAAGAAGCCTTAGCATAACTACTGCTATATGATTTTCTGATATTTTGGTAACATTTCCCCCCTTTTGAGCATTCTTCAAAAATCTTCTTTGCAAGGATGCTCAATTCTTCAAGTTGTGGTTTCAACATACGGCAGGGGAGCAGTTCTTCTAGAAGTTGGAGCTATTACTTCACTTCGGGTTACTGCTTTCATGATCTTCCGGGTATGAGTTCCTTCCCGGATAATCATTCCCAGAAGGCACCTGTATGAGATTACTACTACAATAATGATTATTACAATCATGATCACATATTGTATCACTGAAGAGATCTAACCAGAGATCTGGATTCCAAATGAGCTAAATAAAGCTCCAACTCAATTATGTTCTGCCTCCTTCTCTACCTCCTGGACTTTTGATTCAATTTGGTCTAATTGGCTAATATCCCTCTCTACTTCGGTAGTCACATTTGGGATGTGTATACAGCAATGGTCATCCTTACCCTTCAAATACCCACACACCCCATGTTCCTTGAGTAATATCATATCCAATGCCATACGATTCTGTACTGTCATCCTTGTGGTTGCCTGTAACTGCAAATTAACATCTTTGAATCCTTTTTTTGTGACTGCAGCCAGCCTTTCGGTTTGTCCCATTAACTTATATAACATTTCCCTATTACGATAAGTTGAAATTTGGGCAAACAAAGATTCCAACACCCACCCAAATTTTACTCTTCCTGATGGTTCATGCCACTCATCCTCAGGACCTAACTCATCTCCGGTTTCTCGTCGGGTCCGTCCTTTCATTTCCTCACTTGTTAATTTTCACTGTCTCCAAAATGGACATAAAGTAGGTACCCCTAAGGTTATCTGAGTGACAGGACTATCTATGGGCATGTGAGTAGTCCATTGTCCGTGTCCCATAATCCAAACTAAATTCCCTGGGCTCCTAACCATTGTATTTTTGCAATCCAATTGATTTGTCCCTTTTAAGGTTCCTTTAATAGTATGGTTATATCCTCGACATTCACATCCCCATTTCAATAATATTAACACCGGTACTAATCCGATTTGGTGTTCTGGACTATCACATGTAAACACTTGTGTGCAGTTCCAATTCCCTAATTGCTCCTTCCCTTTCCGATGAGCCGAGTCTCCCCTTACGACCCTCCCATGAGTTTGATTTTTCAAACCTTTCCATTCTATACACCATCCTATGTCCCCTAAGTAACTATATGTCTCCAGTAAGTTTGGTCCCCAAATGGCCTGCCAATTTTCCCACTGAACTTTATTTTCTTGACATACCATCTCATAATAATGCTCTACAATAGATTGATTAGTTTTCCGGATCTCATCATATTCACACCATCCCACATCCTTAAATCTACCTATTTTTGTAAAAATCGAATTTGGAAGTGCTTTACAATCTGCACGTTGTCCTGGAGTTGACCACTGTTTCCGAACCACCATCAGCCGTTCTACCGTTTTAGTTCGATTGTGTAATTCATTCCTACATTCCCGGGTCCCGTTCTTTACCATGGTCGGCATATTCGTCACAGGGATTACTCCCCATGGTATAGGATCTCCAGCAGCGTGTGGTAAAGGTAGACAAGCTGTAATGGTTGTTACATTCTGAATTTGACCAAAATCCCTTATGAGTCTTACCACCAAATTTTCCTGATCAGCACTTCTGACTAAATGGTCAATTTCTGGTGTTTGTCTAGTCACTCTCATCTCCGTCTCCCAGATAGACACGGTTATTGTCCCCATCCCCCACCATTCATCATGGGCTATCCAACAAATGTAATTTCCTTCATCTACCCCCCCCTGCACATCCTTGACAGTCAGAGTCAACAACTCCGGTCTTTCCTGTAGTTTGTATTTTTCCCCAGAAACCAAATTTCTCTTGAACCACCATCCGTAATCCGAAAACTTTCTTCCCGATTCCAAGTTACAACTGAGAATGACATCTCTCCCTCTGACAGCTTTATAGACACTATGTTGAGGGCGTATCCCTACATTTGTATGTGGTCTGGCTTCCACTTTCCTTAACCCATAATTTCCATTAGTCCCACAGGACACTACACACAAATATTGTTCTTCTGTCTCCCCTATTCGAGGATTAGTGAAATTCAACCATGCTTTTCCTGTCATTCCTTCCAACCACCAGCTTGTCTCTTTTGTTTGACTTTCCCATCTTTGTTCTTGATTCCGTTTCCACCATTTGACCTGTATCTTCCACCTACAAATCTTTTCTAACCTGAACATACAGCTTATCCGCAATGGAGGGCCATCCCATATATCTACTCGGGTACTTACGGGTATTACTGATATTGGATAATCTCCGACCGCTGCCTCATCCTCAGCCAAAACCTTTACTTCAAAATCCCCATATGCAAAACTGTTTCTTATCCAAATGATACAAGCAAATTGACCACTTTGATGTCTCTGAATGCCAGGTATTTGAAGGGTAGTATTTCCTCTTTGCTGATTCTCGTCCCAAAATTTTGTGACTCCGTCCTTTATTACCTTTCCTGATCGTCTCCATCCGGCAATTCTGTCAGTGAATCCAGCTCCCTGATTGTCAGAAAATAGACACGTTAATTTCAGAGTAGCATTTTCAGGTATTACCACTAAAGGCTCAGGAACATCCACTACCACAAAAGCATTTGACAGATATGCAATATACAAAAACACAGTTATCAGTGCTTTGCTCTGAACACCATTCGGGTAGCAGATAGCGGTTGCACCTCCCATTTCGACGGGGCCTTCTTTACACGGGTATAGTGTATCCAACTGTCGATCCCTTCGACCTTCACTGCGGTGTAAGTTGTCATTATCACCTGGTGAGGACCGTTCCATGTTTCTTTTAATGGCTCAGCGTTCCAATTCTTCACATACACCTGATCTCCGGGAACAATGTCGTGAACGGGATTTTCCAACGGCAATGGGCGGTTCCACTGCAGAGCTCTTCGGATGGCTGTAAGAGTTTTGTTTAGTGACAGCACATAGTTCATCAACACTTAATCTCCTACCAAATGAGGGTTTCCCTGATAGGTGGATGCATGGTAAGGTTTGCCATACAGAATCTCGTATGGGCTTACACCAACTTTCTCCTTCGATTTGATTCTTATTCTTAGTAGGGCCAGTGGTAAAGCTTGTGGCCACTGGATTTTGGCTTCCTGGCATATTTTCTTGATCTCCCCTTTTAGTGTCTGATTCATCCTCTCTACCTGTCCACTCGATTGAGGCTTCCACGGAGTATGTAAGTTCCACATGATTCCCAACATCCTAGCTATCTCCTGCACAATTCCTGCCACAAAATGAGGACCCTTGTCCGATGATAGCCCTAATGGCACCCCAAATCTAGGGATTATTTCTCTCAATAACGTTTTAACTACTTCTTTAGCCTGATTTGTTCTGCAAGGGAAAGCTTCTGGCCATCCCGAAAAGGTACACACATAAACCAACAAATATTTATACCCCTGTGCTTTAGGTAACTCAGAAAAGTTTACTTGCCAATAGTCTCCAGGCTGTGGTCCAATTTGTATTTTACCCATCTGCACCTGTTTTCTTACCACCGGATTGTTCTTAATACACAAAGGGCACATAGCATTGATCCTTTTAGCCATTGTTAGCATCTGGTTAGAGATTATCTCATTTTTCAAGAATTTTGTCAGCGCCTCTGCTCCCCAATGGCATTTATTATGTTCTATTTCCAAAACTGTTTTCATGATCCTTTGAGGCAGTACCACCTGTCCAGTAGAAGTTACATACCATCCTCTTAAATTTTTCCGAGCTTGAACAAATGCTGCCAATTTTTCATCATCTGGCGAGTAGAGGGGTCGTTGATCCATAAACGGTGTGGCTGGATTGATTCGTGTGGGCAATAATACCAACTGAGTCCATACCTCTCGGGCTGCCTGCTTGGCCGTCCGGTCTGCCAACTGGTTCCCTTGGAATGCTTTCCCTTCCTCGTTTCGGTGTCCTCTCACATGCATCACCGCAACAGCCTGTGGCTTATGGATAGCTTCTAAAAGAGCTTTTACTTCTTCCCGGTGTTTAATCAATGATCCTTGGGAATTCAGCAGGCCCCTCTCTTTCCAAAGGGCACCATGTACATGTACCACCCCAAAGGCGTATTTAGAATCTGTCCATATGTTTACCCTCTTCCCTTGACTTAATATGAGAGCACGTGTTAGGGCCCAGACTTCAGCCTTCTGGGCTGAGGTCCCAGGAGGCAAAACTTTGGCCTCTATCACTTGTTGCAAGGTGACCACCGCATACCCAGCATACCTGGTTCCATTCTCCACAAAGCTTGATCCATTCGTGAACAGTTCCCAATCGGGATTCTCCAAGGGCTCATCTTTTAAGTCCTTTCAGCTGGCATATACTTGCTCAATGACTTCCACACAGTCATGTGCCAGTTCTCCAGTTTCCTCTTCTGCTCTTAAGAATTCTGCTGGGTTAAGATGATTAGTCGATTTTAATTCAATATCATCCTGCTCTCTCAGCAATGCCTGGTATTGTAACATCCGGCTTGAGGATAACCAATGCCCCCCTTTTTGTTCTAAAACAGTCAACACCATATGGGGAACGTATACCTCCATTTTTCTTCCAAGAGTTAATTTCCTGGCTTCTTGTATTAATAGTACTGTTGCGGCCACTGCTCTCAAGCATCCTGGCCATCCAGCACTAACTGAGTCCAATTGTTTGGAAAAGTATCCTACCGGGCGTTTCCATGATCTCAATTTTTGGGTGAGCACTCCCAATGCCAATTTCTGCCTCTCGGTCACATAGAGTTGAAAATCTTTATTGAGGTCAGGCAATCCCAGTGCCGGAGCTTCTCTCAGTGCCTGTTTGAGGGCCTGGAATGCTTTTTCCTCAATCTTGCCCCATTTCAGTTCGGGATTTTTCACGGCCTCGTAGAGAGGTTTGGCCTTTAATCCAAAATCAGGGATCCACAACCTGCACCACCCCACCATTCCCAAGAATGACCTCAATTCTTGATGATTTCGTGGGGTCGGGATAGCACAGATAGTCTGAATTCGATTGACCCCCAACTTACGCACTCCTTGAGAAATTTCACATCCTAAGTAGATAACTTGTGGTCTTACCAGTTGCGCTTTTTCTTTGGACACCCGGTATCCAGCCTGACCTAGCATGTTCAGCAGATCGATGGTCAACTTCAAACAAATCTCCTTATCTGCAGTAGCAAGAAAAATATCATGTACATATTGCAAAATCACAAATGAGAAAGGTGACTCCTTTACCTGTGTTGTCTTCCATTCTTCTAATTCCCGAGCCAATTGATTCCCAAATATTGTAGGTGAATTTTTGAATCCTTGAGGCAGACGACACCAAGTGAGTTGTTTCTTCCTCCCTGTCTCTGGGTCTTCCCACTCGAAAGCAAAATATTTCCTGCTTTGAAATGCCAAAGGGATGCAGAAGAACGCGTCCTTTAAATCAATTACTGAGAACCACTGAAATTTTTCTGACACAGATGTTAACAAGGTATAAGGATTAGCCACCACTGGATGAATGTCCTTAGTGATATTATTAATGGCCCTTAGATCCTGGACTAACCTATACTTACCATTTGGTTTTCTTACTGGGAAAATGGGAGTATTAAACTCAGATTCACATTCCTGCAAAATACCTATGGTCAGGAATTGGGATATCATCGGGGCCACTCCTTTCTTTGCTTCCAATTTTAAAGGATATTGCTTTATTCTTACCGGGCTGGCTCCTTCTTTTAATTCCACTACTACTGGTTGTGCAGCCTTAGATTTTCCCGGAATACCTGTTTCCCATACCCAGGGGACCACAGCCAACTCTATTTCTTTGGGGACTTCTACTGACTCCACTTCCCTAACCAAAAACAGTTTAGATATGTTTTCTTCTGGTATTTCTAATTTCGCCCTTCCTTTTTCAAATGTTATTTTTGCTTGCAACACAGACAGCAAGTCCCTTCCTAATAAAGATTCAGGGCTATTGGGCATATACAAAAACTGGTGGTCAAATTCTTTCCCCCCAAATTTAATGTCCACAGGTCGCAAAAATGGTCGTTCTTCTATTTGACCTGTTACCCCAACCACTTGGATTTTAGAATCACTTAATGGCCCAACCTGTGTGTTTATAGCTGAGTATGTGGCTCCCGTATCTACCCAAAATTCCCGTGGTTCCCCCTCTATTTCTAAAATTACCTTTAAATCTCGGTCTAGTCAGCTTTGGTTCTGATAGCTTCCCATCATAAAGGCTTGAGCGACACCTTGCGGTCCTCCTTGGAAAGGACTCCCGTCACTCAGTTGGCCCGGACTCCCCATGGACACCACCCCGTTATCTCCCATACCTCCATTAAGGGGGCATTCATTTTTCCAATGTCCCCGATTTTTGCATAGGGCACACTGGTCAAATCCCAGTCTCGATCGTCCCCCAGTCTGCCCTGCCATTCCAAATCCCCCTCTCCCACCATTTGCCACCATACCCATTCCTCCTCTGCCCCTACCGCGATCTCGTCCTCTCCCTCGTAAAGTTCCTTCAGCAGCTTGCTGCAACACAGCCAACATGCTAGCTTGCTGTCTTTTAGCAGTTTCCTTTTCACGATTATTATACACCTTCCACGCCACTTCCAACAATTTCTCCAAATTCCGAGTTTCTTCCCCTTCCAACTTTTGTAATTTCTTCCTTATATCCTCCTGTGACTGTCCTATGAATATCAATGCCAGCTGTAACTTCCCTGATTCTTCCTCTACTTCTAAATTAGTAAATTTCCTAGCAACCTCTTTAAACCGTTTCAGGAAAGCCGATGGGGACTCGTTCTTTTCCTGCCGCACCAAATACAACTTTGACCAATTTAATGTTTTCGGGATCCCCGCCCGTACCCCTTCAATCAATAATTCCTGGTAAGCCTTCAACCTCTGGTATCCTCCGGTCGAATTGGGATCCCACTCCGGATCCTCCCTGGACACTAAATCATTTAAAGTGTCATCTGCTACTCGCAATCGTAGCATTTCCCAAGCCTTTTCAGACATTACTCTAAATACCATTTCTTTCTCGGTGGAGTCCATAACTGTATCTAACAATACCTGCAAATCATTCCAGTCAGGGTTTTGAGTCTGTATAACCATTTTTACCACTCATGCAACCCGATCCGGGTCCTTGCGATACGAACCAGCTGATTGTTTCCAAATCATTAAATCATTCGGGGAAAAGGGCACTTTTACCATTATCCTGTCCCCCTGCGGTCCTACTGCTTCTCGCAAAGGAGCCATCAAAGAGGGTTGTACCATCCTCCCCCCTTTCCTTCCTACCCGACCTCTCCTGGTCCTTTCCGATAAAGGAGTTCTAGGCTTTTCCTTTTCCCTCATTTTCTCTCTACCATCCTCTTCCTCTGAATCCCCCTTGTCTGAAGATTCCAGAGGAGGAGCACTGGGTGCTACCAGCATTGAAACATCCTCCTCAGGTTCTTTGAATGTGACAGAACAGCACTTACAATTTTCCCTGCTTTTACAACCTAAACATTTGTCATTTGCAGTAACGTTCAACACCAACAAACCACACTCTTTCTGCCACTCCGGCTTTCCTTGCAAGTAATAAAACAAATCCAAATACGGTATCTCATCCCATTTCTCATTATTCCGCAAAAAGTGCATCAAAGGAGTAATAATATCAGAATTCAAAGTACCATTCCGGGGCCATTGCATTCCCCCAGTCTCATATTGTGGCCAAACATAATTACAATAGTCCATTAATTTCTTTTTGCACAGTTTTTGCCCAAAATTACCCACTTTCCAATTTTTCAGCAAGCATCCAAGCGGAGAATCATCGGGGATCTCTATACCTATGGACGCCAATGCTTTGAAATTTTTAAACGACATCATGACACACTTAATCAACAAACACTCACTCACAATTTTATTATCTCACTCACACAACTTGATTATTCCACCAATTCCACCAATTCTTGCCTTTTCTCGTCACTACGAGCGGCAAGTGCTGGTCCTGCACAGCTTCCTTGCCGTGTCTTACGGCCAGCGCCTAGACTTTTACCACAACCACAGACGTCTTTTTTTTTACCCAGCCCTGCGGGAATTACTCTCCCGTCTTATAGGGCGACACCTTTATCAGAGGAATAAAGCACTTGTCGGGCTTACCTCACAGTCGTCCGTCAGGCGCGGGGTCGGGCACAGGTTGATGTCTCCCCAGAAATCACCTGGTGCCGGCGTGGAATTGATCAGCTCACGAACCGCCCCAGCAGCCTTCGGAGTCCTGCCGCGGTCGCCAGAAAACTGTTGCCCGGAACGAAGTTAAAACACAAACTAACAAGGAGTCAGTTTATGTCGTGCTTTATTCGGGGCCCGGGGACCTGGGGACCAATGTCCCAAATCAGGATTCCCAAAGACCCTCATCAAGACTCAGGTTTTTATACCTTTTTACAAAGATTACTTCATCATACTACGAGACAAACAGAAAAATTCTTTGATAAAGCAATGACGTTCATCTACTAGGTAACAGACTTCTAAAGTAATAAATTCTACATGCTTGTCTTATTTAAAACTATAGGTTAATTACCAAAATTTACTTTCCTCCATCACTAGACCCCCTTCTAGTAATATTTCAAACTTTATCTTTAAGACGGTTTTCCCTTTCAGCATGTTCTTCATGCTTTGCTAATCCCTTTGATTATTGTTTCCACAGACCCAGCACCTTCCCAGGCTACCTTCCCAAGGCCTAGTGCCTTAATGCTAGCCAAGAAGCCTTAGCATAACTACTGCTATATGATTTTCTGATATTTTGGTAACACCACTGAACCCATGGCACATGCTTGAAGTGCCATCGAAGCCTAAACAGCACTCAAAATAAAACTGGGATTTGTTCCCTTCTGTGTGGATTTCCTGGTTCGAGATGTGTTGTCAGGCTGGCAGAAATTATTACTGGGAGAAGATGGGAATTCTTCCCTCCAAGATTCCTCATTCATTCATTCGCCAGGAGAACAGTGACAACTCACTAAGGGCTGCAATACTTTATTTTCTCTTTGCAGTGGCATGTGCAGTCCCAGGTTTCTGAGTGATGGATACTCCCTGCCTGGCCCTAATTACTTTGGCAGGGAGAATGGGATGCTGCAGAGCTTCCCCTAGCCAAGCAATTCCCAGCCAAGGATAGGTTGGAGCTGCTGGCACTGAAGTGGTGTCTAGGAGCAGCACTGGGTAGTGGGAATCACTTCCTGGCTCCAGCAAAGGAAGGGCAGTTGAGGTTTTAACTGTGTAATTAATTACCACAGATTTTGATGAGGAGAGAGGAGAGAATTTTGGCATCAGGGCTGAGTGAAATATGGGAGACTTCCCAAATGACCAAGTATTTCCTGTAAGATGAAACCAATGAGACCAAGAGACAGAATGATCTTAAAAACAAATATGCTCCAAAATTAAGATAAACCCAAATTTGCTCCATCCAGTTTCCTTGTCAAGGCTTTTGCCCTGAGTCTGCAGGTAGAGCATGGGCTGGTATCACTCTGTCACTTAAGGCTGGGAATCACCAAGATTCCTTGTTCTGTTTTATGGACCTGGTGGCCCAAAAGCTGCAGAGGTGACCTGGAAAAGCCCCTTTTGGTCAGCCTGGAGCCTTTTGTCTTGGGGCATCCACCAAGCTCATCAACAGGGCAGGGAGAATTAAGCAACACAACCCCAAAACCCCTCCAGTACCTCTGACATGTTGCAGAGATGAGAAACTAACTGACTTGGCTGGGACAGCACTAAATGTTTCCAAAATCCTGGTGGATAAATTCAGTATCTTAATATCAGAGGTGTCAATGGAGACCAGGAGCTTGTCTTTCATGTCCACGGAAAATGTTATTTTTAGTGCATTACATCTTCAGACTTGAAAGGAGAAAAGCCCAACACTAGCTAATAATTAAGTGATTAACTGTAATAATATGCTGCACATTTTGAAGTGATCAGCATAGGTTCAGATGAATCAGGAGTGAATTTATATGTTAATACATATTCAAAAGTGTGTTTTATGATTTAATTACAGTTCTAAAGGAACCTACCCAGAGAAGGAACATAATGCCCTGACATTTGCATCACTCTTGCACAAGAAAACATCCACAGATTCTGCGTAATTTATTTGTATCTGCACTGCCTTTCCCATTATGCTGCCATGGCTGATCTTCGGAAGCAGAGAGAGGAGACTGAGTTCAGGAAGGGATCACTCCTCATCCCAAAAGTGCTGCTGTAGCAGAAACAGCCTTTGATCCCAGAGAGATGGTTGTGAGATTTAGGACTTGCAGCGTTCCCATTGCTGAATATGTAATTTAGGTCACTGAACTATGTTTTGGTGGAAGATACTTATCTATTCCACTTCTTGCTGATGTCGTGTGCTGGGAAATCAGATGTTAGAGTGCAAAAATACATGAGAGGCCAGGCTTAAAATGGCATAAAACATAAATGTCTCTGTGACCAGCTGCAGTTCCTGGTGGTGGTTGTTGGAAATGAGGGTCACATCCCTTCTTTTCTGCTTCATCGTCCTGCTCCATCCAAATTCTGATAAAAATTAAAAAAAAAAAAAATCTGGCTTATCTCTCCTTTGATTTTTAGTGTAGAAGGGGAGCAGAGAAGCCCCAGTGTGGCGGTGCCTATATCGCTTAGTCCGGCCAGCCCTTACACCACAGCAATATCTGGGTCTTGGCTTGCCAGGAGCGTAGCGTGGCGATGGCAGAGAGACTAAAGAAGGGACTCTCGAGGGGGTAAATCCAACAGGGCTTTATTGGGCTCCGACATGGAGTCCTCACCTCGGGGTACCAACCTCAGAGAGACCCCAGGTAGGACTTTGCAACAACTTTTAAGGGGGGGTGTAACACAGAGGAGGGTTCAGTCAGATCACCAATGGGGTACAGTAAGGGTGTGGCTCAACATACAATAGACAGGTGCAGTAACCATCCAGAAAATAATGGGAGGGGGAAGCCTGGATCCTGTCCAGGTCACTAGACGCTCTCCTTGGAACATTCTGGATGCAGGGAGAGGCCTCCGAGTGACTGACAGGACCAGGGGGTTATATAACAAATGACTGACAGATAACTGTAACTGGGGGAAAACCATAAGGGGAAGAACATGGAGGGGGGTACATAGAACAAACTATTGCATATAACTTAACAAAATGAATATAAAGGTGAACCTAAACCAAATGCACCACCACATCACCCCCTTTTTTATTAGTTAAAAGAGGAGAACTGTGTTTGGGGGGGCAAATACTCTGATTCAGGGTATAGATCCCCAAACCCTGGCTGATTTGTGAGCCAGTCCTCGAAAGGAACAGGTCACTGTCCTTCCTCCTCTGGAAGAAAGTCCTCTGGATCTTCCTCATCATCTCCTTCTTCGCCCAAGTCCATTATTTCAATGGACTCAGAAGGGACCACGGCACGGTTAACTTCAGGGTGTGTGGTGGAGGCAAAAAGAAGTCTGTAAATGAGTCTTTTGATTAGACCAAATGCAATCAGAACAGAAATTATGATAAATAAAACAAACAATCCAGTTTTGACAATGGAACCAGTCCAGCTGGAAAGACCCCATTTTCCTGAAGGAGGTGTGCTGCTCTGGGGGTCTTCATTTCTGGGCTGGACCAGTTCTGCCAACCTAATAAAACTCAAAATAAGACAGAGTTAAAAAGGGAGCCACTTTAGGGGTCTGATAGGGAAAAGGAATCCTCATGGAGGGTCTGTCTCTTTTCTCTTCCTCTGTCAGGAGGCCACGGACACTTGCGCCGTCTGCCTTGGGAAGGTAGGGCCTCACCCATTTTGAGGGGATCCACCGCAATCCGGTGGGCATAGAAACACAGGCGTACCCGCGCCCCCAGGTGACCAAATCATGAGGTCCCTCTGTTCCCAAGGTCTCTGGGTCTTTGATGAGGACCTTCGGCCTTTCCCGGAGAGCTAGTTGACTGCTCCCGCCAAAGTGCCTCACAATGGGAGGATTCAGGGACTCAAAGGAACAATTTAGAAAGTTCAAGGTAGACAAGGCCCGGGCAAGTCGCACCAAGGGAGGTTTGATTTTCAGAACCTGCTGCTGTTGACAAAGGACTCTTTTTAGATTTAGATGAGTCCTCTCCATGATCACTTGGCCTGTTGGGGAGTGGGGGATGCCAGTTTTATGTTCCACACCCCATTGCTGCAGGAAACTGCAGAATTCCCTGGACTTGTATGCAGGGCCGTTATCGGTCTTCAGAGACTTCAGGATGCCCAAGCAGGAGAAAGCCTGGATTAGGTGTTTTATGGCATCAACAGACTTCTCCTCTGTGTGGGCAGAGGCGTAGACAGCACCTGAGAAAGTGTCCACCGAGACGTGCACGTACTTTAGCCTCCCGAATTGGGAGAAGTGCATGATGTCTGTCTGCCACACTTTGCAGCTATTGAGCCCTCCTCAGGGGTTCACTCCCGCACTCATGGTGGGGAGAGCAAGTTTTTGGCAGTGGGGACAGGCAGCCACAATCACCTTGGCCTGGTCTCGAGTGAGACGGAAACGTCGGACCAGACTGTGGGGGTGGGCGGAGCCCTGGCTGTTTTGCTCTGGAGGGAGCTAAGCTGAGGAGTTAAAGAAGAATTTTGCAACTTTACTCAGAGCCCCTAAGACAAAGACAAACTTTCTAGCTACGGCGACTTGTTTGGAGACTCATAAGCCTCTTTGGGATTTTATGTAGATCTGTTACAATTGACTGGTTTTGTACCCTTTTCTTTTCATCCTGGTGTCCCATAAAAACCCTTGGGTTTCTTTTGGTTGACAGAGGTTCTTCGTCTTCGGAGCCTTTCATTGGTACCCTCTCAATAAAGTACCACTTGTGGAAATTCCATACGAGGCCTTTCTTTTTCTTACTATGGCCGGCTAAAAGAGGGGTTAACTCATAAGGGTATGAGCTAAGAGTACTGAGTTGAAATTACTGAAAGCTGAAATTACTGAGTTGAAAAATCACTGCTTTGTTCGATGCTGAGAAGCCCCTCTGCCAGCTGAGGGGCACCCTGACCCCCCAAGGAGCTGTTTCTAGCAAAACATCTTTTGGGGTGGCTGTGGCTCTCTGTGTCCCAAGCGGCGGACCCCATCCACCAGCTGGGATACCAGACCTGGCACGTTCTGGTGGAAGAGCTGGTGGCTGATCTTAACTTGCTCAAAAATATTCGGCAGCGGAGCCATCTCAGCAGGGGCAGCGAGAGCGTCTGCTCTTCTGTTTCCCTCTGCGATGAACCCCGGCAGGTCCATGTGTGACCTTGTGTGCATCACGTAAAATGGTTGCTCTCGGTGGGAAATCAGCTTTACCAATTTCAAGAGCAGCTCAAACAATGCAATGTTGGACACCTCCTGCAGAATGGATCCTTCTGCTCTGGACACTACTCCAGCAACATATGCTGAATCTGTTACCAGGTTGAATGGTTCAGAGAACCTCTCAAATGCTCTGACGACTGCAGCCAACTCAGCAACCTGAGGTGATCCTTCTACCTCAGCAACATCTGATTCCCACTTCTGAGTTTGAGGGTCTTTCCAAGTCATGACTGACTTGTGAGATCCTCCAGATGCGTCTAAAAATGGTCAAAGCATCAAGAGGCTTTTTTGCTCTGAACACTTTCCAATGCCAATTTAAATTGAGCATCCGAATTGAAAATTTTGTGGTCAGGCCGATGAATTGAAATTTGGCCTGAGTAGCTATCCAGAGAAAATTGCAGAGCTTCATTTTCTTGAAGCAGATGTTCCAGCATTGCTTTTGTAATTTGGCCCGATTTTAGCCCAATTGGCACATGAATACATTCAAAGTCACAGCCGGCCAGTTCTCTAATCCGGATTCTGGCCTTCCGGATCAGATCTGCCATCAGCTCTTGTGGCCAAGTCATTCTCTTGGACTGCTGGTGGCTGAGAAAGACCCACTCTATGAGCACAAGAGGATCTTCTCCACCTCAGTCCTTCCTGGGAGTGTTGGCAATTCTCTCATCCCACTGGAAAATCAACCCCTGGAGGTGTGGCAACTGTCCTAAAATGATGAAACAGAATGGCAGGTCAGGGTTGCATCTGCTGGCCTGCCTGGAGGACATCACTGCTTGGACCCTTTCCAGGGCTTTCCTTGCCTCTGGGGTGAGTAACCTAGGGGAACTCAGCCCCTCTCCCCCTTTCAATAAATTGAAAAGGGGGGCTAAGTCTTTGGTGGTCAGACCCAGCCAAGGCCTCACCCAATTCAAAGTCCCCCACAGCTGGTGGACATCAGCGAGAGTCTCAATTTTGGTTTTGATTGACAATTTTTGCGGCATAATGGTCCGCTTGCCAATCTTGAGCCCCAAGTACTTCCAGGGCGGCATCTTCTGAATCTTTGACTCCTGAAGCTCAAACCCTGCAGCAACCAGTGCAGTCACTGTCAGGTCAAGCGCGTGTCAACAGGTAGTCGTTCGGGGCACACACTAGTACATCATCCATGTAATGATGGATAATGGCTTGGTGTGCAGCTGCACGGACAGGCGACAGCAAGGAAGAGACGTACCACTGGCAGATCACAGGGCTGTTTTTCATGCCCTGGGGAAGGACCTTCCAGTGATACCTCTTCCTAGGGGCTTCTCGGTTGATGGTGGGAACCGAGAATGCAAAACGACTGGCATTGTCAGGGTGGAGGGGAATTTGGAAAAAACAATCTTTTATATGGATTATGGCCAAATTCCAGTTTTGGGGGAACATGGTTGGGGAAGGCATTCCTGGTTGGAGAGACCCCATATCTTTGATTACTTCATTAATTTTCCAGAGGTCGTGGAGGAGACGCCATCTGGTTTTATCAGACTTTTGAATGACAAACACCGTGGAGTTCCACAGTGAAGTGGTCTCCTCAATGTTGCCCTTTTTCAGCTGCTCCTCCATGAGCTCATTGAGCGCCTTTAATTTCTTATTTGATAGCGGCCACTGTTCCACCCAGACTGGGTCATTAGTTTTCCAATTCAGTTTTTGGATAGGGCACTCCTCAGTGGCTGCCGCCCAAAAATTTTTAGGATGGTCAGGTATGTCAGTCGTGACCCCTCACTGGGCCATCAGATCTCTTCCCCACAGGGGTGCCTCATAATCTAAAACGAAAGGACGCAAGGTTGCAAATTGTCCTTTCGGCCCCTCAATTTGCACCACGCTCTTGGACTGATGTGCCAATTGTAAACCCCCTACACCTTTAACATGACTGGCCACGCGTTGCAAAGCCCAATGTGACGGCCACAGTTTCTCTGGGACAATAGTCACAGCTGCACCCGTGTCTAGGAGACCCTTGATGACTTGGGTCTCCCCACCCACCATGAGTTTGCAGGTCTCTTTTGGTTTGTCCTCCCCAATTTTCCTGACTGCATTTACTTGTGGGACGGTTTCAGCGTTGGCAGGAATAACCTGAGCAATAATTTGCCCTTTAGGGAGGAAAATCGGTGGGTGCAGACAGTGCAGCCATAGAACAAATTGCTCTGGGTCTGAGGTCAGCAGCCCAGGAGTGATCTCAATTTCTTTTGGGGTATATTTACAGTCCCCAACGATGACAAACTTGCCCTTAATGTGGTGCCAGGTACCTGGTTCCTTTGACACCACTGCGGTGTGCCAGTCCCGATCCTTTATATGGAGTGGTTCAACGAGGCTCAACCGGAATGGCTCGTACCGTGAGGTCGTCATCAAAGTTGTTGACGGTGGCGGCAAAATCAGATGTTGTGTTGTGTCTGGTGGCGAATCCTGGAGAGGATCCAGGGTCTCAGTCTGTTCAGGAGATATCATACAGATACTGTTAGATTTTTGATGACATTCTTTCCCTTCCCCTCCTCCTCCCTCTTTGGCTCTGGCCACCTGATTGTTATCATCATGCTGGGTGGTCCCGCACTCACCCCTCAGGTTTTTTGCTGGTTACCTCTTTCATTCCCACCCCCTTTCTTTCCACCTCCTGCTTTGTTCCTGAACTTGTTAAACTCTGGCTTCAAAGGGCATTGCTGGCACCAGTGCCTTTTTTTGCCACAAAGTGCACAGGGTCTGTCAGCAGATCCTCGAAAGGGCTGCCTCATGTGACCAGGAGTGCGTGGAGCAGGAGCAGTGTTTGATGCTTCAGCGGCAGCGGCGTTTCGATTGTCTGTCTTCCTCCCTCTGTATGATGGTGGAGGACCCATTAAAAGAACTGTGCTTTCCACCACCTGGAGCATGTCCTGCAAAGTCGGGAGAGGCTTCTTGGGCAACATCATTATGGCCACCTTGCATTTCTCATTTGCATGTGTGAAGGCCATCTGTTCCAGCACTTCCTCCTGGGCATGCTCTCTGGCAACCTGCTGCTCAACAGCTGCTGTCAGTCTTTCAATGAAGTCCACATAGGGTTCTGTTGGGCCCTGGAAAATTTCTAAATAGGAAGGGAGGGACCAAGAGACCGCATCTCCACATAGGCTTTCTCAGCCAATGAGGTGACAAGTTCAAGGACTTTTTTGGGGATGCCCACAGCCTGATCTGAAGCTGCCACCCATTCCCCCCTACCCATTAGGTGGTCGAGGGTAATTTTGTCCCCATTCAGGTCCCTAGCAGTGTTAGGATCCTTTAACAAGCTCGGGAGGGCGTCTTTTAAAAGATCTCTCCATTCTGCCTCCCAGAGTTTATACCCTGTGTGGTGGTTTAGCATGAATGTGAAGTTTTTTTAAAAAAGGAAGTTCTAGCATGGATTGGGATTGACAGATTGGCTGACGAATGGGAGTGTTTCTATGCCTCTGGAAACACAGCCTTAAATCACAAGTTCTGGTGATTTTTTTCTCTCTTCTTTTCCGGCCACCAGAAAGGTAACACTTCGTGAGTCAGGGTTCGGGATGGGACCTCCCCCCTGGGGCCAGGCCTGCCGGGCCTCGGGGGGGGGCCCTGCCTGTGAGACAGTGGATGAGACTGGCCGTGACCCCTCTGTCCCCTCCCAGCTCCTCTGATGGGGAGAGGAGGAGGAGGAGTGCAGACCAGCAGTCTGGCCCTGCGCCAGGACCATGGTGGCTGTGCTCTGGGCCTTGGTTGCCAGAGCCGCTGGTCTGAAGAAGGAGAGACTTTTAAGAACTTTTCTCAGGAGCTCCAAGGAGCTGATCCAGGTTTGAGTCACTTTAGATCTGACCAGGGTTGGAGAAGGTTTCATCCATCAGTGTTCTTGAGCATGTGCTCTCTCTCTCTCTCCCTTCCTCCCCCCACCATCACCTGTGGCCTTGAAGCTCTGAGAAGCCGCTGGAGGAAAAAAAAAGATTCTGGGAAAAGACTTTAACCCTTTTCCCTCCTCCTAGGAAGACAGAGTGATTTGAAATGTAGAGAGAGAGCATTGAGAAAAAGTCAGTGAAAGAACTGAGTAAGGCTGTTTTGAAGATGGGATGGAGGAAATGGACATTTCTGACTGGACTTCTCTAGATGTGAATTATGGGGAAATGGACTGTTTTTGTAATATCCTAATGTTGCTTGGGGGAATGCAAGTTCTAGTCAAAGGGTTGTGTGTATTGATATACATGAATTTTAATTAAGAATTTTGATTAGAATATGTCCCTGGCTCCTGGGAAAGAACAAGGAGGTTTCTGTTTCTTTTGAGATAGAAGAGAATCCCTGTTTTGTACTAGAAATGCATTCTTAAAACGATACCCCAAACATGTGGAAGCCCATAAACAGAGTGGAAAACTTTTATATGGGTGAGACTGCACAGAATCTGCAGAAATTCTGGGCGGTTGCAGATGTGTGAAAGCCACTAGACCTTTTTCTTGTGGTGTGTTCTCCATAACCCTAGAGAGACTCCTCTCCCAAGGTGATGTAGGATCGTGTTTAGATGGTGGTGACTGACTGAAAATCATAGTTTTCTCTCTGTAGTGTGTGGGAAAGTGAACAGTTGGGGGGGGGTGGGGGGTGGGGGAGGTGTTTTAATGTCTCAGCAGGTCTCTTTTTTTTTCTCTCTTTTTCTTTAGTGTATATTAATAAAATCTATATGTTTTTACTTTTAAGTTGTGCCTGTTTTGCCTTTTTCTCCCAAAGTTCTTTCTCCCAGCTGATAAATGAAATTTGGCAAATGCTAAACCACAACATCCTGTTTTGTTGTTGAGACAGCAGAAGAGATGCTTTAAATCAAAAGGGACAGCCACTATCCCGGCAAGCTGGGCATTCAAGAGTCCTTGGAAGTACGGACTATCTTCTCCATACTCCTTCATTGCCTTCACAAGACCCTTAACCACATGCTGGGACAGAGATTGCCAAGTAATGTTGGTTGTGTTCCCACCCCTTGCTCTCCTGTAAGTAACAGGGACAAGGGACGGGATCTGGCTGGGGACTGGGTTTCCAGTTTCCAGCTCCTCCCCCCCGAGTCCCAACCGTGGGAACCGGGGGGGGGGGGGGGGGTGGGGGGGGTGGGGGGGGCGTGTCTCGGGGCGGAGCGTGAGGGAGGAGTTTGGGAAAGGGGCGGAGACCAGGCTTCTTGTGAAAGGGGAGGAGTAGAGGGAGGGGTTTGTGACATGAAGGCATTGGTTGGAGAACGAAAAGGATTTGGGGAAGGAGAGGGAGAAAAGGCGGGAAAAGCAGACAAAGAAGACGACCGAGCCATGTGGCAGCCGCCATTATCTAAACCACAGCTGGAGGGGCTGTTTTGTGCCAGCTCCCCTCCAGCCAGACTAAAGCGAACTCGGGGTTTGGAACCGGGAAAAGCGCGGGGTAGGGAAAAGTCCCGAGCAGCCTGGCCAGGGCTACTGCGGGAGCCCCGAGCAGTCTGGCCAAGACTGCCCGGGTGGGGGGACTTGGGATCCTCTGGGAGCCAGGGCTGACAGGGAGTCGTTTCTCCGCCGCTCCCTGAAGGCTCCCTGCATGGGGACGAGAGGGTCTGGGACTGGGAGAGCAGGAAGGGGAACCCGAACGACAACCCAAACCAGGGGAGCCAGGAGAACGGCGGCTCTGCTCTTTCTCCAATCCTCTAACCTTTAAAACTGCAGCCCTTATTTGCTGCAGCCAAAACGTGACTTTTGCTACCTTCATGTCCCCTGACCGAGGCAAATCATCAAATTTTGAACAGACCTCGTTCCAAAAGGGAACGCTGCCAACAAGGTCAGGGGATGTGTGAGGGAAATGGAGGAAAAGCAGCCAAATAAATCTTTTCAGCTGTCCTTTTGAAAAATTAACATCTCCAACTGTCAAAACTGCAACAGCCTTGTAAAAAACTCCTTTTTGGGCAGTCGAGAGCTGTGCACTCATCCTGGCTCGATGTTAAAACACTGTCCTTGTGATAAACATAAGCTGTTTTTGTTCACTAGAGGTCAAACAACTCAAATAGCAGAAAGTTACTATGTAACTATCTAAGCCTATAGAAAAGCCATACACAAACATGCTCTTGCTCAATCCTTTTTCTGTACTTGCTTAATTAGTTTTAAGTTTCAGAAACCTGAGCACAGCTGCCATATAAGGGAAAAGGCAACCGGAGGATGACTACCCGCCTTCATCGCTACGACCACCGAGAGGCAGAAAAAGACCCCTTAGCAACAGGTCGCACACGCGCAAAGTACAACAGGAAAGGACACGTCAGCTTTTAAAAAGAAGAGATAAAAAGGTGGACTGGAATTTTGCACGGTGCGGCAGTTGGCAGAGCGGAGACTCTCCTGCCGTCCAGCGCTGTATTTGCCTTTGCCTTGCCTGCTGTAATCTAATAAATTCCGATTGGAATCCTTACTTGTGTCTCCAGTCTATTACAATTTGGTGCCATGACTTGGATGCCAGCTGCATGATAGGGCTTTTGGTTCTGCCTGGGGGGGCGCCCCGCCGATCAGTCGGCGGCCCTGGTAGTTCCAATCCCTGTCTCAGTTGCACCGACGAACCTAAATGCAAGGCATTAGGCAAAGGAAGCCGGCAGACCCTATAAACTTTGTGCACAAAGGTCCGGACGAAGACGCGAGACGCGTGAGTATCTGTGTGGAATCCGTTCGGTCTGGGTTGGGGTATCCTGGAGTGCTGCGAGTGATGTATGTGTGAGAGGGGAACCGGCACCTCAGATTCCCCAAGCGAGTTCGGACCCTCAGTAGTGCGGTTCTCATTGCCCGCAAGGGCGTGAGCCACGAAAAAGGGGAAGCGAGTGATTTTGCATCACAAGAGCATGTGAGGGCACTCCAGAAGATGGGACAGGGGAAGAGCAGGCCCTCTACTCCCATAAGACAGCCCACTGGGGTTTATGATAGATAATTAGAAACATTACCCTAACACAGGGGGTAAGGATAAGGCTAAAATGATCCACTATTGTGTGGTAGTATGGGGTGGGAAAGAAATTTCCCAAAGTGTTTTTTGGCCCATCTTCGGATCATCAGAAGATTGGGTAAGGCAGAAACTTAATTTGTGGGGGAGGAGACACCCACGGATTGGCTAGAACGCTTGAGAAAAAACCTGCAGATGTACTCGGGCTTAGACCCTGAGACACCGTTGGAGCAGGCACTATTAAAAACACAATTTGTGGCTAAATCATGGGAAGATATCAGAAAGAAGTTAGAAAAATTAGATAATTGGCAAAATAAAGACCTGGATGAGCTATTGAGGGAAGCACAGAAGGTATGAAGAGGGACAAGAGACAGGTGAGAATGATGGTGGCAGCGGTAGGGGAAACTAAGAGAATGGATGCCCCTCCAAAAACAAGCCAAGGGACCAAGAGAAATGGGGGAGGGGTTCCTCGGGTAGAGAAAAAGGAAGTAGGTGTGTAGACACTTTTGGAGGGACTGTAGGAAGCGGCTGAGGGATGAGAGAGCCTTTAAGGAAGACTAGAGGGGTCAGGGGCTCTATTTGCTGAGGACATGGAAACATCAGGAGCCCTTGATAAAATTAAAATAAGTCCTCAGTGGCAGGAATTTGAGTTCTTAGTGGACACTGGAGCAGAACGATCGACAGTCCAGGTATTACCAGGGGGATGCAAGATATCAAAAGAAACTGCTCAAGTGGTAGGGGCAAAGGGGGAGCCCTTTGAGGTCCCTATTATTAAGGATGTACTGGTAGAATCAAAATCCAAAATGGGAATAGGGAGCCTTCTGCTGGTACCAGAAGCAGAGTATAATTTGTTAGGGAGAGACTTGATTATAGAAATGGGCATTAATATAGAAGTAGTAAATGAGGAAATAAAAATAAAACTCTGTCCCTTGAGGGTAGAGGATGAGGGAAAGATTAACCCAGAAGTATGGTACACTACTGATAGTGTAGGGAGGTTGAATATACCCCCCTTCTCGGTAATCATTGAAGACCCAGAGACACCGATAAGGGTCAAACAATACCCCATCTCCCCGGAAGGAAAGAATGGGTTGAAGCCTGAGATCGAGAGGCTACTAAGCAAAGGACTTTTAGAACCTTGCATGTCCCCTTTTAATACCCCCATTTTGCCAGTAAAAAAGGCAGACGGATCATACCGGTTGGTGCATGACCTAAGAGAAATAAACAAAAGGACAGTAGCTCATTTTCTGGTGGTAGCCAACCCTCACACACTGCTAAGCAGATTAGGTCCCGAAAAACAATATTACAGTGTAATTGACCTTAAAGATGCATTCTGGACATGTCCTCTAGACGAAAAGAGTAGAGATTACTTTGCATTTGAATGGGAAGACCCAGTCACTCACAGGAGGCAGCAGCTGAGGTGGACTGTGCTCCCCCAGGGGTTTACGGAATCTCCGAATTTGTTCGGACAAGCTTTAGAACAGATTTTGCAGGAATATCAGACTGGGGAAGGAGTGACCCTTATCCAATATGTAGATGACCTCCTGATTGCCAGGGAAACAGAGTACAAAGTACGGCAGAAAGCATTAGATTACTTAACTTCCTGAGTGCCAAGGGGCTCAAGGTATCTAAGGCAAAACTGCAATTCGTAGAAGAAGTAAAGTATCTCGGGCACTACCTACAGAAGGGGGAAAAGAAAATAGACCCTGAAAGGGTAGAAGGGATACTATCCATACCGCCTCCAAGGAACAAGAAGCAAATTAAGCAGTTGTTAGGCCTCATGGGGTATTGCCGACAGTGGCTTGAGAACTATAGCATCAAGGTTAAGTTTTTATATGAGAAATTGAGCCAAGGAGGGCTAGTGAAATGGGATGAGTAAGATGACAAACATCTGAAAGCTCTGCAGCATGATTTGGTTAGTGCCCCTGTGCTGAGCCTACCCAATCTGAAAAGACCCTTTTATCTGTTTGTAAATACAGATAGTAGGACAGCTTATGGGGTACTGACCCAGGAGTGGGCTGGGAAAAAAGAAACCTGTTGGGTACTTATCTAAGCTGTTAGACCCTGTAAGCAGGGGTTGGCCTACATGTTTACAGGCTATAGTGGCCTGCGCCCTGCTTGTGGAAGAGGCTAATAAAATCACTTTCAACGGGGAACTGAGAGTATTATCCCCTCATAATATCCGGGGAATTTTGCAACAAAAGGCAGAAAAATGGATAACGGATGCCCGACTCTTGAAGTATGAGGGAATCCTATTAGACTCCCCAAAGTTAACCCTGGAGGTGACAACCTTACAAAATCCGGCCCAATTCTTATACGGAAGGCCAGGTGAGGATGGATTGGCCCATGAGTGCTTATCTACCATAGAAGAACAAACCAAAATAAGACCAGACTTGGATGAAGAAGAATTAGAAGAGGGGGATAGGTTGTTTGTAGATGGCTCATCGCGAGTGATTGATGGAAAAAGAGTCTCTGGCTATGCAATTGTTGGGGGAGAAGGACTTGCAGTTATAGAATCAGGCCCTCTAAGTAGATCTTGGTCGGCACAGGCCTGTGAACTTTATGCTGTACTGCAGGCATTGCAGTTGTTGAAGAATAAATCAGGTACCATCTATACCGACTCAAAATATGCCTATGGGATTATACACACTTTTGGGAAAATATGGGAAGAGCGGGGGTTGGTAAACTCCCAGGGAAAAGACCTGATTCACCAGGATCTAATCAGGAAACTGCTGAAGGCCCTGAGGGGGCCTAGGAAAATTGCTGTTGTTCACCTGAAAGGGCATCAAAGAGGACTAGATTTTAAAAGCAGAGGAAATAATGCATTGGGTAATGATAAAGTCCTGGAAAGAAGCAACCTTGGCCCCACAATGGGAAGGCCCTTACCTTGTATTGCTTACCACAGAAACTGCAATCAGGACAGCAGAAAAGGGGTGGATTCATGCTAGCAGAATTAAAGGGCCAGTGAGTGAGCCGACCCCAGAGTGGAAGGTGACAAGCAATCCTGGAGACCTGAGGCTGAAGATCCAGAGGAAAGATCGTCAATGAGTAAACACCGTGTGGAATATGCACCAGAACCACACTATACGGAGGAAGGACTGATTTGTAATTCTGATGTTAAGATAAGGTGTAAAGACCCAGAGTGCAATTGTTATCCTTTTGTTTGCTATATTTGTAAGGTCTGCGGGGACAGGTGGTGGAGTCATTGTGGGCGAGGAACCCCCCCCAGAGGAGTTTGCAGCTCCTGCTGAGTACTTCAGCGAAACATAACTGATTGGATTCTAAAATATAAAGTTGAACATAAGGGGTTAGTGAAACAATCAGAGGAGTGGTGGAATATTTATGCATTGGAGATAGAGCCAAAATAATATTGCTATCACCCCAATGAACCTATCCCGTTCATAGTAGAGATTATAGATTGCACCTGTTGCACACGCCTGAAGGGGATCCGGTGTGATACACCCCCAGTTAAAAGCCATAACTGAGACTCCTATGTCAAGAGGCAGCAGAATCACCCTAGGGGACCTCCTGAAGAATACCCCTGCTGCCGAGAAGATGGTACTCCTCGTGGCTCGAAGCACTCGAGTCGACGAGCGAGGCAGAGGAGTAAAAGACTGCGGAGGAAAGAACCTTCAGGGTGGGACAATAAAACAATACTCGAAGAGCTGCCCCAGGAGTGGGAATAATAAAGACCCTAGGTGAAGGAACGGGTTGCTGTCTGTAAGGGGAAGGGATCCACAGGCAACCTCTCATTCCTATGCCCCCAATGATACTCGCCACCTAACCTGATGGATCTCCTTTGTTTTATTAATGTTGAACCTGAGAGGAATTGAGGCATCACCACACCAGCCATTTAAGTGGTCCTTAACGAGATGGGATGACTCCCAGACCTTGCAAACCATTACTACAGTAAGGGCCCCAAATTTTGAGGTAGGGTTATGTAACATGACTCCTATTGATCATTGTGGAAAAGTATTGAATCTGATGGGGTTTTATATGTGTCCAAGTTCAAACTGCGGGAAAGGGTATTGCAATTTACCTGGAGAATATTTTTGTGGATACTGGGGTTGTGAAACAATTGCCTCTGATTGGGTGCCAGGGGGAGGACCTGAAGAATACTTGAAAGTAGATTTTGGACTGGTAGGATGCATTAAGCCATGGAGGGGCCCATCAGGAAAGATGTCCTATATACCTGCTCTTTCCTGTATGTTAATGTCACCCAGCCAGACAAGCAAGAATGGCTGTTTGGGAAAACTTGGGGAATTAGGCATTGGGAACCTGGAAGAGATAGAGGGAATTTGATTTTAATAAAAAAAAGGAACCACTTTTATACAGTCCTGAGGGAATAGGGCCTAACCCGGTATTGGTAATAAAACAGAATGAGGTCAACTCTACCAATTATAATGATTCAGGGAAGTCAGTTGGGCCTGAAACAGAGGTCCCTAAGGAGGTCTCAACATGCAGTACCCTCTGGAAAATAATGCAAGCTAGTTATGGCATTCTAAATAGAACAAACTCCAATTTAACAAGAGAATGCTGGCTTTGCTATAACATCCAACCTCCTTTTTATGAAGCCATTGGGGTAACAGCTAGAACAAAGAAAATAAATGGGACTAATCCAAAAGAATGCCACACTGCTAACCACTATTGCGGGGCCAGAAATTCTGTTGGCACTCGGGCTTACCTTTGGACCATGTATATTTAATAAACTGAAAAGCCGGCTGGAAGCAGGCACACTTTATGTGCCTTAGAACTAAGTATAATCAGATACCTGAAGAAGAAAATCTAGAAACTTTAGAGTTAGCTAGACAAGAACTGCAAAGATACAGTGAACAAAAATAAGTAAGAACAAGAGAAATGGGGGAGTTGTGATAAACATAAGCTGTTTTTGTTCACTAGAGGTCAAACAACTCAAATAGCAGAAAGTTACTATGTAACTATCTAAGCCTATAGAAAAGCCATACACAAACATGCTCTTGCTCAATCCTTTTTCTGTACTTGCTTAATTAGTTTTAAGTTTCAGAAACTTGAGCACAGCTGCCATATAAGGGAAAAGGTAACCGGAGGATGACTACCCGCCTTCATCGCTATGACCACCGGGAGGCAGAAAAAGACCCCCTAGCAACAGGTCACACACGCGCAAAGTACAACAGGAAAGGACATGTCAGCTTTTAAAAAGAAGAGATAAAAAGGTGGACTGGAATTTTGCACGGTGCGGCAGTTGGCAGAGCGGAGACTCTCCTGCCGTCCAGCGCTGTATTTGCCTTTGCCTTGCCTGCTGTAATCTAATAAATTCCGATTGGAATCCTTACTTGTGTCTCCAGTCTATTACAGTCCTCACAGCACAACCGTAAACTTAAATTCGAAATAAAAACCGAGACAAACGGCAGCACTTAAAAAGCCGAGTCAGGTAACAAACCCACGCCCTCGGGGGCTGCTCCACACAGACAGAACCAGGATCAGCAACTGAATTCGCACCCTGACCGCGTGCCAGGGGAAAGCTGACCTGCCAAACCGAAATACAAAGGGACAGAACGAAAAAAAAAATCAGGCACAGAGCGAGAACCCAGGGAGGTAAAGAAAAGACACACACCCTCCCCCCACAGAGACTGTGCGGTCTGAACTCCTCAGATCGGTATCTCTGAGCGAGCTCTTTTGTTGAGGCTTTTAGAGCCTCGAGGCTAGCATAGCCTCCCGAAGACAAAAGGAGAAAAGTGTCCGCTCTTACGGAAGCCTCCACACTTACTCCAGACTCCGATGCCGGTAGAAAAGAGAGACGGCTGTGCTCGACCTCCTGCCGAAGAGGGCTCCCCCGGATGCTGGAGAAGTTGTCCTCTTCACCCCCCAGGAGTGCACCCTCCACGAGGGCTGCTGCGACTGGTGGTGCGCAGTGTGCCGATGGCTCTCTCAGGTCCCGGGTAATTCACTGACCCCTGGAGCCGTTCCGCAGGGTCCAAGAGTCTCTGGGCCAAAACTGCGTCGGCCACCACGCTGCCAGAAAAACGCGCTCTGACTGCCCCAGTTTCGGGCATCACTCTACAGTCTGACTGCCTCACGTTCTGGGTGCCACTGCGGCGGTGCCTATATCGCTGAGTCCGGCCAGCCCTGACACCACAGCAATATCTGGGTCTTGGCTTGCCAGGAGCGTAGCGTGGCGATGGCAGAGAGAATAAGAAGGGACTCTCGAGGGGGTAAATCCAACAGGGCTTTATTGGGCTCCGACGTGGAGTCCTCACCTCGGGGTACCAACCTCAGAGAGACCCCAGGTAGGACTTTGCAACAACTTTTAAGGGGGGGTGTAACACAGAGGAGGGTTCAGTCAGATCGCCAATGGGGTACAGTAAGGGTGTGGCTCAACATACAATAGACAGGTGCAGTAACCATCCAGAAAATAATGGGAGGGGGAAGCCTGGATCCTGTCCAGTCACTCGACGCTCTCCTTGGAACATTCTGGACGCAGGGAGAAGCCCTCAAGTGACTGACAGGACCAGGGGGTTATATAACAGATGACTGACAGATAACTGTAACTGGGGAAAAACCATAAGGGGAAGAACATGGGTGTGTGTGTGTGTGTGTGTGTGTGTGTGTACATAGAACAAACCATTGCATATAGCTTTACAAAATGAATATAAAGGTGAACATAAACAAAATGCACCACCACACCCCAGAGGAAACACTTTCTCCTACTTTTTCCGTTCTAACACCTCTGTTCAATTTGGAAAAGCTGAGAGGGTGCTAAATTCAGATGTTTTCCCTGTATCTCCAACAGAGATGTTCACTATCAACAAGAAAGGTTAATTCAACCCAAAATATCCCTCCTAAAGAGAATGAAGGATTTAAAAGGTGTGTGAATACTTTGTTTTGAGAAGAATTAGTTAAATCATGTCCTGGTTTATTGCAGTCATGGCAGGCAGTGATGGTCTGTAGGTAAATTCTTCTCTCAAAGTTTGCTGTGTGCACTGTCAGCTACTTCTGTAGTTTTCCTAACTATTTTTTCCCTTCTTCTCCCTCCCGCTTTGAAATCCCCCATATTTTTACTTTGGGGAAATTGTTAACAGGGTACAGACTTGAAGGAAGATATGGAGGGGTTTATCTTAGCTGTAAAAGTACTCAGAAGTTCAACTGATAACAGCAATGCAAATTTACATAAGTAATAAAAGCCCTTCAAACCTCACCCTTGGGTAACAAAAAGAAAATATGGCTCTTACATAATTCATCAGGCAGTGCTCAACAAACAAAAAGAGAAAAATACATTTTTCCCCCTAATTCTTTCAGGGTAGAAGAAAAAAAATCAGGAAGTTTCCCTCTTGTATTATGAAGTTCTAGCAAATAGTGATCAGTAAACCAGTTGTGATAAATATCAGCTACTCTTGCTAGCTAGTATTTGAAAATCTCTAATTTATAGCAGCAGCGGATGCCAAGATAGCAATCTGGATTTTACAAATCAGTCTCCTGTAGCTGCTGAGATCTGAAGTATCAGATCTACCAAGTTCACATTTTCTATATTTTTTTTATCAGATTCCAACCCATCTGTAAAAGTCCCCAGCTTTCTGACACTGTGCCTATAGAACAATATAATCCAGGGTACCTACAAATTGTTAACGGTTCACCTTTGCAGCAAAACCTGAAGATTTTGGAGCAAGATTTTCCTTACTTTCTGATCTTCCCCCTGTTCCTCAAACATGACCATACTTTAAGAATGTTTATATAAATAATGTCTACATAAGCATTATATACAAATGCACATACTTAGCTTTATTATTAGTTGGCTGTACTTATTTGTTCCTGCTAATGACTAATAATTTTGGGAAAAACTTTCAAAGCTAATGATGTATATAGTGCTAAATTGCATGCTAAATGAAAGATATCAGCCTAGAATTTACTGTGAGGTGGTAATTGCTGAAGTTATCTAGTAGAAGGTATCTGCAGTTTGGCATAATTTATCATTTATAACAACTCTTACTAAAAGTTCCAGGATTTACAGAGGAGTTGATCCAGATCACCTTTGTACAGCAGTTAATAGCTCCTGCACTACCAGCTTTGACTTCTAAATTACCTCCTTGCTCCTTCAGTCTTGCTTTTAAAAACAGGTGTCCTAGGGTGACCTTATGATGCTTGTATCCCCAATTGTCTGTGCTGTATATTGAGTTCTGTGCCTTTAAGACTGGTTCTGAGAGTGAAGCAGGGAAAGAAGATGCACACAGTTTGTTTTGAGAAAACAGTGTTCACTCCTACACATTTTTTCTCCGGACTCTGTGTTCGTTGGATGCACAGACAGTGGCCAGACAGATTTTTTTTTTTGTTTGTTTTTTTTTGTTTTTTATTTTTTTTTTTTTTTTTTGTTTATAGTTAGTTTAGCTAGCTGAGGCAAACAAGCTTCCTGGACTGTTTTTTGGTTTTTGTTTTTTCTTTTTCTTGGGACTGTCTAAATCTGCTCTGGACTGAAAAACCCAGAGGAGAACCGGGGAGATGGCACCTGCGGCCTACCAGGGCCTGAACCTCCAAAAGAACTGGGACTGGGAGAAGACTGTACCCACCCTCGGGTACATCCCTGGCAGCTCTCCATTCCATGGTAAGCCCAGCCCTGGAAAAACACCCCATTCCTGTGGTGAAAAAGCTGATGGTATGTTTATCACACAGCCAAGAAATAAATGGAAGCCATTACAAAGGTGTATAATTCAGCAATTAGAGTTATTTGTTTTTTCTGACACCCCCTGCAAACAGTTATCACTTCAGTCAAACATAATCAAATTATCTTTTTTTTTTCTTTTTTTCCTGGTACTGTATATTAACAGGGCAAATAAAAGGGAAAATAGTGCAGTCCCTTGTAATAAAGAAAACAGCAGCAAACTATTAATGCTCTTTGAAAAGAGTAGTTTAAAAAAAGTAAGCAAGAATCATTTTCTTTGGTTGAGTGTTGATTCCCCAGTGTGTTCTCAGTAAGTAATTAGAATGGCCCAGTGAATGTCAGCATCAACTTGTTTATTCTCATTATTTTATCATTTTAAAAACCCTCTAAGTGATGAGACATGCAGTATAGAACATAATTACCATTATTAGCATACTAATTGGACACAAAAATAGGCCAACTACAAGGTAGCCAACTGAATAATTTCACATTAATTAAACACCATAGTGAATAAGCCTGTTGTTAAATTGACAGCTACAATAATTGGCAATATTTCGCTGCACAATATAAGAAAATCCTTGTAATATCTCTGCCACGTTATATAATTTAGTAATTTCCCACATTTCCAGCCTTAACTTTGTACACCTAGATCAAGTTCAAGAAAACATAATGATAAGATTATTAGTCTATTATCAAGTGGACAAAGTATATAAAGGCCTGCTTGTTAGCATTCCAGAATAAATTTGCTCAATAAGGAAACAAAAAGGCTCCCAATTTAGTTACTTGTTGCTTCAGCATTGAAAATGTATAAAGGTTCTTGATAAGAATTTTTTAACTGTATATTGAAGTCCAACTTGCCTGTTTAAGAAACAGAGAAAATGGTAAAGAAATTTTAAAAAGTAAGTGATAAAATAAAATAAAACCCCAAGTGGGAACTGTGACTTTGAGCCTCTAGGATAATTTTCTGGTTGGGATTTGTCTGGTGCTGTCCCCATCTCATTGAACAGCGAACTGGAAAGTTGCACAGCCATCACCAGAAGTGGGAATTCATGAACTGCTCAATTAGCAGCAGGCAGGAAGGGAAAGCTGGCCCTGGCTGGGCTTCCCTTTGAAAACCTTGGGGGAAATAAGACAGGAAAACAAGGATGGGGAAGATGCGAGAGGGGAAAAACGTGGGTTGTGGCAGAGGGAAGGAGAGTGATAAGGAGAACAGGACCAGATGGTCAAACCAGAGCAGCAGAGGCAGGAGAAGACAAGAGGAAACAAAAACAGTGAGGAAGAAAGAAAATAGTCATCAAGAAGAGGGAAGAAAAGGTAAGGTGAGAGTCGGGGAAGGCAGAGCAGATTTGGAAGAGTATGAAACAATATTCCCTTTTAAGAATTCAAAGGCGAGGGGAAACAAGCATCTCGCTGAAAGAAATGTTTCCTCCCCACTCCCTGGGCTTTGGGAGGTGTGGAGGCTGGGAAGAAAGACAGAAAGGAGTCACTGAAGTTACTGTTTATTTCAATAAGGAAAATATTTGGGGAAAATTGTTATAAAAATGATGTTTCAAGTAGTCACTCACACGAGTATTGGGCACCTGTTAAAGGTGGGGCACATGGAATAGGACAGGTTTGGAATCCCTCAAATATTTCTGGCTGACTTCTTGGTTACAAATGGCTTGATGAAATTCGGAACTGTGTGGTTAAACTTGATGGTGTGTAATTTTAAAGAGATGAAAAGGAGGGTCAGAATAAGAAATAAGAATGACATAGCCTGTACAAAGTGCCAGTTTTCACAGAACCAGATGTGGCCTCTGGCAGCATGTGGAGAAGGGAGGCTGCCTCGAGCATGGGCCAGCAACTGTCTGGAATACCCTTCTTTCAGTTAAATAATGGAATTATTTCAATTTCAGTCACCAAAGAGGCAATTTTTGCCAAGGATTGGTTCTGGTAGGGGTGGCTCTTGAGAATCTGCTGATATAATTAAAGGCAGAAGAAGTTTTCTGGAAGAAGGGACCTCTAAGTTTATTGAATTCTGGCTGCTTCTTCTGAATCAAGATGTAGGGAGAAAAAATACTGCGTCATGAGCAAAAACAACCTATTTTTTCCAGCTATTCTTTGCTTATTAATCTGTTAATGGGTAATTCTCTGCTAATGGTCGGAGATGCCTATTAATATATCACAATCCCAGAGTATTGATTTATTTCCCTTTGTATGGCCAGGCTCTTCAGTAGCAAAGTCACAGGAAGAAAACAAGTAAGCCTGTACTTCAAATATCTCTTGGTACAGAGAGGAGCCACCATGGGACATATCAGAGGGTACTAAAATCAGCTAAAATATGCAGCATGTGCTCAGACTTTTCTTAAGCAGGAATGTACAAGCTCCAGCTTTGATTTAATCACTGAACTTGGGAAATACATCTCTGGGCACTCATTGCTGGGAAGTCTCTCCTTGAGCCAGCTCTTCACCTATAAATGACTATAACACCTGGGTCAGGGGGTCTTGGAAGAGCTCTCAAGAAGTGATATAATCCACCTTTTATGGAGCAAAACTTACAGTGGGAAAAGGGAAGAGTGCTGTGCCAGGTTTACAGTAGAGTTATGGATAACAGCCAAGGCTATACTTTTGCTAATACATTAGAATGGATCCGAAATGTGCCAACTCCAGAGCTTGGGATAAAGCAAACGACAAAACTGAAATTATCCTTGACAAGATGTCTTTCTTAACACATTAAGAGGCTGTCCAAATTGAGAAAAAAATCCTCAAATCCTCAGCAGTTCCTCTCCTTCTGTCAGTCTGTGCTCGGGTGGTTGGAGTTGCGGGGCTCTGCCACACATCAGGTGCCAGGAGAGGAGCAGCTCCTGGGCAGCACGTTGGGCACAAATCGTGTCAGACACAGAGGGCACTGCAAAATCCCCCCCAAAACTTGGTGAATTCTCCAGGGAGGTCTGGGCTGGGGGTTTGGACAGGTGTGCACAGCCATCATATGCTGTTATTATATCAGGACATTGCAAATCAGATGTTTTCCCATCTCTAAAATACACCTGGATGATCAATGGAAGCAATTCCCCACACTCTGCTCCCCAAAAACCCCAGACAAACCCCAGAGCTGAAAGCAGAAGGAAAGAAGAAGGATATTAAGCACATTCAGGCACAATAAACACAGAAGAAAAACACTGCAAAGGATAATTGTGGAATACATTTGAATAACAAATACATTTGAGGAAATCTCAGTCTGCTTGGGGACAGACAAAAGGAAAATAAATTCATCACATTGTTTATTGGAAATTATTTGTTCAGCTCCACTCCTTAATGTGTCAGCCAAAGATGATTTCCAAGAGTGAAGATTTTCCTTTCTTGCTTGAAATGACTAAAAAGGAAATTAATATTCCAGCCACTAAATGAGGTTAATATGTGAGTTTCATAGGCATTTACTCACCACTGCTGTTCCCTGCAGAGTAATGGCACTGGAGGTGCATTCTGGGAGTGCCAAGAGTGAAACCAAAGTAGATGTTACTGAATAATTTAGTGGTGTATAAAAGCTTATTTCATCATCATCATCAATGCAATAATACCTTGCACCAATGGAGTGCTTTACATCTCTGGGCTCCAAAGCTGTGCAAGTATCAGCATTTTCATTTTTCAGTTGGGGAAACTTGAGATTAGAGGGGAAAAAACCCACATTTTCCAAAGGGAGTGAAGGCTGTGGCAGAACTGGGATAACAATTCAGGTTCCTAGGCGGAGTCACCTGTAATGTCTGAGTTGAGCATGGGTGAAGATGCTGCAGTTTAGACCTGTTTATTCTTAGTGAAAGATGAGAAATATCTAAAGGAAAGTATTTTTCTCTTTCCTTTTTACAGTAAAATAATAATTAAATGGAATTATAAATTTCCAGGATGAATGAAATTTCAGTATATCACTTTTTTTTCTGCACACTGGTTATTCCAAAATGGCAGAGCAGGTTCACATCCAATTAGTGGAATGGCAGGAGGCTCCACTTCCATTACCCAGTGATTACTGCCTTTAGGCTGAAGGAGCAGAGAGCTCTTTGGGTTATTTATACATGCATGTAGCTGGTAACTTTTTTTGTGTGTTTAAAGAGTCTAATTGCTCATCAATCTTATTCTTCCCTGAATGTAGATTGGTCTTTAATGAGATCAATGAGTAGTGCTGGTACTTTGCTGGCCACAATTGTAAATGTGCTGTTCCATTTCCTATTTACCCTGTAGCACAGGGATTTTGGCACATTACTGCTAATGTGTTTTGCATTCTATTGCTCTCCTACAAAATTTATGGCCAGAGAGAGATTGCAAGAAACAGCATGGGCTGGGAGAGCTGGATTCTAATCTCTCTACTGCACTCAGGTTTTTAAAAAAATATAGGGGTTTGGAATAGTTGAAGAAAAGTGAAATAAAGAGCAAAGAGGGAGCTGGGAAAGGATGTCAGATCAGTTTAATTAAAACAAAACTTTGGGGGTTGAGGTATGTCAGAGACAGAAAAAAGCATGGCTTTAAACAGCTTTAATAAAGGTGGGATATAATGGAAGTGCCTTTAGTCAACCTGGCCAAAAGCAGGAGAGAGGAGCTGTTCGCAGGGAAATGAGTGTTGGAAAAGCATCCAGTGTTAGAGCTCTGGAGTGGCCTGAGATGACAAGTGCTCTTCCAGCCCAGTCCCTTCTCCTCACTGCCCTTGTTAGCACTGTTTGGTCCTGTTCCAGCTGTGCATTAACCTCTGGAACCATCACCTCAAATCCTGGAGGATTTGTTTCACCTGCAGCAAGAGCCATACAGACATCCCTGAGGTCTGACTCGAGGGGGTTCCCCTTGGTGTGTGGGTATGAAGGTTAATGTTGAAGAACCATGTCTGTTCTGTGACCGTAAAGTGATGATTTCTGTCTTTCATTTTCTCTTTTGTAGCTTTCCCTCATGAACTTTACTCCCGAAGCAGCTCCCAAGAAAGTTGCATCCCACAGGGATACACTTAGAAAACCTCACTGTGCCAGGGAAGGTTATTTGGCATCCTTTACACATTGATCTTTTTTTTTGGTGCACAGTGGTCTGAAGCCAGATAAAAGCTGTAGTCTGAACCTCTGACATGAGTCTGTATTATATGGGAAATCAGTGCAGAGGGTTTATAGCTTTAATAGGCTTCTCTTGCCCCATTTGGGGCAGGTGTGTGCTGAAGGAAATTTCCTACTGACCATCAACTTCACCCAACAGGTGGTAGAGAGGCTGGATGGGCTGGTTGATTAACTCAGTGAAATGATTCTTGGAATTCCTGCATCCCAGAGGAAATGCAGCCTGGCCACTCAGGGACCCTGGAAGTATCCAGGTGACAAATGTGATATTGCTGTCCCTCAGCAGGTTGTGCCTATTAAATCTGAAATATGGGGAGGACTCCTTCTTTAGAAGGCAGGCAAATACTCAACCACATAGAAATGGACTTGGGAAATTTTAGAGAATGTCATTGTATGTGTTATTGTTGTGGTTTTGAAAACAAACCAAGTGAGAGGCTCTAAGTCAGAAATAAAATTTAATGAGAAGAAAAAGAAAATAAAATAGAATAAAATAAAATAAAATAAATACAAAAAGAAAACCCACTGACAGAGTCAGAATACAACCTGATCAGGGTGATGGAAACAGTCCAGACGAGGTGGTCTTCCTGAAACAGAAATCTTGTAGAAAGGTCTGGTAGCTCCGGTCCTCTGGGAATCCAGTGGGTGAGGGCTGCTTCTACTGTCCCAAATCCCAGCTTATATCCAGGTGAGAATGCTTGGCTCTTCCCCATGGGCGGAGCATCTCACAATGGGATGATGAGTCATGGAAGAGGTCCTTGATGGCCCATTAAAGAGAGAGATAACTCCCAGAGGGAGTTATCTCTGAGTCCTGCAGAAGGCATTGATGGGCCATTAACTGAAGATGGTGATAGAATACATCCTAAACTACAACCCAGGACAATCCACCCCTTATTCTATTACCATCTACAACATGCCTAAATCAATACATTCTTACAGATGAATGCATATATACATACAGAATGAAACCTTACACACTGCTCTCACTTAAAATTAAGTCTCCCTGTGGTACACAACGGGTTTCTCCATCTTTCTGCATTACCCACCAAGTGTAGCCAGGTCCTTGAGCAAAGACAATCCCATGGACGGGTCTGCCTTTGCCTGAAGTGGGATGAATCCAAACACTCTTTCCTAAAATGCCCTTCATGTGTACCACAGGTACTTTGTCTCCATCCACTGTGTGTAAGGGTTCAGACTGGGCAGGACCACCTCGATTGATAGACCCTCGGGTGTTAACTATCCATGTGGCTTTGGCTAAGTTTAGTTCCCAATTTTTGAAGGTTCCCCCACCAAGTGCCTTCAGGGCAGTCTTTAATAGTCCGTTGCACCGTTCAACTTTCCCGGCAGCTGGTGCATGATAAGGAATGTGGTATATCCATTCAATACCATGTTCTCTAGCCCAGGTGTTTATAAGGTTGTTCTTGAAATGGGTCCCATTGTCCGACTCAATTCTCTCAGGGGTGCCGTGTCTCCACAGGATTTGTTTTTCAAGGCCCAGGATGGTGTTCCGGGCAGTGGCATGAGGCACAGGCTGGGTTTCCAGCCATCCAGTGGTGACTTCCACCATGGTCAGCACGTACCGCTTTCCTTGGCGTGTTTGGGGAAGGGTGATATAGTCAATTTGCCAGGCTTCCCCATACCTGTACTTCAGCCATCGTCCACCATACCACAGAGGCTTCATTCGCTTGGCCTGTTTGATTGCGGCACAGGTTTCACAGCTGTGGATGACCTGTGAGATGCTGTCCATAGTGAGGTCCACCCCTCGGTCACGGGCCCATCGATATGTTGCATCTCTTCCTTGATGACCAGAGGCATCATGGGCCCAACGAGCTAGGAATAATTCTCCCTTGTGCTGCCAATCTAGATCCACTTGTGATACTTTCACCTTGGCAGCTTTGTCTACCTGCTCGTTGTTGCGATGCTCCTCATTAGCCTGGCTTTTGGGTATATGCGCATCTACATGTCGAACCTTCACGGTCAGCCTCTCTACTCGGGCAGCGATGTCTTGCCAAATGTCAGCGGCCCAGATGGGTTTTCCTCTGCGCTGCCAATTGGCCTTTTTCCAGCGATTCAGCCATCCCCACAGAGCATTAGCTACCATCCATGAGTCAGTGTAGAGATAAAGCCTCGGCCACTTTTCTCGTTCAGCAATTTCTAAAGCCAGCTGGACAGCTTTAAGCTCTGCAATTTGACTCGATCCACCTTGTCCCTCGGTAGCTTGTGCAACTTGTCGTGTGGGGCTCCATGCTGCAGCTTTCCATTTCCGGTTAGCTCCTACAATTCGGCAGGAGCCATCAGTGAACAGAGCATATCGTCTTTCAGTCTCCGGTAGCTCATTATATGGTGGGGCTTCCTCAGCGCGTGTTACTTGCTTTTCTTCTTCTTCTTCTTCAGACGATAATCCAAAAGTTTCACCTTCCGGCCAGTTCGTTATAACTTCCAGAATCTCAGGGCGATTTGGGTTTCCAATGCGGGCGCGCTGTGTAATGAGGGCAATCCATTTGCTCCATGTGGTATCGGTGGCATGATGTGTGGAAGGAACCTTTCCCTTAAACATCC
The DNA here is from genome assembly GCF_009819655.1 of Sylvia atricapilla. NCBI lineage: Eukaryota > Metazoa > Chordata > Aves > Passeriformes > Sylviidae > Sylvia > Sylvia atricapilla. Next base: position 15,127,132 of record NC_089173.1, on the reverse strand, counting down.
ACCCCAGCACTGGTAGTCAGGGTGCCAAAAGCAGCTGTGTTTCAGTGCCAATCACTTCTGAGGCGGCTTGAATTCTTTCATAGGCAGCCAAGATCTCCTTCTCTGTGGGAGTGTAGTTGGCCTCGGATCCTCTGTAACTTCTGCTCCAGAATCCCAATGGTCGGCCTCGAGTCTCCCCAGGCACTTTCTGCCAAAGGCTCCAAGACAAACCATTGTTTCCAGCTGCGGAGTAAAGCACATTCCTCACATCTGGTCCCGTCCTGACTGGGCCCAGGGCTACTGCATGAGCAATCTCTTGCTTGATCTGAACAAAAGCTTGTTGCTGTTCAGGCCCCCAGTGGAAATCGTTCTTCTTGCGGGTCACCAAGTAGAGAGGGCTCACGATCTGACTGTACTCAGGAATGTGCATCCTCCAAAAGCCTATGGCACCTAGGAAAGCTTGTGTTTCTTTTTTGTTGGTAGGTGCAGACATGGCTGTGATCTTGTTGATTATCTCTGTGGGGATTTGGCGACGACCATCTTGCCATTTGACCCCCAAGAACTGGATTTCTTGAGCTGGTCCCTTAACCTTGCTTCTTTTAATGGCAAAACCAGTTTTCAGCAGAATTTGGATAATTTCCTCTCCTTTCTTGAAGACCTCCTCTGGTGTATTCCCCCATATGATGATGTCATCAATGTACTGCAGATGCTCTGGAGCCTCACCCTTTTCCAGTGCAGATTGGATCAGTCCATGGCAGATGGTGGGGCTGTGTTTCCACCCCTGGGGCAGTCAGTTCCAGGTGTACTGCACGCCCCTCCAGGTGATGGCAAACTGAGGTCTGCACTCCGCTGCCAAAGGAATGGAGAAGAAGGCATTGGTGATATCTGTGGTTGCATACCACTTTGCTGCTTTGGACTCCAGCTCGTACTGAAGCTCTAACATGTCTGGCACAGCAGCGCTCAGTGGTGGCGTGACTTCATTCAGACCACGGTAATCCACCGTCAGTCTCCATTCTCCACTGGACTTACGCACCGGCCAAATTGGGCTGTTGTAAGGTGAACGGGCCTTACTGACCACCCCTTGGCTTTCCAGTTTACGGATCATCTCATGTATGGGAATCACAGAGTCTCTGTCTGTGCGGTATTGCCGACGGTGTACTGTTGCTGTGGCAATTGGTACTTGTTGTTCTTCTACTTTCAGCAGTCCCACAGCAGAGGGGTCATCTGAGAGACCAGACAAAGTATTCAACTGTCTGATGTCTTCTTTCACTACTGCGGCTATCCCAAAAGCCCAACGATATCCTTTTGCATCTTTGAAATATCCATTCCTGAGATAGTCTATGCCGAGGATGCATGGGGCCTCTGGGCCAGTTGCGATAGGGTGTTTCTGCCACTCGTTCCCAGTTAAACTCACTTCGGCCTCTAATACAGTCAGTTCCTGGGACCCTCCTGTTACTCCTGTAATAGAAATGGATTCTGTTCCTACATACCTTGATGGCATCATGGTACATTGGGCTCCAGTGTCAATCAATGCCGTATATTTTTGTGGGTCAGATGTGCCAGGCCATCGGATCCACACAGTCCAGTAGATCCGATTGTCCCTTTCCTCTTCCTGGCTAGAGGCAGGGCCCCCCTATTCCTGGTCATTGCATACGTTGTTCTCTTCCTGTAAATGAGCTGCTGAGGTTCCTTCAAGAGGATCAGTCATATCATCATTCCTGTAATGTCTGGAGTTCTGTGCACGAGAGACCGGAGCAACACTGATTCTAGATGAGCTTTTTGTGGTAGGCATTTCTCTTTTCAGTTCACGTACCCGGGCTGCTAAGGAGGAGGTGGGTTTTCCATCCCACTTCTTCATATCTTCTCCATGCTCCCGAAGAAAAGACCAAAGGTTACCTCGGGGTGTGTATCCTCTCTCCCTGGCTGGGGGACGCCTGCTCCTAATTGCAGAGACTCTCGTCGGCTCTGGTGAGATATCGTAAATTTCTTCCTTAAGTTCTTTTTTCAGTTTCTGATGGCCTTCTTCAATTAAGTTCCTGACTTGCTCAGCCAGTCTTGTTTCCACAGATGAGACATGGGCACGAACTGGGGCGGTGACAGTGTCCTCGTAAATCCTTAGTTTGTTAGTCAGGACACCCACCTTGTCCTCACCTTCTCTCCATTGCAGTGTTGCCAGGTAACGTGAGTACATCTCTGGTCCAAGCTGTGCAAATCTCAACCACATCCGTGATGTGCACTGGACATCATCTGGGCTCTTAGGAAATCTCTCATCTTCTGCAAAAATGATCTCCAGCACAGCCAATTCCCTTAGGCATCGGATACCTTGTTCTATTGTGTTCCATTTTCCTTGGTGCACTAGGAGGTCTTCTTTACAAAGGTATCTGTCTTTCACACTTGTTAGCAGTCGCTGCCAGAGGCTGAGAGTTTCTTGGGTTTTTCCAATTCCCTGGTCAATGACCACATCGCGGGACAGTGATCCCAGTTGCCTGGCCTCAGTTCCATCCAGAATGGTGTCATTGGCTGCAGCATCCCAGATGCGGAGCAGCCAGGTGAGGATGGACTCGTTGGTCTGACGGGTGAATTCCCTTCGCAGGTCCCGCAGCTCACCCAGAGATAGAGAGCGGGTGATGATCTCTGTCTCTGTCTCTGTAGCTGGGTGCGAAGGTCCTGCTCCATCCTCGTCAGTCGCTATGCGGACTGATTTGCTCCTTGATTTCTTCTTCTGAGTGGTGGCAACTGCTACTGGTTTAGGCTGTTCCGGTTCAGTGACGGTTTGTGTGGAGATGCTGACAGCACTTTTGGTTCCTTTCTCCTCTGTGACAGGCTGGGTAGTTGTCGATGCTATTGCTTTGCTTTTTTTTATTTTTTTTACTTCTTTAAGAACATGCTCCAACACACCATGCAGTGTTTTGATTCTAAGCATGGTGCGGGCCGTACAGAGAAAACCAAGCAGGACTAACAAGCACATCATGCTGTCCTTGGCATCCAGAGGGTACTCAATATTTTCAAAAACTGCTGTGTCATTCCTGAAAAGCTGGAAAAAATCATTCTTTACTCCTCCCCACAGGGGCTGGGTGAGATTGTTGAGGCTCCAGACGTAGCATCCTAGACTAGAACAAGAATACAAAACTGGGTATATATTCTGAATAATGTTCATTGCCTCAGATTTTATCAAGCAATGGACATAATAGACCAGTAAAGCAATTTTAGTACCATATCCTGGTCTACGCAGGAGTATTAAGGCCGGCAAATAGTGCCCCACGTTCGGAAAAATATAGAGAGATAGGTATAAGACACATGTAAGCATGTTGGGCATCATAACAGACAGGTGTCTTCTTCAATAAAATTGTAATTTCTGACTTTTCTTATTGCCTCTGCCGCACGTTGGGCGCCAAAAATATGTTGTGGTTTTGAAAACAAACCAAGTGAGAGGCTCTAAGTCAGAAATAAAATTTAATGAGAAGAAAAGGAAAATAAAATAGAATAAAATAAAATAAATGCAAAAAGAAAAAACCAGTGACAGAGTCAGAATACAACCTGATCAGGGTGATGGAAACAGTCCAGACAAGGTGGTCTTCTTGAAACAGAAATCTTGTAGAAAGGTCTGGTAGCTCCGGTCCTCTGGGAATCCAGTGGGTGAGGGCTGCTTCTACTGTCCCAAATCCCAGCTTATATCCAGGTGAGAATGCTTGGCTCTTCCCCATGGGCGGAGCATCTCACAATGGGATGATGAGTCATGGAAGAGGTCCTTGATGGCCCATTAAAGAGAGAGATAACTCCCAGAGGGAGTTATCTCTGAGTCCTGCAGAAGGCATTGATGGGCCATTAACTGAAGATGGTGATAGAATACATCCTAAACTACAACCCAGGACAGTTATCTGTCAGGAAAAGTGAAATCCTTCTGAAAAGGGCAAAACTGCAGAGGAAAAGTGACTGCCCACCCCAAAGCCTGGGCTGATTGCAGAGAAATGCAGCCTCAAATTCCAAGAGCTCACTGAAATCCTCCCACTGCGTTTGATGGTGCCAAGCCTCTATAAAGCCAGTAGAGATGATTTTCTGAGAAATACCATCATGAGGGGAAATCCCTTAGCAGCAAAGAGCAGAGAGGGATCTGCTCATCTTTTCGCTTTGGCAAAAGTGGATGCCTTGGACATAAAGGACGAAGTACAGAGCTGGGGCAGAAAAACAGGTTCTGCATCCCCTACTCACCAGGAGGGATCCACTGGCAAGTGGATGTGACATGTGGGAAGACTCAATTTACAGGAACTTCAACATCTTCTTTTGCACCGGGACCAAACTGAGGCCTGAGCTCCGCATTTCCTTTGCCAGGTCAGCAAATTGGGCCATGTAATTTCAGGAGCTGAGTGGAATATGTATATGGTGACAGCAGAGAGAAGAAAATATGAATGGCTTTTTGGGGAGGCAGCCCAAATTTTGTTCTTTTTTACTGTGATTTAATAACAACTCCATTTGGATCAAAGCTTTCTCAGGAGTTCATATTAATCTTAACTAATTCTGATATTTAATCTCCATGCTTTGGACAATATGGTTTTCCATACACTTTTCCATGTGAGATGCCTGTTAAATCTTATGCTCTTAACCAAATTTCCTCTGTAAAGTGCAATTAATCTCTCTGCTGCTTTATCCAGGATTTAAGTGCACATTCTCCCTTTAATTCTGCACACTTCTTTTTTTACCTTCTGTCTTTCCATCCTTAAGTATCACTGAGTTGCTAGATAAGAGTCATTGTTCATACTACCAGAAGATTTTAATGGATTTTTATAAAACTCAGACAGTGCCATTGTTCTTGAAGTCTATTTTATTGTAATGAAGTTCCACTCTTAATATTCCATGATCTTCAATGTCCTTTACAAGTAACTTTTTATAAATTAATTTATAATAATCTAATTCAAGTCAGTTGAAGTGGATAACTATACTCCAATTATGATATCTGGAGGAGTTTTTACATAATGAGGGCTTTTATATAGATGGTTAACACTAATACTGTAGTTTACAACATACTGTATGAATCTAATTAAATGCCTAAGTAGCAATAATGGAAGTGTAACTATCAATTCAGAGATGATATCAGTGATGTAAGGCATTAATAAAACTTTATGGTCCCATTTAATCTTTTTTTATAGGTACTCCATTATGTCAGTCTAAAGAAAAGGCAGAAAAAGAAGAAAGAGAGAGTGGAACTTAAAGGGACCAGGACACGGAGACTAAAATGGGCTTTCCCTTGTACCATGCTCCCAAAATGGGCCAGATAGAAAAGTGATGAGAAAACTGCCCAGTAGAAATAAGTTTATCTCATTTCTAAAAATATGGTTGTTGACTGCAGCTGAATGGTTTAAATGTTCCTCAACCCATATTCTATGATTGAAATGAAAGGCAGCTCAAAGAGTATCTTCAAAGAGGAATCTGAGTTTAGCAACACTCTGTCGCAAAAGGAACAGCTCAACTGTTGTGCTCCTGCCATTGGCCAGTAGCGATGACTCAAAGGGTAAATACATAAACATTTATATTGGAAGGAGAAACTATTAACAAAGGTATTTTATTCTGAAGCCAAAGCACAAGCTTGGCTCTGGCGCTGCCCAAGGAGCATTCAAGGCAGCCGGGCGGCTCTCCTGACATCTCCTCTGTGTTCCTTGGCCCCCAGCCAGTGTCCCCTGCAGGAAAGCAAGCTGCCCATTTGCATATCAAAGCAGAGGAATAAGCCAAGTCCAGCAGACCTCCAAAGGGAAGTGAGAGTATATGGGAATTTTTAGTTTTAACTCTCAATTAAAGAAAAAAAAGACCACCTCCATTCCTTTCACGAAACAGCCTCATCAAATGTCTTTTGCAACACATTTGAGCAGAAATAACAATTTAACCCCTCAAATCCACTCACAGGGTGTTTCAGTCCTGGCCGTGTTTTAACAAATAAAGGGAAGAGATTTTTTTTCCCCTGTTGCTTGATATCAGCCCTTAGAAAATCATTGCACTGAGCCCTTTAACACACCTTGACACGTATTAGAAGTCTGCAGTGCCAGGCTCGTGTTTCATGCTCGCTGCTGTTGAAGTGACATGTTTATTTAGCACAAGATTTCCAGCCTGGTGCCTTTTTGTGCCTCATAGGAGGAATTTGACATCACCCGCATTTGAATATCAATGCTGAGGTTTGGCTCTGAACTCCACCTTTTCTGGATGTCCATTGCTGGGCCAACTGGAGCTGACAACCAGGCTCACAGCCTCTAATAAAAATAAATCTTTTGGTATTATTTAAAAACTATGACTTCAGTATGCGTAGATGAAGAGGCTGTGAAAATTCTGTGCCAATATCAGTGAAGATTAGATCCAAGAACCAACATCTCTCTGCGATAAGGAATTCATTACTCCCCTTGCCCATCAAGTGCAGCTGTTGGCAATGCTCTGCCTCCATACATGGAGTGGGGACATCAATAATCCTGAAAATTTGCAACTGAAACCAAACTTTTGTGCAGCCCCCTTTCCTCCTGTGCATTGCTCCATTTTACAGCCACCCCTTCTACTCTCTTTTGGAGAACAGAAGTTTAACTTGTAACTTTCTGGCTTTTTTATGTAGCCCTCTTTCCACTGAGTGGGGTCAGATGTGTTTTGTGGAATGGCAAATGCAGCTGAAATGCAGGAGCAGGAATAGCTCTGCCTCTTTGTACCACCTCACAAACCCTAGGCTTGCCATAAGTAATGTAATCAAACCTAAATAATGTTTAAAAGGTACCTAAAAGTGAAGCGGGTTTTCCTGTGAGTCCAACCTTATCACGTGAGCAGAGCTCATCCCTGGCTTTTCTTCATAGAGTGGCTTGGGCTGGAAGGGACTTTAAAAAGCATCTAGTTCAGATTTATCAGCAGTTTCTCTAGAGCAGCCATTACCTTCTGGCTGCCAGGAGCAATCAACCATGGAATAAACTCCTTATTAGAGAAAAAAGCATCAACTGATATTTCATGACCAAAGTTTTTCTAGAATTACACAGGAGGCTGTGATTGTCCTTCCTGTTCTGCAGTTCACTGAAAGAAGTTCTGCCACAAAGCTTCAAGTCCTTCAATATTTTTTAGTCTTTCAATATCTCGTGTTTTTTTCACAGGTCTCTTGGTAGATCATAACAAAACTAAGATAAAAAGATCAATGAAGGTTTGCTCTGGTTTAATGATTTGAGGCACAGTCTCCTCCCTTGCAGTGGTCTTGTCCCTCATGGTAGCTGAGCACTGTAAGATGCCATAAACCTGAGACCTGGTGGTAGTTTGTGTCAGAAATCCAGAAATGGCACTAATGGACAATAAAAATAATCAGTGAGAGGAATGGAGGCTCAGCTGTGTCAGCAGGAATGGCTGGAGAGCCTGAGCTGGGCAGGGGAACCATGGCAGGACCCAGCACCATGTTCCTCTGGCCCAAATTGTGTAAATAAATTCCTGGTGTAAAGCCCCACTGAAGACACAGGTTTATACCTAAGGAAACTGAGGCTGTGATCTCACTTTTACCGGCAGTTTTCACAATAATTTGATTTTTTGGTGTTTTGTGGGGCCTCTAATGCTTCTTTCTGCACAGGAAGCTCTGTAGGCTCTATACAGGGGGAAAAGTTACTGTAGGAACTGTCTTAAGCTGGGGCAGAAATTTTTTGCTTATTTTCAAGGGTGTTCAGAGAAATACTGAGACTGAATGCTGCTTGTTCTGCTGCATCTCTGTTCACTTGGAACACACCTACACATTCAGTATCACCTCCATTTGGTTTATCGTGCAATAGGATGTCATCTTTAATTTTATTTATGGGCTTAATATTCAAGTTTTTCACAAGTTATTTTCCCCATATGGGCCTTTAGAAATATGTTAGAAAAATCATCATGTGCTGCTGTTAGGAGCAATGCATTAATAATTAGATGAGCCTCCTGCTGATGGGCAAAAATCTGGTTTTAGCACCATGTGAAGGCAATTGGCCCAAAATGAGCCATGAAGCAAAGAGTTTACAGGTTATGGATGACTGGAGCATTGTAATAGCTTGTGTACTAGCAAGTGCAATGCTCACTCCTGTTTTAAAATTAAAAAATCCTCTTAAATGTGCATTGTGGAGTCACCCTGACTCTGTTAATGGGAGTTTCAGTCTGATTTCTGTCTCCAGAGTGTTCCTGTGTTCTTTGGGACCTTGGCCAGAGCCAGGAAGGTGCCTCTGTTGTCAAAGGGTTCCATTTCAGCCACTGGGTCAGAGCAGGAGCCTTCTGGGCTCTGAGCATTTGTACAACTATGAATTAATGAAGTCTGCCTGATACTGTATCTTTTAATTTTTTTTTTAAATATATAATTCATCAAGAAGCAAATCTGGCACAAGCACCTAAAGTGATAACAAAGATGAGTTTTCTGTTCTGGTCCCTTCCTGGCAGCCTGTGATATCTTTGCTGGCTGGGAGAATTGGTTCTGTCCTTGGAAGGGTGGCTCTTCAACTTCTCACATTCCCTGTGCACAGCCATGCGTGCAAAAAGCACCCCTTTGGGACGCACTTTTGGCACTTCCTGAATGAAACCTGATGCTGGCTTGAGCCTGGGATTGACAAGGGAAGGGGAACAGCTGTGATGCTCCTCTAAAGCTAAATGTTGCTGCTTTTGCATAAGCTGCAAAAATATATTGTCTGGATGAGAGCTCCAGCTGGCTCCCTGCCACCTTCCCCTCCACAGCGCATGCTGTGGGAGCAGGTGGAGCATCTGGAGAGTGGAGGGTTTGCTCTGACACTGATGTGTCAACTTAATATAGCAAAAAAAAAAAAAAAAAAAAAAAATAGAGAGAGAGAAGGGGATATATTAGTAATTCGAGTGTTTTTCTTGCAGGAACCAGAAACAAAGGGAGCTGCAGCTCCAAATCCCGGGGTGCTGGAGGGGTGGTTGGAGTGTGGTGGGAGCAGCAGGATGGCAGTGGGCTGTGGTGTTGGCATATGCATGTCACAATTGTGGTTGGATAGGGATAGGCGGCTTGGAAGATCGCGGGTGTAACGGAAAGAGCAGAGAACACTCCAACCCCCCAAAGATAAGCTATCACCACAAGAATGTAAGCCCCTACTAACATGTGCCAGTACTTTTCCATTCTCCCTTCTAACCCAGGAAATGTAGCAAGACCCCTCTGATGTAGTAAAGACCCCAGAGTATATAAACTGCATATTTGAGATAATAAAAGCCTTTTGTAACCGTCCACCATACTGGCGTAAGCGTGTTACTAGGCCCAGCAGTACCAGCAGAATGTACACGCTGTGCTGTCGGTTCTGAAGACCAAGCCGCCACAGTTGCTGAAAAGAAACAGCAACATACAATCTCCTTAATACCCATGGTAAATCCTGCTGGCTGCTGCAAGCTCTGTGGTGAATGTTAGGTTTGTTTGCCTTCTGGTTTTTAAGCTCCTAAACACTTTGGGGCCGAAACTCCCACAGAAGGTAATGAGCTTTGTTAACCCTCCGCGATGGTCTATTGAAAGATTATCTTGGGCAAGGGGGCAAAAGGTCGGGGTGAGCTGGGGAGTGGTTGGGTTTGGGTGGTGGTTACTCCAGGTTTATGTTTCCAACAGCACAACTCCATTGCATTCAGCAGGGATTTATGGAGAGCATATGAGTAGAGGATGATAACAGTTCTGAGTGGTTGATGGACGGATGTTGCTCATCTGCTTAGACCCAAGGGTCAAGAACTATTGTTTAAACCTGAGTTATTTTAGGCATGTTGCTGCTATTATTTCAGGTTGACACAAAGGGTTTCATGTGAGGATTCCGGGATTATGTTCATTAGTGTCCATGCATAAGGTTTTGTGATGTTATAAAGTGTTCCTGTGCTCTGAGGAAATAAAATTCTGATGGAGATTGCAACCAAGCAGGTGATTTGGTGTTCTTTGATCCTGGTTCCTTGCACCAGGAATCTTCTGGTTCTGATGGAATGAGTAAGGAATAAAAAAAAACCACACTCTGAGCCCTTGCTACAGTTTTTCAACAGTAAGTGTTGAAAAACTTGGTAAAAACTTGTTAGCACTTGGTTATGGTTTTTAAGTAACATAAAGAGAAAGATTATGCCAATATCTGCATCTAATTTACATCTTTAGACCAAAATGCTGTTTACTTTAAAAAAAAAATGTTAGAGTTGGATAAAAGCTGAGAAGAGGATGAGAGACCAGGAGTGCTGCTCTAGCCAGGGTGTGAAGGAGGCAGACTTGTCTTTTGTGGAGAGTATCATGGAGAATAACGAGCATAAATGCTGCAGGGAGGATTCAGAAGGGGTTAAGATCATTAAAAGATTGGTTAGAATTTGTTTTACTGCTGCTAATCTCTATCATTTCAAAGTGTCTGAAATGGGTTGAGTTTAGGTGGTGGGTAGAAGCTGTGAGTTTGTTCTCCATGTGTGTGCAAATGCTGGCTTGAAAAAGAGGATGAGGGCAGGTGTGAAAGGCTGTTTTTCAATATTTGGCCATAAAATGCCTTTTCCTGGTCCATGGGCTCCTCAGTGAGGTGTTCCCAGCCTTGTCTTCCCAATCCACATCTTGTGGACAGGGCTGGGCTTCGCTTCCCTGCACACACATCTGCAAGAAAGAAAGTTGTTAAGTGTTAAAATACTGAGATTATACAAACACCAAAAGTGGGCTCAGCTTTATCTCATCTAAAATAACAGCAAACTCTTTTTTTTTTTCTTTTATTTATAACCCTTTATGTATAGAATGTGTACATATATATCCCATAGTTCAGTGAGGAGGCTGCTTGTCCTGTGCTCTGAGCAGACTAATAGACAAATTTCCCCCAAATCTGTTCATTTGTCTTTTGGCAAGTCTTGCAATCTGTTTTTTTTTTTTTTTTTGTTTTGTTTTTTTATTTTTTTTTTGGGTTTTTTTTGGTTTTTTTGTTTTTTTGTTTTGCCAAAATATATACTTAGACTGATGGAAACTTGCATGGCATTTTTTTTTCATCTGACTGATTTCCCTCCTTTGGGTTGTTTATCCTTCAAATATATGTTAAAGGGATGAGGAAAATATTTACTGAGCTCTTAAAGAATGGGCCATAATCAGGAAAAGGTAAATTCCCCATCCTCCCTTGGCAAGTGCATTCCAGTAGATCTCCTAATAAATCACCTCTGTGAATTGAAGGTGTGAATAACACCTGGGTCTGTACTACAGGAGGATAAGAAAGTAATAGTGCCAGAAATGGGAATTTGGTAAGAACTGGGCTTTTAACTATGCAGGGAGGGTTTGCAGGGTGATGTTTCAATGAGGTTTTTTCCCTGCAGGCATTTAATTTTGTAATTATTTTATAACTACTAAAGTGTGTAATCTTAAAATATATTTTTATTATTGTATAGTATGATGTTATTATATCATTGCTACATTGCTGTTATAATAATATAATATTATGACAGTATAATTATCTTGTAATGATTCTATTATTACACCTAGTATAATAATGCACCAATGCTGATTTATAGACTCTTTTAGAATTCAAGATCAAGCAATTCTCCCCAAGTTTGAGAGGGAAGCAGTGCCAGAGTTCTGTTGAGAGCACATTATGGAAGAGAAAGAAGTAAAGGAAACGAAGCAAAGCCTTCAGGTTGCACACCAGGAGAATTTTTCCTGGAAAAGGTTGTTAAACACTGGAAATGCCCAGGGAGGTGTTGGAGTCTCCATCCCAGGAGGTGTCCAAGGAAGGCCTGGAGGTGGCACTCAGTGCCCTGGGCTGGTGACAAGGTGGGCATTGGGCATAGCTTGGACTTTTCCAATCTCGGTGATTCTGGGATTCAGAACCACTGCAGCTCAATTCATGCCAATGCTATGACAAAAAATAATTCAGAGGCCTGACTTTATGTAGCTTTTGGCCAAAATTTTAAGTCCAGGTCTCTCCTGTTTCTAATGGTGTTGTGGGGTTTCTTTTTGTTCCAGTGAGAAATTTAATTACATGCCTATGCTGAGGAATTTCTGTTGGAATTGGCAATTTCTACTCTGCCTGTTCTGCAGTCTCTGCATGTGAAGATGATTCTCATTTGCAAATAATTTTACCATTTCTTCCTCTCTGTGAGGCTGTGAAGTGTGGGTCAGAACAAAATGTGCTTTCAAAGAGATGCAAGTGAAACAATCGGCTTGTAAAAAAATTACTCAGAAAAAAGTACTTGAAAAACCTTTTGTTATCTGTACTCCTTACTAAACCTTTATTAGAAGCTGATATTGCAACATTTTAAATGTGGAATCCAACAGCATCTCAAAAGACTTGTGGGATACCCACAATGCTTCAATATAATATGAAACAAAAGATTTTGGTATCATCCTGTGCCATCTCTGAGTAATTTTTTTTTTTTAATCTTTTATTGGTTTCGGGGTTTTTTTTTGGCTGAAGGACTACATTTCCCGCCAAGCTCCTCTTAAATAATGAAGGATTGAAATGTTAGAGGAAGAAAAGGCTACAGCCACTATTGCTCCTTCCAGTGCTCTAGGCGTGGTTAAGAAACTTAATATCTTTTATTTATTTATATTTATTACATATTTATTATATTTATTAGATATTATATATATTTATTTTTATTTATTGTATTAATTTTTTTACTTTTGTTTGTTATTATATCTCAGATGGGTACCTGCTTAAGTCATAACAGATTCTCCCTGCCACCAAGAAAACATGGACAGGCCTCACGTAGATTTAATTTGTCTTGAGATCCCATCTTTTATCTGTGGGAACCTGCTCCCTCAGCAGGATAAACTTTTTGTAGGAAAGTGAATTGGTTGTATGGGCATGCTCAGGACTGTTCTCCCTGTGATGCCTCCCATAAATGGAGGAAGAAAGGGTTAAATCAGCCTTCAGCATCCCACATTATTATTCCTGCCCAATTGTCTTCAACTGGAAACTCACAATTTGTTACCACTTAGTTGGTTTCAGTGAATGAAGAGGATTCATTGCTTTTTGCCAGTGTTCAGACCTTTTGTTCACAGTTTGGAGAAAATTGCAATCTTTTCTTGTTACTGTTCCATCTTTAGCCATGCTTGGTTAAGCCAATGCTCAGATTTCTCTGGATTCATTCACATCTACTAATCTGGGAGCAAGCAGGGTGGAATTTTTTTTTACTACTTTTCCTTGAGTATTTTGTTTTCAAACCAACACCAGCAGAACATTTATTTTTTCAATCCTAATATTTTTGCAGGCACTCCACTTTCTGAAATTTCCCTCTCTTTATGGGGTGGACATTTATCTGAATCATGTTAATACTTCCTGAGCTTCGCAAGAGACTTAAAGAAATAATTAAAAAAAGAAGCCACTGCTATAGGCATAGGTAAAAAAAATGATGTGGTGACATTATATAAACCAGCATCCAGTGCTTGTTCATGGGTTGGTTAACTTCTGTGAGTGGTGTCAGTAGCTCCTCGGGGATAAGCATGGTTTGCATCTTCATGGAAAAGATCTCAGGAAGTTTAGTAGCTGAAGGGCTATTTTTTAATAAAAAAGTGAGTGAGATGGAGCACACTGATTCTGATTAACCAACTGTGACAGATGGTAATTCTTCCCTTTAAACATGGCTTAGAGAAATTAAATTCAAGGTGATTTAAGAACTTTTAAAGAGCTGCTGAACCCAACTTAAAGAAAAAAACAAAAAGCAGAGCAGAATACCTTGAAGTTGGCTTTGTTTGCTCTTGCCTGGGCGTCTCTGATGTTGGGGAGCCAGCATCATTCCCAAGGATCCACGGGGACCTTCCCACCCAAGTGTAGTGTCCAGGGTGCCATGGGACTGGCCCAGGAAATGTGTCTGGGTGTGCAAACCTCCTTCAATCCGAATACTGGCATTTTATTATTATCTCAGGAAATCATGCTACTCAACATAAACATCTTGGGGTTGGAGGAGAGAATTATTATACATTTCATAGGAGATTTGCTCCCCGAGTTCTGCAAAACTTGTGACACACATTTTTGAAGGATGTTTGTGGGGCTTGGATCAATGAGAGATGGCTGAGACCTTCCCATTGTGATTCCCAAAGCATCAATTGGTGTTGAGATTTAAAGGGATCTCAATTTGCCAGGGCCAAACCAGCTCTGTTCACCTGCTTTCACACTAACAAGTCTATGAACAGCAACAGCCTACCCTTCATCGAATTGCATCATCATAAAGTAAATCCAGGATCTCAAAACTGGACTCAGTTTCACTCTAAAGAGGTTGGAATCTGACTGTACACCCTGATTAGATGGTTTAAACCACTGTGTGCAACCCCTGACTGAGCAAAGTTTGCAGTTCTTTTCATGATGGGCATATGCCTGCATGATTTACATAGGAAATCAAACCCTAAACCTTCAGGGCATTTCTGCTAATCACGTTTCTAGAAACAGCACACAAAGACAAATAACAGGCTTCAGCATTCTGATGTGTAAAACCATGAGAAAGCAACTTGTAAGAGGGGTGGGACATGTCTGGGTGTAGCCTGGGAGTACAGCATTCCCCTGCTTGTCCCTAATGGATCAAATACAAGACTGTACCTGAGCAAGGACAAGACTGAGCCATAATATCAAGCCTTGTACAAGGGGATGCATCCCACTGGGAGCAGAGCAGCACATCCCTGAATTCCTGAGGTGGTCCTGTCCCAACCTTTTGGTTAATACCCATGTGAAGAAGAAAGTGAGCCATCTGCAACGGTGATGTTCAAATCCTTAAAGGCCTCCCAGCTTCCCAGGATGGTTCCCGTAGCTATTACTCTTTACATAGCTGAGCTATTCTAGTGCAAACATAAATCTCTTTATTTATAAAACACAGTGTTTCAGCTATTTTGTGTTATCTTGGTGTCAGTGATTTCAATATGATTTCTTGAAATTGCTTCTGTCAGCTGTGGGGTAACTGGGAGTTGGAAATCTATTTGTGTGCACTTTCATATTTCACTCTCTGCATGTGTACATGCACATCTCTATTTATATCAGATACTGTTCTCAATTAAGTTTTAGTCCAATTCTTCCACTGATTCTATTAATTAATAGAAAATTATGAAAACCATCCACAACACGGTTTTTAAGGAGAATTTCTGCCCTCTGCTAGCAATGGAGTTTGAAATGGACACAAGTGATTATGTTCATTTTCCCTTTTCTGGTTGGATGAGTTCTTTCCTCTGGAGAAATTTCTCAGGTCCACGTTCACATGTATTAGTCGAAAATTATAATTTTCTGTTGGTGTTCTCTAACACAGACATACACTTCTGGGTGTCCATCCCATCCCTGGAAGTGTCCAAGGCCAGGTTGGATTGGCCTTGGAGCACTCTGGGATAGAGGAAGGTGTCCATGCCCATGGCAGGGGGTGGCACTAGATGAGCTTTAAGGTCCTTTCCAGCATAAACCATACCTGGATTTTATGACTGTTTAAACAATCCTGTCATTAAGGCAGAGCCTGATGGGAAGGGAAGGAATTATCTTTGTTTTCTGATGGCTGGTTTTTCCCTGTAAGTCTTGTGCCAGTGCAGTCTTTCAGACTCATCCCAAATTGTGTTTTTTGGACATACTTGTCTATGATGCCCATCCTGTTCAACTTCTGCCTTCTTCCATAACCTATCCTTCAGCAAGTAGCCTGGTCCTGGAGTGGGAAACTTCCTCTTTGTCCAGCCAGAGGCAATCACTGAGCTCAGGAGGAACAGACTCTGACCTCCTGCGTGGCTCAGGGTGGAACCTGTAACCTCAGAGCAGCAAAGTGGGCACCTTTCATTATTTTTAATGCTGGTGGAATGATTTATTAATGTGTATTTTTATATATCCCAACAGCTCATGCATCACAGAGTGTCACAACTGTTACTTTAATGTGCTCAGAGTGGTGGCGTTTGTGGTCTGAGATTTAAATATATGGTGATTCCCATGAAACCATTGTGTTCTGCATCTTGAGGCTTTTAGGAAGAAATGACAGGCTTGAATTAACACTTGGTCATTATTGTTCTATCATGTGCTCTCATTGCTTCATGAGGATTAGGGAGCTGGTGCTGTATTTGTGTGCCAAGGCATCATCACTGGTATTTACTCTGATTACCCTGGTGGAGAAAATACTTTACATTATCCCAAAATGGTCTGAAGTGGGAAGATTTTGTAACAAAGCCCAGTAGTGTCAGTCTGATAAGATGTTGACAAGTGTTAGTATGTTCAATAATCAATATTTAATAAGAATTATGGAAATAGCTCTTCTTCATGAAGGGTATTTAGTGATTGTATTTGGTTTTGATAATTGTTTGTGAAATGTGTTGGGTTATTTGCTTTGTCTTCTGTGCTGGGTTTAGTTTCCAGGAGAAAAAACTCAAATCTTGATGAGTAATTCTTCAAATTAAAATTAGGACCAGTCTTACTGCATGACAACAGCTCTGATAGCTTTATGCACTCCTTCAAAAACCTTTCTTTAAAATCTTTTGTCACTTTTTCTATTTGCTGTGGAGTAAAGCTGGTTGAAGTCATGTTTCCCAGCTCTGGAGTGGTGCTCATTGGGGGTGTACAGCAAAGTTCAGCTTTATTTATCTGCTACCTGCAAAGACAGGGATAAGTGCTGCTGAGAGATGGAAAAGTTCATTTTCTCCTACAAGGTTACTCTTCTTGGTGAGCATTAAAACATAGCTTTGAACCATTTACAATTATGACCTTGACTAGGAAAATGTAAGTTAATAAGGCTTCAACAAATTAAGGTCTTTTTGGTCGATTTGCCTAGTGAACTGTTAATTGTAAAACTGAAAGACATTATGTTCAGCTTTCTCTATCACATCTTTTGTATTTTAACAGTAACACTTCATTGAGTGCAATTAACAACGCCTAGGAGATTTATTAACACACTTCTTCATGGCCAATGATCCATTCCACTTAAGACATAACACTGTAAAATGCACATTATCTCCTTTTGGCACTTACAATAATGCTTCATGAACTGGGGAGGCATATGTTAAAGCAGATAAAATAGCATTATTAGCTGACAAATCTTACAATTTATTAGACAGTTAATTTATCAGTTTAAAAGACACTTTAAACAGCTGTGCATTTAATGTCTGTTTAATGTATCCAGTAAAACTTGCATAATTGCCTGTAGTGCAATTTATTTTTAGCTATGTTGCAAAGTGTCTGCATTTACTGTTTACATCTTTTTTAATTTTTCCTGCAAGGCTCATCACATCGAGGGACAGCTCTTACAATTAATCAGATAAAGAGGCTACTTGTCCAAATGTCCACCCATGAATGAACTATTCACAAATCCATGCTGAGCTGGACCAAAGAGTTCCTGTGATTTATCTCCACCCCAAGGGCGAGAGGGAGGGGGAAAAAAATCCAGGGAGAGCCCTGTAGGCAGTGTAATCACGGAACCGGGCACCTTGGAGCATCCCTGGAATTAGCATTTGGAGCCCATTTGGAGCCACATGTCTGGGGTGTAAACTAACAAGGCTCCAAGAGTGCATTAGCAGAGGTGTTTCATTTTATAATTAAGGTAACTGCTCCCTGCAGATCCATTGCAGCAGCCCTAAGTAGTGCCTGTGAAGGGAGTGGTGGAGAGGATACACATTTAATCACTCTGATGCATAAATTGGCTGTGTTTGTTTATTGCTCTCTAATTGAATGGAACCTTTTGTTAAATCTTTCTGCCTTTTTTTTTTTTTTTTTTTTTTTTGAGCGTACCACTAGTAATGATTTCTGTGGGAACAAAGGGTGTTGCTTATTAAAATAAAAAGTCAAACATTGCCTTTTCCATTAATTAAATGTCAGATTAGCCTAATCTTTTTATAAATATTGGATATAATCTATTTACAGAGGGAAATCAGATATGCAGATGCTGGGGAAGGAGTGTGGAGGTGTAATTCTCTTTGCTTTGCAGAAATCAGGTGTGGTGGGGGAGCTGGGGTGGGTCAGACCTGCAGCTGGAATCCCAAAACAAAGCAGATTTTACTGAATACAAAAAGCACAGGGATATAGATACCACTTCTGAAGGAATGAGTCTTGAGAAAGGGAAAAAGCACTTCTGGAGTTTCCAAACTGAGGAGTCTGATAGTAGCCAGATTTCCAAATACCCAGAGACTGAAAATGAGTGGAATCCATCAACGTGGGCTATGCACCAAAAATACCTGAATAAAAGGAGCAAAGGAATGTTTTATAAAATCATAGAATTGTTTAGGAAAACTGTTGGGGGTTAGGTTTTTTCCTTTTTTACTCTAAAGAATTTTTTCCTCATAAGTTACTAGGAGACTAAGTACTAAGTGTTTAAGGGTGCTTGACCAAAACAAAGAGGTGGCCAAAAATTTGGAGGGGGAGATAACACGAGATTTGGGGGCAGGTAAACGACAGAGCTGGAGGCATTTCACTCTCTTGCTCTCGGATTCGGAGAGAGAAGACAGCTAGGCTGCTGCTTGCTGTGGGAGGAGTTCACTGTCACCAGAAAGTCTGGCCCTGGGAAATCTACCATCATCTGCTTGCATGCCCTGGAATTCTGAGTTTCTCCACTGTTCCAGCTTGGTGCCCTGAGAGTCCTGCAGAGGCACCAAGACAAAACTACCCTGGCTTTTGTGAAGCAAGGCCCTCAAGGTTTTTGGTACTGTTTTGTCATTAATGCTGTAGTTGTTGGTTTTGCTTGCTTTGTTGTACATACTAGTAAAGAACTGCTATTTCCATCCTCGTACCTCTGCCTGAAAGCCCCTTTAATTTTCTAAATTCTAATAATTTGGAGGGAGGGGATTTGAATTCTCCATTCCAAAGGGAGGCCCTGCCCCTCCCTAGCAGACACCTGTCTTTCAAACCAAGACAAAAACCCTCAAACATAATAGAGTTCAACCACTCCCCTAGCACTGCCTAGGCCACCACTGTCCCATGTCCCCAAGTGTCACATCTGTACAGCTTTTCAACTGTCCCAGGGCTGTTCACTTCAGCACTCTTCAACTTCATCTACTGCAAATCCCAGCTTTCAGTTCAAGTGTGAGTTACTCTTTGTCCCAGGCTTGGCAAAGTTTTTCTTCCCTCTTCTCCCTGTGTTTTAAGAAAGGGCAATAGAAAAGCAATGGGATTTTCAACATGCACATCAATCTTTACACAAGAATTGAGCTATCCAAGGCTAAATCCTCCTAAAACCCTTTTCATCATGTCAGGATGCTTTTTGATTTTCCTTCTAAATGTAGTTATCCACTCAGAATTACTGTGTTCACTGCAAGTTTACAGAAGTGCTGAGGATCTGCAGTGACTGTGTTAATCCCAGTTAGCCTGGAAAATACTATAAAAACTTTTCTCATAAATGACTAACATTAGGAGTCTAGAAAAATAATAAATTGTCCAAATGAGGGGATGAGAGGAAAATGAATCAATTATTGAAGTCAAGTATAATAGAGGCATATGGATACTTATAGTCATTACAAGAAAATGTTATGTATTATATTTAATTAAACCCAAACAGGTAATAGTGCATTATTCATGCAGAGATAGTCATCTAATGAGAGCTGCTTCTCCCTTGCATTAGTGCAGCACTGTTGACTGTTTCATTGCTGTACACTGAATTCTTGGAGAGGAGTCTTTGTCTCAGTTACAGCTGAATTCTGAGGACATCAGGTTTCTGGTGAGGAGTGACCTGGTAATCAGTAGTTCTAAAATTACAGCTCTTTGTATGAGGGATTTTACAGGCTACCATTGCAGAAGAAGGTGCTCTTTAAGTTCTCCCTCTGCTTTTAGCAGGACATCATCATCTGTTTCATGTTCTATCAATTTGTCATCATGAATTTAATTTCCAATAATTTAAAGGTAAAACATTTTGGGCAGGAAATTCCTAGAATTATCTGTTCAGGCCAGCACCAATGTTGGGGTGATGCTGTAGCTGAAGAGCAGCTTCAGATTTAAAGCAGTATTTTCTTATAGTAAAATCTAACCTTTGAAATCTTTCTTATGCATAATCCACCTTCTTGCAGGAATAATTATTTTACAGGCTAGTGGAGTTCTCTCATTTTGTGAGCAGCTTAAAAACAAACTCATCTGTAACCACAAACAGTTGAGAACCTTTTCATATTCCTTGTTTGGAGGCTTTCAGGCATGGAAAGAGGACAACTCATTGCAAAATTATAGGTTGGAAATACAGTTTGGCTTATCTGGATTTTTTCCCTGTTTCATGAAACAATGAACAGGTATTTTCTAGAAAGATAAAAAAGTTGCAAAATCAGGAATATAAAGCAGGTTTTTTTTTGTTTGTTTTTTTTTTTTTTTTTTGTTAAACTTTAGGAGCCCTTCTCTCCAAACCTGGTGGGTGAAGGTTGTTTATAAATAAGGTCGTCAACACAGAGCATGTGGCTGGAGATGTCACCTCTCTTCAAAGGCTAGTTTTCTACCTCATGAAAAATGAATTTGTGTGGAAAAAGCACATGTTGGTTCTGAAATTCTGATTTGTCTACAGACCTGTGCAACCGCAGTGATTTGAGAGGTAAAAAGTCAAAAAAATAATTTTTAGAAAGCTCATCCTGGCATAAGAACACAGAAATCTTGGCATGTTTTTGACCAGTGGGGTGAGTGAAGGAGATGAGGAGCTGGAGGAAACAGGCCTGTTCCCTGTTCTTTGATTCCACCAGGTTATTCTTTCCTATCTTTCCTGCTTGGTACCATGAAATTTGGAGAGTTTAAGAAATCATTATAATCTGGAAACAGGTTAATAATTTCTCCCTGGGATTGTTAGTTTATTAAACAACTAAACCTTAGTTCCTCTTAACATGGAACACTGCCATAAGATAATTAATTACTGTGTCAGAGCCTGAAAATAGTTGGTTTCACTGCGTTTTAATAACATTTGACTTGAGACTATTTGCAGAAAAATATTGTTTAATTTCCAGGCTATTGTGCCACACCTTTCTGTCTGACTAGGTGGGATTTGCCTTCCCTGATGTGTGAAATCCCTCCTCAATTTCTCAGCAATCTCGACAAAAGTCTCTTTTTAAAAACCCACATTTGGGCAGACACTGCTGGTTTTGCAAGAAACACATTTGGTGTCGTGGGGAAGGGTCCAAGGGAAGCAGGAATGTGTGGGAATCCCTGTTGGGGCTGGAATCTTTCAGGGAGAGGATTTTTGGGGATGGGGGATGCTCTGAGCCCCAGTGTGCGATTCTGCACAGCTTTAGTTACTGGTACAGCTCTGCTTGTGAGAAACACACAAGGAAAAAGGAAAAGCAGCAGCTCTTCCCATGGGTTTTCCCAGCAGCAATTAGAAAACTGTATCCAGTGAGCTTTCCTGACAAAAATCACCTAAAGAATGTTATACAGAAAAAAAAATTTACCTCTTTCCATCCTCTCCAATAGTGAAAAAACTCTCCTGTTTTCTATTTGGTTGTGGTTTAACCTGCCCTCCTAGAAGATGAACCTGTAGTTAAAACTAGTTTGGGGTCATGTTGTTTTTTCCCCTGAGCATCAAAAGACAGATGCTTTCAGTGCAAAGAAAATTAATGGTCTAAATAATGAATATATTGAAGCACTGCAGACACAGTCCATCTGCTGCTTTAGGCACTGCTATTGGGGAAGCAGGATTAGACCCTTTTTAACTTTTGGAGTATATTTGTTATAGATCTTGTAAATGTGAATAAAAAGAAAGATTAACGTGGTCTGTGAGGAGCTGTCAGCTACTGAGGAGTAAGGAATGATTAGAAGGGATTGTACCAGCTTGGAATAGCTGGAAAAATCACATGGATCCCAGTCTTTCATGGCAGCTCCTTGGTGTCCTGACCCATCCCTACAGCTGAGGGAGGACCTTTGGTCCCTCACCAGATCGAGTCTTAGAGCTCCTGTTTCATCACTGTCCACCTGGGAATGCTGTGAGCCCTTTATTTCTAAGAATGGTTTTGTTGTGACCCCACAGGAATCTGTAATGACCATTCCAGAGCATCCTGACAATATTTTATATAAAAACCTGTGTGGGCAGAGCCCTGGGGAGGGAGAGGCACTAGAATAGAAAACAATCACAACATTTTAATTAGTTTTCCTGGAAGCTCTCTTTTAGGTTTGTTTTTTGTTTTTGTTTTTGGTTTTGTTTTTCCTTCATTATTATACATGGAAATTCCCACGGGAAGGCAGGACATTTCTAAAGTCCAAAGATGGGGGTGCCTTGACAAATAAGTGTCTTTCCAGCTGATTTTGTATTCTCATAGTTTGGGTTCTTGGCTGGAGTTGGGTTCTTTTGGATATGCTATGTCCATGACTTGATTCCATCACTTTGATTTCAAGTCCAGTGAAAATTTCTCTTTAAATCTTGGAATTCACCTTTTTGCAGTTCTTCTACTGCCCTTGATTTTACAGAATGTCCAAATGCCTGCCACCAAAACAGCCTAGCAAAGTTCCAGCTCTCCACCAGCCTTTTGTCATAACCGGACTGACCTGACTCACCCAGCTCTGTGTAACTACAACTCCAAACATCGGTATAATAAAATAAAAACCATTCCTAAGTCCAGGTCAGAGCAGTTGGAAGGTCAACCTCCCACTATTGTATGATAAATCTAGGAATGAGCCTTTATTTGCTGAAAGTATGTGAGAACTTCACACAGATCCAATATTAAAGAACAGCAGAATCAAGGATAAAAATCCTTTTTTGTTCATTTGAATCCTGAGATTTAAAGATTGCTGCTTACAGAGATTGGCAAAAAATACGTTTAGTGGGCTGGGAGAGAAATCAGTAAGACATATACAGGTATATATGGAAATTGAGAGTTTGAAGGTATACAGTGTTTATTCATGTTTTCAAAACTTCAGGGGGTCTGCCTGGGTAAGGAACTGGGTGCTCAAGAGAGTGGGAAAAGATGCACAGTAACTCTTCAAAGTTCGGGTGGTTAGAAAGTCACAGGAAGGGAAGAGGTCTGCCTCCTATGGAGAGAAAATATTTTCTTGCACCAGGTCAGTGATCTTCAAATGAAGAAAAAGAAAAATCTATAAGTAGGTTTAGAGATATTAGAGAGCAACATCTCCTAAGAAATCCTTTCAGGGAATTGCCCCAGTGGTCTGAGTCAACAACAGGATTTTATAGCCCTGCCCATGTGAGGATGATGCTGGAGGAGCCTTTTTGGGCTCCTGCATAATCCTAGAATGGTGGAAATGTTTATCTATGCCCTCGTAACTGGGAATTTTTGCCCAGTCTGAAGAATACAGAAGTGAAACCAAGGTGATACAATGCTAGGAGCCAAGGGTGTACTGTGAAAAGCAGGAATTTAGGCTGGATAATTTAAGCTCTGGTTTGTGCTCTTGTGCCTGTCCCCCAACCCCAGTTTTTGTTCAGTTGGTACCAGTATGTCAGGCTGGATTTTCATCCCATTTAATCATCTGCCTCTACCTTTGCCTGTGTTTGTTTCTATGATCAGGCTAAAAAGCCTGCTCTGAATAGGTTATTGGATGAGGCAGCGCTCTGTGAGCTGCAGAGCACTTTCCCTTAGTGGTGATAAAAACCAAAAGTGACACTTCAAACACACGCCTGCTTTTGAGCTTCAGTGCATATTGATTTTTCTCCCTCAAACACAAGTCTTTATTTTTTCCCTTTGACAACTGATGGCTTTAAAAGGGAAGAAGGATGCACATATGGCACACCAAGTCTTCCCAATATCTACTGGTATGATCTGCAAAAATGATGTGACCCATCAACATATTTGAGCCTACAGAAGCTCCTAATATTTAGAGAGAGTATTTTATCTGCTAGAAATGTTTCCAGCTCGGCTGTTTCTGTGGCTTGTACTCACCAGTATCCTGCAGCTGCCTTGGGGGGATGCAGAACTATATTGAAATTGTTTGGAGTTACCTCTTCATTGGGTTTACAGCAGCTTTGCATCACCCAAGAGCTAGATTTCAGGTGCATTTGCCCCCTGCCTCCCTTCCCACCCTCTCTCTGATGGCCTAAACCAGAATAAGACTTGCTGCATTAATTATTTTCTCCTTTCAATTAATTAAAGAGGCTTAGAACATGGATGTGTTGAAGTATGGCAGCCGGGACAATTGAAAGGGAAAAAAAGAGGCTGAGAGAGGCTCCACAGAGCTGCCCTGCTGTGGCCTCACTGGTGGTACCCCAGTCTTCACACACACCCGGTTTCATTTTCTTCCCCAAACCCTAATTTTTACCTCACTCATCTTTTCTTCCTTTCTCTTTTTGTATTAAGCTTTCTGATAGTCTAAAAGCTTGTGTTTGAAAGAAGAAAACATTTTTGCTGCCCATTCTCTGCCCTCAGCTCCTAACTCTGACCACCTTCACAAAGCAGCATGGGTGGAGGGGGGGGGGTGTAACACTGTCTCCTGTAATTTTTCTTGAAGCCTCTCCTCACGTTCATTTCTGTTTGTGCTTAAAACATTTTTCTATGCTGCCTCTGCTGTTTTTCTGAAGCTCGGGGGCAGGAGAGGCTCTGGGTGCTGCAGGATCCCTTTTAAAACACAGTTCTTTAAGAATGCTGTACAAGAATTGGAGCTCTGAAAAGGACCAAAACTGATTAAAGATTCAGAAAAGTGGGTTGGAAACAGGGCTGAAGGAGCTGGATTTGCTGGCAGAAAAGTCAATATCTCTTTCTCTCTGTTTGGCTTAGGAAAAGAAGGAATTAGCTTCCTTTGCAGCAAAGATTTTGGATAAAAAGGGTTGTTAAACATTAAGAAAACTCAGCTCAGAAAGTGAGGGCTTCTCTTCTCTGAGTTTTTGTGAACAGATTTGTCAAATTCCTGCTGGTTAAAATGTAGGTGAAGCCCTTTCTCCTTGGTTGGCAGGGAAGTGAACTCAAACTTCCTACCACCTTTCTCTGCTTCTAATGTCTGTGTAAACATGGGAGCATAAAAATCTTGCCTTTTTCCACACAGGGCTGTGGAAAAATCAAGTCTGATATGGTTAATATTTTATAACTGCTCTGAGCTATAAAAAAATTGGTACTGCTTCCAAAATTGCTGCAGAAAGGATGGATAATTTATAAGAAAAATGTGTGGACTATCCCATCTTCTGTTTTCAAAACCTGCCAGGTTGGAATTATGATCCCTATAGTGCCTATTTTGATTTCGGGGCAGGTGAAGTTGATAAGGACATGTGCAATTGTCACAACAACCTTGCAGAAAACTTCATTAATGTGCAGATCCCAGGGAAATGGCCAAAGATTTCCTTCACACATATTTGGCACTTAATGCAACATCAGCCGATGGCAGGTAGAACCCCAAATAATTCTTTTGAGTGCTGAAAGAGGGGGTTTAGGTGGGGTGGTTGGTACCTGATAATGTGCAGGTGTTATAATAAATGCACAGATGCTCTTTTAAAATGAAACATTTAGAGAACTGTTTGCCATGGTTTCTTGTGCTTGGCCAGGGCTTGGAGAAAACTGGCCTGGTGAAAGGTGTCCCTGTCCATGGCAGGGAGTGGCATTGGATGGGATTTAGGGTCTCTTCCAACCCATTCCATGACCCTGTGATTCTGCTCCCTGTCCACATCCCGTCCTCAGACCTTTGAATGCCCACAGCTCACCCCACTGCACCTCCCTGAATATTCCACAGTGAGAAAAGGAAGAGAAATTTATTAATTATTTTCTTCGTTTGGCTCTGTCATAACCTTAACGCAGCTTTAAAACTGAATTTTGCATTTCATGATTTGTTCTTCCCACACACACACACATATTCCCACTCTCCCTCAATGAGGTAATTGCATGACAACTAGATTAATATCTTTTACATACTTATTAAACTCAATAAGTGTTCCTGTGCAAACAATTGATATTTAATTACCGTATTATCATCCTACTAAATTTTAATTACTGTTCATTTAAAATACCTCATATGTTATCATTCACGGTAATGCGGATTTGTTTCTCTGTAAATGTTTCTCTGTAAATCCTAAATTCAGGTTGAAGTAAGCTGCAAAGTAATTTGGGTTTCTCAGGGTAATGGGATGTTTACTGCAGGTCCAAGGTATTCCAATTCGATATAGAAAGGGAAAATTTAACCACCAGTTGGTACTGGTCCAATCAAAAAATGTGGTCTTGAACCAAAATTCAGAAAAGGTTGAGTGACTTTACCTTTCAAACTGCCTTTCAATGTCATTTCAGCTTAAAAGATCTTAAACCAAGAGAAATTAATAAATAGCAGCTGACAATAGCTGATTGTTACGAACCAGAACAGTTCCAAACTAGGCAAAGAATGTGAAAAAAGCCTAAAAATCACAATTCTATGATAAACTTACCTCTTCCACTGATCATTGTTTTTACCTCTGACAAGTATCAATTTTCTAGATCTCATCCATGAGTCACTTAATTACACTTCAGAGAAAGGAAAATATATGATAATTTTTGTAGTGAAAAAACACTCCCCTTTGAGGTAAAATCATCACACCTGCAGCAGGAGGCAGACATTGGGGTCTCGTAATTGGATTTGCCTAAATCTCTTTGGTTTTGTAATTTATTGATCAGGGTTTTAAAATAACAGGTTTATTTTCTGTATTTGTGAGTGCAAGAAGTGGAGCAGTTGTTGATGACTGCTGAGAAAGGTCACAGGCTCTGAATCAGAGCACTTTGCTCAGCTCCTCCTTGCACTTACATTCATTGAAATTAAATCTCTTCAGAGAGCTCTTCAAACCCATTGTGCTTTTCACAACCAGGCACGTGAAACTATTAATATCTGTACTCTGACAACAAGATTTCCCAAATTTCTGCAGAATCTCTCTTTTTTCTCCTCATTTTTGCAGTTTCTATAGGTGGTCCTTAATCCCATCTATTTATTTTCATTGTGAAAAACAGGTTCAGCTTGTTCCTCATAAAATTTATAAAGTCTCTTCTTTCACCTAAAACATATTTTGTAGAGGAGAAAGTTAAGTAACAGCTTGGAAAAAGCTTCTTCCACATGGTTCAGTAATTTGAGGGGATTCAGCTTTGTGAGGTTATTTTTGTTGTTGCTTAGTTATCTTCCAGAAAAGTCCATGGAAAGGATCAGCTTTCTTGTATCAATATGCTAAAAATACTCTTTTTTACTGCAACCACGAGATTTTTCTTTGGCAATTAATTGTGTGACTCAGTCCTGTAAGCTCCTATAATGACTTCATAGGCAGTCAGTGATATATAACCTATTGACTTTCCTTTGGTTATGGGACTATTACTTTCCTAATTGATTTAATCATTCCATGCTACCTTTCTCTATCTCCTTGCTCTTATGAAACACGATTGACTCCCTGATCTTTAAAGGACTGATCCAAGGACAAGGGAAATCAAGGGGAGGACGTGGCAGCCCTCAGATGTCTCTTGGTTTTGCTCCTGCCTGAGGTGGACTTTACTCCTGGATAAATTCCAGAACAGACCTCTGAGTATGATAAAATAATAATTATGTGGGTTTCTATTGGTGTATTTATCATAATGGAGAATAGGCAATTTTCCCTCTTCACAAACCACCAGAATTCAGTTCCTGGGGAAATTATTGCTTTATTAATTACACCAGGTTTTATTAATTTTTTACTGAGACAACAATCTCATTCCCTTCAGGTGAGTTTATTTGCATGAATTGTGAAGTCTTGGGATTGGCATTTCTATAAATCAAGGGGAAAAACAGAGTTGTTGGTAGCCTGTGTATCATGGGCATAATAGAGCCTTAATTTTCTTTAGAACATTTTATATGCAAACATTTCCCTGAGACCAATTTTCTGATTGGGATGAAATTTATACAATATTTTCATGGTATGAGTTCTTGAACTTTAAACATTTAAACCAATGCTGGACTTTTGAGGGAATGGCAATGAAGTTATGGGGGAGGGGGGACAGGGAAACCCAAAATGTGTCCCTTTTGTGGTTAAATAACGAATAAATAATAAAATAAAAAACCAAATAATGGGATGAGTGGCAGAAAAGACAAATTTGCTGACCTGGGCTTTGGTGTGCTTAGACCCCATATATTGAAATTTTTATAACACATATTCACTGTAACACTTGAACTAAGAAAGTTTGTGTATTAAATGATGTTAGATTAGGATATTTAATGGCTTATAGGATCTAGGGAGGACCCAGGAGGCTAATTTGTTTGCATTAGTTGGACAGGTCAACTACTTCAAACATGCAGATTATAGAACTACTGGTAGATTGCATTACACAATTTAAATAAATAGTAGCAATTTGTCATTGTCATCTTAGCTTCAACATTTTCCTTTTAAACCCCCCAAAAATAGTAGCTCCAATTAAATTGACCTTTTCTTTTCTGCATCTCCATGTTATTAGTAGATAATGCTTAGTCTTTTAGCAAGTAAAAAAAAAAATAAAAAAGCAAGGAATAAAAATAATTCCAAAGCAACGAGGCACTTGTAGGAAACTTTCAAGGGAAAATTACATTCTTTATAAACAACTGAATCCCGTTTAGCCACCCAGTAAATTTTACAAGTCAGATATACATATATATGTCAGGAATAAATGAAGGCACATGAATTGCTCGATCTCAGTGATTAAACCTTTGGTTTCAAGAGATGATTTCAGGTTCTTGGCATGGCAAAGCTTTAGGTTGGATTATTCATTTTGGAGTATAATGGTTAAATCATCCAGATGTGAACCACCTTCAGCCACATCTGGAATGTGGGGAGTTGAGGGTAGGCATCTACTTACTCAATCTTGGAGCACTAAAAGTGCTGGACTGGAAAACCTGGATGCCTTGTAGTCAAATGAAGTGGTGAAATACTTAAATTGTCAGGTGACATGTAAGAATTTGGCTCATGAGGTTTCCCTATGTCCATGTGCATAAAAATTGGTTTAATCCTTTGTCCTTCTGAAAAGCATTAGCAGTAAAATCAGAATTTACTCCGGTTTTGGTAATGGAGGTTGTTTTGAATCCATGGCAGCTCGATGTTTTTGGGAAAAATCTGGCCAGAGAAAGTTCCCTAAAGGTTCCTCAGTGTTCCAGGCAAAATCCTGGGACAGGAACTCTGCTATTGCTGTGTCCTGGTGGAGTTTACCTGGGAAAGGGACCAGTTCTCTAAATTAGAGCATCTCAAAACTTCAGGTTTTGCTGAATAGGGATGGATTATTTTTAGTTGTTCAGGCTGAAAAGGGTTTTGGAGCTACTCTGTCTTGCTGGAGCAGTTTGTGACTAAAGCAAGAAAAACCGAAATGTGAAATCATGAAAAAAATACTATTTTTAAAAAAGAAGATGCCAATCATCTCAGCTGGAATCCAAGGGGAAACAAACCCAAATCAACCAACCAAGAAACATACAGATAAACTCCCCCAAAGAACCCAAACAAAACCCAACCAGCCAAAAAAGTTCTTGTTCACCCATCTTCAGTGTCGTTGATAGAATGCCAACTCTCATGAGAAAATCCAGGTTCAAATTGGCTCCAATTATCCGTTGTTTTATTTATCATTTTTATCAGCAAATCTGCTTTCCAGTCCTTTCCTTTTGGGTGTTGTATGAGGCATCTCTCATTTTGCTGCTTTGTTTCCAGGTGCATCAGGGAGCTTTGGATAATCTCAGTGTTTGGGTTGAAAATTTTCCATCCATTTATTGCACCACATAGCAATAGATTCCAGAAACAAAAACAGAGCCAATTTCTTGTGCTCCCCTTTATCACACCTGATGTTTATGTGATGCTCTCAGAGAGTTTGGAGCACCCAGCAAAGCTCCCTCTTACACAGGTTACTATAGCATTGATTAATGGACTCACCTGCTAATTAAAAGGACTCTTTTTTTCCTGAGCATGTGGAACTGGCACATTCCAAAGCTGAATGCCCCAAGCACAGAGCACAGGATATTTAAAGTTTCACTTTATTTAGAATTCAGAGCAGATAATTCAGCAGCCACCATTTGAAAAGAGGCCAGAAAGCAATTTTAACATTATCACATGTGAGAAGATTATTCAAAGTTTGGGAGACGGTGTCTTGGTTTGGGAAGACAGGTATCTTCCAGGGAAAGCTGGAGCTTCCCTTGGAATGGAGAATGTAAACCACCACCACGACCACCCTTTTTCCAATTATAATTTTTTAATTAAAAAGCTTTTAGGCAAAAGATTTTGGAAATAGAAATAGCAATTCTTTACTAGTATGTATAACAAAGCAAACAAACAAACAAACAAACAAAACTATAGCATTGATAACAAATACAGTACCATGAACTTTGAGGACTTTGCTTCACAAAAACCCAGGGCAGTTTGGTCTCGGTGCCTTTGTAGGATCCTCAGAGCACCAAGCTGGGAACAGTGGAAAAGTCTCGGGCTGGTAGCTGTAGAGTGGCAGGATGTCCCTGGCAGGCAGGGGCAGGATGTCCCGGCAGGGCAGAGGGATGCAGGGTCACTCTGTAGCAGACGAGCAGCGCTGATGGAACCACGACGGCAGGGCAGGGCTGGCCCAGCTCTCGCAGGGCGGCAGAGAAGCTCAGAATTCCAGGGCGAGTAGATGATGGCAGATTTCCCAAGACTGGACTGCAGTGAAATCCTCCAGCAGGAGCACCAACCCAGCCGTGCCTTTTTCCCGAATGCCAAAAACCAGCTAGACAAGCTACCTGAAGCTCTGTTCTTTACCTGCCTCAAAACTCCCACCCCACTCCGAGCTTTAACCACTCCTTTGTTTTGTTAAATAGTCTTAAGTACGACATTTAGTCTCCTTGGTAACTTATGGGGAAAAAATTCTTTAGAGTAAAAAGGAACAAAACTTAACCCCTAACATTATCCACCCCGAATTTTTTTCCCATACCAACATATTACATTGAGTTTAAACCTTTAAAATGTATACATATATATATATACATGCAAATATGGATACAGGCACAGTGTCATGGGTAGTTCATCTCAAAACAAAGTCCCCTTGAGGTATGCATCGGGTCTCTCCTTCCTTTTGCATCACCCACCAGGTGCAACCTGGTCCCTGAGCGAAAACAACCCCATGGATGGGATTGTCTTTGCTGGAGGCAGAATTAATCCAAACAGTTTTTCCCTGCATACCTCTCGTGTGTACCACTGGAACCTTATCTCCATCTGTTGTTTTCAAGGGCTCAGATTGGGCAGGACCTGCTCGGTTGGTGGAACCTAGACTGTACACCAACCATGTGGCCTTTGCTAAATTAACCTCCCAGTTCTTGAAAGCCACCCCACCCAGTGCCTTCAAGGTGGTTTTAAGCAGACCATTGCATCGTTCAACTTTCCTGGCTGCTGGTGTGTGATAAGGAATATGGTACACCCACTCAATGCCATGTTCTCCAGTCCAGCTGTTGATAAGGCTATTCTTGAAATGGGTCCCATTATCTGACTCGATTCTCTCAGGGGTACCATGCCTCCACAGGACTTGCTTTTCCAGGCCCAGGATGGTGTTCTGGGCTGTAGCATGGGGCACAGGGTAGGTCTCCAACCACCCAGTGGTGGCTTCTACCACGGTCAGCACACAGCACTTGCCCTGGCGGGTTTGGGGAAGGGTGATGTAGTCAATCTGCCAGGCCTCCCCATACTTATATTTGGACCACCGCCCACCATACCATAGGGGTTTCACCCGCTTGGCCTGTTTGATGGCAGCTCACGTCTCACAGTCATGGATATCCTGAGAAATACTGTCCATGGTTAAATCCACCCCTCGGTCTCGTGCCCACTTGTAGGTGGCATCTCTGCCCTGATGACCTGAGGCATCATGGGCCCATCGACCTAGGAACAACTCCCCCTTGTGTTCCCAATCTAAGTCTATCTTTGACACCTTTATCTTTGCAGCCTGATCTACCTGCTCATTGTTTCAGTGCTCCTCATTCGCCCAACTCTTGGGGACATGGGCATCTACATGGCGGACTTTTACAGGTATTTTCTTTACCCGAATAGCAATGTTTTTCCAGTCATCTGCAGCCCAGATTGGTTTCCCCCTACACTGCCAGTTGGCCTTTTTACACCTTTCCAGCCAGCCCCACAGAGCATTGGCTACCATCCATGAATCGGTGTAAAGGTAGAGCTTTGGCCACTTCTCTCTTTCAGCAATGTCCAGGGCCAATTGAACAGCTTTAAGTTGAGCAAGTTGGCTTGACCCGCTTTCTCCTTCGGTGGCTTGTGCGACCTGTCATGTGGGGCTTTACACGGCTGCTTTCCACTTGCGGTTCATCCCTATGATGCGACAGGAACCATCAGTGAAAAGAGCGTAGTGTGTTTCTTCTGCTGGCAGTTGGTTGTACGGTGGAGCTTCTTCAGCACGTGTCACTTGTTCCTGCTCCTCTTCATCCGTGACACCAAAGTTTTCACTTTCTGGCCAGTTTGTAATTATCTCCAAAATCCCAGGGCGATTTGAGTTTCCAATACAGGCGCGCTGTGTGATGAGGGCAGTCCATTTGCTCTATGTGGCATCAGTGGCGTGGTGGGTAGAGGGAGCTTTTCCTTTAAACATCCATCCCAGCACCAGTAGTCAGGGTGCCAGGAGGAGCTGTGCTTCTGTGCCAGTCACCTCTGAGGTGGCTTGAACTCCTTCATAGGTGACCAAGATCTCCTTCTCTATGGGAGTGTAGTTGGCTTCAGACCCTCTGTAGCTGTGACTCCAGAATCCCAGTGGTTGGCCTCGAGTCTCCCCAGGCACCTTCTGCCAAAGGCTCCAGGACAGACCATGGTTCCCGGCTACAGAGCAGAGCATATTCTACATATCTGGTCCCGTCCTGACTGGACGAACGGCCACTGTGTGAGCGATCTCCTGTTTGATCTGGGTAAAAGCGTGTTGCTGTTCAGGGCCCCAGTGGAAATCATTCTTCTTGCGGGTTACCAGGTGGAGAGGGCTCACAATCTGGCTGTACTCTGGAATGTGCATTCTTCAAAAGCCTATGGCACCTAGGAAAGCTTGTGTCTCCTTCTTGCTGGTCGATGGAGACATCGCTGGGATCTTGTTGATGACCTCAGTGGGAATCTGGCGCCATCCATCCTGCCACTTTAGTCCTAGGAACTGGATCTCTCGGGCAGGTCCCTTGACTTTGCTCTTCTTGATGGCAAAACCGGCTTCCAGGAGAATCTGAATGATCTTCTTTCCTTTCTAAAACACTTCAGTTGCAGTCTTCTTTCACACAATGATGTCATCGATGTACTGTAAATGTTCCGAAGCCTCACCCTTCTCCAGTGCAGCCTGGATCAGTCCATGGCAGATGGTGGGGCTGTGTTTCCACCCCTGGGGCAGTCAGTTCCAGGTGTACTGCACACCCCTCCAGGTGAAAGCAAACTGAGGCCTGCATTCTGCAGCCAAAGGAATGAGGAAAAATGCATTAGCAATGTCAATAGTGGCATACCACTTTGCTGCCTTGGACTCCAGCTCGTACTGGAGTTCCAGCATGTCCGGCACGGCAGCGCTCAGCGGTGGAGTCACTTCATTCAAGGCACGATAGTCCACAGTCAATCTCCATTCTCCATCAGACTTGTGCACAGGCCAGATGGGGCTGTTGAAGAGTGAGTGGGTTTTGCTGACCACCCCTTGGCTCTCCAGCTTACGGATCATCTTGTGGATGGGGATCACGGCATCTCAATTTGTCCGATACTGCCAGCGGTGCACGGTCAAGGTGGCAACAGGTACTCGTTGTTCTTTTACTTTCAGAAGTCCTACTGCAGATGGGTTCTCTGAAAGTCCAGGCAAGGTGTTCAATTGTTTAATGCCCTCTACTTCCACAGCAGGTATCCCAAATGCCCATCTGAGTCCCTTAGGGTCTTTGTAGTAGCCATTCCTGAAGAAGTCTATGCCCAGAATACACGGGGCCTCTGGGCTGGTCACAATCGGATGTTTCTGCCACTCCTTCTCCGTCAGGCTCACCTCAGCTTCCAACAGTCAATTCCTGTGATCCCCGTCACCCCGGCAATAGAAATCGGTTCTGCCCCCATGTGTCCCGATGGCATTAGAGTACACTGCGACCCAGTATCAACCAAAGCTTCATATTTTTGTGGCTCTGATGTTCCGGGCCATCGAATCCACACAGTCCAAAAGACATGGTTTTCTCGTGCCTCTTCCTGGCTAGAGGCAGGGCCCCTCTAGCACTGGTTATTATTCCCTTCCTGGGCATACATGGTAGAGGTTACTTCAAGGGGATCTGACATATCATCCTCACTTCTATAATACTTGGTGACTCGGTCATGGGAGGCTGAGGCTACCTTCATTTTTGTGAACCCCCTCTGTGATTGTTCCTCTCCTTAAGTTCACGCACCCGTGCTGCCAGGACAGAAGTGGGTTTCCCATCCCACCTTCCCATGTCTTCCCCATGGTTGCGCAGGAAGGATCACAGTTCAGCTCGTGGCGTGTACCCTCCCTCTCTAGCTGGGGGACGTTGGGCTCTGACTCTGGGGCCTGTGACTCATACCGATGCCACCTGGGAATTGTTCCTTCTCATCTCCTCCCTCATCTCCCTCATCTCCTGTCGGAGTCGCGGGATGGCCAGCCTCATGCTCTCATGGTCAGCTGGTCTCGATTTATTGCTTTAAAGTCATCATACTTATACAGACAGTAATTAGCTCATACATATGCACAAAGCGAACATTCTTATTGGTGCCTACATCCTTGCCTAAGTATTACATACATGTCTCTTAGTAACAACCACAAATTCCTTATCATGTCCTTCAGTTCCCTTATCTAGCAGCTACAACTTATCACATAAGCAGGATGTACATCCTGTTGTTGCATTCCGACCTTGATGCCTAAATTCCAACCAGCTGCATAGCATCGTGGCCTTTTCTATGCAGCCACTCTGTAGCAAGACTCTCCACACTTCCCCCGTTTTCTTTAGTAACAAGCATTACTGCCTTGTGCTGCTCAAAAGCATTCATTATCATTCGTTGTAAGCATTGCATCAAGCAGGGTAACAGCAAAAGCACTAACAAAATCATTACAACTACAATAACTATTTTTTCCATTAGGGACACTAGCCAAGGGGATAATCCAATGGAAGCTAACCATGATGTAAAGGGGGAGTCCGTGAGTTTAAATCTTAGCTGAGCGAGTACATTACGACCAAAAACACAGTCCACCTCGTTTGGGAGTGCGGTGAGAGAGAAGACTGCAGGAGCTTGTTTTTCCTCCAGGGTAACAGTCAGTACCGGGGACTGTCGTGCTACGCGTACCCCTCCTATCCCTGTGATGGTGCTACTTGCCGGTATTATGGGCCAGTCTTTCGGGTATAGGGCTGAGTCGATAATACAGGAGTCAGCCGCTGTATCGAGAAGCGCCTTTTTCAATGTGAGGGAGTGTTGCTGCCAGGAGAGGGTACATTGTCGCCTCGGCCTCTCTGAGAGGTTAAGGACCAGCAGTGTTATGCCGCCTGTAGAATCCAGTTGTCCTCTCTGCTGTGGTCAGCTGTGTCGAGGGGGGGGCGTGGGCGATAAACGTGGTATCGGTACCAATTGAGCAATTCTTTCACCTTTTGGAATAGTTAATGGGGGAAACTCAGTTCGTGCCAAAATAAAAATCTCGCCCGTGGAATCTGGGTCCAGGACACCTGGTTCTATACGTAGTCCCAATAGTGATGCTGATGAGCGGCCTAAGATGAGGCCTCCTACGGGCTGGTTGTTAATCAGGAGGGGGCCCGACATGCCTGTTGGAATGGCATGAGTATCCGTACTAAACAGCGTCACGTCTACTGCTGTTGCCAAGTCGTATCCGAGGCTGCCAGCTGTTGCAGGGGTGAGGCAGGTGCTGTCTGGGCAACTACTTGTGTCCCGGCGCGGCTCGTCCTCGCGCTGTCTTTGAAGTTTCCCGGCCCCTGGCGCCTGCGGCATGCACTGGCATTGTGGGTAGATGACTGGCACAACTTGCACCAAACGCCTGGAGCCTGACATTCACGCCGAACGTGACCTGGCTTCCCACACCGAAAGCACTTCATCCAGGCATTAGGTGGTGCCGCACGATTCTGCGCTACTGCCGCTTGAAGGGGTGCAAGGGCAGCTAAAACTTGATTTTGAACCTGAGACTGAGCAGCCAGCCCCTCCCCTATTTTATTTAAAGCTTCCACCATAAAAACCTGACTACCTACTGGCATAGTCATAGCCTTATCCAATAAATCTTGAACATTCCAATTGCCAGGGGCTGTGGCAATAAGTGAACGGGTAGTGTGATTGCCATTCTGTATAATGCACTGTTTAAGTAATGCATCTTGCATATGTTCTGCAATTCCTGCCTTGGACAGCGCTTGCATTAACTTGTCTACAAAAGCACCAAGTGTCTCATCCCTACCTTGTTTAATAGCCATGTACATGGGGGGACCTCCCGGCTCACGAATTTTGTCCATGGCTCTCTTGGCTACTCGCATGGCCTCTCGCAATTTGTCAGAACCCATTGCCGCCTGGTCTTCTACCCTAATGCGTGACCCTGTCCCTAGTAGCTCATCTAGTGTAACTCCTTGAAGTGGATTGCCTTGCGGACGGGGCAAGGCCACAGAGGCTGCCGCTTCCTCCCCCCAGCGGGTGTCGAAAGTGAGTCTCTGATGGGGGGTATAAATCAAACGAGCAATGCCTTTGATGTCTGCAGGCAGTAAAACAGCCGAATTGAAAAGGTAATCTAACATTTGTTTTGCAGGCTCACTAGTAACGCCAAATTGTGCGACTGTAGAGCGAAGTTGAGCTAAAAGTTTCCAATCTACTTGTGTAATTTCAGCGCGCTGGCCCCCCCCCGCCTGCGGGTGAAAGATAACAGGGAAGGCCATGAGCGGCGGCACTTGGCTCTGAGCCGCCTCTGCCATAGTAAGATCTCCGTTCTCCAAGCCATGCTTTGCCAGGGCAGCCCATGCCTCCCGTCTCTCACGAGCCATAGCCTCCGCGAGGTCCGAAAGGGCACCGGGGAACGGCTCCGTGGCTAAAGGAGACCGGGAGGGTGCGTCCAGCAGCTGTGGCTGCGATGGGAATGAGGGAGGGAGCGGGGGAGCAGTTGGAGCAGGCGGGACGGGGGGGGGACGAGGGAGGAGGAGGAGGAGGAGAAGGAATAGGAGCGAGCGGGAGGAGGGATGTCCCCCATAGGAAGGACAGGGGGGGTCGGGCGCGCTAGGATCGTAATTTCGGTTAATATCCTGAGCTGCACGAGCATTCTCAGCCGCTCGTTTTTCTGCCTGCACCATCAATAACTCATTTTGAACAATCTTCCAATATTTAGACATTTTTTTAGCAGGCTTATCATCATCTAAGACTAAGTCCCATAATTTATCACCATAAGCACGCCATTCAGAAAGGTGGTGAACAGAATGAGGATCCTTAAAGAACCCGTGTGTTTCAGCATGAGTTAACAGAAGCCGTAAATCTTTGTCTAAATCTAAGCCCTTAATTCCCCGTCTGCGCAAGAACGCAGTGAATAAATCATACGCCGCTTGCCTGTCCATATTTACCAGTACCGTTGTACCCCCTCAGGCTTCGGCAGCGCGTAGCGGCGGAGGCTGCCGATGCAGCCCTCCGGGCTGAAGCGGGCGACACGTTCCCACCGATGTGGCGAGCGGAGCACACAGCAGCCGTCCGAAAGGACCCGTCCCCAACGTGACTCTTTTGAAGGGTGAGCTGTCCCTGTTTCGGGGCGCCACTTGTCGGAGCCGCGGGATGGCCAGCCTCATGCTATCATGGTCAGCTGGTCTCGATTTATTGCTTTAAAGTCATCATACTTATACAGACAGTAATTAGCTCATACATATGCA
The DNA here is from genome assembly GCF_009819655.1 of Sylvia atricapilla. Lineage (NCBI taxonomy): Eukaryota > Metazoa > Chordata > Aves > Passeriformes > Sylviidae > Sylvia > Sylvia atricapilla. The sequence continues at coordinate 15,089,663 of NC_089173.1, read as the reverse complement.
CAAAGCGAACATTCTTATTGGTGCCTACATCCTTGCCTAAGTATTACATACATGTCTCTTAGTAACAACCACAAATTCCTTATCATGTCCTTCAGTTCCCTTATCTAGCAGCTACAACTTATCACATAAGCAGGATGTACATCCTGTTGTTGCATTCCGACCTTGATGCCTAAATTCCAACCAGCTGCATAGCATCGTGGCCTTTTCTATGCAGCCACTCTGTAGCAAGACTCTCCACAATCTCCTCTTTGAGTTCTTTCACCACAGCAGAGACCTGAGTCTGCATTGGGCCATTGATCATACTTTCATAATTCCTGAGCTTGCTGGCTACAGAACCCACTGTCTCTCGGTTGTTATCAGGATTAATTGTGGCAATGAATACGGTGTAATCACGTGTTCCCTGAGTTGCCAGCATCCACAACATGTGCCCTGTGCATCTAACCTTGTCGAGGTCATTATCATGCCGTCTACTCCTCTCAAGGAGTACCTCCAATACTGCCACTTCTCTCAGCCTTTGGATCCCCTCCTCAAGGGTGTTCCAGTTTGTTGAATGATGGTGCTGCTACATTTTTTCTGTTGACAAACCTCTCCCTCATACTCATTAAAAGCCTCTCCCAGAGGGAGAGGGGGCCTAGCTCTCTTACAAATACCTGTTTTATACCTGAGCCCTGGGTTTTGGGTCTCAAATTCCTTGCCTCACAACCATCCAGTTGTACACCTGTACCTATAAGGTCCCAGACCCGAAGTAGCCAGGTTGTGTAAGGCTCATGTCCCTGTTGTGCAATATTTTTTTGCAGGTTACGGAGACTTTTATATGACAGGGACTCGGTGATGATCTTAACTTCTGTTTCCCCTGTGGGTTTTGAGGGCCCTCCTTTCTTATCCTTATTACCTGGCTGGTCTGATTTTATCTTGTACTTCCTTGATTCCAAAGGGGCGACTGCTGCTGGCTGTGGCTGCCCCTGTGATTCAGCTGGAACCTGGACGGTTGTAACATCTGTGGGTTCCACTGCTGCACCATCAGACTCTGCCTTTACAGGGCAGGGAGAGGGTTTCCCACCAGCTGGGGAAGTGTATTTCTTTAACAGCTGGCCCATCTCATGTATCTCCTTCACCAGAACCCCCACCCAATCTGGGTGGTTCATTTCTGAGGTGGGCTGCGGGGCAGGGTCAGGCAGTGGGCCAGTATCCCTATTCTGTGGGGCAGTGTCAGGCCCTATGGCAGTATCCCTAGTCTCTGGGGTAGGTGTCTGTGCAGTGATCCAAGTTGGCCTCACCTAATCTTTGGAAACTAATAGATAGACTATGACTATTAACCACACATGGGTAGTATCTAGAGCGAATTTAAACCCTTCAAAAGCTGGTAGGGTAGGCACAAAGAACTGGTTGAAGGGCTGGGAGAAAATTTCTCCTGCTGTCATTTCCTCACAGAAAGTACCATTCTTAAAGTAACCCCAAAAACATAGGCTTAATGTGTGATAGCCATGTATCCATGTGCCTGCCTTCCAGAGGAAGTTAAAAATCCATAAATGCCTCAACCTTATCCACCCATAAAACAAACTGGATGACAGCTACAGTAGCCTTAGTTATAGGCCCCATGTTTAAATAAGGGCCTGCAAATGGGAGGAATACAGCCACAACCACGTGCCATCCAAACCAGGGCAAGCTAGACCACATGATGCTACCTGATGAGATTTCTATATCCAACACACACAAAAGAAAATACTAGGTTACTTAAGAACCACTATTTCTTTTTCTCTTTCTTTTCTCAGTGCCCTCAAGTCTCACGTTGGGCACCAAAATCTGTCTTGGTTTAGGAAGACAGGTATCTGCCAGGGAAAGCAGGAGCTTCTCTTGGAATGGAGAATGTAAACCACCACCACCACCCTTTTTCCCAATTATAATTTTTTCAGTTAAAAGCTTTTAGGCAAAAGATTTTGGAAATAGAAATAGCAATTCTTTACTAGTATGTATAACAAAGCAAACAAACAAACAAACAAAAAACAACTACAGCATTGATAACAAAAATAGTACCAAGAACTTTGAGGACTTTGCTTCACAAAAACCCAGGGCAGTTTGATCTTGATGCCTTTGCAGGATCCTCAGAGCACCAAGCTGGGAACAGTGGAAAAGTCTCAGGCTGGTAGCTGTGGAGTGGCAGGATGTCCCAGCAGGGCAGGGGGTGAAGGGTCACTCTGTAGCAAGAGGAGCAGCACTGATGGAACCACGACAGCAGGGCAGGGCTGGCCCAGCTCTCGCAGGGTGGCAGAGAAGCTCAGAATTCCAGGGCGGGCAGATGATGGCAGATTTCCCAAGACTGGACTGCAGTGAAATCCTCCAGCAGGAGTACCAACCCAGCTGTGCTTTCTCCCTGAACGTCGAAAACCAGCTAGACAGGCTACCTAAAGCTATGCTCTTTACCTGCCTCAAAACTCCCACTCCCCTCCGAGTTTTGACCACCCCTTTGTTTTGTTAAATAGTCTTAAGTACGACATTTATTCTTCTTGGCAATTTATGGGGAAAAAAATTCTTTAGAGTAAAAAGGAACAAAACTTAACCCTCAATAGAGGGATAATCCTGTAATCTCTGTGATCTAAAACTGAGCAGAGGATGTGGCATAACATATTAAATACAAAAAAACAGATTCCTGCTACTTTCAGTTCTGACTGGTCAGAGAGCAGACATGATAGACATGGATCTCTCTCATCATGTTTTTAACATCATTAAACTGAGTAGCTGATCCTCAGAAATTCAAAATATCTCAGCAAGAGTTGCAAGGACAGGGATTGACCTCTCCCTTCCCATTTTGGCTCCAGGGACACCCCATGTGTCCGCAGGCAAAACGGAGAAGAGCAAGGGCTGTTCATGCTTCTGAGATGTTCCTGTGGCTCCAAGATTTCCAAAGTGCATCCTTTGCCTTCTGCTGGGAATAAAAATAAATGGAGAGGTGAAGGGCAATCACTTCTGGATTATTTTTTCCCAATCAAAGCGATTAAAGCCAATTAGAAAAACGCAAATTTTCAATTTGAGAGGATAACTGCTAAGGAATTTTTTAAGGTTATTTGGGGAATTTTGCCTGCATTTATTTAATGTGATATTTAATGTTGAAGATGGCACTGCACCTTCTCTTAGCATCTTTACAAATGCTATGTCATCAAGTGCACTCTTTTTATTTGAATCTAGATATTAAAACGCCTTAGTAAATTTTATGCGTGTGTTTGCTTTTGCACTTTTTGTGGATTTCACAGATTTCTGCTTTGTGATCAATCAACGCCCTTTTTTAAATTTCCTTTCAGAGCAGTAGCCAGGAAATCCTTTCCAAAGGACAAAAAGAGGGCAACGACTTTTAGGAGGCATATCCTGACTGTTTCCGAGTGTTGTCTGTCTTTGGTGATGTTTTGTGGGAAGATTCAAGGATTCCACGAACACAAGCGGCAAAAATGGATTATTATCCTTTTTATTTTCTTTATATATAATGTTTTTTGTTGTTGTTTTGGTTGTTTTTTTTTTTTTTAAGCTAGTTGGCTTTTCTGCTGTTACCTCAAAAATCTGAGTGGAGAGCTTGAGGTGTACTCAACAGATCAGTAATGAATCCTTTTAAGTGTCTGCTCTGGCTGAGGGGGGTATCAATTTCAGACTTTTAGGGATGACACTTTCTTCATATCCATGTGCAGTGCATGGACCTCACCTCTTCCTGGGTACCTCTCAGTGCAAACTCTGTAGGGATGGATCTGATTTGAGTGGGATTAGCAGAGAACCAGGTCCTGTGTACAGCACCGGTTTTGTGCCCTTCCTCTGCTGCCACTGCTCTTTGCCAAAGAACTCCATCCTTTATTAGCAGCTGGCAACTAAGCAAGAGAGATGCACACCGTGGAGCAAAAATAAGTGAGAATCAATTAATATTTGTACCTTTCGCTGTTCTCTAAGAATCGTTTTAAGATAATTCTGGAAATTCCATGATTGTGGGTTGTCTGTGGTGTTTTCTCCCTTGTCAGCAGCTCAGACTGGAGCAGAGATCTAACCAAAATGAAACATCACATATGCAGTCATTACTCAGCAAATTAAATAAATATGCAATAATTGCTCATTTTCCTTAAGGGACTCCATATAGTAGCAACACTTGGATAAAGAAATTCTCTTCTTTCCTCCATTTCTGTATTTTCTGCATGCCTAGATAAAAATAACATGGCATCATGTTAGATGGTTACAGAGACTGAATCCACATAAACCAGAGGTTTTGATCTCTCTAAATCTGTTTGCAAAGGAATTATTTTGGTGCCTTTCTGGGTTTGCATGAATGTAACTATTATAATTTCGTTTTAAAGTTCAGCCCCACTGCCAAAGGGAAAATTCCGCAGTGTAGAGAATGAGTAAGCAAGCAGCTTTTGGTTGCTACATCGTTCCATATAAATGAACTGCTTTAGTTGATTTATAATGCAATTAAATAAAACTATCTATAAATTGGTAAACCTATCCACAGCTACAAATAAAAACTCAACCTGCTTGAACAGGCTTTCTTCTTTCTGATAAATGTCACAATGTCACAGGCTTTGATTTTGAGACTGATGTATGAAGCAGTTTCTTCCAGATCAAGACAAATCTACACTCAGGCATTCCAGAGCTTTTGTACTCTCTGTTTCAGTGAGCAATAATCATGCTGGAATATGTGCAAGGATCTTTATGGAAACATTCCTTGAATGCTATTGAGAAGGTCTAAGTGTCCACTGTAGACCTGTAAATAAAATGTGATATGATGACATCAAGTGTGTACAGAAATGCAGAACACCTTGGATGTGTTTGGACCAAGGGTGGATCAGACCTTGCAGGGGGTTATGGGGGGAAAAAGCAGATTTTGACACTGTTTTTAATCAGCAAAATCAAGCTAAAGTGATGCCAGCACTGTGCCTGCTGGGTTGAGCTCTCCATCCCAACAGCCCCTGCACTCCTGCAAATTGGGATGGAGAAGGCGTGTTGGAAGACTTGGAATTTGGAGAAGAGGCTCCTGTTAATAAAACGGGAGAGTACAGACATTTTTACAGAGAACAATATATTAACTTATCATGTTTGGCTGTGCAGAACTTTTAAATGATGCACAAGTGACTCCTGAGGGTGCATTTGTCTGTCCTGTGATGTGGGGATGTTCTTTCGGTGAGAAGGACCTGGAGGAGGAAAACGCAGAGGAAGGAAGAGCTGAGCTCAGGGAGGTGTATGATGACGTGAGTTTACACATGAACTCGGGAGACAAGAATATAAATTTTTCTGCTCATATTACTCACTGGTACAGGGCACTGCAGTCGTGAAACTCACCCTTTTTCTCAGGCTGAGAGTCATTGCCAAGGCTTGATTTGGATCTCCTGGTTACGTAGGGGTTTGTTACTGTCCTTCCATCGGATTAAGATGCACCGTAGGGGTTTTTTATTGTTATTATTTAAAATCTATATTGATTTTTTTAAAGAGTATTTTTAAAAGAATTGCTCTTCATCAGCCATGCTGATAGAAAAGCACATTACTATAATAATGGCCTTTGAATACTGTCCATTAAACTTTGGCATTTAAAGTGTTTGCTGTGAATACATATTTAATTTCTCATTAAAGACAAGGCCTGGTTTTCTTGATGTGACACTTAGATTAAATCAGTCTAATCCAAAATAAATACAAAGATGGGGAATTCATAACAAGCCGCCTTGTGGATTCTCTGTGTGTAAAACAGCAACTGCTTTTGTGACAGGGAGATTTCATTTTAGTGTCTCCTCTTTGGCCCTCAAGAAAAAAAAATCTGTTCATTGTGTACAAAACCTTTTGCACTTTGACATAAGTCCTTCCAGCAGAATCACATTTTTTTTTTATTGAAACAAGCTTAAACCATATTCCATTTCACAAAAGTGAAATGTGCTGAACATGTGCTTTGGTGACCCGGATCAGGATGCTTGTTTAGTGGATAAAAGTGTAACTTTAGAAATTGGCAGGAACTTTCTGTGTTTGGCTACCTGTACTCTCAGCCAGATAGGGTGTAAGGAGCCTCAGACAAGCACACTTTTCAAAGTTTGTTCTGTTTCACTTCCTTACAACCACCAGGTTCAAAGAACCATTTATTAAAAAAAAAAAAAAATCCTCTCTCAGTTCAAAGATGCATTTATAAAGCTCACTGGTCTTTATGATCAAGCTCATACTTTGTCTTCCCGTTACTAAAATAATACTTTTATCCTGCCCTCTTTTTCCCCTCTCATCTGTTTCGCAGTGCCTGTGTCACCCAGCTCGGCCAGCCCTGGCATCACAACGACACTGGGGTTTCTTGGCTGACCAAAAGCAGGGACGCGGCAAAGGCAGGAGATAAAAGGCGGGACTCTTTGGAGACAGGGCTACAGAGTTTATTGGATCAGGGAGATCCTCACCCCAGGGCTCTGTGTCAGAAGAGACCCTGAGAATGTGAGGGGAGCAACTTATAAAGGGGAGCGGATCTCAGGGATGGGGTACAGCGACAAACCAGTAACAGAAAAGTAAGGAGTGACTCTTAACATAACATACAGGTGCAACATCAAATCAAAACCAACTGGGAGGGGACCCCCTTGATTCTGCCCAATCACTTGACACCTCTCCTGGAATTTTCTGGACGCAGGGAGAGGCCCCAGAGTGACTGACAGGACCAGAGGATTATGTAACTAATGACTGACACTTAATGAATATCTGACAAACAGCTTGGGGATGAACAAAGGGAAAGGAACAGGAGAGGGGTAGAATAAACCATTTTACATTAAACTTTCTGGAAATAACTCACAGAATAAGCAAAGTAAAATCTAAAACATGCACCACCACACATCTGTTTTGTTATGAAAAAATAACCATAATGAAGGTCTCAGGCATTGTATATTCCGGGCAATGTGATACCATAAGTAATAAAAATGGGATTTTTCTCTTTTTGGTGGAGTTTTTGCTGTCAATAATAATTGTATAAAAATAATGTGAACTCCCACAGACACTTGCATAGTCAATCAGCATAAAGTATTAGCACTTCAGGGACACAAAGGCTCTGAGCTTGATAAAAGAGATTGGACTGAGAATTTTGACCTAAGAATACAATAATATCTTCCAAGATCTCATTATGCCTGTGCCCATTTGAAACCATTTGGGGCCTGAAATAGTAAAAGGAGTGGTGTGAATTTTTGAACCCATAGATCCAGCCATGCCCCCTTGGATAGTGTGTTGGATTAGTAGATTTACTGCTAATCCAAATACTGTGGGCAAAATTATGTCCTTGCACTGTGGCTCTCATGGAGCTGCAGTAACTTAAACGCTTGAAGAGTTGACAGCAGCTCCCCTGCTTCACGCACAATCTTCTGGCACCCTGCCACCTTCCCAAAAGTGCAGGTCCTTGGATGCACGTCCTCCATGTCTTGCCGTGGCACTTCTCCAAAGGGAGGCTGCTGTCTCCGGAACGAGGGGGGCTGGTGAAGGAAAAGTCACCCCTGCCGCCTCTGCCAGGTGGGAGCAGTGCAAACGAGGCACAGTTGGCACAGGGAGAGATTGATCCATCTTCTTCCAGTTGCCTCAGGTGCAGAGCCTGAAGAGAAGAGTCTACATTTAATTTGGGGTGTCTTCAGCTAAATAAAATAGTTATATGCAAATCCTTTTCCTAAGGGGCAGCTGTGTGGACTCATGACCTTTCTTTGAATGGTTTGGAGCCCAGAAATAAATGATTACACTAAATCCATAATTATATTCTTTACATCTGTGGCAGGATACTGATAGCATGACAGATGTGAGACCTTGAAAGCATGGGAACTTCAAAGACCATTGAGATGTTACACACCATGGACATGTGTAGCAGGAAAAAATAAAATTAAAAATAGCAAGAGGCTGCTCTACCAATGCTTTGGGTGATCCCTCTCCTGCATACCTGTGTGCATAAACATATACACATTTACACATGTGACTCAGACCCCCAGCAAACAGGACAACCTCAAAGAATTTAATATTTTCGTTGTTTCATTTTATCTCAAGAGGCTTTCCAAAGAAAGAAGGGGATGGACTGGAGGAGCCATGGCTGGAGACACAGGGAATCAAGAGACGTGTGTACCAGTTCCTCTTGTGCTGCTGCTGGGGGACATGGCCAAGAGGGTTTGTTCTTCCAGGAGATGTTGCACAACAATGTATTTCTGCCTTTCAAGGGCAGAATTGTACAGGATGGTTACTTTTGTGCCTTGTAATAATATGTTCAGAAAGAAACACTGGGTCAGCGTGAGGAGGGTTTGCAGTGGGGTGTGAGGGAAGCTCAGCCTTGACACCCCAGACCCCAGAGAGAACAACACAGGTCCCCACCTGGGACAGGTGATGTTTGGGCAGCCGTGAGCCCAGAGATGCTCCCTGGAGGAGGCTGATGTGAAAGGTGTGGGAAGTTCAGAATTACTGGATAAGTGACACATTCCCCTGTGTGCCAGGGTGCAGCTGCCATGGATCCTGGTGCTCCACAACTGCAAGGAGATAAAAGTCTTCATAGGTAGAAATTTCTAAAAATATAAATAGTGCTTCCCGTTTATCCCACATTTAAAACTTTTATTTTTTTTTTATGTTCAGTCAGTGCCTCAGTCTTGGCAAGTAGAGAACAAATGTGTTAACAGGGAATGGGACAATCCCATAATTCCTTGGTATTTGGAGCTGGGAATGTAAATCAGCATCTTACTACTCATCATACTCAAAGAGTTGAAGGCCACGACATGGATATTTTTTATTTATTGACTCTTCAGTAAATAGCAAAACTATTCAGTATTAACAGATGTTATTTATTAGTAGTGTTTACTCCTTAAAAATTCTGTGTGAATCAAAAATTGAATGTAATATCAGAAATTAAGTTGCATGAACTCTGCATGATACCGTGTCAAAATCAGAGTAAATACAATTATTTATATGTTCCTGGCATTACACATCACATGGATATTCATAATCCTAAACAGATCAGGAAATGATGTTATGAAGGACACAGATAAGATAAACTGAAGATTTTTGGTGGCTGACATCAATACAAGGAAGTTTATAACCATATAATTCAATCTTAGATGAATTTTCATAACATTAATAATGTGGAAATGTAAGTTGAAAATTATCAGGGGGTTGGGTTTTCCATAAAATTAGAAACTTTGATATTGTTAAATTTTGAGGTTCAGTGCAGACCTCTCAGAAATAAAAAAAAAAACCCACATATGAATGAAAAAACTTCCCAATGTTACAAGAATTATTTAATTTCTGGGGCCATATCAGAGTATTTATCACTTTAGTCTGATCCTGAGATCCCAAAATACCATTCTGTCACTGATCTCAGAGCCTGAAATGCCTGAATGATACTCAAACTAGTGCTGTCTTGGATAAAAAGTCCAGATTTGAAGGGAACATCCCTTAAAAAGATGATTTTTAAAATAAATATTTGTTTGAAGCTGGTGAGGCATCTCTCAGGCTGGAAGTGTCTCCTCAGGGCTGAGAGTAGCACAGGTAGCCAGGTGCATGTGGAATTTCTCTCCTTCCTGCACAATTTATGGGTAATTATGAAGCTTTTGGAAACAGATGAATTTCAAAACACCAGTAACTCTCCCTGCTCTCCCTGTGCAATTCCCAATCAGAGTGAAGCCCTTCCCACCACCTTTCTCCTCTGCTGTTTTTCATATCTACTTACAATTCATTTTCCAAATGATCCTTCATTTGTTTCTCCCCTTGTTTCTTCCCTTTGGTTCTTTCTTCCTCATGCTATTCCATTGCCATTGCTTGGCAGGCACCTCAGCGTTCCTTTCCTGGCCACCAAAAGAGCATCTTCTGGAAGGCCACTCACGTAAATTCAGCCAAATACTTGTGGAGAATTCCAAGATACCTGGGCAGAGCCAGTTCCTTCTGTCACTGAGGTCTGTTCTTCAAGACAGATTAATTGTTGAAGTGATGCACTAGTTGCACGGGTATTATAAAGTCATTTTATCACTCTTGTGAAAGAAGTACCATCCCCATTCCTCCAGATATTCAAATCTTATCTTTTCTGCCTAACGCAGGGGGCACCAAGATGAACAAACTAGTTATACATGCATAGAAAGTAGCAAGCTGAAAGTAATTGTGTGTTCAGTTTTAATGGAGCTGAATCTCCTGCTGAGATTTCAGTATCTGACAGCATTGCTTTCATTGCCCCAAATGCTCAACCTTTCTCTAATGTTTGACCTTGGGTATGATTATATCTCTGTATGTATCTCAAATGATACAAAATCATTTGCCTATATCAGTCATCTCTCGCTGACAGTCCTGATCCAGTTCGTGGCAGAAAAGAACAAGTCTGATGACATTAATAATAGCTAAAGTGAGCTTTGATACATGTTCCCAGCCCTTCAATAAATACATAAAGCATCTCTATAATATCATTTTGTTAGCTGATAAACAACAAGATGATGAAGGCATTCACTTTTAATTATATTGCATTTCATTATTTTCTCATTGCCTTGCGTAGGGTAGAGAAGTAGCGTGACCTGCAGAATAGAGGACAGGACTGCTGCTTTCAGTGCTGGTTATTTATATTCTTTGCTATCCCACCTGCCAAACAAGAGCTGTACAAGTGTGTGACAGGCTTGTGTTTGTGTCAAGATATTGACCCACAAACCTGGGTCTGCTCCTGGTGGTGGCGGCACATCACCCACAGCACCGGCTTTACATCGCTCCATGCCTGAGGCCAACATGCAGCTCCTCACAGAAATGCAATTCTAGGGTCTACCTCTTGATTTTTTTTCTCTATCTGGTCCAACCTGGTCCCAGAGGAGGTTTAGGTTGGACAATAGGAAGAAATTCTTCATAGAAAGGGTGATTGGGCATTGGAAGGGGCTGCCCAGGGAGGTGGTGGAGTTCCAATCCCTGGATGTGTCACTCAGTGCCATGGTCTGGGTAACAAGGTGGTGTCAGGTCACAGGTCGGACTCGATGATCTCAAAGGTCTTTTCCAACCTCAATAATTCCATGAGTCTGTGATTATTTGCCTTATAGTCCCTGCTCTAGAAAAGTTCTTGCTCTGTGCTGGGCTGGCAGAGGTGGGTCCAGAAGCAGCATTTTCATGGCATTTACAGATGTGTGCAGAGGTTTGGAGATGATGTAAGAGTAAATTACTGCAGTTCAAGAGAGAAGGAAGAGTTGCCTCCCACTCCTTGCATGCCGTCAATGAAGTGGCCATCGGGGAGGAGATGGGAGGCAGCAGAGAGAGAAGTTGGTAGGTGTGAGGAAACAGGGCTTTGGATAGATGGGAACAAAGGCACCATTTTTCCAGGCAGCCTCAGTGTGATTAATGCTCCTGTGCTGGTAACAAGAGCATATCACTGAAGAGGGAAAATTTGATAGGAGCCTCTTTTTTCAGGTCTGTGTAAACTGGGCACATTATTTTAATAGTATGCCATTAAGGTATTTATCTTAATTAAAAAAATAATATTTCCCTTGTTTTCAATTGTCTACTAGAAATGAAATCCCTTTCCTCACTGAGTATCCTTTGCAATCCTGAGCTGGTTGTTATTGCAGGTTGCCTCGGGAATACAGTTACTGAGTTTCAGACTTTCTTCAGAAATACTGAGGGGAGTTTAACAGCATCTGAAAACACAGATAAAGAAATACATGGACCATGCAAACAAAAGTAAGTGGGATAAAAAGGGATGTGTTTACCAGATGGTGCATAGAAAAAAGAGGTCCACAAAGAAGTCCCTTGGTCTGACTGCAAGGCTTGTTAGGGATGCAGAGCACTGACCAAGATCACTGGAGTTTGAAATCCCAAGGGCAGTTTTGGGTTTCTTGCTGTGCACTGCAGAAGGTGATTTAATAATTCATTTGAAACTGTGCAAAACTTTCTGTCGACTTAATTTACTCCCTCTTCAAGCAGATTTTTTAGTTTTTCTAGGAGATTTTAACCTGGTATTGAGGAACTGTAAATAGATGGAGGCCTAAACCCTGGGTCTAAAGAGCTTCACTTGTGTCTAGTCGAACCTGGACAATCTGACCAGTGATTTGTCTGAATTTGCAAAGAAAAATGGGCACAGGGAGGCTTTAAAGGAGTTAAATTTTCTGTTACTGTACACTGGTCTGCCTTAGTACAGCCTCTCTACTTCCCAACAAACAGGGTAAAGAAAAATTAAGGCAAATCCAGGCCCTGGTGTGTAGAAGGAGGGAGAGATTTAGTGCTAGGAGATACTGTCAAGCATTTTTTACACAAATGCAAGATTTCAACACATTTCTGCTTCTACTGCTAATAAATGTCCCTGTTAAATTGACATTTCCTTCTCACTCACATTCAAATGCTTCATTAGTGATTGTTGTTTTATCTTTCAATATTAACTGTCTCACTTCCAGTGCCTTTTATTTTGGCACACATTCTTAATAATTTGTGGAAAATATGGCAAGAGGTCAAAATGCTTATCAGTGACATACTCCATTCTGGTGCCTGCTTCCATAGGGGCACTTCATTTCTTCAAATAACATATTAAAACCATCAAGCTACCATTCATTAAGGAATCACAAGCATCCATATTCTGTTTTAAACACCTTTTTGGAGATTTTTCTCAATTTTCTTCTCTCCAGGATGTGCATTTGGCTTCAAGTAGGCCATCAAGTTACTCAAAATTCTGCAAAATATATCAAGGAGTGAATCCACTCATAAACGCGTCTTGGAAATAGCCTTCAAAATAGATAGAGATCTTTCCCAAATATAAAGGGCTTTTGTTTGAGGGAAGAAAAATCTGTCTACAGGTGATAACTCAGACAAAAACATATACATAGTTGTAGTGGTTTTAATGCAAAATCATTGAGAGACTCCACCTCAGAAATACAATTTAATAGGAAGAGAAAAAAATGAAGTAAAATAAAATAAATGCAATAATACAAAAAGACCACTGACAGAGTCAGAATACAACCTGAGCAGGGTGATGGAAGCAGTCCAGATGAGGTGGCCTCCTTGAAGCAGTGATCCCGTAGAAAAGTCTGGTAACTCTTGTCCTCTGGGAATTCAGTGGATAAGAACCACCTGTACTGCCCCAAACCCCAGATTATATCCAGGTGGGAATACTTGGCTCCTCCCCCTGGGCGGAGCATCTCACAATGGGACGATATGAGTCATGCAATGGGTCCTTGTTGGCCCATTAAAGAGAAATAGCTCCCGGAGAGAGTTACCTATGAGTCATGTGGTAAGGCATTAATGAGGCTATTAACAGAAGATAGCCCTGAGGGAGGGGGCCTGGGAAAACACTGCTCCACCTGGTTTCAACAGCTCATGAAGACAGTGATAGAATACTTTCTGCCCATCCTACACTGCAACCCAGGACAATAGTCTAAGTAGCTGTCCAAAAATGAAACACAAACTCCAGTCATTTATTCTTTGCAGATGTGCATTTCTGGTAAATATTGGATGTAACAACTCAGGAAGTCAGAACAACATGTACAAGTGGCCCAAATTGGTTTTGATTAACAAGGTTTTTGGCATGGAAGTCACTTTATCTTCATCCCATTAGCTCCACAAGAAAATAAATTAATCTAATGCATTAGGCTGAGCCATGCTCTTGCAGGGTGAATGCAAAGGAAAATCCTTGCTCATGAGCCGTGAAAACATTTTATATAAATCATTGTTTTTCAACTTAATATTCCCCTTGGAGTTTATATGGTAAGAATGCAAAGTTTTCTGCTTCCTTTCATTATCTCCTCTTGTTCTGTTGATGTCTGATATTCCCAGATATGGATCATGCCATGTTGGAATGGCATGGTGTAACTTTGGGCTGTTGAGGTGCCCATTCCACAGTTATTGTAGCTCTTATCCTTTGACAAATGCATTTCCTAGAGTCTGGTTTTTGGTACAGATAACAGAAAATTAGTATTTTTTCAATGGGATAAGTAGGAAATTTTGCTGTATAAAAAACCCCTTCATGCCTTGAGGATCACTTTCCACCTCATGTGCCAATCGAGGCAAAGAATCCCCTTCCAGTCTAAGTTTTCCAGTTCTCATTTCTCTGTTAGGAAGTTGACTTTCTCAACTATTTCAAATTGCATTGCTTAGAAAGTCAGGTTTAAAGTAGATTTTCTTGTCTATGCAAAGCAAGAATTTCAGTGCTTGTTCCTGCTCAGAGGTTGTTCCAAATATTCAATTTCCAGATTGATCAAAGGCTTTGTTTTCACAACTATTTCAAAAAATTTCTGTTCTAGTCTATTGATAGGTGGCTGAAATGCTTTTTTGTGAGGAGGAGAGAGGAGTCATGAGTTTGGCTCCAAGGAATCTTGTCCTCTAATTCCACTCTACCCCCAATATCTCTACCACAGAAAATGTATTTAGTTCCAAAGTTATCTTGGGAACGATGAGTAAGTGCAGTTGAATTCCTTTGATGTTCTGCATAAGGAAATATAAATATCCAGACAGAGACCTTAAGCAAGATCCATTCTTGATTATATAAAACCTGAATATGAGTGAACTTTCATATTTTAGTTTAAATTTCTCTAAGTAATGTAATACATTATTTTTAGGAAAAGTTATAATTTAAAATAACTGTTCCAAATTCTTCTGAGCAAGAGGGTGTTATTCTTACCAGCTACAGAAAAACTGTGAGTTTAACCAATGTTCAGTCTTTACTAAAACCCCAATGGCAGTGCTGGTGCTTCTTCTGGTTATACCTTGCTATAATCTAAGCCAAATCACCATGAGAATAAATTCCCACATAATCTGTGTTTTTTTAGTGTTCATTACCTTCTTACTTAAAAATTGTCCATGAAAAAATGAAAACGTTCATAGGAACATGACTAAAATATTCGCAATGGAAAATATGTGAGAACAAAACATTATTCAAATTATTCAAATTTCAAAAATATACAATTACTACCAGGACTGTCAGGTTCAGCTCCAGTAGACATACTGTATTGTCTTTTTTTTTTTCAAGTGGATAATTTATCTAATTAACCAAGATGCAATGAATTTTAAATTGTATATTAAAATGGCAAAATTAGGTAGTTAGGAAAAAAAAAATATTATGTGGTTTACATTCTTACTCACTACTAGGATTTCTTTTTTTTATTGCAGGACTTAAAATTGCAGCTGGCAGCTTTTTAATATGAATCTTATCCACAAAAAGTGTTTTCCCTGACCATCTTGACCTGATGTGTTGCGATAATTCTTTGAAAAATCAAATTAATACATCTGTAAAATACTATTCTTGCTCATGTGCATACTGAAGACTTTTTTTTGTTATTGTTTGTCATCTAAGAATGCATTTTAGGCTTAACAGCAAGAAATCTAAATGTGCTTTTTTATATGCAGTCTTTTACATTTTAAACACAGCCAGTATGTATGAAGCCCCTTTTTTCTCAGAAAATTTGATATAAACTTAATTCTGCAGCTCCTATCAAGAATTGTTCTTTGCTGCATTACACCTCTTGATCCCATTTATCTGCATAATTCAAATGCAACTCTGAAAGATATAAATAGAGTGACAGTTTTAAATATATTTTCTGATAATCAGCACAAACTATTACTTGAACCTATTCAATAACATCACCCTGATAGATGGAATTCAATGACCCTCAATAACAACAGATACAATCTCATTGTATAAAATTATATTATGACATGAGTGTGTTGAGTTATGACTGAGGTTGATTTGCAATATGGCACGTTTTCTTCAGGAGAAGATGATACTTATTGACATGGAGATAATGCAGGATCTAAATTGTGCAGCCCAAGCTTCCATCATGAACAAAAATCCCCCAAGAGTAAAAAGATGTGTGAGTACTACCAGCAGACAAATAGTCAAATACTGGTGTGTTTAGCAAGAATATAACTGTTATTTAATGTTGCCTCAAGTTGGCCTGTTTTTCACTTCTTGCATTCGTTCTCACGCAGCTTCAAGTAAACTATGGTTATTCTTAGAATTGTTTGCATTTTTCCTCTCTAGGAGGAGAATGAATGATTGAAGGTGATGTTCACCAATGAGGTCAAAGAGGTGGCTACCTGTGTAGCCAATCTTGACCTGTCTGTAAATTTGTATATATATGGAGTCAGAAAAATAAAGAAAAGCCTTTCCTTCTTCACCTCCTGCTGGCCTGCCTCGTCTTTTCGTGCTCCTAACAGCAGCCGCACTTGTGACCCTCCGTCACAATTGGTGACCCCTCCGGTGGACCAGAATTCAGCCTTCTGTGTGTCTGAGGTAACAGTGGTAAGAGATGATGACCTCTACCCCGTCCTCGGAAGATGCCTGCATGATGGACCTCTGGTTTGAGGTCCTAGAGAAGGAGGGATCCTCTGTATCTGGAGAGGAATTCCAAGAGTTTTTCTATTATGCTAGAAGCCATGGTTTTCTCTCCACCGTTCAGGCTGCTTTCTCCACATTGGAGTGGCGGACCTTAGGGTCCCGCCTACTGCACGAGTTTAAGGCGGATGCTGGGGTGGGTTTTTTGAGGTTGCTAACGACCTGGAAAAAGCTGGAAAAGGTGCTGTTCTGTATGCAGCCTCCCAGTTCTGGGGCTTCAGAGGATGGCTGCAGCCTGATGCTGTCTCCCGGGCTAGGTGCCAGGGGAGATGGTGGTGCCTTTTCTCCTGTCCCCGCGCCGCGGACGCGCCGCTGGAGCGGAGGGGATTTATCCCCCACCCCCGCTCGCACGGTGCCGGCGGGAACACCGATTCCCGGCCCACGTAGGCGCAGGAGTGGGGAAAGCCTGTCCTCCCTCATGCCAGCAGCTGAGGAGGGCGCGGGGCCCGCGGACCGGACCCCGCCCGTACCCGCACCCCGCGGGCGCTGGAGTGCGGGGGATCTCAGGGCTTGTGGAAGCCCAGCGGGACCGGCGCTTCCAGCGCCGCCGACTCCGGTGCCGCGGAGGCGGCAGCAGAAGGTCCCTTTCCCTCCCCGTGCATTCCCAGCGCGGGAAGCGCCAAGAGCGCATTTGGACCGGGGAGAGGGGGCGATCATAGCGGACTGCCCTCATTGTGGGATTTCCACGAGATATTTCGTGGAGGAGGACGGCGTGGGTTGGCGCCGTCCCGAGGGGCCGAGCGAAGCGGCCCGGGACCCGCAGTCCTCCCGCGGCTCCGGGCGGCCGGCCAAGTCTGCCCGGGGGGGCACGGCCCCGGAGGGTGAGAGGCCGGCCCCAGAGGGTGAGAGGCCGGCCCCGCAGCGGGCGGGAGGGCCGCCCACCATTGGAGTTCGGGCGGCCGGCGGGACCATGCTGGGAGCGGTACCCGCAGCCCCTCCCGCAGCCGCGGCTCCGCCGGGAGATGCGTGGGGGAGGTGGCGCTCGGGTGACCTTCGGGCTGTACAGCCTGGCTCTCCAGCGAGTCTTTCACCCCCCGCGAGCCCCCCTCCTTCCCCCGTGGCTTCTCCCCCCAAATCGCCCGTGTCCTTGGAAGCGGTGCCGCACGGCGAGTCCCTCAAGGCGCTGCGTTCCCCGCCCGCGCTGAGCCGGAGCGGCTCCGCAGTTTTTACTTTTCGGGGGGACGGCGCAGCTGGCGACAGGCCGGTGTTCTCCCATGGCAAGGGGTCCCGGGATACCAGGTCACCTTCGGGTGCCCATTGGACACTGCCACCGTGTCAGGTGACGGTCCGGCCGCGGGATCCAGCACGTTTTTGGGAGGATGTCCGATCCAAGGCTGATGAGGTGGGCGGCCGTGGTTCGGCACGGCGCCCCCAGAAGGGCAGGGATGAATTCCCCAGCTCTGCAGGTGCTGCAAGACAGGCACCTGCCTCTGTGCCCGTGGAGTCTAGGGGACAGAGTTCGGAGGATGATGCCTCGACGGGCGGTCTGCGAGCTTTCCGTGTGCTTCGGGATGCCGGTCGCAAGAAATATGCCCATTTGTCTTGGGAGGCATTGGTTGATCTCGGAGATAGGGTTGGTAAATACGGTCTGGGGTCTCCGGAGATAATGCAGGTCCTCCAGCTGATAAACACAGATGTGTTACCTCCTTATGACATTCGGTGCTTGGGGAAGGTTCTCTTTCAGCCGGTCGAATATGACCTATTTGAGTCCAAGTGGTCTCAATTGGCTGAAAAGACTGCAGCACAGAATTTGCTGGCTCGTCAAGATGACCCTAGGTATGGGGTCGGGCCAGACGTGCTGCTGGGTATAGGTGAGTTTGCTGATGTTAATAGGCAGATCGCCTGTGAGCCCTTGGTACTGGAGCAGTGCCAGAAGGTTGGCATGGCGGCATTGGTACAGACAATGGAGATGTCTGCACCAAAACAGTCTTTTGCCACAATTCTTCAGGGAACTGATGAACCCTTTCTGCAATTCGCAGGGAGGCTGACAGCATCTGTTGAGCGACAGGTGGATGATTTTAATACCAGAACAATGTTGCTCAAGCATCTGGCAAGGAGCAATTGCAATGCAGAATGTAGAAGGATCATTGAGGCCCTTCCAGGTGATCCCTCACTTTTGCAAATGGCCGAGGCCTGTGCCAAGTTGAGCACTGTACGTGCTAAAGTGGCTGCCGTGGCTACCACCCTGCAGCCGACCTGGAAGGGGAAGCGGGGTGGGAAGCCGAAGCAGGCAAAGGCTCCGGCCAGCAAGAAGACAGGGAAGAAAGGGAAGAAGGGGACCATTCCTTTGTTTTTTTGTGCACGGTGTGGACGGCCAAATCACATGGCAAATGAGTGTAAGGCCACAGTTCATGTGAATGGCCAGCCTCTGTCGGGAAACGGGCAGCGGAGCGCGAAGGGGAAGCGCGCTCAGACACAAGTGTCTTCCCGGTCCCCAGAGCCGATGGAGGTCTGCTTGGCAGGCTCACAGCCAGCACCTGCGGTTCAGCAGGCCTAGATCTCTGCACCGCTGAAACGGTTGTCATTACAGATGACGCAGTGCATAAAATCCCCCTAGATGCCTTTGGTCCTTTGGGTGATGGTTTGAGTGCCTTTATTGTGGGCAGGTCTAGTGCCACCATTCAGGGTATCTTTGTGCATCTGGGTCTCGTGAATGCAGATTACACGGGAAGGATTTATGCGATGGTTTCCACATCTACCCCCCCCCTCACTATCCCTGAGAAAACACGGATTGCTCAACTTGTCCCTTTTAAGTCTCCTGTCTGCAGGGCAGAGGACCGAGTGAGAGGAGATGGCGCCTTTGGGTCTACTGGGCCGCCTCAGGTCTCCTGGACTGTTGCCCTGACCAAGGACCGTCCCGAGAAGGTGTGCACCCTGTCCGTTTCTGGGGCGACGCCATCGAACATTCGCCTCCGTGGACTCCTCGACACAGGCGCGGACGTCACAATTCTATCGATTGCCGCTTGGCCCCCGGACTGGCCATTGGACCCGGTGGGGACGCCTGTGCGAGGACTGGGAGGAACACAGAAGTGCTACGTGAGCCAGAAGCCAGTGACAATCACGAACTCGGACGGTCAGACAGCTGTGGTCTGGCCACATGTCACTAAGACCTCTGATAACCTTTGGGGGAGGGATTGTCTGGCCGCGTGGGGGGTGCGCATGGGGACGGATTTTTAGCTGGGGCCACTGTGCTGAAGGGCGCAGCATGTCCAACGCCTCCTATACGGTGGTTGACGGACAAACCCGTTTGGGATCCCCAGTGGCCCCTTCCCCAAGATAAGTTAGTCGCCCTTCGTGATTTGGTGCAGGAACAGTTGGACCAGGGTCATCTGGAACCTTCTACCAGTCCCTGGAACACTCCTGTATTCTGCATCAAAAAGAAGTCTGGGAAATGGAGGTTGTTACAAGACCTCCGAAAGGTGAACGCAGTGATGGAAAGCATGGGGACGTTGCAGGCTGGTATGCCGTCGCCCACCATGCTTCCAGCAGAATGGCCGGTTCTCGTTGTGGATCTGAAGGATTGTTTTTTCACGATTCCTTTGCATCCCAATGACAGGCCAAAGTTTGCCTTTTCGGTGCCAGCAATTAACAATGCTGAGCCTGCACAACGATATCAATGGAGAGTTTTGCCACAAGGCATGCGAAATTCCCCGAGCCTGTGCCAATGGTTCGTGGGCCGAGCCTTGTCTGGAGTTCGCGAGCAGTTTCCGAATGCGAAAATTTATCATTACATGGATGATATCCTGGTGGCTGCGTCCACCCAGGATGAGTTGCGGAGGATTCAGCCTCAGCTGGTCCATGCTTTGCATTCCCATGGGCTGCAGGTGGCTCCGGAAAAGGTTCAGCAGCAACCTCCATGGAGATATCTGGGTGTCAAGATCATGGAGCGTACGATCCAGCATCAAGAGGTGCAATTTGTGCACTCAGTGCGCACGCTGAATGATGCCCAGAAATTGGTGGGTATCATCACTTGGTTACGTCCGTATTTGGGACTGACCACGGCACAGTTGTCTCCTTTGTTTGATTTGTTGAAGGGAGACACTGATTTGAAATCACCTTGGACTTTGACTCCAGAGGCACGTCAGGTGCTGGAGGAGGTTCAGCGGGCCGTCTCGGCTCGACAGGTTCATCGCATTGATCCCTCCATTGATGTCACTGTGTTCATCACCACTCCGGATTTACATCCCACAGCCATAATTGGCCAGTGGAGTGACGAGTGGTCTGACCCCTTGCACGTCCTGGAATGGGTTTTCTTGCCCCATCAGCCGCAGAAGACGGCAACGGCATTGTTTGAGCTCATTGCTCGTTTGATAGTCAAATGCCGGCAACGGTGTTTGCAATTGATGGGCATGGATCCTGCACAGATTGTGCTCCCGGTGCCCCGGGAAGATTTTGACTGGAGCCTTGCAAACAGTGTGTCGCTGCAAGGTGCTCTGGAGAATTTTACAGGGCAGATCACTTATCATCTGCCCAGCCACAAGCTATTGCAAGTGGCGAGATCCACGCAAATTTCTTTGCGGCCCAAAAATAGCCAGGAACCAGTGCAAGGACCCACCGTCTTCACTGACGGGTCAGGAAAAACAGGGAAGGCCATTGTCACTTGGAAGGATGGATCTGAGTGGAAGGTCCTGGAAGGCCATGAGGATGGGTCAGCCCAATTGGTTGAACTGAGGGCTGCCGTCATGGCTTTTCAGACGTTTTCCCAGCAACCCTTCAACTTGATCACGGATTCCGCTTATGTGGCCGACATTGCTAAGCGGTTGGGTCATTCGGTGTTGAAAGAAGTCAGCAATGCTGCCTTGTTTCATCTACTGAAGGCCCTGTGGTGTGCTATTCAGGACAGGGTTCATCCTTACTATGTTCTGCA
The DNA here is from genome assembly GCF_009819655.1 of Sylvia atricapilla. Lineage (NCBI taxonomy): Eukaryota > Metazoa > Chordata > Aves > Passeriformes > Sylviidae > Sylvia > Sylvia atricapilla. Next base: position 15,068,526 of record NC_089173.1, on the reverse strand, counting down.
TGTTCGAAGCCACACTAACATGCCTGGATTTGTAGCGGAAGGTAACGCGAGGGCTGACAAGCTGGCTAACCCGGCGTGGGTGGCCCCTCAGCCTGATACACTCGCGCAGGCCAAGGCATCACATGGGTTTTTCCACCAGAACGCGCATACATTGCAGAAGCAGTTTCAGTTGACGTCGACTGAGGCCCGTGACATTGTTGAGTCCTGTGATGACTGTCATGCGGTCGCTGCACCTTTGCCAGCAGGGGTAAACCCCAGGGGTCTCAAGGCCTTGGAACTTTGGCAGACAGATGTTACTCAAGTTGCCGAGTTTGGCCGGCTCAAGTATGTGCATGTAACGGTGGACACATTCTCCTCTGCTATGTGGGCTTCAGCTCACACGGGAGAAAAGACCCGCGATGTCATTGCTCACTGGAGGCAGGCCTTTGCCGTTTTGGGCATACCTTCTGCTATCAAGACCGACAATGGTCCTGCTTATGCCTCGCAGAAGGTGCGGCAGTTCCTGCAGTTGTGGGGTGTTTCTCATAAATTTGGTATCCCTCATTCTCCCACAGGCCAGGCGATCGTAGAACGCGCTCATGGTACACTCGAGCGTGTTCTTCAAAAACAAAAACGGGGAATGCAGGGTGAAACCCCACACAGTCGGTTGCAAAAGGCTTTGTGTACAATCAATCACCTTACGGTGCCGCAGAACTCAAATAACCCTGTTATCTTGAACCACCACCTTTCGTTACAGGCTTCGGACGACACGCATCAACCTCGAGCGAAGGTCCGGGTGCGAAATCTAGTCACCAAGCAATGGGAAGGTCCCTATGATCTTATCGCTTCGGGGCGCGGGTATGCATGTGTCTCCACAGATACTGGCGTACGCTGGGTACCTGCAAAGTGTGTTCGTCCTGACCTGAGACCGCAAAGACAGACTTCGGCCAACAGACAGCTAGGAGACCGTGACCAAGACGAAGGTCAACAAGTGGAGGAACCACTGAGTGACGACTCAGATGTCGATGATCACTCTGATGGCCCTTCCACATCAAGAAATTGAACATTGTTCATTTTCTTTTTTCCCTTTTTCTTTTTTTAATGGTAAAAGGGTGAGATGTTGCCTCAAGTTGGCCTGTTTTTCACTTCTTGCATTCGTTCTCACGCAGCTTCAAGTAAACTATGGTTATTCTTAGAATTGTTTGCATTTTTCCTCTCTAGGAGGAGAATGAATGATTGAAGGTGATGTTCACCAATGAGGTCAAAGAGGTGGCTACCTGTGTAGCCAGTCTTGACCTGTCTGTAAATTTGTATATATATGGAGTCAGAAAAATAAAGAAAAGCCTTTCCTTCTTCACCTCCTGCTGGCCTGCCTCGTCTTTTCGTGCTCCTAACAGCAGCCGCACTTGTGACCCTCCGTCACAATTTAACACAAATTTCTTTGCTGGGGCAGGTTCTTTGGTAGCTGATGTTGATGATGGGTGGCTCAGTTCAGGTTCCAGCACTGTGAGGAAAAGGGGCCATGGCAGTGGAGATTGGAATCGGAAATCTCTGCTTGTGGCTGCTGGTGAGAGGTCTTCTCTCATGGGATCTGGCAAACCAAGCTCATTCCTTGAACTAGGACAGTTGTCCAGATGGATATTTAGTGGTTGAAAAAGCCAAAGTGACTTCAGAACATCAGGTTCCCCGAGGTGTTGGGAGAGCACGTGTTGTTAACAAGATGACAACAGCTCCTGGCCAGGAGGGCCAATGCTTCCACCTTCTGTCCTTCCTCCCTTGGTCTGAGCTCCCCATTCCAGAAAACATGGAACATTGTGAAGTTGCTGGACTATGGGGTGTCTAGTGGGGCCAAAGTGCTGAAAGGGAGAATAGCACAGATGGTGTCAAACATTCCTGGTGAGTCTTTGGTGAGACTCCAAATAACGGACAAATGGATAGGGCAAGGTCCAGGTGGGATCACTGCTGGAGCTGCTGGAAGTTGTTGGCCAGATCTGGCCAAGACTTTGCTCTTGGTATCTTGGAGATTTGTGGGTAGATGTATAATTCCTCTGTATGTGTGCTTCTCCTCCAAAGAAAAACACCCCAAGCCCACAAAAACAGAATGAAATATCATTATAACACCTATCTTCAGGAAAGCTACTTTGCTAAATAATGAGAAAATCCCAATGTCTTCAATCCAATTGAATGGGGTAAAACAACCATTCAAAAGTGTCCAGAAGGACAATGGTCTTTTACTTTTCATGTTAGAGCAAGAAAGATTTTTGTCCAAAAGCCAAAGCTTCTGAACACTGAGAGTCCCAGCACGTGCAGATGTTGAAGGATTGGGGTTTGTTTCCCTGAATCATCGATAGAGTCGATGATTGTATAAAACTTCATTATTACAAGCAGGTTAGAAACACAGAGCTTGTTTATGAATAAATAATTCTGTATCTATTCTGCAAGGTAGGAAGGACACTTAGGATGTTCAACCTCTCCAAGGATGCCATGACCAGGAAGTATATGTGGCAGGAAAGCAGATTTATGATCAGGTAAATATAGGAAGGAAATTACACGCACATTAAATGGCATTACTGGGGTTTACATACAAAGAAGTTAGAGCCATTGAGGGCATCCACAGGTTAAAATTTAGTACAGAGAGAAAAGTGCAGGATTTTGAGTCATTTCCATTACTGGTGAGATAAAAATCAGTGTCCAAATACTTCCTTACTGGCAAAATACCACTAAAAATATCAATCTGCTGTATAATATCAAAATCCAGTGTTGCTAATTTGACAGAGGATACAAACTCCATGCTGCCTTCAAAAAACTGCTTTGGTGGTTCCCTGAAACATGGTTTCCACAAAAATATTTCATGGAGAAATGAATCCATTGGCTGTTTGCTCTGCTGGCCTGGAAGAGGCCAATCTGTGTCTGGTGGTCAGTCCACCATCCATCCGGGGATCCCAGAGGGATGCTTGGCTCTCGTTATCAGAGCAGGATGGCCAGGAAGAGGCACGAGGGTGTTATATCCATAAGTGCCATGGTCTAGAACCACCTGCCCCTGGGTGATGAGTGACAAACTCCATTAACCACAAGTTTTCTGCAGTAGTTGCCCCCACCAGGTTTACTCCTGGGTGCAGGCACATGTTCCTCATGTGCTGCCTACCCTGCAGGGCTGGGGAGCTGCTCTGCTCTCCCAGAAATAGTCTCTCTTTCCTCTGAAGTTTTCCCCCTCTCCTACAGCAGTGTGAGGTCAGGCACAGAAAGGTGCTGTCCCAATTGCAGCAAACATCACCACGTGTTGTATGTTTGATGAATTAAAAGGATGCTGCCAACTTAATTACACTGTAACACTTCAATAAAGGAAGGGCAGAGCTGATTAAGTAGTGAATAATTGGGGGCTGATTGATGGCTTTCTCCCTCACTGCTAAAGACTGTATATTTAATTATTTTGCCTGTGGGCCTAATTTTGCCACTGTTAGCTTCCACTTTTGTCATCAGATGTAATTTATGGATGGGGCCTGAAGCCTTAAAAAAGGCTGGAAAAAGAAATAGCCCCAAATCCCCAGTTATGTCACCTGGAAATGGCCAGCAGGCAGCCTCTAACATCAACATTTGCAGCCATTTAGCATCATTAACACCTTATGCTTAGCCAGAAAATATTATCATTTGTCAACGACTATCATAATATAGATTTTTTTCCTGACATGTAATAATGTTGCATCACTCACACCAATGATTTAATATATGTTTTAAATGCAAGATCAATTTATTGCAAGCAAATTCTTCTAGTAATGTACCAAAAGAAAATAAGAGAGTCAGAGGAGGAAAACCCACGTCCCTCATTGCATTGGCAGGTTGGTTCCAGAATTAGCATCTAAGTCTCTAATGAACCCCCCACATCACAGCAAACTAAGATGATTCTTGAAACTTGGTTTAAACAATATATAAAAAATACTTTTTCTTTGAACTTTGAAAGATGCAACAGCAGCTTCAAAGAAAATATAGTTTATAAACCACTGAACTTAAGAAACATTGGGGGACAATTTTCCACTGAGTGTCAATCAGCAGAGCTGCACAAGAGCCCATGGAGCCCTGATTTGCACGGGATGCAGATCTGGCTCTTTGTATTTTAAATTAAAATAAGATTTCTTACATTTTTTCTTTTTTATGGATAGACAAAACCTAATCATTAATGCTGCAAAGTAACAGCAAAAGACACTTTGTTTTGAAGGATTGAATTGCTTCAGTGGCAAAGAGATGCCTCCCCAAAAGACAAGCTGTTTGGGGAAAATACCACATGCTGATTAGAGCTGCTCCAGTGACTGCCTGCTTTATATTCCACAAAGATTTTTTCAATAAAGTAATAACAACTTAGATTAATTTTTTTTCTTTTTTTTTTTTTTTTTTTTTTTTTTTGGGGGGGGGGGAACCCATATTTAAATATCATGGAGAGGAGCCTTCTAATTTATAAGCCAAGATATACAAATCCTCTCTCTCAAGTTTCCTTTGTTGTTTTGTCCTCACTGAGCACTCCCTTGCCTATGAATCATAGAAAGATTTGAAAAACCTTTCAGTCAAAGCTCAGTTTTGTGCCAGTGGGCATTGGCCATAAAAAAAAAAAAAAAAAAAAAAAAAAAAAAAGATTGATATTTGCCCTCTCTTCTTATCTGCACTTGATTTATAAGTCAGGGTAAGTATGCAAGAGAAATAAAGGCAAAGACCTTGATGCCTCCCTGTGGAGAATATGCACCATTTGGATTGAAGGCATGAAAGAGGAGAAATTAATGGTAAGCTGTTCATCTGTCACTACTGCCAGCCTGATGGTTTTGCAGGGAAGGAGAGGACTGGCTGACATGCCCTCCGGTCAAGGGCATGACTGCCTGCTGCTCTCATATTATAAACACAGTGCTTTGGGTTTCTGAGGGATTTAAATTTAAATTATACTGTAGTTTGGATAGGCAAATCTTTACACAAGTTTATTTTCTTGAAGTATTAACATGCAGGATTTTGCTGGCTTTATGTGGAAGAAAAATAAAAATTAAGTCCCTCTGTTTGCTACAAATGTGTAGCAGGCTCTTAAAATGTATCCATATTTTTAAAGCAGTGTGTTATAGTGTAATGAGATTTAAATTTATATATGCATTGAAGATTTAGGCACAGGCACAAATAGATAAGCTTTAGTTATCCTACTTTCTGGCACATAGGGAAAGATTATAAAGTTCATAATAGGAGTTGGATATTTTTTTCTATTAAAATGGTATAATGCTAAGTGCTACTATTGATGACAACATTAGGAACACATCTGGAGGATAAAAACTGACACAAAACTTTTATGTTGTTCTCAACGACAAGAAAAATGTACTTATTGCTAAATGACATTTTCAGGGCTGAGCATTTGTGTCATCTCATGCTGCTTTTGAAATGTTTTGGCCTGCTCAAGTCCTCATGATGCTCCTGTGACACCAATGAACCTCCATGTGCCACCAAAGGTATTGTGGATAATTGGAGAGATTTTGAGTGTCTGGCTTGGTTTGGATAAGTGCACAAGAACATGACTGGTTTGCACCAAGTTCAGGGTTCAGATTTGAGGACATTACAACCACCCACACCCACTGGCTGTTTAAAACTCTCTTTGCTGAGCTGCAAAGGTGGGCTGGGAATTCCTGTTTTCCATGAAAAAAAAAGGAAAAGTGAGTTGCTAATCCACTGCTTTCAAATTACCTTGTGTTTTATAAACTAAGAGTAAAAGAAAAAAAAAAAAAAAAAAAAAAAAGGCTTCATCACATATTTTTGTTAAAATCTTCTGAGTTTGGAGCTAATTTCATTATTTCCTGAAACCTGAGTCATGATTCCTGAAATCATGGTTTAGACAATGGATTTCAATGATCATTGTGCTCAATTAAAGTGATGTTTGCTCTTAGTCCAGCAAATTTATTTGCTGTCTGAAAAAATGGAGAATCTTCCAAAAACCTGACAAAGATAAACTAGTCAGAGAAGAGGGGATAGGGGTTGCTTAGATCTGAGATGATCCTCTAGGGTCCTCAGGAAGGAAGGATATCCCTCCCTCCTCCAACCATGACTGGCATCTCCAAAGCATCATGCCATGCAAACCTCATGGAGCTCAACCAGTGCAAGGTGCTGCCCTTGGGTCAGGGCAATCCCAAGCACAAATCCAGGCTAGATGGGGAATGGATGGAGAGCAGCCCTGAGGAGAAGGACATGGGGGTGGTGATGGATGTGAAGCTCCATAAATCCCAGCCATGGGCATTGGATCCCAGAAACCCCCCCATGTCTTGGGCTCCTCCTCAGCATGGGCAGCAGGAAGGGGGGGATTCTGCCCCCCTCAGGTGAGACCCCAACTGCAGAGCTTCCCCAGCCCTGGGTACAACAGCAGAAGGATGTGGAGGAGGCCACAGAGATGCTCCAAGGGCTGGAGCCCCTCTGGAGCCAGGCTGGGAGAGCTGGAGCTGTTCACCTGGTGAAGAGAAGGCTCCAGGGAGACCTTAGAGTCTCTTCCTTGTCCTTCGAGCTGATTTCCACCCTGCCTGAGGGCTCCACTTCCATGGGCACTGTCTCCCTGATCTTTTCAACCTTCTGATGTTTGCATTTTTGTAGTGGAGTTTCTCATGGACTTTTAGGTAAACAAAAAGTGATGTTTTGAAAACTGTACATTCCTTTCTAGAGGAAGGACAATTGATAGACATCTAGTTTGACCAGTGTGGTTGGAGAGGTGTCAACTTCGTCCTCCAATCTCTGGTCATTGTCCGGGATCTATATAAATCGAAGTCAAGAAATAAACATCCCTCTTTTTGCTCTTACAACCTGGCTGCGTGAGTGCTGTTCTTTCATGTCCATCAAGCAACAGGGCACCATGATCACCCTTCTCCATCACCTCCTAGGATAACTTTCAGCCAGGGGATTTTCCTCCCTGAGGGATGAGGATCAAGGCATTCACAGTGCTAATCAAAATTAGTAGGCCAGAGATATCACACCAGGGCCGGGGACAATTCACCTTCATAAATTACCAGTCCCTCTTATCTCCCTGCTCCTGAAGCATCTCCTCTGCAGCAGTTACAGGCTCCATGGTGGGTCAGCTGCCCAGCACTCCATGTTTACCTCCCCGCTGGAATCTTGACAGGCTTCAAATGTTGGAGGTGATATTTTCTGTTCCAGATGGGAGTTAAACAGTTTTTTAGAATATTTTTGCTAAAATGAGTAAGATTTTTACTTCTTTTTTTTTTCTTTTTTAAGAGATTGTGGGAATGTGTGTTCTTTCACAGTCTTCAAAATTATAATAATTTTCCCAAGCAACTCCAGTTCCTCCAGGCTTGGAGCAGGTACTTCATTACTTGATGCTTCTTTTTTTTTTTTTTTTTTTTTTGTGCTTGTAAAAAACCCTCCTGTGTCCCAGTCTATAGGCATGTTAAAAATCTGTTTGCACTTGCTGAGTCCATCTGCATCAAGGCTGATCTGTCTCCTCACAGTTCCAAGCGCAGATGTGACGCCCATACAGAGCGGCCCATACGGAATGGCCAGACTGGAGGAGCTGAGGAGAGAACATTTCTCGCTCTGCTCTGGGGTCACCTCCTGCTGATTCAGGGACAGCACAAACCCCATCCAACTGAGCATTATTTTCTTGGTGCTGAATATTTGTGCAAACACCAGCAAATTGTGTGTTTTCCATGTCTGGAGCGACGGGGGATGGACAAAAAGCTGTTTGCTGTCACAGAGTGCATGGGGAGCTCAGGCACAAGAGGTGGCAGAACAAGTCTAGAGGTCCCAGTTTTGCTGATGAAGTGAAGGAAGGTCATCTGGTCCTGCAGGCTGAACACTTTTCAGGCTTGGCTTGTTTGTTCTTTGGGGAATTGCATTTGAAAGAGAGCAATGGTATGCAAAGGTTGGGAAGTTAAGGACTGAAAAGTCAGAAAATGCTATTACAGACACATTTTTTTATATTTTTATATATTTATATGAATTTTGTTCTGTGCTGTGCACTAAAATTTCTTGTGGGATTGTTCAGTCTGGAGAAAAGGAGGTTCAGGGGGACCTTATTTATCTGTAACTCCCTGACAAGGAGGAGCCCGAGGGAGGAGGGTCAGGCTCTGCTCCCAGGTGACAATTGACAGGATGAGAGCAAACAACCTCAAATGTCACTAGAAGTTCAGATTGGATATTACTAAGATTTTTTTTTTTTTTTTTTTTTTTTTGGTAAAGCATTAGATCAGGGAACCAGGGAAGAGGTGGGGTTATCATTCCATGGAATTTTCTAAAAACTGGATGTGGCCCTTAAGGACATGGATTAGTGGTGACCTTGGTGGGGTTGCTGAGTTGATAGTTGGACTTGATCTCAAAGGTCCTTTCCAACCTTATTGATTCCATGATCCTACAGAATGGTCTCTCCTCCTCTTTCAGCAAGTGTGGTGTTCTCATGCTCATCACCTGTTGCTTCCCAAACACTGTCCAAATTTTGGACTGTTCTTCATGGATTTTCCTCTAACTCTTTCCCTAGGGCTTTTTACAAAGAACAGATCTTTGCTAATTGTTTGTGTAAGAGTAGAGAGGGATCTCCTCCTTTCAGAGAGGGTTGGCTCCATTTTACATGTTCATAATCAGGCACTGAGTTAAAAGATATTTCCAAAGCACAAATAAATTGGTTTTTATCTTTCTGGCTTCATTCACCTTGTTCATTCACAGAAAGGAAATCTTGACTGTGAGGTCACTGGTCCCTGGAAGTGTCCAAGGCCAGGTTGGATGGGGCTTGGAGCAACCTGGGACAGCAGATGTCCCTGCCCATGGCAGGATGTGGGACTGGATAGGCTTTAAAGTCTCTTCCATCCCAACACATTCTACAACTCCATGATTTACTCTGTATCCACCAACTGCAGGCAGCAGCAAAATAAAAATCCTGATATATTTCCATGCACAGTGTGTGAGCAAGTAATTAACAACCACATCATGGTGAAAACAGGTAAGGGCCAAATTAGAGTTGCAGAGGGACCTTTAGTTCCAGCATTTCCCAGCTATTGAGCGCTTCAGTATGTGGAATTAGCAATTTTTAGCCCAGTTTTTAAGCTAAGAATGTATCCACATGAACTGAAAAACTGCCTTTTAACACACTTTTAAATTTCTTATTTTTAGTTCTCTTTTTACAACCAAATTCTTGATGTTGTCTCTAAAAGAAAACCCCAACCCCATCAATATAAATGAAATATCTATACAAAAACTAAATTTATTTTGTGTTCAACTTAAGAGTGAAATTCTTAAATTTCTGTTTTAGGGTGGCCTAGTTACAAAAATATTTTGGAATTTTTGGGGAACTGTTTCATTCCTATGGATTGAAAAATATGTTGCATTGGAAATCCATGGTTTTTCTATGAGGAAGGAACAAGTTTAGTAAGAAATCTTTAAACCAAGTTGAATACTTTGTTGAAGATTTTCAGAAAATTCTTCTAAAAATCACTGAACTACTCTCTCGGCTTCCTAAATGTGGGGATATTCTCACATATAAAAACTAATCCTTGCAAGAGACCCTCTGGCACCATCTTTGCCTTCATGTGATCTCACAACTTAGGGATTTGCTGTTGTTTTGCATGGCCTCAAAAATACCCAAAATTCATTGTGGTGGTGGTTTTTTTTATGAGTTATTGTTAAATTATTATCCCAATGGTTTTTTCCTGTTACCCCCCGATGGTTTGGTTCTAGCCCAGGTTTTCCCCTCTCTCTTCCAGTTGTCCATCACTCCCCAGACCCACTTGTGTCTCGGTTTAGATACATGGGTATCTGCCAGGGAAGATTGGATTCTCCCCTGGAATGTAAGCCCCTCCCCCCTTTCCAAATTATTATAAATTTGCAATTAAAAGGCTGTCAGGCAAAGATTTTTGGCAATAGGTATAGCAGTTCTTTACTAGGGATATAAAACAAAATGCAAGTGTTGTAGTACAGAAGAATAAGCAAGCAAACAAACAAATAAGAAATCCTAGAAAGCCCTGACAGAGTGAGAAATACAACCTGACGCCCTGTTGGTCAGGGTGTTGGAAGCTGTCCAAAGTAAGCCCTCCTGGAGTGGCAGATGTGGTTCTGTTGGAGTAGAGATGATCCTGTAGAAAAAGGGCCCAGTAATGGTGAGATGGGTCCAGTCTTCCTCCAAGAATCCAGTGGAAAACTGGATCACTAGTGACACTGGTGGCTCTTTTATCTGGGCGAAGATGGTTGGGCTGCTTCTCCTTGGGTAGAGCATCTTACAATAGTATAATGTAATGTGGCATGTCATTGGTGAGCTTTAATGGTCCATTAACAGAAGATATCCCCATGGGGGTAGAAGAACAATGAACAGAGATAAGCAACATTGTACCATCTGATAAGCAATACTGCTCCATCCAGTTTTTTAACAGCTGGCTTCTTATCAGAGAAGGCAGTTAACCTCTCCCCAACTGGGTTTCGGCCATCTCTTTAAATATCCAACATTTGGTCTCCTTGGTAACTTATAGGGAAATAATTCTTTAGAGTAAAAAAAAAAAAAAAAAAAAAAGGGACAAACCTAACCCCCAACAACCTGGCACCTCATTTCCATTATGTCAATCCCTCCTAGTCCCTTTCCTTATTTCCAGAGGTTTCTCTGTCAATCCTAAACTCTGCCTGGGTTTCCCCCTTTTCCACGATACCCTGTTGGTGCATGTGGCCCTTTCCACTCCCTTTGCCTTCTCGATTAACTGGCAGACCATGGGTCCCTCCCCACTCCCCTCCCCGTTGTGTCACTGATTGGTTGGAAAAAATGTAACCTCCCCTTGTACCTCTCCTGGTTAAAAGAGACTGTAAGCGCAGGCTTTTTTGGTTTTCGCCACGGCACCCCTTGGGGTAAAAATCCTTGAGAAGCATGCGGGGAAACCCTCTCTCTGTCCTTTGGTCTGATCCAAAGCACACCACATCTGAGAGCTGTTGAGAGCAGGCAGCTCTGCTCAGCACCGCTACCCAAACCCGAGAAACAGTAAGCACAGGAGTGGCCACTCCAGGCGCAGGGACCGGGGTGCACGTGGTAGCCAGGCAAATCTGGCCCATAACATCAATTCATCATCAGATTTAATTCTAAATCTAAATGACAGCAAAATTATGCCCAAAATTCTGGGTTTGAAACATAAGGGGCCACTAATATTTTCTGTAAATATTTTAGAGTATCTGGACTACAATTCTTAGAGTTCTTAGCTGCTTATTTTAATTGGAGTTCGTTGCCTTTTTTTTTTTTTTTTTTTTTTTTTCTGGGCACTTGTTTAAAACTTTGGAAATAAATGCAATTTTATTTTATCTCTGAAATATTATTATAAATGACCTTTGATAAACAGTTAACAGAGAATATGTCAGGAAGTTACTCAGAAGGAAAAGTTTAAAAGCAAGCAGTCTAGAGAAGAGTTTAATTTCAATTTTCTTTGTGGTATAAGAAATCTGTAGATTTTAAAGCCATCGTGCCATAGTTACTTTTATCAGCCGAGCTCTTTTATTTTGTTCTGCCACCTAATTCTTTTGATGACGAGTCCACAGTTTTCCAATGACGGATTTTGATTTGCATGTTATTGTCAACCTTTTATATTTTATCATATCTCCACTTTGGTTTTTATGCAGATCTTCACATCAGAAGGCAAGGGCAGGCCGACCTAAACAGCTGGCTGGATTTGCATGAAAATGGACTGTCCTTTTTCCTTTGTTTGTTCTTGGGAAATTACAGTAGGTGAGTATCTGACTCAAATTTCCCAAACAAATAAAAATAAAACTTCACAGATATTAAACTGTGGAGCATTAAACTGTATCATTTTACATATAAAATGAAAAGGATTAAATAGAACTGATCTGTTGAGCTGACTGAGGAGAAACAATGTGAGTCACAGGCTGAAAATTAAATATAGAAAAGAACTGTGGTGTCTTCAAGAGATTTTTCTCTCCAAATATTTTCCTTTGCTGTGTTTAAAGGATTAACAGTAATAGAAATATTTCCCTTATGAATTGAAGATATTTTTGCTAAGGAAAAGAAAACCATAATCTGTTATAAGCCATTATATATTTGATAGTATTCCTGTATTTTATGCATTTATTTTCTGAGTAGTTACAATAGCCCCTTAGCAGAGAATACTCTTTACAACTCGAGCTGGCCTTGTAAAGCAGCCAAAGTCTAAACACGACCAGGAACAGGTGACATTTAGAAACCCACATTGTTTTCAAGAGGCCAAATCTGCAGGGTGAGGGAAGATTTTTTTCTTAGGCTGGCTGCTAGGGGTGGAAAAAATGAACAAGCTTTGGGGCACAGGAGAACTTGAAAGTTGACAGGGGCATTATATATTTGAAAAGTAAGGTATCAAAATTACACATGGCACAACTTGGAGTTGTCAACAGACTTATAATTTATTTAGAGCGCGTGTCCTTGTGTGCCTGGGAGCTTTTCCCTCTCCTTCCAGCCAGGCTGCTCAAGCTTATGAAAGTCATAATACTCCCTGCAAACCTCACTTCTCTGCCCTTAGACCATCATAGAAAGAAGAAAAATACTATAACTTACATTAAATAAGGGTTTGGAAAGAGCCAATTTAATTATTTTATGCCTAGACTTTCAGCTTAGGTAGGAGCTTGGATTACCAGTGGTGTTTTACACTTCCTAGAGTTAAACATCTGGGGCAAAGTGCTGTCAGCTCAGAATTTCACAAAAAAGTGGTAACTGCTAGTACTGCATGATATAATAAAAGTTCCTTCTTTCCTCTGAAATGGCTGGAATTGGGTATGTGGAGTTAGAGCCATGTAGTGCTGGGAGAGAAGCAGCGGCCCCAGGGAGTTGCAGAGAGCCAGGTAACGGCCAGGGCAAAATTTGTAGGGTAAGATACATTCTCATGTCTATCTAATTAATTAATTAATTATTCAGATTTCTTTACTGCAAGAAAACAAAAATGTGGAGAACAGTTTAAATTCCTTTTCTTCTAAATGCAGCAAAATCACGACGAACTTTCATTATGCTTTAAAACTTTTTGGTAAAAAGGATCCCAAACAATTCCTAAGCCTGGTGACATCCCTGGGCTTTGCTTTGTGGTGGTGCTGTGGAACCTCAGCAGAAGACAACCAGTCCCAGGTAAGGGCAGAAGGTCCTGATCCACCCCCTGGGAAGCTGAAATGGTTGTTTATAGCAGATGATATAATTGTGAACGGTTAAAAGGAGACCTAGACCTGCCAGAGTAAAGATGGATGTTTCTTCAAATGGGCAGGAGCTTTCCTGCTGCAGGGAGCTTGGAACTTCTGGGGGATACTGTCAGTGTGATGGACATTGTGCCTGGAGGACTGACCTTGCCTTGCCTACTGTTGCTTTTAGCTATTTAAAAAACTTTACAAATTTTGGAGGTAGGATTTCCTCTGAGCTCACTGGACATATCTCTGATCTACAATTCGAGTCTCTGAAGATGAGAAAATTCTGAGATTTTGCTTTGAAAGCAGCAATGGCTCATGGTCTGGCACTGGAGAAAGGAACTTCTTGGATAAAACGGGTAATTTTGCTGGAATGTGTCCAGAGAAAGGCAACATTGCTGGAGCAGGTTCTGTAGCATCAGGAGCGGCTGAGAGAGATGAGAAAGGGGCTCAGCCTGGAGAAAAGGAGGCTCAGGGGGGACCTTCTGGCTCTGCACAACTCCCTGACAGGAGGGGACAGCTGAGGGGTCAGGCTCTGCTCCCAGGGAGCAGGGACAGGAAGAGAAGGAACAGCCTCAAGCTGCGTTGGGACAAGTCAGGTTGGATATGATGGAAAACTCCACTGTGGTGGTTTGAAAGTAAAACGAGCGAGAGGATCCAAGTCAGAAATACAATTTAATAGGAAGAGAGAGAAAAAAAGATACAATAAAATAAATGCAATAATACAAAAAGACCACTGACAGAGTCAGAATACAGCCTGAGCAGGGTGATGGAAGCAGTCCAGATGAGGTGGTCTTCCTGAAGCAGTGATCTCGTAGAAAAGGTCTGGTAGCTCTGGTCCTCTGGGAATCCAGTGAGTAAGGGCGGCCTGTACTGTCCCAAATCCCAGCTTATATCCAGGTGAGAATACTTGGCTCCTCCCCCTGGGCAGAGGATCTCACACTGGGATGATGAGTCATACAGGGGGTCCTTGATGGCCCATTAAAGAGAGATAGCTCCTGGAGGGAGTTACCTATGAGTCATGCAGCAAGGCATTTGATGGGCCATTAACAGAAGGCACCCCAGAGGGAGGGGGGCCTGGGAAGAACCCCGCTCCAACAAATGGATTCATCAGTTCATTAAGATGGTGATAGAATACATCCTATACTACAACCCAGGACATCCACAAAAAGAGTTGTCAACCCCCTGGCACAGCTGCCCAGGGCAGTGGTGGAGTCCCCATGCCTGGAAGTGTCCAAAACCCACATGGATGTTGTGTTTAGGGACATGGGTCTGTGGTGGATCTGGCAGTGCTGGTCAGTGGCTGCACTCCATGATCCTAAAGGGATTTCCAACCTTTGTGATTCTGTGGATTAACACTGGACTCGGTTTTTGGGCAAAGAATATCTGGGGTGAGTGTTTGCTGTCACTGCTCTTCCCAGGAGCAGGGAGGTGTGTTCTACAGATGCCTGCATGTTCAGATCCATGTGTGGAGCTTCCCCCAGAGCCTGCTAAACTCCTTCCTAAAGTCCCATTACAAATTCTTGCCTGCTAAAGTCACTGAACCTCCAGAAATTTTATGTTCAGAACCCAGAGACTCTGTGGGAACTTGTTTCAACTCAGTATTTACAGAGTTCTTCTGAAATACAAATATTTTTTGCTTATTATTTATTTCCCATTGATTTAATTTTGTTGTGTTGTATTTCTAAACTTCTTCCTACGAATTTTGTGTTTCCAAATATCACAAATAGATGTCAAAAGTTGCAAAGGCATTTTTGAGACCATTCCAAGGGTTTGCTGTTCCAGTAGCAGCAAACAACCCTGGCATAGCTGTGAATGCCTGGAATCACCAGCATCCAGCCTGACAACTGCTCAAATTGTTCTGCTGTTACAATACAATGTAAAAATAATGCAGGAAACGACATTTTGGCTTTGGAAGCTGACCGGGAAACACATTACTGGAGGAAGTGGAGTATTTGACTTGCTTTTTATTTTAATGAAAAGGAAAAAAGTCTCAGATTTGGCGAAGTTGAATAATTTGATTTTTTTTTTTTTTTTTTTTTTTTTGGGTTTTAATCTGGGCTCACATGAGATTTCCTCCAGTGCTTGTATGTGTTTGAATGAACTCTTCCTGCTTTTGCTTTTTTAATCAAACTGGGCTGGCATGGCAAACATCAGTGATACTGGGAAAAAGAACCAGTGCATCAAGGCCCAGCTCTTGTCACAAGTTGTGATTTTTCTTTGGACATCTTCAGTTTTGCAAATTGTTGGTAGATTCTGTTATGGCTCCAGTGTGATAAAAAGACTTAGTTTGTGTTTTAAGAGTTACATCTTCATCTGATATCACACTGCTGCTGTAACTATGTGAATTTATGTGAATTTACACTTGGGGAGGGTCAAGTGCAATATATGGATCTACATGTTGCAGAAAACATTATTCAGATTTGTCTTGGTTTGGGAAGACAGGTATCTGCCAGGGAAAGCTGGAGCTTCCCTTGGAATGGAGAATGTAAACCACCACCACGACCACCCTTTTTCCAATTATAATTTTTTCAGTTAAAAGCTTTTAGGCAAAAGATTTTGGAAATAGAAATAGCAGTTCTTTACTGGTATGTATAAAACAAACAAACAAACAAAAAACAAAATTAAACAACTACAGCATTGATAACAAAAACAGTACCAAGAACTTCGAGGACTTTGCTTCACAAAAAACCCAGGGCAGTTTGGTCTCGGTGCCTTTGTAGGATCCTCAGAGCACCAAGCTGGGAACAGTGGAAAAGTCTCGGGCTGGTAGCTGTAGAGTGGCAGGATGTCCCTGGCAGGCAGGGGCAGGATGTCCCGGCAGGGCAGGGGGGTGCAGGGTCACTCTGTAGCAAGAGGAGCAGCGCTGATGGAACCATGGCAGCGGGGCAGGGCTGGCCCAGCTCTCGCAGGGTGGCAGAGAAGCTCAGAATTCCAGGGCGAGCAGATGATGGCAGATTTCCCAAGACTGGACTGCAGTGAAATCCTACAGCAGGAGCACCAACCCAGCCGTGTTTTCTCCCCGAACGTCGAAAACCAGACTGACAGGCTACCTGAAGCTCTGTTCTTTACCTGTCTCAAACCCCCACCCCCTCTGAGCTTTGACCATCCCTTTGTTTTGTTAAATAGTCTTAAGTATGACACTTAGTCTCCTTGGTAACTTATGGGGAAAAATTCTTTAGAGTAAAAAGGAATAAAATTTAACTCCTGACAAGATTCTATTTGAAAACCTATTTTCACATTGATTTTGTAATGTAGCTTCTTGCATAAATCCCTGGCTATAATTAGTAGTGTAGTACCACTGCCATACTTAGGAAATCTGGTGTAATTTGGGGAATCAGCTCTTTTTTCAGTATAAAACAAGCTAAAACTCCTTGTCCTGCCACCTGAACACCTGTGGCAAAGCCTCTGCATCCACAGCAGAGTCTGGTTTTGCTGCAGGAGGCTGATGGAACTTGGCTCAAGTCTCCATTCCTGTAGGTCACCCCAAATTCAAGGTTGTTGTCCTTTTTCTGGTGCTTTCTTCGTGCAGTTAATGGTCTCCTGTGGCTCTGTTGACCTCAGGGGTAGTGCCAGAACTCCTCTGAGCCTGACACCTTCAGATTATCCATCTTTTCCATCCATCTTTTCCTCATACAACCAGAATCCAGTTGTTGATTGGGTCATGATGACTTCAGCATCACGCACCCTGCAGGGGAGAAAGGGAATATCTGAAGTGTAGATTAATTTGCATTATTCTTGAATAAAAGCGCCCACCATTAGAGCTTGTTATTGCAGTCACTTCCAGTTTCCACCTGAATTAAGGGTGTACAAACGTGTATTTTCCCCCAAATAATGGGAAAACAAGGATCTCCATAACCCTGGGTCTCTCAGCAGTTAGATTAATTTGTTTGTGAGACAATGTTTTGTTTTTGAAGCCTTTCACGATGCTGAAAAGATGCTGAGAAGGTCTTCGCATGATTCTTAAATTTCAATTGAGAAAAAAACAAATGTGGCTCTTCCGTCAATATTTTCTGTCTCCGTGGGTTTTGTGTTAAACTTCTGTACAGAGGGGCTGCGTGTTATTGATAACGTGGGACTGGACTTGGTGGATTTTAATGTATTTTTTCATATTTATATGGAACATTTTTGAAGCAGCAATTAAAATAATTAAGGAGGGTGAAGAAATCTTTAGCATGCAACAAAGATTTCTGCAAAATGTTAATTTCTGTCAAATAAGTGAATATATGCACAGATGCCTCCTGACAGAGGCTGTGATTTCTGAGTGCTTTGCATGCCAAATAACTTGTTTACCCCCTCAGTGTTTGCCAAGTTTACTGTCAATTTACAAATAATTTCCATTTTGCTGTTTATTCTGCTGCCTTTTGATGGATATGTCTTCCAGACTTTTATCTTGCATGTAGACAAACTAATTAATATTTTCCCTCTAGGCAAATATTTTTTCTTAGATCTAAATGTGGGTTAGATTCTTCTTCGTTTCCATATGCTTTGTTCTGTCAATCACTTCTCTTCTATGTTACTAAAAATATACCTTTGTGGATGTAATTTCTCATGTTTTACAGATTTATTTCACCTCCATCTATATAAATTGTTAAAAATGGGCCAGGAGACCTGCTCCTTTGAAAGGCCTTTATTAGTCAGCTCTTTCAAGGGGGAACTCGAGGGGTCGCCTGCGCCGTCGCTGCTCCCAACTCGGGCCACCGCTGAGGAGGAGGTGCGGGCCAAATCTGCTGCTCTCACTGCAGAGTCGGGAGTTCCGGCCTCGCGGGAGTCTCCAGGAACTGACTGGGCTCGTGTGATCTAGGGGTGTCACCTTTACTCAGTCTTTTTCTGGTCATGGCGAGGTGGCAGAAGCAGAATTCAGTCCCTAGGTAGCTGAGGGTCTTCTCGGTGTTGTAGTGTCTCCCTTTTATCTGGATTTTGTGCTGGGTCATGGCTTTTGGGTCCATTTGCCGGCAACTGCACTTTGGTTTGGAGCGGTGCACCATGGAAGTCCTTGGATTTTCCTATTAGGCGGGGCCGGCAGTTCGAGGAGCCGGCAGGAATGGCGACAGTCTAGCCCGACGGAAGGGGAAGGGAACCCGGGGTTTTGGGGGGGGGTGTACAACTTGGAATAAGGTTTTGAGGGTACAAATTTTGGTACAAACAGCATAACTTTCTTAACAGACAGGTTACAACTGGCATAACTTTTTAAACAGCATAACCTTCCTAACAAATGACAGACTGTGTCAAAAATGGGAGTTTCTTACATTTTATTCATTTCAGGAATGTGCGTATGGAGAGAAATATGTTTGTTATATATGTGTTCATGTGTGTTTAAAAGAAAGAGTGAAAATACTTGCTCTGTGTTAAGATTTGGATCCTAAGACTGAATGCAAGTGTGTTTTTGTCTTGCCTTTTGCTGGCATTTCCCAGGCTTGACCTCACAGTTTGTGGTTCCTGCTGCCCATATGGCACAGGCAACACTGAGCACGTCTCTTCTGTAGGGTCAGCCCTGGTTCCTGCACATCTTTTTGACCTGGCCCAGCCTTTCTAGCCATACCTAAAATATTTGGGATATCCCATTCCCATCCTCCTACAGCACAGACCACAGTGAGTGAGATGAGCAGGATGATGCAGGATGGTTCTTGAGCCACTGGGATCCTGTGGGAGAGACTGCAGAATCAGTCATGGAATGGTTTGAGTTGGAAGGAACCTTGAAAAGGGACCTTTAAAGGTCATTTGGTCCAACCTCCTGCCATGAGCAGGGTCATTTCCAACCAGATCAAGCTGATCCAAGCTGCACCAAACCTGACCTTGGATGTTCCCTGGGATGGAGCATCCACTACCTCTCCAGAGAATCTGTGCCAGTGTTTTACCACTCTTTGTGGTGATGCATTTTGTTAAGTTTTGTTAATTTGTCTTTCCAGTGGTTTGTTCCTGTTCTCCCCCCAATGGATTTGGTCTGTCCCAGGTTGCCCCCCCTGTCCCATTGTCCCTGACCCTGCACCTTGGTCATCAGCCAGAGGCCAATACCCTAATGGCACCACCCCCTGTTATCACCCAATTTAAAAGCCTGAGCGGGGCCCCAGTCTTCCTCTGTCTTGAACCCCCTTCTGAAGAATAAAGACCTCTGTGAGAGAGCCTTCTCTGACTCTTGCTTTGAACCTAGATGTACAGGGACCAAGAGAGCAGAAAGCAGCTCTGCTCTCTACTGTTACTTGGATTGCTTGCAGTCTAAGGACGGCCACTCCTGACCAGCATGGCTGGGGGTGACAGCTAGCAGGAGCCCCCCAGCCCCCTGACGTCAGCTTATTGTAAAAACTTCTTCCCCTGGGCTGCCCTGGCCAAGCTCTGCCAACCTTAGTGCCCAAAATTCTTCCTAAAACCCTGGCCGCAGCGATGCCTCTCTTGCAATGGCCTTTGTGAGCATTTAGCTATGTTTAAAGATTTCTGAGAGCTAAATATTGTTTTATTCAAAAAACAAGACTTCCACGTACTCCCTGAAGGTTCCACAAAGTTTTGAGGCTGTATTGGAAGACACAGTGCTGGATTAAAAAAAAATAAAAATTGTTATCATAAAGCCTGCATGTTACCCACGTTCTGCTGAGAAAAACACAGGTGGTAACTGAGAGCGCAGATATTGTGAACAGATTCTTGCAACTTATCAGTCATAAAAATATCCCTGCAAAAAAACTACTCCAAACTACTCTGTTTACAGAATGCTTGGTATTTCCTATATCTGGAAATACTCTCGTTGGAGCTCCATATGTCACAGCCAGTCTGACAAGCTTGCTTTTGAACTGTTTAGAGGTTGCAGTCTGTCTGGAGGGCTGGGTGCTGATGCCTTCAGGTTTTTAGGCCCCGCATTATGGGCATGATTATCTTGTTCATTTTGCAGACATGGAAAAACGGAGCTGGGATTTAGCAGGATTTGAAGAAACTTCCTAATTATGCAAAATAGAGAAGTGCCTGAGTGAAATTTCTGCCAGAACCCCAGGGTTTTTATTACCAGTTCTGTTTTAAGTGTATCTTTATAATTTTCTGTGTTTCTGCTTTTGTTTATATCATCGTAGTCAGCAGGACTGTGAGATTAAAAACTGAAGTATATTATCTTCGCACATCCTCCAAACTTGTCAAGAAAGGAGGAGAAATTAAACAAGAGCAAAAACTTGCAGTGAAGTGAAGCTGTTTCCTTTGAGCTGCCTTATTAACCAGTCAAGTACTTGACTGCCACTGTCAGCGAGATTTCTTTAGAGAAAGAGTGGCATTTTGAAAAATACAAATCCACCACCTGCACAAGTTAATGAGGCCCTTCAGCAATGTTCATTGATAGTGTAAATTCATCATAATATAGTGCTACAAACCATAAATGGGATCTGCATACAGGAAATCAGCCACTATTAGAAAATTGCCGGACACGGAAAGAAAAAGAAGCCACTGATAAGCAGAAAACTCATCTGAGCCACTTGGTGCTGATGGTGTGCAGCACATCAGCAGTGCCAGAGAGCACCACGATGAGAACTTATCAAGGTGAATTGAGGTGGCTCATCAAGTAGATTTTGCTCCCCTTTGTTCGTGTTTTATGGGCTCTCAGCTGCCTCCCTTCCACTCTCCAGTGCTGGGTGAGATAAAGTTTGCTGTGTAAGGATTATCCCTGGCATAAACAGACAAATGTTTCCTAACATGGCCCTTTTCTGCACATGCACAGATGTGCTCATGCTTTTAATTGATTTTTCACTTGCATTTGCAAGCGAGAGTTTTGCAGACACCAAGTTATCTTCAGGGCTGTACAGGACACCAGGGGTGGACAGTAACAAAAATTGGCAACAACCCAGGAATAATATACCAAGGTGATTTCCTGATCTTTGAAATAATTATTGAGCAGTGCTATTTTGCTGACCATATCAATCAATAAATCTCTCTACATGCAATACATTCATTATTCCTACCCTTGGTGAATAGTGTCAGTTTAAAAATCTCGGGGGCCATTAGTTCAACATTTTAGTGTGATTTGTCTGTTGACCACTTTCCATCATCCTGCTCAGGAAGTGAATAGAAAATTAATACCTTGCATCATGATCATAAAACAGGCAGCTTCTTGAAGAGAAGGAGGTGACCAAACTTCTTAAAATCTTGAAGATCACTGCTGCAGACAGGCAGGAGGCTGCCAAATTAGATGAATGAACTCAAAGAAATAAAGCAGACTGGTATGAAAAGGCTTTGAAACATCTATATACATCCCCTGTAGTATGATTCCAAATATAGGGAGATCTGAGGAAAGATTGCATCAGGTTAGATGTTGAGAAGAGGAAAAAGAGAATTGCTCCCGCAGGTCCCTACTGTCCTGACTCCCCACTTTTGATGGATCTGAACATTGCAGAACCACAGATAACTGGGGACTAACAAAGGACCATCAGCAGAGGAACCTGAGGAGATGCAAATTCTGCTTTCCCTCTTCCCACAGCGTCTTTGGTTTCACACATGAAGACAACGTCAAAGCCATGATCTCTGGTCTCCTCTCCCAGGGGATCTGCTCTCAGGTATCACCTGTGGCCTTACCCAGAGGATAGTTCAGAACTCATTCCCATCCATGGAAACCATGGAGCACGAGTGCCTTTCTCCCAAAGTCACCTGTTTGACTGGCCTGATGTGTTTGTGTCACCAGCTGCATGAGCCATTGGGCAGAGCAGCAGAAGCCTAAGCAAACATGTTCTTTTGTAAACAGGAATAATTATGTTGAGTGGAAGATAAGTAGGGATAACTGAACAGAAACTGCAGATGTTGATGCTTTCTCTTCCCTCTGTCTTTCAAACCCCTTTGGTAGCTCCTCTGCACTGCTCCTGTCCCCTTTCCTGGTGGCAAATTCCTGTGGGCACTTTTGTGAGCCCCTCCAGTGTCTATTTTCCACGCCTCTTATATTTCTGTGCCTCTTCTATGCTCTTTCTATGCTCCTTTTTCCCCATGCTGCAAACTATTCAAAGCTGACAGTCTGGAGAGATGCTTCTTGGTCCTCTCCAGCATCCTCCTTCTCTTGTGTTCCTCCTCCCCTCTTCCCTGTTGCAACCACTCCTCTTTCCTTTCCCCATTGCCCCATCAGACTTTCCCCCAGCCTTGGTAGCCCCATTCTTCTCAACCGCATTTTCTTCTCAACTCCTGCCAAAGTCCATAGGACAATCTCCAAAGGGGGCTTGATGTCTGAAAGGGTGGATTTAAAATAAATCTGGACTGGAGGTTGTTTAATGCTCTGTGGGCCTTGGGAGATGAAACAGAGCGAGATGTGTTCATTCCCTTTGCTGGCTACTCCAATCCCCGGATGATAATTAGGAACAATGGATGAAAATGTGCTTGGGATATATAATAAGAAGAAATCATATGGAAATATTAGGCAGCCTATTATTGTAAGGCTCTTTTAAATATTGTTTCATAAGAAGAACCTATGATGATGTAAAACTTCATATTCCTATTAACAAGATGTACTGTACTATTTCCAATTCATATCAGTGAAAATGCATTTTAAATTACAAAGTAATCATATTTTATCTGAGCCGATGTTCTGATTCATATGTCTCCTCTTTAATCCTATTTTCAAAGTTTCACAATTCAGATATTTTTCCCATTTTATGTAATACTTTCTGTGTTTTCAAAATGTAATCAAAGCTTGTTAGCTTCTATCCAACCATGTTTGGCTGAATGGGAATATTAGTAATACCAGCTATTGATGTCTTTATGTTAAAATTTGATTTATTGAGCAAGTGGCATATAATCTGTGGGGAAAATACCTAGAGATAACACCTTGAGATGATTAATTGTGTTTACAGTGCATTTCTGTAATAATTGTTTACGAGGAAATATATGCATGAGTTGCTGCCCCAGTTCAAAAGAATAACTCATCAGATTGTCAAGCTCTCTGCTCTTGAGTATTCCAGCTAATTGCTATCTTTGCTAGTTGAGCATCATAAATCCTTCTTCCACAGAGCTGAGAGCATGATTTTTGGATCCTACTTTTGCATGCAACTTTTTCATCCCTGGGAACATCAGTTTCCTCCTGCAGGAAAAGAAAAAAGTCTGTAAGGGGCTGATATCAACAGAACATTGTGACAAGCAACTCGGTGGCATCGGGTCTAACTTCTGAGAGTGTTGTGGTTTTGAAAACAAATCAAGTAAGAGGCTCTAAGTCAGGAATAAAATTTAATGAGAAGAAAAGGAAAATAAAATAGAATAAAATAAAATAAATACAAAAAGAAAAACCACTGACAGAGTCAGAATACAACCTGATCAGGGTGATGGAAACAGTCCAGACGAGGTGGTCTTCTTGAAACAGAAATCTTGTAGAAAGGTCTGGTAGCTCCGGTCCTCTGGGAATCCAGTGGGTGAGGGCTGCTTCTACTGTCCCAAATCCCAGCTTATATCCAGGCGAGAATGCTTGGCTCTTCCCCATGGGCGGAGCATCTCACAATGGGATGATGAGTCATGGAAGAGGGCCTTGATGGCCCATTAAAGAGAGAGATAACTCCCGGAGGGAGTTATCTCTGAGTCATGCAAAAGGCATTGATGGGCCATTAACTGAAGATGGTGATAGAATACATCCTAAACTACAACCCAGGACAATCCACCCCTTATTCTATTACCATCTACAACATGCCTAAATCAATACATTCTTACAGATGAATGCATATATACATACAGAATGAAACCTTACACACTGCTCTCACTTAAAATTAAGTCTCCCTGTGGTACACAACGGGTTTCTCCATCTGTTTGCATTACCCACCAAGTGTAGCCAGGTCCTTGAGCAAAGACAATCCCATGGACGGGTCTGCCTTTGCCTGAAGTGGGATTAATCCAAACACTCTTTCCTAAAATGCCCTTCATGTGTACCACAGGTACTTTGTCTCCATCCACTGTGTGTAAGGGTTCAGACTGGGCAGGACCACCTCGATTGATAGACCTTCGGGTGTTGACCATCCATGTGGCTTTGGCCAAGTTTAGTTTCCAATTCTTGAAGGTTCCCCCACCAAGTGCCTTCAGGGCAGTCTTTAATAGTCTGTTGCACCGTTCAACTTTCTCAGCAGCTGGTGCATGATAAGGAATGTGGTATATCCATTCAATACCATGTTCTCTAGCCCAGGTGTTTATAAGGTTGTTCTTGAAATGGGTCCCATTGTCCGACTCAATTCTCTCAGGGGTGCCATGTCTCCACATGATTTGTTTTTCAAGGCCCAGGATGGTGTTCCGGGCAGTGGCATGGGGCACAGGGTGGGTTTCCAGCCATCCAGTGGTGACTTCCACCATGGTCAGCACGTACCGCTTTCCTTGGCGTGTTTGGGGAAGGGTGATATAGTCAATTTGCCAGGCTTCCCCATACCTGTACTTCAGCTATCGTCCACCATACCACAGAGGCTTCATTCGCTTGGCCTGTTTGATTGCAGCGCAGGTCTCACAGCTGTGGATAACCTGTGAGATGCTGTCTATAGTGAGGTGAACTCCTTGGTCACGAGCCCATCGATATGTTGCATCTCTTCCTTGATGACCAGAGGCATCATGGGCCCAACGAGTTAGGAATAATTCTCCCTTGTGCTGCCAATCTAGATCCACTTGTGATACTTTCACCTTGGCAGCTTTGTTTACTTGTTCGTTGTTGCGATGCTCCTCATTAGCCCGGCTTTTGGGTATATGCGCATCTACATGTCGAACCTTCACGGTCAGCCTCTCTACTCGGGCGGCAATGTCTTGCCAAATGTCAGCGGCCCAGATGGGTTTTCTTCTGCGCTGCCAACTGGCCTTTTTTCAGCGATTCAGCCATCCCTACAGAGCATTAGCTACCATCTATGAGTCAGTGTAGAGATAGAGCCTTGGCCACTTTTCTCGTTCAGCAATTTCTAAAGCCAGCTGGACAGCTTTAAGTTCTGCAACTTGACTCGATCTCCCTTGTCCCTCGGTAGCTTGTGCAACTTGTCGTGTGGGGCTCCATGCTGCAGCTTTCCATTTCCGGTTAGCTCTTACAATTCGGCAGGAGCCATCAGTGAACAGAGCATATTGTCTTTTAGTCTCCGATAGCTCATTATATGGTGGGGCTTCTTCAGCACGTGTTACTTGCTTTTCTTCTTTTTCTTCTTCTTCAGACAATAATCCAAAAGTTTCACCTTCCGGCCAGTTCATTATAACTTCCAGAATCTCAGGGCGATTTGGGTTTCCAATGCGGGCGCGCTGTGTAATGAGGGCAATCCATTTG
The DNA here is from genome assembly GCF_009819655.1 of Sylvia atricapilla. NCBI lineage: Eukaryota > Metazoa > Chordata > Aves > Passeriformes > Sylviidae > Sylvia > Sylvia atricapilla. The sequence continues at coordinate 15,043,202 of NC_089173.1, read as the reverse complement.
CTCCATGTGGTATCGGTGGCATGATGCGTGGAAGGAACCTTTCCTTTAAACATCCACCCCAGCACTGGTAGTCGGGGTGCCAAAAGCAGCTGTGTTTTAGTGCCAATCACTTCTGAGGCGGCTTGAATTCTTTCATAGGCAGCCAAGATCTCCTTCTCTGTGGGAGTGTAGTTGGCCTCGGAGCCTCTGTAACTTCGGCTCCAGAATCCTAATGGTCGGCCTCGAGTCTCCCAAGGCACTTTCTGTCACAGGCTCCAAGACAAACCATTGTTTCCAGCTGCGGAGTAAAGCACATTCCTCACATTTGGTCCCGTCCTGACTGGGCCCAGGGCTACTGCATGAGCAATCTCTTGCTTGATCTGAACAAAAGCTTGTTGCTGTTCAGGCCCCCAGTGGAAATCGTTCTTCTTGCGAGTCACCAAGTAGAGAGGGCTCACGATCTGACTGTACTCAGTAATGTGCATCCTCCAAAAGCCTATGGCACCTAGGAAAGCTTGTGTTTCCTTTTTGTTGGTAGGTGCAGACATGGCTGTGATCTTGTTGATTATCTCTGTGGGGATTTGGCGACGGCCATCTTGCCATTTGACCCCCAAGAACTGGATTTCTTGAGCTGGTCGCTTAACCTTGCTTCTTTTAATGGCAAAACCAGCTTTCAGCAGAATTTGGATAATTTCCTCTTCTTTCTTGAAGACCTCCTCTGGTGTATTCTCCCATATGATGATGTCATCAATGTACTGCAGATGCTCTGGAGCCTCACCCTTTTCCAGTGCAGATTGGATCAGTGCATGGCAGATGGTGGGGCTGTGTTTCCACCCCTGGGGCAGTCGGTTCCAGGTGTACTGCACGCTCTTCCAGGTGAAGGCAAACTGAGGTCTGCACTCCGCTGCCAAAGGAATGGAGAAGGCGGCATTGGTGATATCTGTGGTTGCATACCACTTTGCTGCTTTGGACTCCAGCTCGTACTGAAGCTCTAACATGTCTGGCACAGCAGCGCTCAGTGGTGGCGTGACTTCATTCAGACCACGGTAATCCACCGTCAGTCTCCATTCTCCACTGGACTTACGCACCGGCCAAATCGGGCTGTTGAAAGGTGAACGGGCCTTACTGACCACCCCTTGGCTTTCCAGTTTATGGATCATCTCATGTATGGGAATCACAGAGTGTCTGTCAGTGCGGTATTGCCGACGGTGTACTGTTGCTGTGGCAATTGGTACTTGTTGTTCTTCTACTTTCAGCAGTCTTACAGCAGAGGGGTCATCTGAGAGACCAGGCAAAGTATTCAACTGTCTGATGTCTTCTTTCACCACTGCGGCTATCCCAAAAGCCCAACGATATCCTTTTGGATCTTTGAAATATCCATTCTTGAGATAGTCTATGCCGAGGATGCATGGGGCCTCTGGGCCAGTTGCGATAGGGTGTTTTTGCCACTCATTCCCAGTTAAACTCACTTCGGCCTCTAATACAGTCAGTTCCTGGGACTCTCTTGTTACTCCTGTAATAGAAATGGGTTCTGTTCCTACATACCTTGATGGCATCATGGTACATTGGGCCCCAGTGTCAACTAATGCCGTATATTTTTGTGGGTCAGATGTGCCAGGCCGTCGGATCCACACAGTCCAGTAGATCCAATTGTCCCTTTCCTCTTCCTGGCTAGAGGCAGGGCCTCCCTATTCCTGGTCGTCGCATATGTTGTTCTCTTCTTGTAAATGAGTTGCTGAGATTCCTTCAAGAGGATCAGTCATATCATCATTCCTGTAACGTCTGGAGTTCTGTGCACGAGAGACCGGAGCAACACTGATTCTAGATGAGCTTTTTGTGGTAGGTATTTCTCTTTTCAGTTCACGTACCCGGGCTGCTAAGGAGGAGGTGGGTTTTCCATCCCACTTCTTCATATCTTCTCTATGCTCCCGAAGAAAAGACCAAAGGTTACTTCGGGGTGTGTATCCTCTCTCCCTGGCTGGGGGACGCCTGCTCCTAATCGCAGAGACTCCCGTCAGCTCTGGTGAGATATCATAAATTTCTTCCTTAAGTTCTTTTTTTAGTTTCTGATGGCCTTCTTCAATTAAGTTCCTGACTTGCTCAGCCAGTCTTGTTTCCACAGATGAGACATGGGCACGAACTGGCGCGGTGACAGTGTCCTTGTAAATCCTTAGTTTATTAGCCAGGACACCCACCTTGTCCTCACCTTCTCTCTATTGCAGTGTTGCCAGGTAACGTGAGTACATCTCTGGTCCAAGCCGTGCAAATCTCAACCACATCCGTGATGTGCACTGGACATCATCTGGGCTCTTAGGAAATCTCTCATCTTCTGCAAAAATGATCTCCAGCACAGCCAATTCCCTTAGGCATCGGATACCTTGTTCTATTGTGTTCCATTTTCCTTGGTGCACTAGGAGGTCTTCTTTACAAAGGTATCTGTCTTTTATATTTGTTAGCAGTCGCTGCCAGAGGCTGAGAGTTTCTTGGGTTTTTCCAATTCCTTGGTCAATGACCACATCCCGGGACAGTGATCCCAGTTGCCTGGCCTCAGTTCCATCCAGAATGGTGTCATTGGCTGCAGCATCCCAGATGCGGAGCAGCCAGGTGAGGATGGACTCGTTGGTCTGGCGGGTGAATTCTCTTCGCAGGTCACGCAGCTCACCCAGAGACAGAGAGCGGGCGATGATCTCTGTCTCTGTCTTTTCAGCTGAGTGCAAAGGTCCTGCTCCATCCTCGTCAGTCGCTATGCGGACTGATTTGCTCCTTGATTTCTTCTTCTGAGTGGTGGCAACTGCTACTGGTTTAGGCTGTTCTGGTTCAGTGACAGTTTGTGTGGAGATGCTGACAGCACTTTTGGTTTTTTTCTTTGTGACAGTCTGTGTAGTTGTCGATGCTATTGCTTTGCTTTTTTTTATTTTTTTTACTTCTTTAAGAACATGCTCCAACACATCATGCAGTGTTTTGATTCTAAGCGTGGTGCGGGCCGTACAGAGAAAACCAAGCAGGACTAACAAGCACATCATGCTGTCATTGGCATCCAGAGGGTACTCAATATTTTCAAAAACTGCTGTGTCATTCCTGAAAAGCTGGAAAAAATCATTCTTTACTCCTCCCCACAGGGGTTGGGTGAGATTGTTGAGGCTCCAGACGTAGCATCCTAGACTAGAACAAGAATACAAAACTGGGTATATATTCTGAATAATGTTCATTGCCTCAGATTTTATCAAGCAATGGACATAATAGACCAGTAAAGCAATTTTAGTACCATATCCTGGTCTACGCAGGAGTATTAAGGCCGGCAAATAGTGCCCCACGTTCGGAAAAATATAGAGAGATAGGTATAGGACACATGTAAGCATGTTGGGCATCATAACAGACAGGTGTCTTCTTCAATAAAATTGTAATTTCTGACTTTTCTTGTTGCCTCTGCCGCACGTTGGGCGCCAAAAATATGTTGTGGTTTGAAAACAAACCAAGTAAGAGGCTCTAAGTCAGAAATAAAATTTAATGAGAAGAAAAGGAAAATAAAATAGAATAAAATAAAATAAATACAAAAAAGAAAAAAAACCACTGACAGAGTCAGAATACAACCTGATCAGGGTGATGGAAACAGTCCAGACGAGGTGGTCTTCTTGAAACAGAAATCTTGTAGAAAGGTCTGGTAGCTCCGGTCCTCTGGGAATCCAGTGGGTAAGGGCTGCTTCTACTGTCCCAAATCTCAGCTTATATCCAGGTGAGAATGCTTGGCTCTTCCCCATGGGCGGAGCATCTCACAATGGGATGATGAGTCATGGAAGAGGGCCTTGATGGCCCATTAAATAGAGAGATAACTCCCAGAGGGAGTTATCTCTGAGTCATGCAAAAGGCATTGATGGGCCATTAACTGAAGATGGTGATAGAATACATCCTAAACTACAACCCAGGACAGAGAGGAGCTTAGACAATCATGTCTTAAAATCTGTGTTGAGTGAATTTGCCAGGAATGTTACTGATAATGAATAATACACGAGGATGTAGACTCAGCCTTCGAAATTTAAAAACATTAAATTCACAGTTCTGCTGCTCCCTACTCTTGTACTTCCTTCTCCTCCCTAAGTGCTGCAGGGTAGAAATGGCAGGATGGGTTGGGGAATGATTCCTTTGCAGCCATCTGTGCTTATTACTGATCTAATAACAACTGCACAATCCTCTCTTTTGGAGTTAAATCCGTCTTTATAAATTCACAGACATAAACATACTTTTCTTCTGCACAGCTTCATGCATTTTGAGTTTGCTTTTTTTGTTCTATTTCAATTTTTTTAGTTTAATTATTTCATAACTAACTCTCCTGTAGTTGCAGGAGCAAGCAATATGTTGCCAGGAAGTAGTTGATAATGTTTAATAATTCCTGATTACATTACTGTTCCAGTCCATAATCATGATTATACAAATGTTTCTGGTGCTGTTTTTCAGTACAAATCCTCATTTTCAGTTTCTTTCCTCTCCTTGTTGACAGTGTGTTGTTCAGAATACAAGAGAAACCGACCTATTTGCTGATTTAATTAAAGATGTCAGTGAAATCCTTAAGGTTTGCCTGGGAAGGAGCAGATTTACTTGCTGCTTTTATGCACACTGTGGGATTTAAACATTTTGAGAATTGCATTGGTGATTTTTCCCAGAAGATAAAGGAATGGATTAAGTGAAGTAGTTCCTGACTATGATTGGTCTGGTTTAAACACTTAAAAACAACTTTAAGAAATAAGAAAACACAAAACACATTTTCAAGTAGGGATTTAACTTCCCCCCACCCCACCCCCCACCCCCCCCACCCCCTACTCCCCAGTTATGTTTTTATTCCAGCTTTGGTGTCTCATCGTGAACTATCAAAGTGGGCTGGACCTGAGGTGGTGTCTTGGTTTGAAAGACAGGTATCTGCTAGGGAGGGCAGGGCCTCCCTAGAAATGGAGAATTCAAATCCCCTCCCTCCAAATTAGTATAATTTAGAAAATTAAAGTGGCTTTCAGGCAGAAGTATGGGGATAGGAATAACAGTTCTTTACTAGTATGTATAACAAGGCAAACAAACAACGACTACAGCACTAATAGTAAACAGAACCAGGAACCTCGAGGGGCTTTGCTTCACAAAGCCTGGGGCAGTCTGATCTCGGTGCCCCTGCAGGACTCCGAGAGCACCAATCTGGAATGATGGAAAAATCCCGGGCTGTTGGATGAGTTCAGAAACTCTGTTGGTGGTAGCTGGAATGGCAGGAATGTCCCGGCAGGGCAGGGCAGTGCGGGGGCAGTGCGGGGCCACAGTGTAGCAAAAAGCCTCAAAGCAGTGCCGAAGAAGCGACAGCGGTGGGACAGGACGGGCCCAGCAGGGCAGGGGGAGGCGAGCTCAGAGTTCCAGGGCACACAAGCAGATGATGGTAGATTTCTCAGGACCCGCAGCATGCAACAGCCTGGCCATCCTGTCTCCCATGCTGAGAACAAAAGAAGCGAAGCTGCCCCCTGCCCTGTCCTTTTTCCTGCCCCAAAACTTTCATTATCTCCCCCTCTTGACTTTTGGCCACCTCTTTGTTTTGGTCAAGCACCCTTAAGCACCAAGTACCTAATCTCCTAGCAACTTTTTGGGAAAAATTCTGTAAGTAAAAAAGGAACAAACCTAACCCCCAACAGGTGGGATATCTGTTCTTGGAACAGTAGCCCAGGCAGAGGACAGATGTCTGGAGGTGAAAATACAAAAGGCCTAAATCTGAAGGAACAGCAGGAAGAGAGAAAAGGGAGATGAGAAGGGGAGGGAAGAAAAAAAAATTTAAACAAAACAAAACAAAAAAAACCCAGAGGTTTTCAGCCTTTGGATCAGTTATTTGCTCTTTGCAAACAAAGTGGGCTGGGAGTGCTTTAAACTTACTGAGGATTTGCTGGCAAAGCAGCTCTATCAAAGGCTCCCACCTGTTGCTCAGTTGTTCCTGGCACTGCTGCTGCTCCTCTGGATCCAGCCAGGGATACACCCGGGCCACCACAGAAAAGCTGTCCTGTCTCCTTTTCCAGTCAAACACCTGGGTTCTCCTCTCTGCCTTTGTCTCAGGCAGATGAGCGGCCAGCAGCAAGGAATTGCTGCCAAATTATTCCTGTCATGGTCGTTTGGAGAGGCAGAGGTGGAGTTGGCATAAATCAAAATACTCACATAGCTAAACCAAGCTTAACTCTGTCCTCCTTTATGCCATCAGTGTTAAAAATGGGCCAGGAGACCTGCTCCTTTGAAAGGCCTTTATTAGTCAGCTCTTTCAAGGGGGAACTCGAGGGCTCCCAACTCGGGCGGCCGCTGAGGAGGAGGTGCCGGTCGAATCTGCTGCTCTCGCCACAGAGTCGGGAGTTCCAGCCTCGCGGGAATCCCCAGGAACTCAACTGGGCTCGTGTGATCTAGGGGTGTCACCTTTGCTCAGTCTTTTTCTGGTCATGGCGAGGCAGCAGAAGCAGAATCAGTCCCTAGGTAGCTGAGGGTCTTCTCGGTGTTGTAGTGTCTCCCTTTTATCTGGATTTTGTGCTGGGTCGCAGCTTTTGGGTCCATTTGCCGGCAACTGCACTTTGGTTTGGAGCGGTGCACCATGGAAGTCCTTGGATTTTCCTATTAGGCGGGGCCGGCAGTTCGAGGAGCCGGTGGGAATGGCGACAGTCTAGCCCGATGGAAGGGGAAGGGAACCCGGGGTTTTAGGGGGGTGTGTACAACTTGGAATAAGGTTTTGAGGGTACAAACTTTGGTACAAACAGCATAGCTTTCTTAACAGACAGGGTACAACTGGCATAATGTTTTAAACAGCATAACCTTCCTAACAAATGACAGACTGTGTCAAAAATGGGAGTTTCTTACATTTTATTCATTTCAATCAGCTCCTACAGCACCAGCTGCACCGGGTGAAGACAATAAAACGCCCTGCTGAGCAATCAGAAGGTATCAATTTAACACCTAAACGATTTATTAAAAATAAGTATATTGATCTAATACAGATATCCAACTATGATGGACAAAGACTCTCTAACAGTTTGAAGTTAGAAAGTGTATGTTTATTACGACGCCGGGCAGCGTGAGGGATAGCTCCCAAATACACACGTGCAATTTACAGATGCTCACAGGGTCTTTTTATGTACAAAAGTGTTGAATACCCAAAACACAAATGCATATTCATAACTCTGGTCCATCCCATTCCCCGCTTCGTATGGTAATTAGCCAAAAAGCAATTAAGCATGCGTAGTTTGTTCTTTGAAATGAGTCGGTGGTCCTTCTTATGGGGTGGGGTCTCAAAATGATGAAGTAAGATGCGTCTTCCTCGCTTTGACTTTTTAACCTTTTAGTGTTGCGTGACAACTGAATCCTGTTTTCTCAAGACTATCTGATTTATGATTATATTGTATTCTTAGAGTCTATTGATTAGTCAGAAAACACAAACATAAGTTGACAGGCCTCCTGATTTATCAGTTCCTTAAATTCGGCTTCTGTTAACAAAGGGAAGTTTATCTGTCTTACCTCAGCAATATCTAGTTTAACTAAAGTCCTTAATTCTTCAAAATTAATGTCTCATAAACTTATGCTTGTGGTCCAGAGAAATGAGGATCACTGTATTAACATAGTTCCTGTCAAAACAGTGATATGGGAATTCTTGAGAGTAAAAAAAGCCACCCAAGGCTTTACAAGCAGTTTTGATCCAAAGCAGACGCAATAACACTACACATGAAGCAGAATCTGTAGGAAATATTAGACTAATCTTATAAAATATTCCAACCATGCCTATCAAGGAACATTAATAACAGTGTTATTGACAGAGTATTCATTTAAAGTCATTCTGTTGGATACAATTAACATTTAGATGGGAGACAGTTATAGGTACTCAGATGATATATATGAAAGAAACAATGACTCATCCCTCCAGCAGGATCGGCACCAAACCTCACAGCAGGGAAACTGCATTTCTTCCAGCTTTGAAAAAGCTTCCGTGGACCTTCCTGAAGAAATCAGCTTGTTCTTCTCAGAGGGATTGCTCTGCTCTGTTTCCTTGTTGAAAGAGCAAATTTCTGTGGCATTTGCCAAGGGCTGGATGAATGTACACAGAGCAAGAAGAGGCATTGCAGGGGAACAGGATGGACAGCTCGGGTCTGGAGGACTCTGCTGTGCTCTTCTGCCAGGGTCTTCTTCTTAAAGCTGTTTATGTAACTAAATTAATTGTTACATCATCCACAGAAACGTCAGCAATTGATGAACCTCTGTGCAGCCAGGGTGAGGGCAGGGATGTAAAAATCAAGAGTACACCATAAATTGTCTCTTACCAGCACTCTCCAATATCAAACCAGACTGTTAAGACCTGGATGGAATATGAACAGGATGCTGGAAGGACACATTCCAGCAATGGTTTCCTGAGATTTGCAATGTCTCCAATCAAATAATGGGGCTTGGATTGGTCTCATCTGCTTTTAGTTCTTTCAAATTTAGTCTAGGCCTGCTCTTGACTGAGAGAAGCTTGGCCTGGGAGCCCTTCATTGTGGACAGCTTCAGGTCCCTTATTTTTGGAAGGCTGAAATGTTGTCTGAATGCAACATAAAAGCATCAGTGGCAGCCACCAGCCCTTCTATTAGTGAGATCACTAATACACTTTCTTCTCCACATCTCTACCTACCTGGAGGTCTCTTGTCCTGGGTTGTAGTTTAGGATGTATTCTATCACCATCTTCAGTTAATGGCCCATCAATGCCTTTTGCATGACTCAGAGATAACTCCCTCTCTCCCTCTTTAATGGGCCATCAAGGCTCTCTTCCATGACTCATCATCCCATTGTGAGATGCTCCGCCCATGGGGAAGAGCCAAGCATTCTCACCTGGATATAAGCTGGGATTTGGGACAGTAGAAGCAGCCCTCACCCACTGGATTCCCAGAGGACCGGAGCTACCAGACCTTTCTACAAGATTTCTGTTTCAAGAAGACCACCTCGTCTGGACTGTTTCCATCACCCTGATCAGGTTGTATTCTGACTCTGTCAGTGGTTTTTCTTTTTGTATTTATTTTATTTTATTCTATTTTATTTTCCTTTTCTTCTCATTAAATTTTATTTCTGACTTAAAGCCTCTTACTTGGTTTGTTTTCAAACCACAACATCTCTCCGCCCAACTGGGTTTTGTGCAGCTTTAGAAGATGCTTGGTCAGCTAGAAATAAGAGCCCAATCAACCAAAGTTCAGAAAATCTGGAGTTGTGACAGAAATTTCCACCATAAACAATCTCTGCACCAGCAGTCACTGTGTTGGTAAGTAAGACTATCATAATTTTATTTAGAGAAAATGGTACTATGTTGTATTTCTCTGGGGAATGGTTTTTCCCCAGGACCCCTGAAGCCTGTAACCATGTAGTTTGACCCTTCCTTCCTTTCTTGACCCAACTGGCTGAGGTCCAGCCATCCCTCCTGGGCAGGAGCCTTGATAAGGCCCTGTTCTTCCTCTTTCTTCCTGTTGCCCTCCGGCCTTCCAACGCTCCAGCGATATTGCCCTCCAACCCTCTTGCCCTCCTTCTGGGCCTCTCTTGCCCTCTGGGCCTCCCGCCCTTGTCTCCCCTCCTGGAATAAACGTCTTGGATCAACCCTGGGGGTAAAAGCCTCTTTTGGATCTTTTGCCCTATCCCTGAAATATTCCCCCAAAGCCTCCCAAGAAACTGAGCTAGCCCCGGGGGGCTGTGGGGGATTCGTTTCAGTACTAAAATAATTAATTGGAAAAACATTGTTTTATATCCCAAACAAAAATTTTAGATGACATGTTGCCACAATAAGAAGACTTGCAAGTCTGGAAATGGAGTTATCTCCAACCCTGCTGCCTTAAATCTGCTCCATAATAGCCTGGTAGTAGTTTATTTATATTAATTTCATACTGTATATTTTGCATTTTTGTGGAAATGCCTAGACCATGCATATTAAGCATTTAAGAAAATTGATCTGCTTGAGCAGTGATAACATTTGCAGAATGAAATCCTCATAATAAGAGAGATGTTTGAAGAAACCATGTTAAAAGGTGCTGAAATGTTCTTGAAGAAATGCCGCATGTTGCTGTGGGCAGTAATGAAACATTTCCATATAAAGTACTACATAAACACACAGAAAATGTAGACATATGTTAGCAGATTATGCGGTGTGAGAGTGATAGAATAGTGATGATTATTTGCAAGTGTTCATGTTATCAAAGCTGAAGGTTATCTCCTGGTCCCGGACCCTATATGTAAATAATTAATATGCATCTTCAAAGCCATCAAGCATAATATACATCCAGCACTCCTGAAATACTGTAGGGTTTATTGATCTGCAGTGTAGGACAGTAAATTTTAGTAGATTTATGCTCAGATTTTGGTGAACATATGGCTTAAGACAGGCAAGTTTGGAATAAAGTTATTCATATTATGCACACTTGCACATGGTTCAGGATTTGCAAGTCAGGGAGTGGTCAATATGCAAAAGGTGAAGTCAGATATACACTACCCACACAGAGGGAATTTTCTATGAATAGCACAGAGCTCTTCTATCAGCAAACCAGGGAATTCAGATCTTTGCATCCATCTATCAAATGCTTCCCGTGAAACTGTCCATCTGTTATATAAATAGTTCTGTTCTAAATATCTGTTTGTGTGAGGGTAACCTACATATTTTCACAGCATGCTGCACCCAAAATAGCACCTCAAAAAAGAAAAAAAAGAACATAACAATTTAAGATCCAGCAGTAATTTCAGCTTGAGAGTATGATCTTAGTGGACCTTTGGTTGGAGTTTTCTTCTAAGCCTGTCCTAAACCCTTGAAAACCCCTTTTTTTCATTAGCGTCTTTTGCATTTCTCCTTATATAAAAAAATCGGTGCATTGCTGCTGTTCCAGGACCTAAAAGCACAACGGTGAAATCAGGTAAGTTGGTTAAATATTTCTACTGAGATTCTTGCTATTGTTTTCCTAATGAGCATTTTCTCACACCCTTTTCTGTTTTTTTTTTTTTTTTTTTTTTTTTTTTTTTGTTTTTGTTTGTTTGTTTGTTTGTTTGTTTTTGGTTTTGGGTTTTGTTTGTTTGTTTGTTTGTTTGTTTTCCCCAAAATGTTTGCTTGAATTAAAAAACAATCTCTGTACTCCAAAGTGGAAAATCACTTCAGACTCGTTTCTGAATAGTGCTGAGAAATCCCTCTTTGCATATCTTTAAACATGTTGCTCCAAGAGAAACAGGCATTTGTAACTCTAAAACCTTCATCAGCCTTGTAACTTTGAAATAAATAGTTCTTGAAAGAATTCAGTACTTGCCAGGCCTTCACTTGTGTGCACTGAAGCTGTAGAAATTCAAGCAAAATAGACTTTATGATCTTTGTCTCTTTAATAGACGTTGTTTTTTCTTCACAGAATTACTTCACCATTTTCCACTGCAGAAAGATCAGAAAGAGAAAAATCAGATAAATTTTTTTATAAAAAATCCTTATTTAGTTTCTGGGTGCCTTTATCCATATACATATATATATATTTGTTTATTTACTAAATACTATGATTGGAGTTAAATATTGGACAAAAACAGCCCTCAGTCATTTCCTTTGGTTCTGGGTCAGGCCTGTTCTTGCATAAACCGAAAAAAAAATTAGGTTGATGCAGGATAGATTAATTATGTTATAAATAACAAGTAATTTCATTAAAAATGCCAATTTATTAATAGAATTTTGTGAAATAGAATTTTATGGGAAAAAGCCAAAATCAATCAGACAGCATGGACCCCGGGATCGATGCTGGGTGAACCTCAGGTGCAACTGCGAGCCGTATCCTCCCTGGTTCACAAATCCTGCCCGCGCACAGTCCAGTTTTATACAGTTTTTCTTGCTCAAGGCAAAAGTTGCCTCACCCCATTGTCCACTCTGCGGGTGTTTCAAATTCATATTTCTTTTCTTTCCCTCTGATGGTCTGATGACTGGGATTCCGGACAGAGCTGATACTTCTGATTAGATATAGGGGAACTTGGCATTCACATGCCCACTAGTCCGATTGTAGATAAGGTTCCAATCAGGCAATGATCACCGAGTCATTAGTAATCTTATCTCAGGAGAAGGCCCATCTCCTTCAGGAAACTCCTTCTTTTATTTTGTAGATGGAGTTATCCTAAACCTGGAAACAATTCATAGTTGCACCATACTTTTATTTCAAGGAGACAGAGGCATTTGATACAGTGTATGTTTTTACAGGATATTTATCTAGAAAGAACGAATTAATTCCACCATGATTATAACAATTATAAACTATAAAAGGCATTATAGTATAAATTTGCTTTTCATACCTTAGTGCATTTGCTTATCAATCCAAGGAGTGTCTGTGATTTTTTTACCACTTATATACTGTATTTATTCTGTATTTACAGTGTGTTGTGTTGAAGGCACAGCTGCGGAGTCCAATCTTTGTCCATGGCTTGGGAAGATGGATCCGATGTTGGCAACATTGATGGAAATTCCAAAGAGAGAGTTGAAGGGATACTTGTGGTGCAAAGAGGGTCTGCAAACAGAATAATCCAGCCCATCTCATTGTTCTCCAGGCCCACTTCCCATGAGGGATGGGGAGGAAGTGCTGGCATGGGCTCCTGAAGAACCCCAGTGCCCCTTTCTTCCACAGCAGTGAGGGCAATGACAGGTCCTCACTGAGATAAAGGGAAAAGGGTATTCTTCTATTTCATACATAATTTGCTGATCAATGACGATAGTACATCAACAGTTGGTTAACTTGTTAAAATTTAAACAAATTAAATTAAAGATTTACTAAATTTCATTACTAGAAGCCCTTTCGAAAGGGGATGCATTAAAATCTGGAAACTAAAGACCACACAAGTGTATTTTCCAGCTATCCCTGTTCTCAGAAACTCATCCATCTCCTTTCCAGAAAAGAGTTAAATTCCAGGATAAGTCTCTTCTTCTTTATTAGCTCTTTATTAGCATTGGGTTAATCAGGTCAGGCAGAGTAAAAACTCATCAGAACCATCAGCTAAAGATCAGAGGAAGCCATTTTTACTTTTGAAAGTTACATTTCTTTTCTTTTCTGTTTTTTTTTTTTCTTAATAATTTCTGTTCCTCCTATTGTTGTACAGGGACAGATGTGAATGAATTCCTTAAAGAAAATTTGTTCTTATGGCATTCTGGTTCAATTTTATTTGTCCATGCCCATCCTCAAAGATAGTAAACAGATAATATTTATAGGGAGATTTTATGACCTGTTTACTTCAGATCCTTTTTTGTATTTATAAAAAATGCAGAGAAACCAAACTAAGTGATAAAGCAGCAGCTATAGGTGCCTTTTTAAATTTGGGCATTCAGTAAATATCGCTCTTCTGGAACAAAAAAAATCAAATTGAGAAAATATTTTAAAATATTTTTAAAATATTTTTAAAATATTAAAAATCATTCTGGTAACAGCCTAGTAGGGTAGATAATATTGGTAGCTATTGTAAAAGCTGTTTCAATGAATATTTCTAATAACATATATAAGCCATATAATTTTAGCAAGACTTTTCCATATTCCCATAGTGACCCAGGCTCTGCAGTGGTTTAAAATGCTGCTTTGGAGCTAATGGCTTTGGATTTTTGTGGTTGAAAGGATCCTTGGCTGGATCCCTGAGGGCTGTATCTCTAGATACCACTTTGGGGCTGCTTTAACCCTGATGCTTAAAAGTCCGTGATATTTATTTTTGGTAGGATATATGTGCGCTTAAAGGATTTGCTCCATTTTTTGTAGAAAATGAGCAATCAGTAAATCGATGGACTTTTGGTGCAGCTAGGCCTAACCTTAGTCTCAGACTTGGACGATGGTTTATGTCTAATGGAAGCATCTATACAAATTTATAAATGAATATTGAATATTGATTTCATTGGTGTTCATTCAGCAGCTCTCAGTTACTGAGGATGTGTTGTGGGGAAAGGGTCTCTCTTCTTTGCACAGGGAAGATTGTCTTAACCTCAAGCAAGGAGTCTCAAACCTTGGGAAACCCCACTCAAGAGAAGAGTCCCTGGTGGGCAGCTCAGATGTAATTTAAGAAGAACTCTAACTGGACTCATCCAAAGTTGGTAAAAGGTTTCTCTGCTTTGAGGAGCAACCATGAGTCTCAGCTCCAGGCTTCACCCAGGCTGGAATATTTATGGAATAAAGTGGTTGTGTCTCAAGTTGGATATGATGGGAAAGGAATGATGAGCCTCTTTGTACCCACAGCTTTGTTCTTTGAGGAAAGAGCACTGGAAAAGCCACCTGCCATCCTTCTATTAATGGTTTGTGTTCCATGCTTACATGTTCTGATGTTCCTGGGGTCACTGCTCCTCTGGGGGTTTTCTTCAAGAATTCTTCAAGCTTTTCTCCTTTGGAGAAAAGGTCTTTGGAAAAGACATTTGGGTCTTTTTCTCCTTTGGAGGCTGCACCAAAATCCTACTGCTTTTGTTGAGGGGTCAAATGTCACCTACCCCAACAGCCAAAATCAGAGCATGGTACCGGGAGTGCTCTAAGAGCACTTTGGGGGAAAAAAATAAATTCACCAGTGCTTATTCACCTTCTAGAAAGTCCAGTTTGGTCCTTTCCAATGTTCTTTGATGTGCAGGAAGCACTTTGCTGTTTGACCAGCTCTCAGAAGAGTTTCCATGCTCAGCCCTCGGTGGAGCAGGACACCTGATCCATCCAGCACATCCCTTTAAACCAAGTCTCTGCCATCTGTTTCAAACTCTAATTACAAATGCAAAATAACACAATTCGTAATTGCATCATAGAAAAAGTAAAATATAAGTGATTTAAATGCATGTGTGTGTTCCTTATCAAGGCAACATTAATCTGTTATGTTTTACTGTCTTTTAGAAACTACTCCAGGGTGAAATCCCTCTTTGTGGAGGGAAGAAAAATAATTTCACTGTAAGAAGACAGTTTTTGAAAGGTGTTTTTCCAGGTTATATTGCACTTTATATATTTGTCTCTTTAAAAATTCTCTTTCTTCTGCCGAAATAGCAGCATTGATGGGATGGGTGGTTTGTCCAGATGAGTCTGTTGTCTTCCAACACACAGCTTGGAGAATCCTTTAGCTGACCAGGCTCTTTCCTGGATTCCCAAATCATCAGCCATGTGCTACTGCTGCTTCCCTCTTTTTATAGATCTGTATTTATTTATGTCATTGTGTTTGCAGGATTTTTGTTTAACCTATAGATGGACAATTCCATCCAGTTCACTTCCTTCCTGAAGCAAAGGATTGTTTTAAAAGCAACCTTTAGTTATCCCATCATGGAGCTCTTCTAGTTTTCCCATGCTGGGAGATGACATCACCTATGTACCCAGTTAAACTGGGCTTTCTAAATAATTACATTAATTATGGTTTGTTGATTTGTGTTTAAGGTGTTTGTTAAATTCCATTATCACTAACATGTGAGTGCCTAACTTTTGATTTCCCTCATAATTTTTATTTCTGTTCACCAGCCACATTTCTCGGTCTGGAATAGACCATCTTTGATTTCTCAATATCTTTTTGGCACTGAGATGGCCCAAACCAAACATCCCATGCTTTGTAGACCTCCCATTTTTCTCCATCCAAACCTTTACCTTTACCAGAGATGACACCTCACTCTGCAAGAGGAGCAAACTAAAACTTTCTTCCTGAGGAGAAATTATTCCCAGTGAGCAGCAACTGGGGAGCATCAGAGTGGCTTTCTGATCTCAAGTTTGCTGGTGAGCAATGAGTACTTTAAATGCAGCATTTTATGAGCTTGTGAGTTCTAAAACATTTGGAGCCTTTCTGGCAAGCAGAATCCAAGTCCTGTGACGTGTCATGGCGTGGGCTGTGTAATGCATGTACTTGGAGCCTACACACAGCCCTCAGTCCTGAGCTTTGTCCTCCCTTCCCCTCCTCTCCAGCCTCCTTAAAATAACAGTCCAATATATCAAGGGATTGAACTTCATGGGTTTTGAATGGAAGCTGAAGAATTTGTTTTCACTCTGACGTGAAAGGAACAATTAGCAAGGGCACACACCCTTCTCATCAATGGGAGACTTTAATTTCCTTGAAAGGCTTTGGACCAGGATCTAAAAGAGCGAAGACTTACTCCTAATAAAGATGCCTGAGTAGGGATGGAAAACTGTTAATCAGACACTCCTGGCACACTGGATGGTAAAACAAAACCATCAGCACATGCCCTGCCTTCCCTCCAACCTTGCCATGGGCAAAGGGATGATTTTACCACTCAGGAATCCTGGAGGATAACTGGTGGTTGTTAGGATTCTCACTTCTAGTGCCTGTTAGAGGGTAACAAATGCAGCCTGTTAATTCAATCTCGTGGCAAACACCTGGGAGAGTCCTTGTTTTGGTCAGCTGTGGGAAGGAGAGGGAAGTGCCAGTGGATGGGAGCAGGAGGAAAAGGATGAAGGGAGCTCTGCTGGGCACATCCAGGAGAGTGTGAGGCTACTGGGCTGTACTGGTGCTTACCTGGGGTTTGGGAGGACAGCAAAGCTGAGCTAAGGATGTTCCTATTGTTATAAACATATTAGCCAAATTAATAATTAAAGAGAATTTATTAAATAATCAAAGTATAAGTTTTGAAAAACCCACAATCAAAACAGTGCCGAGCCCGGGGTTGATACTGGGTGATCATAGATTCAGACTCTATTGCTCCGAATCCCCCATGGTTCACAAATTCTGCCTTTGCTGGATCCCGTTTTATACATTTTCCAGCTGAACAAGAGTTTTCTTACTCTTTTGTTGCTCTTTGTTATAAATGATAAGAAGCCAATACAAAATAACAGAATTTATTTAGCAAATTTCAAAAAAAAAATTAAAAGCCACAATAAAATTGGACAACATCGATCGAATGCTGGATGGGCAGAGTGACAGTAACAATGGTACCATCCAACCTCAGCCACACACCACTGGGTCTCGGCATACAGTTTTTGTACAGTTTATTTGCCCTGAGGCTAAGTCCATTGAAAGTCCAAATATTCATGTATCTCTTTATTTCCAAGTGAGGTCTTGAAAGGGGTTCCCGTAAGTATGAAAAGATGATTCAGGAGTCTTCCCGGATCTCGTCTTTGGGGTGCTGATTTGGTCATCCTTTGGATCCCCTATCAAGATTGATATCAGATGTCGAGCAGCGGTAAAGTGGAGGCCCATCCTTGATGAATGGGCCATCTCCAGTCCAGCCATGTCATTTCTGTTGCAAATGTTGTGGTTTCACAGCTTGCACCACAGGTCTTGGAATCTCGGAGATGCCCTGGAGTAGCTTTTTAATAGACCAAATCTTTGGTACACGAATTTATCCATTACATTTACCACACTCTTGTTCCTTTAGCATATTCCTGTATTTTCTTTTCTTGCTGCCGCTCTGACGAAGAGTTTTCCAGGAAGGGATGAATAATTAATTCTTTTTACTGGAATTCGGTTCGGGAATACATGTTTGGCGATGCATATTATTGTAGTTGCATATCGGATGCATATCACTGAGGCGTTGTCAGACAAAAATCCGTTGGAATAAACATTTTTGGAGATGGCTTATCCTTGCTTGATGAATCCCTCCTTTCTAGTGCAAATCACTTCTTCCCTGTTACTGGCTTTGGTTTCACAAATGCTGTAATTTTTAATTCTCTAGCATGAATTATTTTATAATATATATTACACCATCATCCCTGTTCATCAACTTGGTATTTTGTTTGGTAGGCATGGAACTGAAAATACTTCTGGAATTGTAGCTGTGATTTGAATTCTGATGAAGCAAGGAGGTAGCGAGAAGGGCATCAGGAGCTACTTTTTTGGGAATATTTTACTTTATTATGTTGCCAACTCTGCCAGTTTCCAATGTTAGGCAACCTGGTTGTTCAGAAAAAAATCTATTTCTCTTTTCTTTCCTCCAAGTCAGCTGCACTTTGATTTTCTTATCAAGTTGTTCAGTTGTTATGGCCCTGTGGATTTTTTACCAAGATTGGTAAATGAACATTGGGGGTTTAGGATTTTTTTTTTCTTTTTCCTAGATGTAATTTGCTTTTGAAGTTCCCAGGGAACAACTTTGATCAGAAAAACAACAAATCCACTTATATTATGAACTATTTTTATTTGGAGAAAATAGAGTTACAGATCCACCAAGATGAAGTTATTTGGTAACAAGAGATTTTGGGTCTATTCCCTTTGGACTGACATAATCCTGATGGAACCATTACTAAAAGGAATTTATTTTAAAATAATATGATCTGTGCTTAAAAGAAATTTGCCTCAGATAGCCCAGTAAGTTGCTTTTAGCCTGGCTTGTTTATTGTTTTATTTAAAAGCATGTTCAGAACAGACCCATTAACTGGTCATAGTCACTAATTGTGAGCTTGTCTTTTCTTTGGTTTAGAAAGGCTTGGGATTGAGGTAAAAAAAAAAAAAAAAAAAAAAAAAAAAAAAAAAAAAAAAAAAATGGAATACGCAATTTCAAATTGCCAATTTTTCTCATTTTAATATCAGATTTGTTTGGCTTGTTCACGTTATGCAGATGAAGCTGTGGTACCAGAGCCCAAAACCCTGGGAGTGTCCAAAATCCCAGAACCCAGCCCAGGGCTTTCTCTTATAAGCTGAGGGAAAGACATTGGGGTTTGTTCTTCATAATTTCATTCCTTTTCTATTTCTCTGGTTTGCCTGAGCATGATGTGCTCGTGATGCTGCTTTATTTTGTGCCATAGAAAATGTCACCATTTTCTATAACATCATCAGTGTTTTCTTAGTTTTCATGCCACATGAATGCAAATACTGAGCAATAGTTTGTTTCAGCAAGTCCCCTTCCAGTTGGGTATTTTTTGGTTTTGTTGGGGGTTTTTTTCCCTTGGATGCAAGTAGAACTCCAAAAATAGTTATTTTTTTAAAGGTCTGGAACCTGTGATGAGCTTTATTGCCATTGCTGTTTCAGGGCTATAGATTTTCTTTGGGAGGAAATGCAACAAAATATTTGTCAGCATCTTTCCATTACAACCATCAGTCTTGAATCTGCAAAGTGTTGTGTATCATAATTTAGGCTGTAATTTGGTTGTGTTTATCAGATTGTGTTTATAGGAGTGTGGTTGGAGTGTCATTTTAACACACAATGAAGGTTAAAAAGTGGTACTTTATCAGGTAGGTCTCCATCCAAATTTGCTGCGCAAACCTGGCTTGGGTAAATCTCATTATTTTTATTTTTGAGAAATATATAGAAAATAATTTTATTTTTCAGAAATCCATATAGCTTTGGACCAGCCAGTAAGTGAAATATTTTCTAGCATTACATTTTTTTCCCTAAAAGCACTATTTCTGTTAGTTGGAGAATCCTGCTGCCTATCAGAATGTGAAAATAGGTTTCATTCAATTAATGAACTGGAAACAGGAAGACATTACATAGTAAATGAAGTTTACATATGATAATGTTGGATTTGTCATGTAAACGATTGCTTCCTTTCAGCTCCCTGAAAGGACTAAATTTTGCTTTTGTACAGATTGTACAATGCTAATAAAAAGAGAAGGCTTTATGGAAAGTATAACAATAAACTATATCTATAATTCTAATGTGCAGGGGAAAAAAAGGACGATGATATTTTAATACACAAGTAAGATCAGAGGTAGGAAGTGGTGTCAAAAACTAAAGGCTCAATCACAGCTTTGCAACAGACTCCATAGGCAGGGCAGCGTAACAGAGGGAAAGGCTTTAAGCTGAAGGAAGTTTAGATGGGATATTGGGAAGGAATTCCTGGCTGTGAGTATGATAAGGTGTGGCCCTGGCAGAGAGTATCCAGAGAAGCTGTGGCTGCCCCTGGATCCCTGGAAGTGTCCAAGGCCAGGTTGGACAGATCTTGGAGCAACCTGGGATAGGGGAAGGTGTCCCTGCCCATGGCAGGGGAGGAATGGGATGGGCTTTATCATCCATCACAAACCATTCCATGATTCTGTATTTCCATAAGTCTTACTTCATCCCTCACCATTTTTGCTGCTCCCAGCTGGACTTTGTTAAATTCTTTCCAGTTACTTTGCACCTTTTTTAAACCACGAGCTCAGGACAGGGCACAACATCCCAGCTCAGCGGTGGTGGGAGAATTACCACAGTGGTCTCATGTAGGATGCTCCTGTTAACAAATCCCTGAGATTACCTTTTCTGGAGCAGTTTTACTCCTTTGTTTGATATGGAGATCATAAGCTCTAAATTGGAATGTGTAATGGAGATCCCTTACTGGCAATTTCCCATTTGCATCTGATTTCTCCTCTCTAAATGTAACATTTTACACTTGGCTTTATTGAATTTCATCTTAATTTCAGGCCATCACTCCAAACTGTTAATATCTTTTCAGATTTTGATCCAGAGTTCCAAGAGTTCTCACCATCCCAGCTCCTCAACATTGCAAATTTTATAAATATAATCTCTTTTCCCTTTAATTGAGTCATTATGAAAATATTGAACAGAGCTGGAGCAAGGACAGATCCCTGAGGAATCTCACCTGAAACTTCCTCCCGCTTTGACAGTGAACCATTGATAGCTACTCCTTGAAAGCAGTTTTTCAGCCAATTGTTCCCTCTACCTCATGGTAATTTTATTTAGTTCTAGACCATATTTTCTTAGTTTTGTGTCTTGGTTTAGATAGACAGGTATCTGCCAGGGAAGATTGGAGTCTCCCTTGGAATGGAGAATGTAAGCCCCCCCCCGCCCCCTTTTTCCAAATTATTATAAATTTGCAATTAAAAGGCTGTCAGGCAAAGGTTTTGGGACTAGGTATAGCAGTTCTTTACTAGGGATATTAAAAATACAAATGTTATAGTACAAAAGAATAAGCAAACAAACAAATAAGAAATCCTAGAAAACTCTGAAAGAGTCAGAAATACAACCTGACACCCTGTTGATCAGGGTGTTGGAAAACAGTCCAAAAGTAAGCCCTCCTGGAGTGGCAGATGTGTTCTTGTTGGAAGCAGAGATGATCCTGTGGAGCCAAGGGTCCAGAGATGGGCCCAGTCTTCCTTTGGGAGTCCTGTGGGAACACTGGATGTCTGGTGACACTTGTGGCTCCTTTTTATCTAGGTGGAATGGTTTGGCTCCTCCTCCCTGGGTAGAGCATCTCACAATGGGATGATGTAATGTGTCATGTCATTGGTGAGCTTTAATGGTCCATTAACAGAAGATATTCCCATGGGGGTAGTGGAAGAGTGAACAGAGACAAGAAACAATGCCCCACCCAGTTTCAACAGCTGGCTTGTTATCAGAAAGGCAGTCACCCCCTCCCTTCTGGAGTTACAACAGATAAAGAAAACAAAACACCTCCCCAAACGGGTTTCAACAGATGGAATAGAATAAACTTTTTTTTTTTTGTTTTTGTTTTTGTTTTTGGTTTTTTTTTTGTTTTGTTTTGTTTTGTTTTTTTTTGTTACAAAACCCAATACATTTTATTATAAGAATGTCATGTGGAACAGTATCAGAAAGCTTACTAATAAGAAGATGTATCACATCAACTCTGTCTCCCTTATCCACAAGGCCAGTTATCCTGTCAAAATGAAATTGGAGGGCTCTGTGCAGGATACTGCTTTTTAATCAAGCCATTTGAGTTATGACCCCTGCAATATTAGATAAATTTTTCAGGAATAACAAACATACTAGGGTTTTTTTTATAGGCTACCACTGTAAAGCAGTTTGCTTGTTAGTTGTTTATTTAAATAATCTGATTATGTGAGATTAACAATAATGATCTGAAAGCCAAAAACCATTATCTGACTGTTACCAAAGACAAAAATTAGGTGTCATCCATAATAGTGTTTTCTTCATTTCAAGCTGATCAGTAGGAAGTGGATTTAGAAATGCTTTAAATCATTTCACATCATTTACTGGTAATCTAACCAGCATGAACTGCATGTACCCTAAGTGCTGATTTTTTTTAAAAGCATAAGAGGAAGAGCAAAAGAACTTTTTATTCTAAGTCATTCTGTAATTTACACATTTTTGTATCAGCCTACTTACTAGTGCCATACATAAGTGTTTCCTCTGAACAGATTTCATTTTTAATTTTCCTGAATCAGTGTTAACCAGGAAAAAGGTAATTGTTGTCAAGAGTATTCAAACTGTCAGAATATCATTCAATCTGAAAGCTGTTAGAATCTGTGCAAAAGTAATTACTGAAACTCTATTCAACTGTAATAATAACCTGCCACTGATGACAGCAATTACTGGGGAAAGTGTAATAGAAATCAAAGGCACATTTTTCTCTGACAAGTACATTTCTAACTAAGGTTTAGATTGGTTGAATAGTGTTGACAATGATGATGTGCTGTATCACTCTTAATCATGGCTGGCATGATGTTACAGTTTGAGCTGCTCGTGCAAGAGGGAGACTAATTGCATGTTTCAGCTGACACTGTCCATGCTCTCTGTGCTCGGGAAGGGAGATGAGGGATGAGCAGAATTTGAGTGTGGTGCCTCCCTGTCTGACTTGCACCCTTCCTAAGCGCAGGGTATAAGCACTGTTGAGTTTGACAGAAAGGCTTCAGGATCGGGATGAACCAGTTTAGGCCAAGTTTCGGTATGAACAAAACACAGAGGGATGGGAAGGAGCAGGGTGGCAGGAGTCAGCCTACTTCTGCCTCCTGGCTAGCAAAGGTCATGCAGAGTCCTTCCCCATAGATTTACCTCCCTAGGAGGTCCAGCTGTCTCAGGAGAAGGTGGTTCTTCAGTGCTTCAAGTTACTAAGAAGTCACTGAAGCAGAGTGGCTGTTATTGTCAGGTCTCAGTGCTGCCCTTCACTCAGACAAAACCCACAACACAAGGTGCCACTAGGGATAATTGCACTAGCTTTGGGGGAATTGTGCTAGGAGAAGATCTGGTCTGGCTTCATGCATTTTTTGGAGAGGGAGGAAGAAAGGGCATCCTTCTTGACAGCATTTATTCATCTGTTGATAGGTTTTGCTCACTTTTTCAACATTTGCTGAGAAGTTTCCTCCAGAACATTTCCCCATTGTGAGAACTCTTCAGGAACAGCTGTTTCAGAATAATTCACCCAGAAATCTGGTTCAGCTCCCCCTATTCAGTATCCCTGCAACAATCCCAGTGTCTGAGAATGAGCTCAGGAAAAGCATCCCTTGGAAGCCATCCTGAGGAAGGCATCCAGAGTGCCACATGTGTTGGTCCTGCCCAGTCATCCCCAAGATTATTTAAAAAACATGTTAACGCATCACAGAAGTTCATTTTAGCAATTTTTTGCTTCCTTTGGGTCTATCAGAATAACTTTAAGAATGGAACTTGTGCAGGAGATGATGTGCAGATCTGGGGCAAAGCTACTGCGGGCAGTTTCAGGCACACCAATGGTCAGGTTTTCATGCAAGAAATTTGGTTCAATGGATTTCTTTAGAGTGGAAGAAACAAGGATAATTGAGTGAAGTTGTGCACTTAATCACATTTCTCTTGTCAGAGCTGTTCTGTTCTTCACACAATTCCACAGTCCATAAGCTCATAGTCACTACAAAGGCCAAAAGTCCTTATTATTTCATGGCAGATCCAGCTATTTCCACCACTGAGACCCAGCAGGAAAACACAGTGTAAAATCTGAGTGTGGAACAGAAAGACAGAATTAAACAGTCCTTCCATGCTCACCAGACAGGCTATATCCATTAAAGATAATCCAAACTGTGTGCAGAATGTTTAACACTTCCAGGAGACTTTTTGAAATGAGTTTTAGGTAATGCCACATCCCAGCAGAATCACTGACTGTCCTTGCAATCCAGTTTCCCCAAGGTATCTCTGAGCTTTTACAAGCCCCTCATGCACATTTTAATGTGTGAGTAGTCCCTGTAGGCTCCTCGGATGACCTTGTGGACTTAAACACATGCCTAATTTTTCATAGAATTGGGGCCTTGCTTGGCTCCAGATAGGAGGCTGCCAGAGGAGTTTATTCCATCATTCTACTTATTGCTCTAATTGCCTGTTTGTTTTCTGACAGCCAACACTACCCAATAATTTTTATAAACAGAAGCTCTTTCACAAAATCTACTAAATAAAAGTAACAGCTCTTGAAAACCAAACTGATTTTAAGGGAAAACTTGGTGTTTCCCCTCTGATTTTCCCATTGATGTTTAACAGTTGCATCAGGCTAGGTCCCTGGTGCTCTGTTACCATGTGGCTCTCTTTTATTATAACACAGCAATAATGTAATTCAGCTACAAACGTGTGGTAAAACACTCCTGGATTTTGTGCACACCTTATTAAATATCCTAACTGCAAAATGATGGGGTCTTTGACAATAATTTCTATAAACTCTGGGTTTCTCACGTGATGGCCTACCTGAATGGGGGTGGTGCTTGCCTGGTTTAGTGAGCGGCTGTGGGCAAGTGTTTGTGGAACCAGGGCTGATTATGAACCTCATGCTGCTGAGCCCTTGCAACTCTAATCCAGCACTTCATCCCCTTGTTGAAATAAAATGTGAGAATAAAACCAAAACCACACCAGGGCCTCCTCCCTGCTCAGAGTTTTCTACCCAAGGGAAGAACAACCTGAGCTACATCTAAACGAGGCGAGGGAAGAGCCTGTGCACGAGCTGTGCTCAGCGTTGCTCTTTGTAGGTCCTGCTTTTTCTCTTGGAAGGTGCAACCACAGCAAGGTGTCCCAGGCACTGTGCCATGCTCAGGGTTTCCATAGGGCTTTTTCCATAGGATGAAAGCACCCAGGCAAAGCAATGCCCCCACAATCATCACTCTGGGGGTGACACTGCTGGTGTGGCCATCAGTCACCCTCTTTATGGGGTGACAGGGGAGCAGAGAGAGTTGGAAAGTCTGATTCCTTACAGAGTTTGTGCACTTGTGCCATTGGCACTTCGATGTCCATGTGGAGAGGTCAGGCAGGGGCTTGTGTGGCTTGCAGGTGCAAATGTGTGAACTCAATATGAAGTGAATTATGACGGAGTTGTGACCTCTCCAATAACATTCATGTAAATTTGTTTGGGAATTTAGGGACATTATTACTGATGGTTTTCCCTTTGCCCATTTGCCTTTCCAACACTACACTTTTAAGAATTCCCCATCACTAAGAGCTTGGAAATGATCAGTCAGGTGTCCCCTGATAAAAACAAAAAGCCAATTACTTGTCTTTTATGGCATATTCTTAAAGGCCCTTATTTTAAACCTTTTCCCTGAAAACCTGACAGCCACATATTTATTATTTTTTAAAAGAGAGCTGAGATGAATGGAGATCATATAGATAACATAAAGAAGCATCAGTACCTGGCTTAGAGATGCATCATTACCATCTTCTCCCAGTGTGAGCACCTCAAAGGGACAATTGTAGGGATGATGGTGTCCAAGGCAGGGATGAGACTCCAGGAGTGGCAGCAAGGACAACATCTGCCTGGGATATTTCTGCCTACCTGCATAATCATGCATAGCTTTCTATTGTTCCAGGAGTTACTCAAGCATATAATAGAGTTTCAATGAGTTCAAACATCCTGTTTTAGATGGTGTTTTAGTGAGTTGTTTTTCTGCCTCAGCATGGATTAGAATGCTTTTCCCTCCTCCAGCACATGGAGAGAGTGTGAAGAAAATCCTGGATTTTAAATGCTGATTATGCAGCTGTATCATGAATTTTAAACTGTAGGAAACAAAAATATTACCTACAATGCACCTTTGATATCTGCTTAATGCCCTCTGTCTGTGGTCAGAAATAACCTTGGGCCTCAAACACCTCTTGCCATGCCCAGATCCTGCATCCACAGGTGGAATTCCAACTTGGTGCAAAGGAACTCGCGAGCAGAGCCAGGGATTCATCCAGGGAATGGCAATGCCAGACAGGTTTTGTACCCTGGAGTGTTACCTGGGAATTTGGTTGCAGACTCGTAATGATGCTTCAAGGAATCTATTCAGTTTTGCTGGGATCATATAAATAGTCATGGGCAGAGATGCTGGATCTAAAGGATCCTGTCTCCTGAGCCCTGTGCCATGTCCTCTGAGTCAGGTCCAATGCAGAAATTGCATATATCCATCGTTCAGAAAAAAAAACCCTCAGAAAAATAAATTCAGAAATCCATATTAATGAAGAAAAATATTTAAAATAATGCAATGACTGGTTTTAGACCTTTGTTGCAGCAAGTATTTTTATTTAAGTACACAAACAATCGATTCATGTGGGGCGGGAATGGGAACATGATTTGTGTGCCAGCTGAGGGAAAATCCAGTGGGATGAGCCGATGGCATCCCCTCTCTGCCAGCCTGCTGGTCCAGGGCTGTGTGCTCACACTCCTAATTCCTCTCAGCCAGGTTGGTTTAAACTGCTTGAACTACTGGTTCCAGCTACTCCAGCTGATTTTTTTCCCTGCCTGGAGAGAATTAAAGCGCTTATTTGAACTCCTTTGCCAACAGATCTGTTCAAAACCTGCAGCAAGCGGCTTTTAATGAGCAGCTGAGGATGCAACTTCTTCCCCAGCACGGGCTGCTCCTAAAGAGTCTATCCATGCATATCCATAAGACATTTGAAGAGACTGCACATTTTTATGTCTCTAAATCACGGGAAAAGTGACTTCGGGTGTTGCAGTGCTTGAATTCACTGGGTTTTTTTTTTTTCTGGAGGATTTTCAACCTGGATTTAGGAGATTAAATCGGTTGTGCACTTAATATAAATGTGTAAATAGTCTTATCTCTGCACAGCAATAATTTAGGCAGCTGTTAAATCATAGGAACACCTTTGGAAGTGAGGTGAGTGTTTAAAGGTTTTCTCAATAGAGATCTAACATTAAAGAGGTATCATAAGTCTTAAAATGTGATTTAAGTATATGGGTGTTCTCCCTAATGACTGTGATAAGATCAGTGAGGGAAGGCAAAGTGTGCCAGATGCAGTGGTGGCTCTGGACAGTGCAGGGATGGATTAGAATTTTCCCATCTCTCTTATTTTCCTTTTTCATGCACATGAAAAGGAAATCTCATCCTTTTCCTCAGGTGAGTAAATGAAAGGGCTGCTCTCCAAGCAGCTGCACACAAATGTTCAGCTTCTTTCTGGGCATTTGGTCACTAGAAGAAAAAAACTTATCTGGTGGGCAGATGTTTGAGAGACTTTTCTAAGCTTTCTCAGAGGGGAAAAAATTTTAAAAATAAGAATAAGCTTGCTAAGGGCTATATGATGCATGGTGGTTTATTAGCCATTGTTCTAGTGTATGAACCAACATTCTGCCTTAATCCATGCAGAGCAGCAAGTTTCTGTGGCATAGGAATCACAGAGCTGGGCTGTTTGTCTTGTTCTCTCTGGTGGACAGCATCCCATTATTGTCACACTCCCTGGTTATGTTTAATGTGAGTAGGATATGAGTACTAAAAAAAAAAAGTCACTTCAGTGGTGCTCTCTCCATTTTTATTCCTGACTATTAGGTCTCAATTTTTATAGCTTTAGCTTGATCTGAGGCTTCATAAAACACCATAAATTGGAGCTTAGCTTTACAGGCAACCAAAATTATTTCATAAGCATGGGATTGCCCCTACTACATCAAATCATGTTTCCTCTCTGAGTATCCTGAAACCCTCAGTTATGGCTCTGGCTCAGTAGCCAGCTAGGAGAAGCCCTGTACAGTTAACTCTTTGCATCTTGGATTGTTTTTGTTTTGGGGTTTTTGGGTATTTTTGGTTTTGTTTTGCTTTTTCCAAGGGGAAGGAATGAAAAAAGTTCTTTAACCAGGTATTTTCTTCCAATTTTACCTCATAGCAGAGTCAGCTAAGAGCAACCTCTTGTCAGCAGAACCATTATCTATAATTCACATGCAGGAGGCAACAAAGTTTTTGGGTGAAATGGCTCCAAACCTGGGAACCTCTGCCCATTCCATCATCCAGCCCTGCAAGCACAGGAGCTGTGTCAGTGACAGTATTAAGGGCTACTAAACTGGCTTTGATGTATTGCTGGGGTTTTGGATGATTTCTAGTTTTTATTATTCCTCTGACTATCATTTGCTATTTTTAACTGGAATCTGCTAATATGGGATACAAGGAGTCTGTCCTTCAGAGGAGACTGCTCCAACAGCCCTTGTGCTCATTGCAGGTGGCTTGTAGAGGGGACAGTGATGATCCCCTGGAATTTGGGAGGTCACAACCACCATTTACACAATTTATCATCCATAAAGGTTCTCTGAAGGCTGGGAGCAGGCACAGGAGCTGCACAGGGAATGGCTCTGCTCCAGGAGCTGCAGCCGAGGAGCTGCAGGGGTTGGACTCAGGGCAGGTGCCACCAAATTGGCTCTGCCTCAGCTGGCAGCTGCTCTCCCCAAATTCTTCTCCTTATTTCAATATTATTCTCTTTAAACATTCCACCTCTCTCCATCTGTGGTCAGGCAACACTCGCTCAGCCACAGGTCCTTCATGGGTCTGCAGCAAGAGATTTTCATGGAATTACAGAATCACAGGCTGGTTTGGGTTGGAAGGCACCTTAAAGACCAGCTGGGGTTTTGTGATGTTTTTCTACAAAGCCTTGCAGAATTTTACAATCACAGAATCAGAGAATATCCTGAGCTGAGACCCTCAGGGACCAAGGAGTCCAACACCTGGCTGATTTTAAGGCTAATTCAATACCTGGGTGTCAGGTAGTGGTGAGAAAAACAGTGAGATTGTTGAGAAAAGAATAGCATTTAATAAGCGCTGAGATGTATTATTCCTTTTTTAACAGAGCTGCCTAAAAACTATTGATTTTGCTGCCCACAGATTTCTAATAATAAAAAATTTAAAGCCTTGCTATCATTCCCCCAAATCAGGTTTATTTCCAGCATGAGTGAACTCAGAAATTCTCCAGTTAGAACTATGGGGATTGGATCCTCCAAATTAACAAATTCTTCTTCCAGTCTAAGAAATTGTTGTGTTCATCTGCATCCTCATCCTGGGAGCTGGCATTGCTTGGTGAGAAAACCCAAAACTGGTTTGTCTTGGTGTTCAGCTGCTTTTCCCTCTGGCTCAGCCACCTCAATTAAGCCCTCCTTATGCATACATATTTTCATAACTCAATTTATAAATATTTTTTGACCAAAATTAGGAGCAATATTTGTTTTATCCTTGCCTGTCACTCTAGTTAACCTCAGGTTAAACTTTTTTTAGGTCAAATCTGGGCTGACAAGTCTTTAGATGCAACATCAAGGCTTCTCACCTGGCCCTTGAGCTCTACTGTTGCAGCTACATCTGTGTTCATTTTTGCTTATAATTTGGTGCTTTATTTTGTCTTCATTTCACCACTGATAAGATGCCCACAAAGACTTTTTGCCAAGCTGCTGGTTTTCCTTGCAGCAGGGTTATCCAGCGTATTGTTGGCAGTGCCTTTAGGGGGAAATATATAAGTTTGAAATCAAGCTTCCAAAAAAACAAACAGCACTTCTGATTAGGATCTCATATTGTTATCCTTCCTGCTTCATTTGTTTTCCAGATGGGTGAAATAAAGGTCAACAACCCTAGGGCAATGAGCTGATTTGAAAGAAATGTGATTTCTGAAAGGGAAATTTGCAAAAAATAGCCATAACCAAGAAATGAGAAACATTTTAAGAAATTGGCAGTTCAGACTAATCTTCCATGCAGTTTATCTTGGTGAATTGGTGATATTTTATTGTCCATGCAAATGTTCTGATAATCTGGTCCTGTTCTTCTTGCAGTGTCTGAAAACCATTTTTCTTTATTGGAATTGGGGTATTGCTGTGGCCATGAACAAGGAGATAAAGAGGGCCATCATGCCCCGAGCTAAAAAAGAGGCACATTGAAGACTGCAACAGCCACGGTTTTCCCGGAGGGAGAAGTTGGAGCTGCCAAGTCCCCAGGTCAGCTGGGAACTGCTCTTGCCAGCATCCATCCCCTCCAGCACCAAGTGGGATGCACTATCCCAGGAGCTGCTCCTGCATCCGTGAATCAGTCAGCGCTTCCCATGGTTTCTCCAGGAGCTCACCCAGCAACCCGCATCCCTCGCAGGGCGAGGAGAAGGAGCTGAGACCCGGAGCAGATCTTTTACACGGCTCGCCCAGCCGGTCGCTCCTGGGAGCCGGGATGTGGGAGCCGCTGCCTAGATCCCGAGAGAGCCTCTTCCCAAAATCCGGGCCATGTCTCCCTCTAGGGGCTCGCGACGAGGATGAAACTCCCCCCCCTCCCCCCCCCCCCCCCCCCCCCTTCCCCTGCCAGAGGAGGCTTCCATTGCACTGTCCTGAATAAAGAGGTTTCAGCTTGTAGGGGCCGGTATGTGACACAGACCCGGTGTGCCCATGGAAAATGCAGCTTAAAAGTAATATTTTAATAACATTTTCTGGGAGAAATTTATTTCCTACCTCCTCTCTGGGCGAGGAGGCCGAACTCTAAGACAGTGTGGTTTTGCTGCGTGGATGAAGGTGGTTTTGTCTTTGTCCCCAGCCTGGCAGTGGTGACACTGCTCCCTCACTGGGTGCCCGTCCCCCTCCTCTGCAGCATCCTCAGGCATTTTGGAGGTGGCTGCCGCTGCCTGCTGGGCAGAGATGCTCTTCCAGAGGTGCTGCTGGGTGCTCTGCTGGTCACTGATGCAGCTGTAGAGCAAGGGCAGGGATGGGGACACAGGCATGGCCTCCAGAGCTGATAGCAAAGAAGAAAATCAGGTGGAACATCAGGCTTTTATTCCAATGTTTGCTGAAATGGGAAACCAGAAGTGTTTAATTGCCATGATACAGCATTTAAACATAACTCATCGAGATGAATCTTGAGTTTCCAGTTTAATTTGATGATTTGTGGACTTTCAGGGTAGTTTGTGTTTTCTGTTTTTCCAGTAACAAGAGCAGTGGGAATTTCCCCATTTAGTCGCCAGGCAGCCATGATAATCATTCTGTGCCACTGTTGACCTGATATTGATCTGAGAGTCTGGGAAGGAGTCTAATAAATAAATATAAATCAATAAATTCAATCAAAATATAAAGGATGGTTTTCCAAGAGTCACAAGTGGGAATTGCAGGAATTGAAAGGCAGTCCTTGTAATTTTAATGACTCGGCTGGTTTTGTGTGAGAATTCAAGTACAGCTCTCAAAGATATCATTTCACTTCGGGGACACAGAGATTCATTTCACCAATTTCAATAATCCAAAATTTAGGCTGAGGCTTCCTCACAGTCAGCTGAGAGCTGGGATGAGTCATGTTCTGGGGGAAGATGTTCATTAGAGGCACTACATCATTGCATGGGATGTCAGTGCCCAATTTTTAGCTGGCCCAAGTTAGGTGCAATTCATCTCATCCCTCTCAGCAATTCCTTCGTGGGCTGTTGCAGCATCTCCCCGAGGGGTAACAAAGAATCCTCTTTACCCCAGCAATTATTTATACTGTGATGATTTCCCATTGCCCAAAACTAATTAATCTCTTTTAAATAATGGCTTTTCACTCAGCAAAATCAAGGATTTCTATAAAGATGTCATGGCAGCGTTGATGAGAAATAATCTAAAAAACCTCTCAAAGAGCCCAGACCAATTTGAATACAATACTTCTTTGCTCCACTGTAGTGTTAATCAGGAATAGCTCCTGAACCCCCAGCTCAGGCACCAAAGACTTGGCTGCAGTTTGTGTAACACTGATGAGCCTTTGCCTCTTGCAGGACGAAATCACTGATGAAACCAGGATATGTCAGACAGACATATATAATTAGTAGTTGCTTGTTTATATTAACCCTAATTAGGGGTAGGAGCTAGATGATCTTAAAGGTCCCTTCCTACCCAAACTTAAAATGAAACTGAAGGATTTGGGTGATTTGGGGCTTGAGGATATTCATGTGGTCAGATTTGGGGATGTGCAAAAAGATAATAAATATAAGCTAGAGAGAAGGATGCTGACATTGCTTTAGGGATGCAAAGTGATTTTAAATGGTTTAAAAATCTTATGTTTATTTACATAAATTCAGGGTCAGATCTAATTAAAGGTTTAGTATCTAAACTTGGCTTAGTATCTAAGTTGGGCTGTCCCTTCTGATGGTGACATTTGCATTGAGGCCACACAAGGACAGTGCTGGATGCCAGCATGGCAAGGGGACCCCTGTGGTCCCTTAGACCCATCAGGGACAAAATCAGCCTCTGATTTCAGCGGGAACAGAGTCTCAGGGACTTGAGGAAAGTGGCCCGAGTTCAGCTGTCTCTGGCGGTGTTTTGTGGCTGCTGTGGGTGTTGGCTCAGATTTTCTGCTGATTATGCTGGAGCAATATTGCAAGGAATTTATGCATAACTGACATAAATCTCACTCTATGAGTCACCTGAGAGGCAAGAAAAATGGTCTCTGTCAAGGATCTACACACAGAAATACATTTACCCGGAGCTCTCCACAGAGCAGGAGCTCCAGCTCTGAATGTAGATTTGGGGGAATAATGAAGAATAAAATTAGTGCTTTAGTAATGCATTAAGCCTTTTGGGGGGGTTTCTCTGGCAGCTTTTTACAGCCTGAAAGGATAAATGGTGACAATAATAAATTTTGCTAACTTTTTAAGTCATCTTCCAGAGGAAGATGCAGAAA
Source organism: Sylvia atricapilla (assembly GCF_009819655.1). Lineage (NCBI taxonomy): Eukaryota > Metazoa > Chordata > Aves > Passeriformes > Sylviidae > Sylvia > Sylvia atricapilla. Next base: position 15,010,796 of record NC_089173.1, on the reverse strand, counting down.
GCTTTTCCTGCACAGTTGTGGAGTGGGAAGAGCTGGGACTGCAGACTCCTGTTGGAACTTCCAATTAGCAAAACATACTGGAAAAGAGCTGCCTGCCAGGATGGGAGGGTTTCTGCTGGGTGGGATAGAGGGTTGGGCATGCCACACTCACAGTCCTGCCCAGGGAATGAGCAGGGTTGGTTGTGAGATGTCCACATGAACTTGACCCAGCCGCAGTTCCCATCGGAGCGTGGATTCTGTGGCTGCTTATCTGCCCTTCAGCCAGGATGTTCTGTCAGAGGCTGAAAGCTTCCCATTTGTGTTGATAAAATGAGTTCAAAACCAAACTCACCAACTGAACAGGCACTTGTTTCTTTCTCTGGCCAAGGGGAGTGGGATGTGATTAAAGCCTCTTCCCTCCCATCTCCAGGGCTCTGGCTTTGTTATCCATATTCCCAGGAATTATTTTGTTGCTATAGCAATACTTTTCTGTGGGCCTAATCCTTTCTCATTTACAGCGAAGTCCTTTACTTTGCTCTCCCAGTGCAGTGGGGCCTTTACTTTGGCAAGTTACCTCTCAAATTACAGATCAAGGTTACATTTGCTTTTCAGCACTAATATGGATTAGGGAATTCTTAATTTGGGTTAAAGTGGATTTGGAAATTCTTAGTAAAATAAGCGCCAAAGAATCACATCTATAAAACTATAATATGTTGTGTGTGTCTGTATCTTTGCAATCATGAATCTTCTCACCCAATTAAATCTGCTGTATGGAGAAGAAAGTAGTGAGGGAAACAGAAATAAATAAAAAATTCCACATGCTCCACATTTGCAGATTTCTGAATTCCATTCTCATCATGACTCCTCAGCATTTGAAAAGTATCTCTCAGACAAAATTTTTATTCCCAGCTGTGTGACAAGAGAAGAGCAGGGACATTGAGGAGTGGACCAAGGCAGAGGCAGTGAATTCTGATGGGTTCCTGTACTGGTGGCTTTGTTCCAATCCATAATTTTTATTCTTTCTTTCAATTTTCCTATTTGCGTATGTGTGTGTGTAGCTACATATATGTGTGTAGGTTTTTTGCGGTGTTCTTGGATCCAGAATCTGCTGCCCCTCATGCTGGGTCATTGCAACTCTCAACAATGCTTTGCTGTGTGGTTTGTGGATCAGCAAGAGGGTTAAAAGGTTTAAATGACAAGATTCAAATGAAAAAATACTTATTTTGGAATGTATATGTGGATGAAAGTCAGGTTCAAGGTGGAAGGATTACCTTGTTTGCTTTGTATTAGTAATACATATTAATTAATGATCTGTTATATTAATTTTTAATGGATATATTTAAGAATGAGACCAAATTTTGGATAATCTTTCCTTAATACCAAAGGAGAGTAATTACAACCTCAACTACATTGTCACAAGCTTGCAAAATTAGTAATTGGAAAAGGGTAATAAATATAACTGGGCTTGCTGAGCTGCTGTTGGAGGGCAACAATGCTGGATTTAGATAATGTTACTTCAAAATTTAAAGTCCATTTAAAGTCCAGCACTGAATTCATTGCAAAGACTGAAATTCAGCCCGAGGGCCCTGGGCTGGTGGCAAAGGGTGACTATTGACCACAATCACCGTCAGGCTCACAGACGTTGGCACACCTCTGAATTCACCCCAATTTATTCATGGCTGCTCCTACAGGCAAATCTATTCACATGCATCAGCTCTTTCAACTATTCCCATTTGGGAACAGCTTCCAGCTCCTCCAGTCTTCCCAGCTGACACAGGCAGGTCTTCCACTGCTTTCCATGGCTTTAATACCCTTATGTGCTTCTTTCCTTGTGGATAAGATCCTTCCTCCCCTGAAATGAAGCCCTGATGTTCCCCTGTGGGAATGCTCCTAGTGGTGGGACAGGTGAGGTGGGTGCAGTGTGGATTAGTGAGCCATAGGCATAAGGAACAATAATCATTTTATCAGTTTAAGAGAGAGAAAGTTACAAAAGGAGGGTTCTTGATTTATAGGAGGTTTTCCCCTGAAATCTGTTATTTCTAACCTCCTCTGACTTTTGAGAATAAAACTCCACATCTATGGATAGGGAAATAATTCCCATGGTGGCTGCTGAGTCCACACATCTGTCCCAGTGGAGCTGGGTCTCAGAGATTCTGTGTGATTGATGCCTTTTCCGGCTTTAATTGCAATTATTAGTGTTCCTGAACATTTCGCAGAATTTGTTTTTTTCCCCCAGGATCCAGTGTTTCTTTTTCTTGCCCTTTCAAGAGACCCAGCTGGGATTATCCTGTCTTTATTTTCTGTGCCTTTGTTTTTGTTCACATTCCATAACAATTGATGCTGGATTATAAAACCTACTTCAGGCTAATACACAATTGTCCATCATTTTCCACTGAGATGGTTTTTAGTCAGTTCCTCCCCTCCTCCAAAACTGAGCTATTCCTGTGGTAGTCCCATGTGGAATGTCCCTGAGTCCTTCTGCAAGGCATGAACTCCTCTGGAGATACCATGGCTTTCTCTGGAGATCTTAAATTTTCTTGACTTCAAAAGTCTAATTGTTATTTAAGGACACAAGATGTTCTCCCCATGTTTACAGAACACATTGTAACACACTTTAAGTGTAATTGGAGGGAAAGATCTTTGATGTCTATTGTAATAATTTCCCTCAAGGGCTGCAGAATTGGTCAAAGTCTACACCAGTCTTTGGATATTTCTCTTTTTTTTTTTCTTTTACCCCTCAAATAATGTCTGTTTTTTAGTTCATAAAATCCAGAACTGTGGATGTTTTATATAAGATTTAAATATTGGTTTAGTTTTGGGAAAAATGTCTATTCTGTATTAATATTTCAGAGGAATTATTTTATTTGCCTTCATTTCCCTCATTTTATCTTGATGGCTTTTTCTGACTTTTTCTTTTGGATATTTCATATACGTATTTATATATTTAAATATATACACTGAGCTGGGGAGGTGCAGGGACCAAATTTCTTCTGAGGATTGGGAACAGAAGGGAGGAGGAGTCCGTGCCATGTTCTGAAACATCCTAATGTGTTGCTGTTTCTTTTCTGCAACGGCGGCAGCCTGGTCTTTAGGAACGACAGCACGGCGTCCACTCTGCTCGCATGGTGCCGGGCTTAGTAACACGCTTACACCAATTTGGTGGACGGTTACAAGCGTTTATTATCTCAAGCATGCAGTTTAAATACTCTGGGGTTCTTCACTACGTCAGAGGGGTCTTGCCACACTTCCTGAGTTTAGTAGGGAGAATGGAAAAGTACTGGCACATGTTAGTAGGAGCTTATCTTAGGGGGTTGGAGTGTTCTCTGCTCTTCCTGTTACAACCGAGATCTTCCGAGCGCCTGTCCCTATCCAACCACATCTCCCCCCCTCTTTTACAAAAGAACGAGGTAGTCATATATATATATAGATATAGGCACTAAATGAGGTAGAAGGTTAGGATTTAACAAGGGAAAAAAGAGTTTGGAAACCTGAGTAAGTTTTTGCCAGGCAAGTTTGGAAAATCTTGTGACTGGCAATGTTCCTTGATTAATTCACAGCATTTCATGTTGGCCTATGAACAGAATGTTAGTCCGTTCTAGGCGAGCTTTGACAAATGAGACTATCTTGTTCAGCAGGCATGGTCCGAAGGTAATAGCTAAAAGTAGCATTGCCAATGGGCCTACCAAAGTGGAAATTAAAGTGGTTAACCATGGGGATTGGTTAAACCAGGATTCGAACCAGCCTTGCTGAGCTTCCCTATCTTTCTGTCTCTGAGCCAGTCTGTTTCGGAGTTCTGCCATGGAGTCTCTGACGACTCCGGTGTGGTCCGCGTAGAAGCAGCATTCCTCTTTCAAGGCGGCACACAGGCCTCCTTGCTGCATGAACAGGAGGTCCAGTCCTCGCGTGTTCTGCAGGACCACTTCTGAGAGCGAGGAGACTGACTTCTCTAAGTAGGAAATGGACTTCGCAATCCTCTGCAAGTCCTCGTCTATCGTCATTTGTAGCTGAGACAGACCTTGATGTTGGGTTGCTAGGGCCGAAACACCTGTTGCCGTTCCGGCTGCTCCTAGGCCGAGCAGCATTGCGATAGTTATACTTGTCATTATCTCTCTTTTGTGGAGTCTGTTGGATTCTTCGAAAAGGTTGTACACTTCTTCGTCTGAGTGGTACAGGACCCTAGGAACAATCAGAACTTGGACACAGAAGTCGTTAGAATCATTGAACTTGGGAAGAAATACACAAGGACTTACTCCCGATCTCTGACAAACCCACATGGCTGATGCAGATGGAACTACCCACTTATTGTTTTTTCTGCTGGGCTTTACAACTCTGGTGCAGACATTCCCTTTTCGCTCAGCTAGGGTTGCATTACCAAAACATTTGCCTCGACCTGTGACTTGACTCAGGGTAATACCTCTGCGAGGTGTGTCCCATCTGCACTGGTGAGGTGCATCAGCTGTGAAGTATCTGAATGGGGTGTTTAAAGCAACTCCTTCATAGAAAGGGGGTTGGACATCATAACAAAGCCAACAGGAATGGGTTAGGTTAGGGTTAGATTCGTTCAGGGATAGGAAGGTAGCTTCTAACATACGAAGGATTGGGTCCGGATCTGACCTGGCTAAACGGTCTATCTGAAGGGCTTTTGCATCGCTAGTTGGGATTCTGGTGACGCTTGTGGGTACGGCTTTGGGGTAGGTCATGTTTCTCTTTGTCTGCGTGCTTTTAATCACCTTGTTGGGTCCAACCGCTCGGGATGCTGACGGTTGGAGCCTGGTAATTCGCACATTCACCCACTCTTTCGACCCTTGAAGGACCACTGTCCATGCTTTACCCACTGTCCAACTAGGATGATTTGGCTTATGGAGGGTTCTATGTGACCCTTTTGCAGTTTCCGTTCAACCAGTTCTAATAATGCTGCCACTCGAGGCTCTGACAGGGGCCACTGCTCGACCCATACAGGGTCTGATGATTTCCAAGTCAATTTAATTGGCAGCAGAGGGTGTACGGCAGTGGCCCTCATTATAAATTTGTGATCCTGACTCCGAGCATAGCCAGGACATCCCTTCCTATTAAGGGTGGAGAATCTTGCAAAATGTAAGGGTAAATTGCAACTGTTTGTTCTGGTCCCTTTTTTGTGTGGAGTGTTATAGCCACCAATTGGGTGCTTTTCCATGCCCTGGATTGTCCCCCCACCCCGTTCACAGGAGGGACTTCTTTAATTTGCCAATGTCTGGACCAATGTGATTGGGGAATAGCAGCTGGTTTCCACTCAGCGCATGCTACTTTTATCTTGACCCAATCAGTGAGTTTGTACTGAGTTTGTTCCCTTACATTGTTAAAAGCTTTGCTCGGTTTCGCTGGAAACCTCATAAATTCTGTTATCTCAGTTTCTGTATCGGACTCGGAGCTCTCTATAGAGCTAGCTGCGGAGCTGTCGCTCCACTCATTGTCAGAAGCGGACTGTTGGTAGACTTCCAGTTTGCTATGCCTTTTTGTTGGACTCCGCCCCCGTTCCGCCTTCCGCGGGTGGGTTCGGTCTTCCCCTCGGGTTCGGCCCCGTTCTGCCTCCCGCGCCCGGCCCCTACCCTCCTCCCGAGGGAGGCGCCGGCGCGCCTCTTGGGGGCGGTCCCATTCCCACCCCCTGGGCTCGCCCTGGTCCCCCCCAGGAGGGGTTTCTCCCTTGTATGGTAGCATTGGGAGCGGTTTCCGATCGCGTATCCGCCCCCCCTCGCTCTCCCGCGCGTGCGCTGTGGAGACCGGCAGGTCCGGACTTCTACTAGTCTCTCGCGCACGCGCGCCTGCGGGGGTTCGCGCTTCCGGGTTTTCCACGCCATGCGGTCGGCCGTCCCGCCCCCGCTCTCGACGGTCGGCACCATCTTGGCTATATGGCGGCGGTGGCGGGGCTTCCGCTTGCGCTCCGGCGCCGGCTTTTTTCTCGGCGCTTTTCGCTTCCCGTGCGAGCTCTCCCCAGAAAGACCGCGCGCGTTCTTCTGCCCGCCGCATGGGTTCGGCGGTCGGAGAAGCTGCGATGTCCTCCACGGACTCTGGGGGTGGGCTGCTGCCCATCGCGCTCGGATCCCGGAGGCGGCGGGGAGGAACGGTCGGGAAAACCGCGGGTTTTTTGGGGAGTTCTGCGGGGGTTTTTGGATCCGGGGGGTCCCGCAGGAAGGTCTGAGGGTCTCCTATGGGCTCCGGGGGGTTCGGGCATGGGCTCGGAGAAGGGTGTAACGCGCCCGCTCCCCGCATGTTCCCGCCATTACTTTCACTATCTCCGGGGGGTCCCACTGTGCCGTAGCTCCCCCCCTTTTGCTGCGTAACGGCAAATAAACACGTTTTCGCAGCATTCCAAGTTTCTTGTTCTTCTATTGCTTTCCGCAACACTTTCTCAACTTTTCCCCATGCTTTTAAAATTTTTCCACTGCCAGTGGCTTTAGTATCTTCAGCCAGAGCAGCAGTATATCTCTCCCACCCCTCTGATTTTAATATATCAGTGGGGCGCTGTATCGCGCCCAAATCTGAAAGCCTTGCAATAGCAAGATATAAATCCCTTTGGTCGCACCCTATTCCCCAGTGGACCTCCATTAGACTTACAACCTTCGCTAGGGCTTCCATGCCGTTCGCGGGTTCTTGGGGCGTCCCCCTGTCCTCCTTCGCAGTAGATCGGGCCAGCCGCTACTGCCGCTGTCTCCTTCCAAGCGAAAATCCCGTCCGCCGAGGTTTCTTCTCCCGGGCTTTCGGCACCACTTGTTGCTGTTTCTTTTCTGCAACAGCGGCGGCCTGGTCTTTAGGAACGACAGCACGGCGTCCACTTTGCTCGCATGGTGCCGGGCTTAGTAACACGCTTACTCCAATTTGGTGGATGGTTACAAGTGTTTATTATCTCAAGCATGCAGTTTAAATACTCTGGGGTTCTTCACTACGTCAGAGGGGTCTTGCCACACTTCCTGAGTTTAGTAGGGAGAATGGAAAAGTACTGGCACATGTTAGTAGGAGCTTATCTTAGGGGGTTGGAGTGTTCTCTGCTCTTCCTGTTACAACCGAGATCTTCCGAGCGCCTGTCCCTATCCAACCACACTAATGACCCAAAGCCCTTTCTGACATGAGAAAAAAAAACAGGTTAAGCAAAAACCACCATGTTCTGTTCATACATTAAGTCCTTTTGTTAAATCCCTGCCCAATGTTTGTGATTGCTGAGCTCCCATCCATCTTCATCACCTCAGTGATACCTTGGAGAAATTGAATTGCATTTCTAGAACAAGATTTCCAAATCTACATTTTTGGTGGATGTTTCAGCAGTCTTCTCTTTTCATACTGGGTGTTCCATGTTTTGAATACTAATTTTTGGTGACCAATTAATTTTTATCATGGCCATATCACTGAACTAAGATAAGCATCAATTTTTGTTGTTTATTTCCCAACGCAACAAATCAATTTTACATTTTGAGCAGGAGGAGAACTAACTGAAGCTGAGAGAAATATAAATAACTGTGTATTTTTGTTAGACCCCAAAAATAAAGAAATCTCACAGCTTTTTAATCATGGATTCTCAAGGTCTATATTTAATATCTGGGATTTAGGGTCATTAATTTCATAGCAGAGTTTATCATCCAATTCATTAAAAATTTTCATCAGAATGCAAGTGATAAATTGTTCTGGATAAATAATCATCCATCTATGCCATTGTTGAGAGAACAGTCTTAAGCTGGGCTTTGAGGAATTGACAATCTTGTGTCAAGAGAAGGGAATGGAGCTGGCAAAGGGTCTGGAACATCAGTCCCATGAGGAGCAGCTGAGGGAGCTGGAAGTGTTTGCTCTGGAGTAAAGGAGGCTCAAGGGGAACTTTTTCACTCTTCACAGCTCCTGACAGGAGGGTGCAGCCATGTGGGCATCACAGGGAAAAAGGGACAACAAAGGACAAGGAAAAACAGCCAGAGGAGGTTAAGGTTGGATATTAGGAAAAGTTTCTTCACTTAAGGGTCAGGCATTGGAAGGGGCTATCCAGGGCAGTAGTGGAGTCCCTGTCCCTGGAGGTGCTCAAAAAATGAGTGGACATTTCATGTAGCACAACTTCCTGTTTAGTGGCCATGGTGGGATTCATTGAAGGCTGGATTTGATTACTTTGGAGGTCTTTTCAACCTTAATAATTCTAGGTTCTTCCTGCATGCAGGTGTTGGTGGTGCCCAGCAGCTGTCTCTGCTGCCACCTGACACATCTGGCTGCTCCAGACAGGTGCTCTCATCTCACATCTGGCTGGACACTGGGATGTCTCCCAACAAACCAAGGGAAAACCACTCAGAGCAGTTGAAGCCATCACAGAAAAGCTCTCTTGCTGTGATGTGCTGCTACCTTGGAGCAGGGAATACAGATTTATGGTGCATTATTTACTCTCAGTCAGCAGAATATAGGCCATCTTTGAAATGCAAATGAGCTGCTTCATTTACAGCCCAAGCCTGCAAAGGCTAAACTCACCCAAATGCACCATTTCTGTTATTCCAAAGGCCAAGCTCACCCAGCTACAGCACTTTCCCTCAGGAAATTTTCCAGGGGAAAACCATCTCTGTTTTTCATTTGCTCTCCTGAATTTGAGGTTTCCTCCAGGTAGCCTTTGGTTCTCTCTGTTTATCAGGAAACCGATCCACATTCGGTGGGCAATCCCGGCCGTGCCCCAGCTGCTCCCTGGAGTCTCCATCCACGCCGTGCTCCTGAGCACTAACAGGTTCCAGGTGCTGAGACAATGTGTGCCGCACATGGCCCAAATTGGGGCTTTTCACACAGCCATCACATCTGCTTAGGAAGAAAGTGCCTTTCCCCTGCAGAAACACCCCAGCGTCCTTTCCAGTGCCATCTGGGAAGAATAACTGGTGCAGCAGAGTAATTCTGTTGTCTTTATGCATCCAGGCAGAATTCTCAAGTTATTCCACCTGAAAACGTGTCCCCTGCAATGGCCATCAAATCAATTTTCAACACATGCGGACAAACCTGTAAGTGCTGTTTTGATTCCATGGTAATTTGAGCAAAGAGTGAAGGAATCCGACAGAGAGGGAAGGTTGTCTTGCTAACAGGAGTATTGGAAAAGAGGGAAAATACATCCAGGAGAGCAGATGAAGATGGACTATGAAAATACTAGACTTGGATCTCCTCCTGACTCAGTGGTATAAGAAAAAAATGTGGCTCCTCCCACAAATATTTTTACTCCCTAAATAAAATTATTACTTGGTATTATCGTATCAAAAATAGTAGTGTCATAAATGCATCCCCAAATGCTTAATATTCCAGTCAAAATTTTTCTGCTTTTAAATGCTACATGAAAAAAAAGTAAATATTTTATATATATTTATATACATAAATAGTATATAAATACTTCTTTCTAAAATAAATTATAGGCAGCTTTCTCAACAAAAACAGTTTTTACAGCGCTTTTTCCTTACCATCCTTTATCCTGGGTGATAGTCTTGGCTGAAATTCCCAAAGAATGTCACAATTTAGTAATATTTACGTTTGACATTCCCAAACTTCCATCCATCAGAGTCCAGACATGATGCCGGATCCTCTGCAGGTTTGTCCTGCTGGGTCTGCCCAACACCTGTACAACTCCAACAGGAAACACATCCTTTCCTCACAGGTGGCATCCCAAAAAATGGAATGAGGAGAAACAAACTGGGTAATGTTGCATCACAGCACTTTCCTACTAGGAATGAAAATTCTTGGCTGTTAGAGCTAGAGAAGGAATTAAAGAATGCAGATTTATTAATCTCAGTTGTTCAAATTCCAGCTCACATAACAACTATTTTCCTAGGAGCAAAGTTCTTTATGCTAAAACTCCTCTTTTTGAAGTGTCTGGAATATTTTGCTACTACTTAGTTGTTCATGCTGAGCAATTGATTTTTTTTCTTGGCTCTAATCAGATGCTATTGCTTTCTCTTAATTTACCTTTAGTAGCTGTTTAATGAAGGTTGTTCCTAAATGGTAGAAAAGAATCCGGTGGATTTAGGGAGCTAGAAAAGCTCTTGGAATGTGATTTGTGGTGCATTTCAGGTAGAAGGGAGCAACTCTTGCTCTCCATCCTCCACCAGCCTGCCCAACTCTGCAGATGAGATCATTTAGTCAGTTAAAAGTCATCCTGAAACAAAAACAACTTCCAGATATTTCTCTAATTTTGCAGGACACTGAACTGTGAACAGTCGTTAAACTTTATCCCTTTTGCTTCCTGAGTTTTCCAAGACAGAAACAGATAAAAGAATGGGAAAAAAGCCCCAAACCACTGCTGAGGGATTATTGTGCAAAGGAAAACTCTGGAGTAAATGTGTTTATTGCGGGAATGGAAAAGAGAAAAGGAACAAAGTGCAAGGGCAAGGCTTGGAAGCTCAATCACTGTCCTGGAGAATGGGATCAATCCCACGTCTTGGCAGTGTTGGGAAAGTCAAGTGTTAGAAACCTCCCTGCTGAGAGGGATTTGTTTGACAGTTATCACCTCCCTAAAACTGGCTCTGACAGGGACTGAGAGCTTGAGATCTGTCAGGAAAAAGGGGTTTGCTGTTAAAATTAAATTTTACTTGCTGAAGATGAGATCCTGACTCGTCATCCTCCCTAACCTTGCATAGCTACAGTGAGAATCAAGGATATTTTCTCCCAAAAATCCAGAACTGTGAATTAAATCCTCCATAAAATTTTGATAAAGATCTTGCAGCTTCAATTTTAGAAAGCATGTACTTATTAAAACTCCTCTGACTCGATGTTTAATATAATATTGACATCCAGTAATTAGTTCATCAATTATATCCTTCAGTTCTTTTCTGCCAATTAGTGCTGCAGTTTTCACTTCTGCCTGGCATAGAAATAAAGAGAAGGTACCATTAGATCTTATTCTATTACCTTTTTTTCTTCTTATGCTGGTTTTCCAATTTCTTTTTCATCCATTTAATGCTGGAAGATGTGGAAATTTGCCAATTGCCCTGACATCTACCCTGAAATGCTTCCTTTTTTGGGGAGGAACAATTCAGCTCTAATCTCCCCAGATGATGCTGTCTGTAAATTAGCTCAGACTCAGTTTGAGGGACTTGATCTTTCTGCTTTCATTTCTCATGTGACACTTGAACGGAAAACCAAGTGGATTTTAAACAGCTCTAATTTGTATTTACCAGTTAAGAACCAGTAAGATCAGTTCATGTGGTTGCAATGTTATTTGGAAAAGACCCAATACAGCCTTTTCCTATATTTTCCCTGTAAATGGTGTCATTTTACATTAATATCATCTCTGGCTTTGCGGAAGCAGCTCCTGTGGTTTTTTTTGTTGGTTCTCTGGATTAGACTGGCTGTTATGAATTTGGCAACAGTTATCAAATCTCCCCTGCAGCAGATTGACTGTCAAGGATATGATGGTCAAATGTTTCACATATTGCAATCAAACCATTTGTGTTTGATTTGAAGAATTACAAAAGAAAGCTGTCAGCTAAGAAATGAAGTTGAAGTAGCCTGAAGCTTTTGGAGCATGTTGATCCAATTATAATGATCCACTCATATCCTTCAGCTTTTTTTTTTCAAAATCAATTTTCATTTTAGCTTAGGGGACGGGGTTTTTTTGGTAATGCAGAGAAACATCTGTAAGGGTATTTCAGATGTGTTGTTTCAGGAAATTTCTTTTCTTGTGTGCAAGAGACCACTGAACTCCACGTTGATTTTGCAAGTGGCTTTTGTCTCCAGTGCACACACATTTATATTATACAGTGTACATGCATGTATACAATGCAATACGTACAAACTTGAATGGGAATTTTAAATTAGTTTACATGTGTTTCATCTGGTTGCTTGAACCTGAGGAGAAAAAAACTACAGTAAAACCCTGAGGGCTTAAACTGCCAGCACATAAAGATGGATGTAAAGAAACCTAAACTGTGAGCGTTGTGGAAGAGATTCCCAGCTGGTGTTTACCAGGGAAGCTGTTTGTCACCTGCAGGGCTCTGTCCTGGACAGACACTGCTGTCATGACATGTTGACATAAGTCAGTGCTCTCCTTTCAATCCTTCATCTGAAAAATACCAGCTGAAACCACTTAATATTTGTTATTCTGCTGCCAGATGTTGTTGGTGGTGAGTTGATCCCTGTCCCTTGTGCAGCCTGAGGGTGACACCGAGGTGTGACAAGTGTGAGGGTGAGGACAAAGCCATGCCCACCCACATTGTCCCCTGCCACGGGTACACAAGTGGAACATCAGAGCTGATCCAAGATTGCTGTGCTGTCCTCATCCCAGATCCAGTGTTGACAGTATTGTTTTCACATTCCATGGAGTGTTTAACAAATATCATTAAATAAGGAGATATTCCATGGTAATAAGAACTACATCTGGGTGGTATCACCAGGATGATGGACACTGTGTTTGGGGTGATGGCCTCCAGAGAGGCACAAATTCCCTGACGTTGGGAGTGGAGAAAGACCCAAACCAGGACCTCATCCCTTTGGTCAGCATTCCTGGTAAATCTAGTTCTGCTGGAAATCCCTATAGCCGTAAATACCCATCATTCCCACAGCCTGGTTCTCTTCTTGGGCAGGACCTCTATAAATTCTTCAAACTGGCAATTCATTCACAATCCATACACCCACCAAGCTGTGAGTCTGATGACCTTCCAGAGATCCATAAATGCTGTTCAAAAACTACCTCTATAAAATCACCACTAAACCCAAGAGTAAGAAATTGGTAAGTCCTCCAAATCTCCAGAAACTGGAATTAGACCTTTTCCTCATGGTTCATCTCCAAGCTTTATTTAATGATGATTCTGCTAGGAGACTACACTACTCTGAGATAAGGAGTGACAGCCTGGCTATTACAGCAAGAAATATTTCCAATTTTACCAATTATGTTCTGAGAGAGAAAAACTGTCTTAATTTTAATCCAGACCTGGTAGAACCAAAGGTTTTTTGCTGGGAACAGGTGCCCAACCACCACAAACATGCTGTGGTCAGCAAGATCCATAAAAATGTACTCCTGATACAGCTGATTTGGGGGCAAATAGTAGATATGGCAGTTCTTACAGGACACCTGATTCCTTGAGTCATCTCACCGTGGTGGCAGAAAGTCTTTTACGCTGTTTGTCACCAATGCCAAGGGATGTCCTGCTCGTTCACTCAGCACAGTGAGCTCGAGACATATTGTATTGGCTCTTTTGTCTTGTGAGCTACTGAAAGACTCCAAAAACTATTCATTATTGTCAGTTTTTTTGAGGAATTTAAGATCTTAAATGAGGTGTTTATAGAGAAGTTAACCTTGATTTTTGTGTCATCATACCTAGAGCTGAAGGGCAAATTTAACCACTCTTTCAACAGTATATTTTGTTAAATTGAGATATGAATATCAGTTGAATGGCTGATATTTTCCATGGTATAACATAAGGCAAGGCATAATTGATGGTGAATCGTTAAAAACTATGATCACGGACAAAGACCCTCTAACTAGTTAGTTAGAAAGTGATATGTTTATTCAATGGCGGATAGCACGGGAGTCATGTCCGAAAGGCGTGACCACCCTGAACAAGGTTCTTTGCCCTCTATTTATTTTCCAAGATCTTACATACAATACATATGAATAACCCCAGCACCTCCCATCCCCATTCGGCATTAAAATGAGGCTATTAGTCCTTCATGTGTGTGCAATTCTTCTCTTTAATTGGGTTGGTGGTCTTGAATTGGGTCAGTGGTCTCAAGGGATGAAGTCAGGAGAGTCTTCATCAGGTCTCTGTGACCCTCTGGCACAATCCAAGGTCCCCTGCTTCATGATTGATTGATATAAAGTCCAGGTGCTGGCCATTGTTCTTACTGGTTTCAATCTGTTCTTATAACAGTTCACTTACTCCACTTTCTTCTATAAACATGCTCATAATATAGCAATTAGCTCTAGCTTAAGCATCTAATAATCATTAACCTACTATTTACTTATCTAACTTACACCCTGATCAGTATAAATTGCTTCTGACCCTTAGCTAAAATATTAACTCTTTAAGATCATGATTCAATGGTACTTAAATGTCTTTGCCCCTTGCAGTACTGGATTTGAGAAATTATTTTGGCAAATGCTGGTTTTCAGCAGAAATCATGTTTATTTTCTCTTAGTTCTGAAGCCCTGGCATTTCTCAAGGAAATGAAGGGTTAATTTGATAAATCCCAAATAGCCATGAACAGACTCCAAATGCTGACTTGAACAGAACAGCACTGATTTGCGCCGGTTGAAACTTTCAGCCCTTTTTCTCTCAAAATTTGCAGTAAAGGCGGTGCCCAATTCCCTGATGATTTTGCAGGGAACTGGATCAGCACCATAGAGTTACCTGGAAAGGAACAGACCCACAAATACTGAACACCTTGCCAAGCATTTTTATGAACTGATGATGGAGAACTACACTAAGATCAGAGATCACCTTTCAAACCTTTTGGCCTAAATGTACTTTATCTTGCATTTAGAGTGTATCCATCAAACTTTGAAGTTAAAAAATGAACCAGCTGGGGTTTTTTGAGTCCCTTCATGCTGTACAGTAGCACTGCTGTTTTAAAGAATTATTCCTAAACCATTCAAGGTTGTATTTAACTGTAAATATTTATTTTTTGTCAAAGGAATGGATTCCCAGAGGTGGGCAAGGCATCCAGCTGGCAGCTTTTCAATTATATAATTTTTTTTGTACACTCTTTTCCAAGCTGTGCAGTCAGCAGGAGTCAGGAGCTGTTGAAGGCAAGGTCTCCTGCAAAGGTCACGTTTCTCATAGATAAACACAGTGGGTCATATTCTTCTCTAGAAAGGATTTATCCTGATTTTCTTCTCTCCCTGACCAAAGGTTTAATTTCATTATAAGGCAAAGCAAAACATTTGTTTCCAGTAAAAGCAAAGCATTTTGTAGGCTCCTGAATATTTCATTGGAGAATCTTTACCTAATTTAGGTAAATTTTCCAAATAGTTTATTTTTACAGCAGGATAGGAATGGAAGCTGGAGTTTGTGGCTCCTCCAGGAGACACTAAACCTGTGTTGGCACACATGCGAACAGCACTGCACAGATGTTCCAGACAAGGGTGGACCTGTGTTGTGGTTTTGAAAACAAACCAAGTAAGAGGCTCTAAGTCAGAAATAAAATTTAATGAGAAGAAAAGGAAAATAAAATAGAATAAAATAAAATAAATACAAAAAAGAAAAAAAACCACTGACAGAGTCAGAATACAACCTGATCAGGGTGATGGAAACAGTCCAGACGAGGTGGTCTTCCTGAAACAGAAATCTTGTAGAAAGGTCTGGTAGCTCCGGTCCTCTGGGAATCCAGTGGGTGAAGGCTGCCTCTACTGTCCTAAATCCCAGCTTATATCCAGGTGAGAATGCTTGGCTCTTCTCCATGGGCGGAGCATCTCACAATGGGATGATGAGTCATGGAAGAGAGCCTTAATGGCCCATTAAAGAGAGAGATAACTCCCAGAGGGTGTTATCTCTGAGTCATGCAAAAGGCATTGATGGGCCATTAACTGAAGATGGTGATAGAATACATCCTAAACTACAACCCAGGACAATCCACCCCTTATTCTATTACCATCTACAACATGCCTAAATCAATACATTCTTACAGATGAATGCATATATACATACAGAATGAAACCTTACACACTGCTTTCACTTAAAATTAAGTTTCCCTGTGGTACACAACGGGTTTCTCCATCTTTTTTCATTACTTACCAAGTGTAACCAGGTTCTTGAGCAAAGACAATCCCATGGACGGGTCTGCCTTTGCCTGAAGTGGGATTAATCTAAATACTCTTTCCTAAAATGCCCTTCATGTGTACCACAGGTACTTTGTCTCCATCCACTGTGTGTAAGGGTTCAGACTGGGCAGGACCACCTCGATTGATAGACCCTCGGGTGTTAACCATCCATGTGGCTTTGGCTAAGTTTAGTTTCCAATTCTTGAAGGTTCCCCCACCAAGTGCCTTCAGGGCAGTCTTTAATAGTCCGTTGCACCGTTCAACTTTCCCAGCAGCTGGTGGATGATAAGGAATGTGGTATATCCATTTAATACCATGTTCTTTAGCCTAGGTGTTTATAAGGTTGTTCTTGAAATGGGTTCCATTGTCCGACTCAATTCTCTCAGGGGTGCCAAGACTCCACAGGATTTGTTTTTCAAGGCCCAGGATGGTGTTCCAGGCAGTGGCATGAGGCACAGGGTGGGTTTCCAGCCATGCAGTGGTGACTTTCACCATGGTCAGTACGTACCGCTTTCCTTGGCGTGTTTGGGGAAGGGTGATATAGTCAATTTGCCACGCTTTCTCGTACCTGTACTTCAGCCATCGTCCACCATACCACAGAGACTTCATTCGCTTGGCCTGTTTGATTGCAGCGCAGGTCTCACAGTTGTGGATGACCTGTGAGATGCTGTCCATAGTGAGATTCACCCTTCGGTCATGGGCCCATTGATATGTTGCATCTTTTCCTTGATGACCAGAGGCATCATGGGCCCAACGAGCTAGGAATAATTCTCCCTTGTGCTGCCAATCTAGATTCACTTGTGATACTTTCACCTTGGCAGCTTTGTCTACCTGCTCATTGTTGTGATGCTCCTCATTAGTCCGGCTTTTGGGTATATGCGCATCTACATGTCGAACCTTCACGGTCAGCCTCTCTACTCGGGCGGCAATGTCTTGCCAAATGTCAGCGGCCCAGATGGGTTTTCTTCTGCGCTGCCAACTGGCCTTTTTTCAGCGATTCAGCCATCCCTACAGAGCATTAGCTACCATCTATGAGTCAGTGTAGAGATAGAGCCTTGGCCACTTTTCTCGTTCAGCAATTTCTAAAGCCAGCTGGACAGCTTTAAGCTCTGCAACTTGACTTGATCCACCTTGTCCCTCGGTAGCTTGTGCAACTTGTCGTGTGGGGCTCCATGCTGCAGCTTTCCATTTCTGGTTAGCTCCTACAATTCGGCAGGAGCCATCTGTGAACAGAGCATATCGTCTTTTAGTCTCCGGTAGCTCATTATATGGTGGGGCTTCCTCAGCACGTGTTACTTGCTTTTCTTCTTCTTTTTCTTCAGATGATAATCCAAAAGTTTCACCTTCCGGCCAGTTCATTATAACTTCCAGAATCTCAGGGCGATTTGGGTTTCCAATGCGGGCGCGCTGTGTAATGAGGGCAATCTATTTGCTTCATGTGGTATTGGTGGCATGATGCGTGGAAGGAACCTTTCCTTTAAACATCCACCCCAGCACTGGTAGTCGGGGTGCCAAAAGCAGCTGTGTTTTAGTGCCAATCACTTCTGAGGCGGCTTGAATTCTTTCATAGGCGGCCAAGATCTCCTTCTCTGTGGGAGTGTAGTTGGCCTCGGAGCCTCTGTAACTTCGGCTCCAGAATCCTAATGGTTGGCCTCGAGTCTTTCCAGGCACTTTCTGCCAAAGGCTCCAAGACAAACCATTGTTTCTAGCTGCAGAGTAAAGCACATTTTTCATATCTGGTCCCGTCCTGACTGGGCCCAGGGCTACTGCATGAGCAATCTTTTGCTTGATTCGAACTAAAGCTTGTTGCTGTTCAGGCCTCCAGTGGAAATTGTTCTTCTTGCGGGTTACCAAGTAGAGAGGGCTCACGATCTGACTGCACTCAGGAATGTGCATCCTCCAAAAGCCTATGGCACCTAGGAAAGCTTGTGTTTCTTTTTTGTTGGTAGGTGTGGACATGGCTGTGATCTTGTTGATTATCTCTGTGGGGATTTGGCGATGACCATCTTGCCATTTGACCCCCAAAAACTGGATTTCTTGAGCTGGTTCCTTAATCTTGTTTCTTTTAATGGCAAAACCAGCTTTCAGCAGAATTTGGATAATTTCCTCTCCTTTCTTGAAGACCTCCTCTGGTGTATTCTCCCATATGATGATGTCATCAATGTACTGCAGATGCTCTGGAGCCTCACTCTTTTCCAGTGCAGATTGGATCAGTCCATGGCAGATGGTGGGGCTGTGTTTCCACCCCTAGGGCAGTCGGTTCCAGGTGTACTGCACGCCCTTCCAGGTGAAGGCAAACTGAGGTCTGCACTCCGCTGCCAAAGGAATGGAGCAGAAGGCATTGGTGATATCAATGGTTGCATACCACTTTGCTGCTTTGGACTCCAGCTCGTACTGAAGCTCTAACATGTCTGGCACAGCAGCGCTCAGTGGTGGTGTGACTTCATTCAGACTACGGTAATCCACCGTCAGTCTCCATTCTCCACTGGACTTACGCACCGGCCAAATCGGGCTGTTGAAAGGTAAACGGGCCTTACTGACCACCCCTTGGATTTCCAGTTTACGGATCATCTCATGTATGGGAATCACAGAGTCTCTGTCTGTGCGGTATTGCCGACGGTGTACTGTTGCTGTGGCAGTCGGTACTTGTTGTTCTTCAACTTTGAGCAGTCCCACAGCAGAGGGGTTATCTGAGAGACCAGGCAAGGTATTCAACTGTCTGATGTCTTCTTTCACCACTGCGGCTATTCCAAAAGCCCAACGATATCCTTTTGGATTTTTGAAATATCTATTTCTGAGATAGTCCATGCCGAGGATGCATGGGGCCTCTGGGCCAGTTGCGATAGGGTGTTTTTGCCACTCGTTCCTAGTTAAACTCATTTCGGCCTCTAATACAGTCAGTTCTTGGGACTCTTCTGTTACTCCTGTAATAGAAATGGATTCTGTTCCTACATACCTTGATGGCATCATGGTACATTGGGTCCCAGTGTCAACCAATGCCGTATATCTTTGTGGGTCAGATGTGCCAGGCCATCGGATCCACACAGTCCAGTAGATCCAATTGTCCCTTTTCTCTTTCTGGGTAGAGGCAGGGCCCCCCTATTCCTGGTCATCGCATACATTGTTCTTTTTCTGTAAATTTGTTGCTGAGGTCCCTTCAAGAGGATCAGTCATATCATCATTTCTGTACTGTTTGGAGTTCTGTGCACGAGAGACCGGAGCAACACTGATTCTAGATGAGCTTTTTGTGGTAGGTATTTCTCTTTTCAGCTCATGTACTTGGGCTGCTAAGGAGGAGGTGGGTTTTCCATCCCACTTCTTCATATCTTTTCCATGCTTCCGAAGAAAAGACCAAAGGTTACCTCGGGGTGTGTATCCTCTCTCCCTGGCTGGGGGACGCCTGCTCTTAATAGCAGAGACTCTTGTCGGCTCTGGTGAGATATCGTAAATTTCTTCTTTAAGTTCTTTTTTCAGTTTCTGATGGCCTTCTTCAATTAAGTTCCTGACTTGCTCAGCCAGTCTTGTTTCCACAGATGAGACATGGGCACGAACTGGGGCGGTGACAGTGTCCTTGTAAATCCTTAGTTTATTAGCCAGGACACCCACCTTGTCCTCACCTTCTCTCTATTGCAGTGTTGCCAGGTAACGTGAGTACATCTCTGGTCCAAGCCGTGCAAATCTCAGCCACATCCGTGATGTGCACTGGACATCATCTGGGCTCTTAGGAAATCTCTCATCTTCTGCAAAAATGATCTCCAGCACAGCCAATTCCCTTAGGCATCGGATACCTTGTTCTATTGTGTTCCATTTTCCTTGGTGCACTAGGAGGTCTTCTTTACAAAGGTATCTGTCTTTCACACTTGTTAGCAGTCGCTGCCAGAGGCTGAGAGTTTCTTGGGTTTTTCCAATTCCCTGGTCAATGACCACATCCCGGGACAGTGATCCCAGTTGCCTGGCCTCAGTTCCATCCAGAATGGTGTCATTGGCTGCAGCATCCCAGATGCGGAGCAGCCAGGTGAGGATGGACTCGTTGGTCTGGTGGGTGAATTCCCTTCGCAGGTCCCGCAGCTCACCCAGAGATAGAGAGCGGGTGATGATCTCTGTCTCTGTCTCTGTAGCTGGGTGCGAAGGTCCTGCTCCATCCTCGTCAGTCGCTATGCGGACTGATTTGCTCCTTGATTTCTTCTTCTGAGTGGTGGCAACTGCTACTGGTTTAGGCTGTTCCGGTTCAGTGACGGTTTGTGTGGAGATGCTGACAGCACTTTTGGTTCCTTTCTCCTCTGTGACAGTCTGTGTAGTCTTCGATGCTATTGCTTTGCTTCTTTTTACCTCTTTTACTTCTTTAAGAACATGCTCCAACACACCATGTACTGTTTTGATTCTAAGCATGGTGCTTAGAAAACAAAGAAAACAGAGAAAACAAAGCAGAACTAACAAGAACATCATGCTGTCCTTGGCATCCAGAGGGTACTCAATATTTTCAAAAACTGCTGTGTCATTCCTGAAAAGCTGGAAAAAATCATTCTTTACTCCTCCCCACAGGGGCTGGGTGAGATTGTTGAGGCTCCAGACGTAGCATCCTAGACTAGAACAAGAATACAAAACTGGGTATATATTCTGAATAATGTTCATTGCCTCAGATTTTATCAAGCAATGGACATAATAGACCAGTAAAGCAATTTTAGTACCATATCCTGGTCTACGCAGGAGTATTAAGGCCATCAGATAGTGTCCCACGTTCGGAAAAATATAGAGAGATAGGTATAAGACACATGTAAGCATGTTGGGCATCATAGCAGACAGGTGTCTTCTTCAATAAAATTGTAATTTCTGACTTTTCTTGTTGCCTCTGCCCCACGCTGGGCGCCAAAAATATGTTGTGGTTTTGAAAACAAACCAAGTAAGAGGCTCTAAGTCAGAAATAAAATTTAATGAGAAGAAAAGGAAAATAAAATAGAATAAAATAAAATAAATACAAAAAAGAAAAAAAACCACTGACAGAGTCAGAATACAACCTGATCAGGGTGATGGAAACAGTCCAGACGAGGTGGTCTTCCTGAAACAGAAATCTTGTAGAAAGGTCTGGTAGCTTCGGTCCTCTGGGAATCCAGTGGGTGAAGGCTGCCTCTACTGTCCTAAATCCCAGCTTATATCCAGGTGAGAATGCTTGGCTCTTCTCCATGGGCGGAGCATCTCACAATGGGATGATGAGTCATGGAAGAGAGCCTTAATGGCCCATTAAAGAGTCATGCAAAAGGCATTGATGGGCCATTAACTGAAGATGGTGATAGAATACATCCTAAACTACAACCCAGGACAACTTGCATAAACGCAAGAAAAAAACCCTGTCCAATCTCTCTAGATAAAGAATTGTACAAGGAGCAAAGCACACAAAATTAATACAGCTCACAATACTGAAATAAGGAAAATGCCAGTCAAAGTCTCCAGCTGCTGATACGGAGTGTCCCAGAATCCCAGGATTTGGAGGAAAACCTGTGTCAGCAGTTAATGACTCACTTGCAAAATGGGGCAATTAATTATTCTTCTATGTGGCCACCCGTGGATGCTTTAGCTGTGGCCCGGGATGGATCTGCACTTCATGACAGCAAACTCCACTCCAGGATGAAAGACTGAGATGTAATTAGTATTGTAAAAGAAAATTATTTGCCTATACATCATAAATTTGACCCACATCAAATCATTCTGTAGCTGTGCCAAGGAAGGGAAGTTTCATAGCTGGATTTGAAGAAGAATTCAGTCACTCTTCCTACACGTGTAGGGTTATTTGGATGAATGGAGAAAATAGGTTTCTTGAAACTATTGACATCCCAACACTGAACTGGGTGAGGTAGAAAAAATCAGAGTTTAACTGGACCAGATCCTCAGCAACCTGCTCTGGCTGTGAGCAGCAGATGGGCCTGAGTGGCATCTGGGGGTCCAGAGGGGTCCTGTGGAGACACAAAATGTTGATGGCTTGCTGATGGATGAATAGACAAGGGCATGTTTTAGTCTTATCACAGAGGGGAAAAAAATCTGGGACTTCAGCATAGCCTGGAGGTGCAAACACAGGGAAATTTGCAAGTGGGTGTAAAGTCAGTATTGCTTAAAAACAGGCTAAAGAATGAAAAGGCAGTGTGATGGTGTTTTCACAGACAGTGTGGTGGTATTTTCCACAATGTTTAGGTACTCATAACTCTAATAAGCCTGGGGAAGAAAGATTAATAATTCCATTTAAATCACATTGAACCAGAATGGGTGTCTCAAGAGCTATATGAGGACTAGGCAGATCAGGAGAGAAGCAAGATGAGTTAGAAGGACCATGTGAGGTTCAGGCAAACCCACCTGATCCCCACTGGCTGAAGCTCAACCCCAGGATGTGTTTTTGCACCACAGCCCTGAGGATCCGAGCAAATATTTTGGGGCTGTTCATTGGTGTTATCTCCTTAAAGGGAGGAGGGAGGTCCTTGACCCTTCATGTTTTCTGCTTTAAGCATAAACCCCTTATCAAATCCAGGCAGAAATATTCTACAACTTTCAGAGTTGTGTTTAGCTGCTTAAATTTCCAGCCTGAGCAAACAGAATAATGGTTGTGTTTATTTATTTATTTATTTATTTATTATTTATTTATTTATCCCTGCGCCACTGCTCGGGGGCAAATACATAAAGATGGAGTGTTTCCCACTGGAAGCTATTGACTCCAAGTTTAGAGGAGTCATTAGTCAATTCACACATGCCAAGTCTGGTGGAATTTGGCAGAGCTGCTTAAACTTTAACGAGGTTAAAGGGATGAACATTTATCTCAGCTGTGTTGAGGACAGATGCCGATGGTTACAATACAATGATAATTCATCATGATTTTAGTGCTCAGCTTCCTATTAAAATACCCCAGTCAGCCAGGATCAATCCCTACAAATCTGCCAAGGAAAGATACAACTTGGATCAAACAGTAACATTTTACTCAGGCTGCACAGACAGTTTGGCTCTGATGTGTTTTCCCAAGTTAATTAACAAAAGCAAGATCTGGAGGTTCTTCCATCTTGGGAATTAAATGTTCAGACCTATTGGTTGTCAACTTGAAGAATGTTAGATCTGCATCTCTCCACAACTGTCTCAAGTTTCTTGGAATTGAGCCCAGCAATTAGCAGGGGGTAAATAAGACAAAAAATGACAACAAGGGTGAAGCGTGGAAGGCTGAGGTTTAGGTGTGAACGGTGAATGGATTTCTTAGAACTGTGGTATTTGATTTGAAGCTTATCATGTTTTTCAAGCAAGTTCACCTCAGTTGATCTCTGAAAACTTAAAAAAAAAAAAAAAAGTATATTTTATTCCATTTGAAGCACTGCAAAAATAAAGGGTAGTGTTTATTAACATGATGTGATTTTGAGGTTTGTGCAGAGCCATTCTATGATGGCTAAAAATATGTTTTAAATGTGCATTGTTATAAGTTTGAGTTGGCTAGATTCAGTTTGACTCTTGGTGTGGACCAATGTAGTAAAATGAAATCTGCCTGGTGAAACGGGGGTTAAATATCTGTTCTTTCCAGGTATATTTGTGTTATTTCCAAACTACTCCTTTTGTTTTTACAACATACAGTGAGTACAAGGTTGTGAGGTCAGACTGGGAGTGATTCTGCATTTTCAGAAAAGTGGCTTTTGCTTTATTTTTTTCTGCTGCCTTATGTATTTGAACCATAAGAATGTTTTTTCTCTTCTGTGACAGGAGCTGTGCTTTTTATCCTATAGCACCTTTACTAGGGGTGAAAACGCCCAAGAAAAGAGTAATAATTTTACCACAGATCCAATGAGTGAGCAGCACCACTAAAATATGGCAAACTTGTACAAGACCCCATTTCAATAAGTTTCTAGAGAGCACAAATACAAATACCTTGGCACAAGCCCCAAGCAACATAAACAAACCTAAATACACATTAAATCTCAGCCAGGTACCTCAGCCTGAGGTTATTGAGATGTGCTGTAGCCCTCCTGAATCCAGAGGTTTATTCACATCCATGCACATTTATGGGTGTACAAACTCTTTGTCTCAGTGAGCAAAGCCAAGCCTTTATTCCATTCTTTATACCCTGCTGAAGCAAGTTTTTCTGCCTCTCCCTGGACTTCCTTTCTTAGGAAAATACACTCAGTGGTATTTTTCTGTAGGTACTGGATATGCTTCTGGAGTTTCAGCAAGTTCCTCCATCCTTCCTCGTGGTGGTGCTGCCTGAGCCTATCTCCAAGCATCTGACAGAGGCTTTGGGAAAAGCTTGGCTGCCTTTGCACCAGCCTCAATTCCTTCCCAGTGACACCACCAAGTTTCACTTTGGAGCCTGAGGTAGGTTTCTCCTCAGATAAATCTGCAGACAATAATGATGAATTTGGGCACAGAGATTGTAAAAAAAGTGTTCACATAAATGCCTTCAAAAATTGACTTTACTCAGTTAGTAAACATCAGCCCCCAACCCTGTTCTGTTTTCAGTAACTGTTATTATGTTCCAGTAATCCCATTTTATATCTGGAAACCTCTGTGGTTTTATTTATACAAACAATTCTTGATTTTCTATTTTCTCTGGAAGGAATGGAGGAAGTTTTTAACTTTGTGTTCCCATGACTGCAGGTGTGTATTATGGTACTGGAAAGGAAATTACTGCCATGTATATATGACTGATGGAGACCATTCAGGGGTCATGATGTGCAATGAGAAACTCCCAAAAACTTTGTCAAGGCATGACTTTAGTAACAAACATAAACCTGAGCTTGAAAATGATCACACAGTCAGCAGGATTTGGGCTGAGCTGGAGTGACTTTGGATCTTTTTTAGCAAAATATCACCCACTTGGGCCTAAGACCCTGTACCAGTATAAATAGCTTAGAGTGACTGGTTTCACTATTATTAGGTCACTGGGTAGAGGAAAATACTAAATGGAAATAATTTGGAATATACCAACAAGTCCCAGAAAAGTGGGAGAACAGAAAAGTCCAGTGCAGCTTCTCCAGGATTCCTGTAAATGAGGAGTTTCCAGTTCCCATTGATTATTCCTCTTTGCACCATGTGTATAAAATAGCAATTTGAGGTTTCAGGAGTGTCACGTCTGCATGATGAGTTCATCAATTTTCTTTGGCTGAAGGTTTCTCTTCAGTGGCTGGGAAGTAAATTATGAGAAGCTGAAGGAGAAAGCCATAAATTATTAGGCTCTGCCAACTTCAATATCCACAGCCTAACAGAGCCTTGATTTGACAACAATCTGCTTGTCAGTCTCTCTTGCAAAATATTAACACGCTCAATTATCAAATGTGTTATCCAACTGTTAAATCTCACGGATAGAGCAGTCCAAAGTCCAGGCTCAGACTCCGTTTCTCCTCCTGCAGCAAAGCATCTGCTCAGGCTTGGGAGCTGCTCTTTCTTGGCCAATGACAGCAGTGTTTCTTTAGGGTTATTAGAGGTTTTTCAGGAAGTTCAGGCTCTTTCTGTGAGAAAACTGGAAAGAAAGGCACAAGTGTTGTTGCTTGGTTGCCCCAGGTGCAGTCAGAGTTTCTGGGAACAGGGAGTGGGAACAGGATGGGCTCAGTGCTCCCCAAATCAGCCTCTTTGAAGATGCAGAAAACAAATTACGTGCTTTTAAAAAGCCCCAAGTTTGGGAGGAAGCACCAGTTTACCTTCATTTAAGAGCATTTTACTAAATCAAGTGTCTTCTCATCACCAGCACAAAAATCTCATCTTTCTCTGAAAGACCCTTTGGGAAAATCATCCCACTTCAGTAGGATTTTATCCATCCTCCTTCACTTTTCCCAGGCTATGGTAATGAACATTAGTCTGTCTCCTCATACTGTAAATTTTGATGGGCCACTGTAGATAAGGGGTTTGCGTTAAACATTAAAAACAGTCACCTGGAAACAAATGAAAGTATGAGTAATAACCACATGCAAATTTATCCTCCATTTATAACTTGCTAGTAAACGCTGACATTTGGAGACAGGGAATGTGGTACAGGAGGAGGACGTTGGGTTTTGCAAATACAGTCCCAATTCATTCTCAAAATATTAAAGCTTTACACAGTGGTTGTTCTGGGGAAATTTGCTGAATCCTAATATTTAAAATGAAAGCATAATGAAGGAGAATTATTATTTTTTTAAGAATTGTCTGATAGGCTTGATTTGCCAGTTCCCACTGAAGCAAAACTTTCTTCTGACTTTAATTATTAGTAAATTGCATTGACCTCAATAAGGGTTTTTGCAGAACTGGACCCATAGCATGAATAGGCTGCTCTGTGCAGAAAAGTGACTGCATGAAAATGGCATCTTCTTACTCATCAGTTCTGCCTCCCAAGGGCACACAAGCTGTTGTGTCTGGTTTCAATGACAGAAATTAGGTTTTTCTGCTCTTTCCTCCTGTGAGACCTTCAGAGCTGGTGGAACCAGGCCAGGAGATGGTGCAACAGAGGCAGAATTTGGGTGAGAACGACTATGTCTCCTTGGTCCTTCACACCCAGAGGGGTGTGAGCCCCCAAGTTGTACCCCAAAAAGGTGTGAGCCCCAAGGCTGTCCCCCAAAAGAGTGTGACAAAACCCAAACCCCTGTCTGCACATGACAATGAATCAACCAGCATTTTCCCACTGGGCTACTCCAGACCGGGAGCTTTAAATGCTCTCTGTTTGACATCCTCCTGATTTATTGCATTTGTAAAGGTGACCTTAAATATTTTAATGGTAATAAGTCTTTCAAGGGCTTAAATCAGTAAATGTGCTGTGTTCATATTTTGGCATTATATACTGTAGGCAATTTAATCCATATAAGCAGTTTCAGTGATATTAACACTGTAGGCAAACTGATACTGAAGTTTAAATGTCAGAGAGCGTTTTCATATCCCATCTAGTGCAAACAAAGCATTTTTTCTCCAAGTACTGAGGCATAAAATACCAGGAGATAGTAAAGACAGAGAGTGCCAATGAATCTGAAATAAATAGGAGGTGAAATTTATAGTATTTTCAAATATGTGCCCTATCCAAGGACTGCTGCAGCTGCACAGATCTATAAAATTAGAGATAAGAGAAAAACCTTGTAGTGCTTCACAATAAATGCACCTCCACCAGGGTGTCTATCTGGATTTCTGTAACTCCTTGGAGATTTACTATTTCACTTGGATTTATTTCCCACTGTGCATAGCATGGATAGTATTTCATACTTCCTTCATTGCCCCACTCGTTATCTAGTGACAGGTCCCAATTGTAATCACTGGGCAGGGATGTGGCACCATGAGCCCACCCCTTGTAGGAGGGTGCAAACAGATATGGGCTGGGATGATCCCACCAATATTTACCCAGTGGTGCTACAGGAGCTTGGGATCAGGCAGGTTTCCATCGTGTGGCCCCCAAGCTCTGGGTGCTTTCTCACACTCAATGGGCAGCTAAGACTTGTCCTTATTGGGGAAAAAAAAGCAAGGATTGGGTAAAAAGAGGTGCCTTCCATGGTTTTCAGCTTGTGGTGAGGTGCTGGGTGCTGCCCATGTTGGGATGAATGATGCCTGTGGCTCTTTAGAGCCATTGGCCCTGGGAAGGTGCATCTGAGCCAGCCAAGCACCAGCTCATAAAACCTTTGACAAATGGTCAAAACGTTTATTTGCCATGTACTGCTGCACATGACCCCATAAACTAGCAAGGATGTGTGAAAACACGGGCTGTTTGTTAGGATGTTTGCTTGTTAAATAACTTGACCTGCTCTGAAATCTGCTGGCATCACTGGGCTAAAAAAGGGGGGCAACTCAGTAAAAATAAGTAAAGCAACCCATGAATGATGTGTAGGAAGTCACAGGAGGAGGAAGCACATGTGCTGTCATGTGGAGGATGAGAGTGGAAGGGAATAACCACCGAGAAATAAAATTTATGAGCTAATTATGCTTTTTTTTCCCCAAGGATTCTTGTCTTTGATTTAATCCCTCTGAAGGTTTGGCACAGCTTTGGTGACCATGACTCCTGGGGATGTTCATCACTATCACTTAGGTGACAGGACTGTGGTACTGGACTTGGCAGCGCCTCTTTATCTCAAGGAATTTTGAAGGTGCTTCAGGCAACTTTAGGCAACTGGATATAAGGGAGAAAATCCTTCTCCTGTTGGAATGGTGAAAAAGGTCCTCAGCCTCCATCCTTCCCTGGCTTCCAGGGCTTTCAAGCTAATCCCTGCCAGACCTTGAGGAGATGTCCTAGACCACAAACAAAAAGAGCTCCAGACCCCATGGGAGGAAGGGATAGCTTCTGCCATGAGAAGTTTCTTTCACTATTCAGAAAACTCAAACACAAATAACATCTTCCCAGCTGTGTCATTGCAGAAAGGTGAACTTTTAGTACTCCAGGCTGAAGAATTCCTCTGGAACAGCATTTCTTCCATCAGAAGCCCCTGGCAGCATGATGTGACCATCACCTTTTCTGGCCACAGCTACTGGGTGAACACGTGACCCAATGCATGACTTGCAAACTCCAGAACTGTCAAAGTGATGAGAAAATTAGTGTACTCAAGATCTCATTGCAAATTTCAGTCTTCTGCTGAAACAGAGCCAAGATCTTTAATTCATATTCACATCCCTAATCAATATTACAAGAAAATCAAAGTGTAAAGCTCAACCTGTATAATTGTGGTTCTGCCTTCATCCTGATTGCACTTAATTTCATCAGAGTCACACTGAAGAGCTCAGGCTTGTTTAATTCTAAACTCCAATGACAGTCAGAGGAACCCAATTTTAGTTGTGGCTCCGTAAGATTTTTATTAAAAAGAAATTAAATGGCTTTCTTTGGCCTCCTTAAATTGACAAACTGTAAATAAGGTGTTCTGGAGGGTTGTTTCTCCATAGGAAAGGATGCCACCATATTTAAAACATATATAGAATTACTTGTGATAGCTGCTACTACCTCAATAGATGATAAAGCAATAAAGTAACAGCACATGAAATTATGCGTTCTGGTAGACTTAGGATGATATAAAATAATTGGAGACTTCACTGCTATTTCCATTTTTAATTTGGTTCTGTGGCACTACATTCTGGCAGCAGGTCTGGAAAGGTAAATTAATCTTTATGCATCATCATTAAGCAGTGTAAACATGGCCAAACTTAATTAGGATATAATAGATTGTTAAGTGTCTGCCCCTCAGAGGTGAGATTGCTCTGGCAAGTGATTACAGACTCTCAGGCAAGGTCATCTTTAAAAGACTGATGGTAGTTTTATGTGCCTCTGACAACAAATCCCATAGAAAAGCCCTGTCAGAGAGGCAGCTTTCCATGGTCCCAGGGCCAAGCACAAATCTACAGTGAAATATTAATTAAAGGTGGCCTGAGGTTGTACTGCTTTGGCAGTAAAAACTCCTGTTTTGTAGGGAAGGGGCTATCTAAGAGGGGTCATGTAAACAATCTGCAGCTGGATAGCAGCAGGATGCTAGCAGCCCTTATCTTTACAAACAGCCCTTATCCTTTAGACAGAGACTGTGTCCTTGAGGGTGCTTCTGGACAATATCAAATGTGTAGCAGAAGCCATAGGAATGCAGAGGTAGGAGTCAGATTCGCGCTTCTTCATTTAACCAGTAGTATGCTTACTTTTAGTTTTATGCATGAGCTTATTAGGTGTGCTATAAATTCTGTAAACGCTTCTAATAAACTGAGTCTTGCTATTCGATCGTATAGATTGTGGCAATTTCTCCCGCCGACCGCAACACTGTTTTACTGCAAAAAAACCAATGAGAGTCATTGAATCTCCACCAGGATGGAAGTGCTGGACCTTCCCAGCTCATCTTCCCACAGCCATGGGCACCTCGTCCTGCTGGGTTGGACAATCCATGGAGAGGAGGAACTGGGCTGGATTAGGTGTATGAAAATAGCAAAAATCTTACTTGACATACTGTCTTTTATACATTTTTGCACATTAAGTAGAGAAATGCAATACAGTTTGTAGGAATGCATTTCCCACACTGAGAAGGTGTGTCTATATAAGGAAAAAGTTTCAGCTTACCTAAACATATAAGGAAACCAAACTAGAAAGTTCTGTGCCCTTCTCATTGTAGTTGGCTCAGTGCCAGCACAAAAGCATTAATGGGCTTTGGAAATGTACCTCAAAACCTGTTGCCAATTTCATTGGGCAGAGTGCCAAACAGCCCACCTAAACTGTTGAGTACTAAAGAAACAGCACAAAGGAATTCAGAGGCTTTTTAGGGTGTCTTAGCAAGGTCAGAGGCTTCTCGGACACCTGCGCTTGGCTTTTTCTTTTGTTTCCGTAATGTTTAATATTTTTTACTTATTAAACCTTTTACAAAACACACCTGAAGAACAGTCTTGCTAATTATTTAATGCCATTCTGAAAGTGCAGGACACCCTCAGAGACTTGATACATCTTCATGTGTTTCATTCCATTCTGGACACATGTAAGGCTGTATCACAGTCTATTTTTCACTTCTATTCCTGATATTGGTTTTTGTTATTAGCAGATCCATTCCTGTGTGTTTTTCTGAGCCTGTTGTACTGTGACCTCTCTTTCCATGGCAGCAGTTGAACTTACACATTTATATATAGGTATATATTTATGCTTTACTACACATGCTCTTGCTTCTTAAATGGACTAAGTTCACTAATTGAACACAAGGTGATAATTTCTGGTTTAAAAGTAGCTGCAAAATGTAGTTCAGAAATCTCAAACTTTTTTGTAAGAAACGTTGGCAAACTTATTCTGAAAAGAAAATATGTTTTATTGAACAGTTTCAGCCTGGATTCAATGTCTGTACAGTGTAGACAGCAAAAAATTCAGGCAAGAAAATATACTGTATTCTTGGGGGAATTTTATTTGTGTCTGCTTTAAAACTCATTTTGTAGTATGAGTTTGGTGTGTCAAGGTCACAATGCACAGTTGTTGGGGGTCAGGTTTTGTTCCTTTTTACTCTATAGAATTTTTTCCCCATAAGTTACCAAGGAGACTAAATGTCATTCTTAAGACTATTTAACAAAACAAAGGAGTGGTCGAAGCTCAGAGGGGGTGGGGGTTTTGATGCAGGTAAAGGGCAGAGCTTCAGGTAGCCTGTTGGTCTGGTTTTCGGCGTTCGGGAAAAAGGCACGTCTGGGTTGGTGCTCCTGCTGTAGGATTTCACTGCAGTCCAGTCTTGGGAAATCTGCCATCATCTGCTTGCCCTGGAATTCTGAGCTTCTCTGCCACCCTGCGAGAGCTGGGCCAGCCCTGCCCTGCCGTCGTGGTTCCATCAGCGCTGCTCATCTGCTACAGAGTGACCCTGCACCCCCTGCCCTGCTGGGACACCCTGCCCCTGCCCTGCCGGGACATCCTGCAACTTCAGCTACCAGCCCGAGACTTTTCTACTGTTCCCAGCTTGGTGCTCTGAGGATCCTGCAGAGGCACCAAGATCAAACTGCCCTGGGTTTTTTGTGAAGCAAAGTCCTCAAAGTTCTTGGTACTGGTTTTGTTATCAATGCTGTAGTTGGTGTTTGTTTGTTTGCTTGCTTGCTTGCTTTGTTATACATACTAGTAAAGAACTGCTATTTTCTATTTCTAAAATCTTTTGCCTAAAAGCTTTTAACTGAAAAAATTATAATTGGAAAAAAGGTGATGATGTTGGTTTACATTCTCCATTCCAAGGGAAGCTCCAGCTTTCCCTGGCGGATATCTGTCTTCCCAAACCAAGACAACAATGGCACGAGCTGGCCAGATGTGGAGATCTTTTTCACACTGTCAAATACCAAAAGGTGTCTTAACAACTGGAAATCATACTGCAGCATCATCTTGAATGCCTTGATTACGCCAAGGCTCTTTTTGGAGTTCAACATTCTTGATTTTATTTCTTGATAATTGTGTTAAGTGTTTTCTGCTCCTCAATTGCCTCAGGAAGTAGGATATGGTTTTGAGAGCAGGGGAAGGACTCCCCTGCTAGCACAACTCTCCAGGGCAGAAAACATTTCTTATTATGGAAATTATCATAGATATTGTATGAAAAGGGGAAAAAATAATTTCATATCTGTGTGAAAGGTCTACTGCAGACCACCACACTGGACCCATCTTGTCAATCAGGATAAAAAAGCAGAGAAGACAAAAATGTTGAGTTCCCAGCTTTATTTGATCACTAAGATCCTTGCAGAGGGGGTTTAGGTACTTGAATTTCTATTTTAAGTCTTTAATTCACTTTTTAATTCCCTCTTTGATAATTTATTATGTTTTGTTTATCATTTGCACCACCTAAAACTAAACCAGTTTAATCCATGTAAATCTCAGAGTCAGACTGCGCCTCTTCATTTACTTTTGCATTTTCACTCTTTGGTAATAGCTTTTACAAGTAAACCAGTTTAAATTCTTAATTTTGTCTTATTCCTCTAAATGCACAATGATTCTTCAACTGGAAAGGAAAGAGAGTAGCTCAGAATGATCCATATGTTGAAGTACTGCATTTTCATAATTTAAATTATATCCTTCCCATCAAATATCCACGAATGTACATTCATGACTCCCATCCAATGATCTATTGACCAGAGGCACATACATTGTTTTAATTTATTTTGGAGTAAAGGTGCTTTCCTGCAGAGTTTGGATAAGCTTGCTATGCACCAAACAGATGTTCAATAAAAGAGACTTTACTGAATATGACAGAGAAACTCAGGGAAAGCGGATGAAGGAAGGAAAATTACAGGATTAATGGATTCCTGGTTCATCAAACAACAGGCCATGCTTTTAATCAGGGCCTTTTTATGGATGGAACAGCAACGAAACAGAAGGACTGGGATGTCTTGGAAGAAGGTGATGCCACTATGTTGCTTGCAGTGGAATTAACTTTGGCAAACCCACTGCGAGAGCACACAAAGTCTCCCCATCCTCTGATGGGTTCAGTTCCTCCCATCATGAGAAAAAACACCTGCAAAAATTCAGTTGCAGGGTCTGGGAGAATTATAAGGTCTGGAGGTGGGCATGTGAGGATTCCTTCCCACCATGTGAAACACCCAATTTTGCTCTCAGAAGGGAAAAGTGATTCTTAAAACACCCAAGCCTTACATCTGTTCAGAATTTTCCTATTTGGAGAAGGGTGCTATTTAAGGAGGAGTTGAGGAGCACAAAGTTGGCTTGATTCAGCGGGAGATCAAAGAGGGAATGCTGCCTTTGAGATAAAGATGGCCCTGCTTTGAAAGGTTTCTCCTTTGTTCGGGGATGTCTACTCACCACGTGGGACAGCTCTTCCTGAGAGACACTCACGAGGAGAAAAACACTTCCTCTGCCTGCTCCCAGGGAGCTTAACCTCCAATTTTTGGATGTCTCCATTAAAGAGAGAGTTCATGCCTGACCTTCTCCAGCCCTGCCCTGCCTTTGAGCCCAGCAGGGATGGGCTTCCATCTTGTGACAGAGAATTGACTCCATGATGCAATTTTTAAACCTGGAAAATTTTAACACCCCACTGGAAACTTTCTTATTTGCAAGACGTGAATCCCAGTGTTGATTTGCCAAGGAAGAGGAATTGACATTTTCCACCCAGCGATCTGCTATGCTTGTCCAGGGGCAGTTCATAACCAGCTTTCCTCATTCTATCTTCTACTATGGATGTGTCAACATGGTGAAAACTTGAAGTATTTAAATAGTTTTGTGGGCATTTTAGTAAAATCTGATGGTATAGAAGGTGGAACAGCTTCTGCAGGTGCAGCTCTTCCATCAGTGCTCTCCATCCAGATTATTTGATGTTTTCAAAATCAGTCCTAATAGTAGTGGAAATGTCTTGGAATGTGGTGTAGGACAATCAGCATGTGACCTGATTTGGCTGCTGAGGCTTTCTCTTGGTGTAATGAAATGGACAGAAAAGGTAAGAAGAGGTTTCTGGAAAAGGCACCTTTCTAATTGAATTTCATAAACTTTTATTCAGGAAATTCTCAGCTTGGCTTAACTCTCCTACATTCGCTTCTTTAGAAGGAACTTCCTTTCTAAAACCTCCAAAATGTGTATTTTCATGTAGACATGATATAATAAAAAAAAAAAAAAAAAAAAAAAAAGAGTGGGATATATGGGGAAAGACGTCAAAAATTCATGGCAAAAGAGGATCTGAAGGAAATAAAAGATCTAAGTGGTAACTAGCATCAGACCTATCTACTTATTTTTTATGAAGTGGTTGAAATGCTGACGTGGCTATTTATCAAGCTCTTTCTGGGCAGAATTTGCTGGTTACCAGCAAGTTGAGATGAGAAAGTAACTCAGCTGTGAGATTGTGATGAGCTTCTCCAAAATACACATTGACATTTGTTAATTTGCAACATTTAAGCAACACTGTCCCTTTAATAATAAATTGTTTTATGATTTATTATTAAAACCACCAGCCATTCAGAACCAAGGGTCAATAAACAGGAGTTTGCAACATGAAGTAGGATCCTGTGTAGACTTACTGAGCCATTACTACGTGTATCTACAACCAGGAGCACCAAGTCTTCACTGCTGATGATGAATTCACACATGATGCTGAAGTTTCAAAACACTGAAGCCTGGGCAATATTTTTCACAAGATGGAATGGCATTTTCAGTAATTCCCAGATCCCAAACACATATGAAATGAGCCCTTGATGAGAAAGGTCTGATTACAAATAACCTGAAGAGAGATGAAAGTTCATTTTTAATATCTGTTTTTTTAATTCTGCCTTTGACTTTCAAGAGGCTTCAAAAGAAGGCAAAGACTAGAAAACAGTTTGATTTAATACTGTTAGATGTGTGAAATAAAATGCTGGACAATAAGAGATGTAAAACAAGCAATAAGTGCAAATTACTTAAATTAAAGAGCTAATTGAAAATAATGGAATTAAACCCTTTTTTAGTTGTTTTTATTCATCTGGTTTTCAGCACTGTTTGCAACAGCATTTTTTATTTTTTTTTAATCTCCTTTACTTTGAAGAATAAACTTTCTCTGCCATGAAAGACAACGATTTTAATCAGGCTCTGAAATTACATTCTCTGGGGATGTGGATGTTAGCTGTAGCCCTGGTTCGTGCCTGACATGCTTTGGTTTCTGAAATTCCTTTCCCAGGGAACTTTCTGTAACCAAAACATGTCAGGCACGAACCAGGGCTACAGTTAAATGCCAGTGAGGAAAAGAAGCACCATCAGCACAAACCAGTGGGGCAACCACAAAGCGAAGCAGCTTCGGTGTGTGGAGCTCTGATACAACATCCTGATACTGAGATCCTTCAGCTCCCATCACAGTGATCCTCACCAACACGACCTTGCTTTCATTCTTTCTATATATAAAGGAATTATATTTTTGTAACATAGACACTCACAGCTTCAACTGAGCAGATCTCAGACTCCAGTGAGAAACCACATGGTATTCACTGGTAAATCTCTGTTTTCAGAAACGATCACCCAACATGGAGTGAGCTTTTGTTGGTTTTGTTTAAGCAGTTGAAATGAAAAGGTGTTTACATTAAGGTATTTGGGTGTTTTTCTATTCATTAAAGCAAAGGAAGGACCTCTCTGCAGTGGGATTGGTGTGACTGCAAACCTGCCTGTGCTGCAGGGAGCTGCTCATGGGTGTTCCTGGGTTGTCAGAGTCGCGGAAGACAAGCCTCATGCTTTCATGGTCAGCAAGTCTCAGTTTATTGCTTCCAAAGTTATCATACTTATACAGACAGTAATTAGCTCATACATATGCACAAAGCAAACATTTTTATTGGTGCTTACATTCTTACCTAAGTACTACACACATGTCTCTTAGCAACAACCACAAGTTCCTTATCATGTCCTTCAGTTCCCTTATCCTGCAGCTACAACTTATCACATAAGCAGGATGTACATCCTGTTGTTGTATTCCGACCTTGAGGTCTAAACTCTAACCAGCTGCATAGTGTCGTGGCCTTTTCTATGCAGCCACTCTGTAGCAAGACTCTCCACACTTCCCCCGTTTTCTTTAGCTGCAAGCATTACTGCCTTATGCTGCTCAAAAGCATTCATTATCATTCGTTGCAAGCATTGCACCAAGCAGGGTAACAGTAATAACGCTAACAAAATCATCACAACTACAATAGCTATTTTTTCCATTAGGGACACCAGCCAAGGGGATAATCCAAAGGAAGCTAACCATGATGTAAAGGGGTCACTCGTTACTTGTAACTTATGCATGTTATTTCTAAGCTGAGCAAGCTGTTTGTGAATAGAATTCGAGTGGTCAGATAGATTCATACAACACATCCCATCAAATTCTTCACACCCATGACCTTGGGCAAGGAGTAAAAAGTCTATAGCAGCACGATTTTGAAGTACTGCATGACGAACCCCTTCCAGATCTACTGTAAGTTCGGATAGAATGTTAGAGGTTATATTGATTTGTTTACCAGTCCAGCAGGCCAGCCTTCTTAGTTGTGTCAATGCTTGAGATGTGGCTACCCCAGGAGCAAAAATACTTGCCAAAATGACTTCTGGAGGATCCCATAGCTTAACATTATCCTTACAGTTGGGCTCCAATTGATGATGGGAAGTTTCCCGCCTAAATCGCTCTCGTACCCGGCTGCGATTAGCAGTGAGAACTGCCGTAATATTGGGCAAAAACATAGTAAGCTGGCCCAAGTAGCAGGGGCCTCCAAAAGGGCCCGCCGGGATCCCTTGCCACGCACGGTCCCCACAAATTAAGAACATTCCTCCTGGCAGGGCATAGGAAACATTGTTAGGGGAGACAATATAAGCATTTATAGCATCATTACAATACAAGGAGACATTGTGTGATCTCAGAGGAGAAACATCAGTCTGTTTAAGGCATTGATTCCCTGTCTGATTGCGGCTTTGTTGGCAGAAAAATAAACAGGACCCATTGGTGGCAACCGAGCCTAACAGGTGCAATTCCTGAAGGTTGCTAACATTTCTGGGGTAATAAAGGGTGCGCCACTTTGTAACAAACTGCTCCGTGTCAGTAGCAGGGACTCCTACCAAACATGTCCTAAAGGGGTCTGAGGGGGTGGCCATCGATAGGCACATACTATCCTGCCCTGTTTTATTGGCCCAAGTAACCCACATATTTTGTCTTTCATCTATCTTACCTAGAGTTTCCCATGTGGCCGCGACGCCCCCTATTAGCTCGGGTAAAGCGGCGACAAGTGCGATCCCAATCAGCAGGTTTAACTTGCCACATGACCGGGACACCCACATCTTGGCCACAATGAACTGCCAAGATTACAGTGGCAGAGGTAGCAGTTAAGCGAGCAACCCTATGAGCCACTTGCCACTTCAAATATCTTAACTGCAAATCCTCCCTGTTCTCAATTCTATAAGCAGCTTGTGGGTACGTGACACCAGTTTCTTCCGCTAGAGCCCTATACGGTGAGTCACGCTGGAAGTCAAAATTGCAGCTTATACAGCAAAGAAGTAGCCGTAAACGTTGTTGTGACACCCACCAAGTCTCACCACACTTACCACACCTTATTTTTACCCATGCAAAATGTGTTGTACTTAAGCAAGCTAAGCAGTGCTGCGGTAAAGCAAATTTAGCACATAAAGAGTTCAATTCCGAATACAAGCAGGCTTCCGCTTCCTCCTCCGTCTGATAGGAGAAACAAACACCGAAGCGTTTTTCAAGTGGTCTTAGCAGAGGCTGGAGTGTTATCTGCAGACGATGTCGCCTCCTTTGCTCCGGGCTGTTCATGCGAGGACACCGCACGAGTCCACCTCGCAGGGATCCACTTGGAACCTGAAGGGGTAGAAACACAAACGTAACCTCTTCCCCAATATAAAACCTGTGCTGCGGGCTGCCAAACCCCTGTTTGCGGATCCCTGTATGCCACATAAATCGGGGGGCTGGGAGAAGGATTCTTTTGAAAATGTTTAACAGCTGGGGGTAAATCATCTTCACCAAACAAACACAAGTGATTTAAAACAAACAGTGCCCGTAACAACTTTTCCGTGGGGCTGGTAAGATCATTAAACTTGGCAATGTAACGCTTCAAGGTTCCATTTGCTCTTTCTACAACTGCTTGACCTGTGGAAACGTGAGGGATACCCCTAACGTGCTTAATGCCCCAAAATGCCATATATTTCTCAACCCTACTACTCAAATAAGCAGGGCCATTATCTGTTTTGATTTCTTTGGGGACTCCCATAACTGCTATACAGCTATTCAAATGCTTTTCCACATGAATTGCTTTCTCACCAGACTGTGCAGATGCCCAAATGTAATGGCTATACGTGTCGATTGTGACATGAACCAATTTAAGTTTTCCAAAGGAGGAAATATGAGTTACATCCATCTGCCATATCTGATTGGAATCTAAACCTTTAGGGTTAACTCCAGCACTTAACTCTACTCCTCCTTGTGGGTAACTACATGCCGAGCATGTCTTGATAATGGAACGAGCCTCATTCACCGATATGCCGAACTCTTTAGCCAATCCTTTGGCATTCTGATGGAATATATTATGACTTTCTCTAGCAGCTATACTACGAGGTACTACAGCAGGCTGTTGTATAGCCACCAACTTGTCAACCCTAGCATTCCCTTCCCCCAGTCCTTCTTCCCACTTGTGACTCCTAATATGTAAAACTGCATAAGGGCATGATCTGGATTGCAGGACTCTCTTGAGTGACATAAACAATTCCCCTAAACGCGGGTTGGTTACATCTTTGATGGTAGCATCCTCAATCCTTGAGGCCACTGTGACCACATATAGGGAGTCCGAGATGACATTCAATGGTCCCTCAAATGTATGGAGAGCCCAGACAACTGCCAAAAATTCTAATGTTTGTAGATTGTCCTTAGGTGTCGCATTCAGGATGTGATGGTGCCATACGCTGTCTACTTGCCATGTTGCTGCTGCCTTTCGAGATCTTTTTCCTGCATCTGTGAAGACGGTGATAGCATTGGGAATCGGGAGTTCTTGTCGGAGGGGCTTTGTTATCCATTGCCATTGGCCTAACCACGCAAGTGTCTTTGGTGTAAAGTCTGAGGTTGTAACCTGACTGGGTGCATTGAGCAGGGCAACTGCAAGCTCGTTACTGTTAAGGAGGTACCAATCCAAAGTGGCTTGTTCCATGGGTAAATGGATGGTCGCCGGTTCCTGGCCACTAATCTCAATTATTCGCAGCCGGCCCTTGCGAATCAGTGCTGCCAAACGTTCTAATTTTTTAATGATTGTTTTTCGTTGTTGTAATTGTGGTGTCAACCATTCAATGATTAAGATGTTACGGCCCCCTTCCCCCGTTTTCTTTTGCTGAGCAATTGCTGCCAGCAAGTGGTCCTTCGTATTCCAAATAGCTAAAGCCAATGGCAAAGTAGGGTCATAACAGGAAACAAAACCTGCTGCAACACAGCGCATAATGTCTTGAAAAGCTCGAGATTGTTCTTCAGAAAGCGTAACGGGTGTAGTAGGATCTGTGCCCTTAAGAAGCGGGCGTAAGATGTCCAAAAGATCATTAGGAATGCCTGTGACAGGTTTCAACCATTGGAGGTCACCCATAAGCTTTTGAGCCTCATGAAGCGTTGTAGGTTCAGTGCCCACTAGTAGTTTTTGGGGACGCACAATACGGTCAGTAATAGTCCACCCTAAATATTTCCATGGGGCAGATAGTTGAATTTTTTCCTCAGAAATCTTCAGCCCGTGGCGGTGTAACAATGTTGCAACTATCTGGAGTTGTTCTGGAAGAAAAGGGTTTTCTTGGGCAAAAAGTATGTCATCCATATAATGGTAGATTATGACATCAGGCAGTGCCTTTCTAATTGGCTGTAAAGCAGTGTCCACAAACAGTTGACAAAGGGTAGGGGAGTTCCTCATTCCTTGAGGAAGCACATTCCATTCAAAACACCTATCAGGTTCACCTCTGTTTTGGGCTGGCAAAGTAAATGCAAAACGTTTTGTATCTGCCGGGTGCAAAGGGATGGTAAAAAAGCAGTCTTTTAAATCAATAACAAGCAGTGACCAGTCTCTAGGTAGCATGGCAGGGTTTGGGATACCGGGCTGCAGGGCTCCCATGGGCTCCATCTGCTGGTTAATAGCCCTCAAGTCATGTAAGAGGCGAAAGGAGCCTGACTTCTTTTTTACTACAAAAATAGGCGTGTTCCATGGACTAGTAGAAGGTTTGACATGCCCTAGCTGGAGTTGTTCCGCAACCAGGTGATGCGCCTGTATCAGGCTTTCCCCTTTCAGAGGCCATTGCTTTACTACCACAGGTGTGTCAGTAGTCCATGTTAGAGGCAGGGGGAAAGCCCAAGCAATGGCCGTTACACTAAAGGGGAGTCCGTGAGTTTGAATCCCAGCTGAGCGAGTACACCACGACCAAGAATACAGTCCACCTCGTTTGGGAGTGTGGTGAGAGAGAAGACTGCAGGAGCTCGTTTTCCCTCCAGGGTAACAGTCAGTACCGGGGACTGTCGTGCTACGCGTACCCCTCCTATCCCTGTGATGGTGCTACTTGCCGGTATTGAAGGCCAGTCTTTCGGGTATAGGGCTGAGTCGATAATACAGGAGTCAGCCCCTGTATCAAGTAATGCCTTTTTCAATGTGAGAGAGCGTTGCTGCCAGGAGAGGGTACATTGTCGCCTCGGCCTCTCTGAGAGGTCAAGGACCAGCAGTGTTATGTCGCCTGTAGAACCTAGTTGTCCTCTCTGGCGTGGTCGACTGTGTTGAGGAGTGGGCGCGGGCGATAAACGTGGTATCGGTACCAATTGAGCAATCCTCTCACCTTTTGGGATAGTTAATGGGGGGAACTCAGTTCGTGCCAAAATAAAAATCTCGCCCGTGGAATCTGGGTCCAGGACACCTGGTTCTATACGTAGTCCCAATAGTGATGCTGAGGAGCGGCCTAAGATGAGGCCTCCTACGGGCTGGTTGTTAATCAGGAGGGGGCCCGACATGCCAGTTGGAATGG
Source organism: Sylvia atricapilla (assembly GCF_009819655.1). Taxonomy (NCBI): domain Eukaryota; kingdom Metazoa; phylum Chordata; class Aves; order Passeriformes; family Sylviidae; genus Sylvia; species Sylvia atricapilla. The sequence continues at coordinate 14,970,264 of NC_089173.1, read as the reverse complement.
CATGAGTATCCGTACTAAACAGTGTCACGTCTACTGCTGTTGCCAGGTCGTATCCGAGGCTGCCAGCTGTTGCAGGGGTGAGGCAGGTGCTGTCTGGGCGACTACTTGTGTCCTGGCGCGGCTCGTCCTCGTGCTGTCTTTGAAGTTTCCCGGCCCCTGGCGCCTGCGGCATGCGCCGGCATTGTGAGTAGATGACTGGCACGACTTGCACCAAACGCCTGGAGCCTGACATTCACGCCAAATGTGACCTGGCTTCCCACACCGAAAGCACTTCATCCGGGCATTGGGTGGTGCCGCGCGATTCTGCACTACCGCTGCTTGAAGGGGTGCAAGAGCAGCTAATACCTGATTTTGGACCTGAGACTGAGCAGTCAGCCCCTCCCCTATTTTATTTAGAGCTTCTACCATAAAAACCTGGCTACCTACTGGCATAGTCATGGCCTTGTCCAATAAATCTTGAACACCCCAATTGCCAGGGGCTGTGGCAATAAGTGAACGGGTAGTGTGATTGCCATTCTGTATAATGCACTGTTTAAGTAATGCTTCTTGCATATGTTCTGCAATTCCTGCCTTGGACAGCGCTTGCATTAACTTGTCTACAAAAGCACCAAGTGTCTCATCCCTACCTTGTTTAATAGCCATGTACATGGGGGGACCTCCCGGCTCACGAATTTTGTCCATGGCTCTCTTGGCTACCCGCATGGCCTCCCGCAATTTGTCAGAACCCATTGCCGCCTGGTCTTCTACCCTAATGTGTGACCCTGTTCCTAGTAGCTCATCTAGTGCAATGCCTTGAAGCGGATCGCCTTGTGGGCGGGGCAGGGCCACAGAGGCTGCCGCTTCCTCCCCCCAGCGGGTGTCAAAAGTGAGTCTTTGATGGGGGGTATAAATCAAATGAGCAATGCCTTTGATGTCTGCAGGCAGCAAAACAGCCGAATTGAAAAGGTAATCTAACATTTGTTTTGCGGGCTCACTAGTAACGCCAAATTGCGCGACTGTAGAGCGAAGTTGAGCCAAAAGTTTCCAATCTACTTGTGTAATTTCAGCGCGCTGGCCCCCTCCCGCCTGTGGGTGGAAGATAACAGGAAAGGCCATGAGCAGCGGCACTTGGCTCTGAGCCGCCTCCGCCATGGTAAGATCTCCGTTTTCTAAGCCATGCTTTACTAGGGCAGCCCATGCCTCCCGTCTCTCACGAGCCATAGCCTCCGCGAGGTCCGAAAGGGCACCGGGGAACGGCTCCGTGGCTAAAGGAGACTGGGAGTGTGGATCTGGCAGCTGTGGCTGCGACGGGAGTGAGGGAGGGAGCGGGGGAGCAGTTGGGGCAGGCGGGACGGGGGGTGGATATCCACCGTAGAAAGGACGGGGGGGTTGGGCGCGCTGGGATCATAATTTCGGTTAATATCCTGAGCCACGTGAGCGTTCTCGGCCGCTCGTTTTTCTGCCTGCACCATCAATAACTCATTTTGAACAATCTTCCAATATTTGGACATTTTCTTGGCGGGCTTATCGTCATCTAAGACTAGGTCCCATAATTTGTCACCATAGCCGCGCCATTCAGAAAGGTGGTGAACAGAGTGAGGATCCTTAAAGAACCCATGTGTTTGGGCATGGGTTAACAGAAGCGGTAAATCTTTGTCTAAATCTAAACCCTTAATTCCCCGTCTGCGCAAAAATTCAGTGAAAAGATCATACGCCGCTTGCCTGTCCATATTTACCGGTACCGTTGCAACCCCTCAGGCGTCGGCAGCGCGTAGCGGCGGAGGCGGCCGATGCAGCCCTCCGAGCTGAAGCGGGCGATACGATCCCACCGATGTGGCGAGTGAAGCGCGCAGCAGCCGTCCAAAAGGACCCGTCCCCAACGCGACTCTTGTGGAGGGTGAGCTATCGCCTGTTTCGGGCGCCAGTTGTCGGAGTCGCGGAAGACAAGCCTCATGCTTTCATGGTCAGCAAGTCTCAGTTTATTGCTTCCAACGTTATCATACTTATACAGACAGTAATTAGCTCATACATATGCACAAAGCAAACATTTTTATTGGTGCTTACATTCTTACCTAAGTACTACACACATGTCTCTTAGCAACAACCACAAGTTCCTTATCATGTCCTTCAGTTCCCTTATCCTGCAGCTGCAACTTATCACATAAGCAGGATGTACATCCTGTTGTTGTATTCCGACCTTGAGGTCTAAACTCTAACCAGCTGCATAGTGTCGTGGCCTTTTCTATGCAGCCATTCTGTAGCAAGACTCTCCACACTGGTTCTCCTGGGAAAGGAGGTTTCCCAGGAGGAACACAACTGTCCTTATGGCTCCTCACTGTCTCACTTCTCTTACCCTGCCCAGTGACCTTGCAGTGCCAGGTTGACTTCTTGCTCTCCTCTGCCCACTCCCAAGCCTCCTCCTCATCCTCCAGCTGGGTTTGAGCTCCAGGGCAGGGATGGTTCAGCAAAGGTGCATTTGCCCAAAGGGCCTGAAGCCTTCAGTGCTTGGAAAAATCCTGCTGAGTAGAATCGAGGATTTTAAGGGTCTTATCAAACTTAAATGATGATTCTGTGATTGCAGAGCACATCTGCAGGGGGATATTAGCTATGGACCTTGAATGAGGCTTGTCTTTGCAGAGCAAAATTAAACCTGTTATAAGCATTTTGTACAGAAAATTCCCCCATAAATCCCTGTCATCAGTGTTCAGAAAGTTTCTCTCTTTTTTTGACTGGAAGCTCACAGAAATAACTTCCTTGTAGAGTTCAGAGCTGGGCAGCACAACAGGCTCCGCTGCTCCTTGGCTTTATGTGTTGGTTTAGCACGGATAGTAAAAACCAATTAGTGACTGACTTTCAAGATGGATGGCTGGATTGGCCAATTAAATATAGGTATACACCTCTGCATCACACAAGTATAAAATCAGCCCAGGGAGTTTCTCTTCCTTCCGGCGGTCTACCAGGTAACACCGTGGGCAGCAGGGGGGCCTGGCCCAGGCCCCGCTGCCCCTGGGCGGCCTCCGGGAGCAGCTGCCCGCGGGGGGAGTGGCCTGGGCTGGCTGAGCCCCCTTTTTCCCCTGGCTGCCGGTAGGGAAAGGGGAGACTGCAGCTCGGCAGTGCTGGCCACGTGCCCGGGGCTGATGCGGAGGGGGCCAAGCCATAGCTGGGCCCAGTGGCAGCTGGCTGTGAGAGAGGGGAGTCTGCAGCCTCTGAGAGCAACTCCGAGCTGGGCCACCCTAGATGAGACTGAGGAGTGGGAGCAGGAGGCATCCACCAGCCAGGCTGCTCCGAGATCTCTCAGCCTGAGCTCTCTTCCCCCATCCCCGAGGCTTTTGAAAATCCTAGAGGCTGCTGCCCGGCAAAGATCATGTAACCATTTGCAGGCTCAGGCAAGAATGTTAACTCTTTTCTGACACATATTGAGACTTTTTAAAACTCTAACCTTTTGATTTGTTAAAAAAAATATGGATATTGATCTAATACCAATATCCAACTATGACGGACAAAGACTCTCTAACAGTATGAAGTTAGAAAGTGTATGTTTATTATGATGCCGGGCAGCGTATTCATGACTCTGGTCCATCCCATTCCCCGCTTCGTATGGTAATTAGCCAAAAAGCAATTAAGCATGCGTAGTTTGTTCTTTGAAATGGGTCGGTGGTCCTTCTTATGGGGTGGGGTCTCAAAATGATGAAGTAAGATGCGTCTTCCTCGCTTTGCCTTTTTAACCTTTTAGTGTTGGTGACACCTGGATCCTGTTTTCTCAAGACTATCTGATTTATGATCACATTGTGTTCTTGGAGTCTATTGATTAAGTTGACAGGTCTCTTGATTTATCGGTTCCTTAAATCCGGCTTATGTTAAAAAAGGGAAGTTTACCTCAACAATGTCTAGTTGGTAAAGGGAAGTCTATGTCAGCAATATCTAGTTTAACTAAAGTCCTTTATTCTTCAAAATGTAAAGGGAAATCTATATCAGCAATATCTAGTTTAACTAAAGTCCTTAATTCTTCAAAATTAATATCTCACCTTCTCAAAGAGAGAAAAAAAGGCCAAATTAGATATGTAAAAAGACAATATAAAGATATCAAAGTCAGTAAAAAGAGAGTAACCCTTAAGTAAAAAGGATGACAAGTTACCTTAGTCCTAAGATGAAAATCTCCTATGAGTTGTAGTAACAAACTGTAATATGAATATGCTAAAGTATTCCTTTAAATCATAAGCAATATAAATTGGGGACATGATTTATAAATTTTAAGCAAAGGTATCTGGGATTTACTAAGTGAATATTGAGTTAGAAACTGATCTAGTGATCCCATAAGATGCTTGAACATAAAAAGATAAAAAGAAGCCCTCTGTGCCAGTGAAGAAGTAAGAAGATCTCTCTGTTCCTTAAAATAAAAAATCCTTTGCTTTTGGAGTTGTGCATCTTTAAAAAGTGACAGCCCAGTATGTGTGTGAGTCCACGGCCCATATGTAGTCATAAAAAACCCTACCTTATATAGAAAGTCTACAACTGCAGAAGTTCTTGTGAAAGTTAGAAGCCACAAGCAGACTGTTTCTCTTGTAGAAAGTTACTAGAACAAATCAAGAGATTTCTCTCTCTCAAAAACTAAATAAAAGACTATTTTATAAGTAGTACTAACATGAAGTTCTAAATTTTGCCTCTTTACATTGTTTGTGAAAAAGTTAACATTTTGTAGTAAAAAAAAAGGGTTGTTTTAGAAGTTTAATTTGGGTTTTTTTCGCTTTTTTATGTGTGTTAATAAATCATTTTGTTTATCTTTAAGCTTAAACCTGCTTTACTTCTCCTAATACTATCTCATAAGGAAAAAAGAAAGTAAACACTAAGGCCACTACACTAAATTTAACAAACAAAACCAAAAGTAAACATAAAACCACTACATTTTAGAGTTTATTTTTGTTTTACCCCATCCTTCACAGGAGCGAATCATGCTTGGAGCAACCTGGTCTAGTGAAAGATGTCCCTGCCCACGGCAGGGACTGGAATGAGATGCTATTTTAGTTCCTTCCACCCACTCTAGGATTCTGTGATTAACTTTTCTGCCTTTATCATGGGCAGCTTAATTTTAAGTCTTGCAGAAGAACAAGGGGAAAACCAACTGAGACAACACGAGGACAATTCCCCTGCATGTGGAAATGGTGTTTCTTTTAATGAAATTATTTCCCCTGTGTAAGGCTACACTGCCTCTTCATTAGAGGGACAGGAGAAATGTATGCTTGTGCAATGCTGAGCTCTCATGGTATGCAGGGGCTTCATAAAAAAAAATCATTCCTGGTGCTAAAAACCAACTTGACATTGTTCCTTAAGTTTGGTGCAATATCCAGTCTCAGTGGATTTTTCAGGAAAAATGAATAAATAAAATAACAGGAAGAAAAGAAAAAAAAAAAAGAAGGGGGGAAATAAAGAAGAGAGAAAACCCACCAACCCTGGTGTGTTCCCATAATAAAGGGTTGTCGTGGTTTGACATTCGTCAAATTTCGTTTACCAACTGGGAGATAGAACTTTGGGAGAAAAAGGCAAAACAGGCACAACTTAAAAGAAAAAACAGATAGATTTTATTAATATACACTAAAGAAAAAGAGAGGAAAAAAAAAAAAGAGACCTGCTGAGACATTCAAACACCTTCCCCCTCCCCTCCCCCCCCAACTGTTCACTTTCCCACACACTACAGAGAGAAAACTATGATTTTCAGTCAGTTGCCGCCATTTAAACACGATTCTACATCACTTTGGGAGAGGAGCCGCTCTAGGATTATGGAGAACACGCCAGAAGAAAAAGATCTAGTGGCTTTCAGAGATCTGCAATCGCCTGGAATTTTTGCAGATTCTGCGCAGTCTCACCCATATAACAGTTTTCCACGCTGTTTATGGGCTTCCACATGTTTGGGGTATCATTTTAAGAATGCTTTTCTAGAACAAAACAGGGATTCTCTTCCATCTCTAAATTCACTTCTATCTCAAAAGAAACAGAAACCTCCTTGTTCTTTCCCAGGAGCTGGGGATAAATTCTAATCAAAACTCTTAATTAAAACCCATGTATATCAATACACACAACCCTTTGGCTAGAACTTGCATTCCCCCAAGCAGCATTAGGATATTACAAAAAGAGTCCATTTCCCCATAATTCACATCTAGAAAAGTCTGGTCAAAAATGTCAACTTCCTCCATCCCATCTTCCAATAGTCTTTCTCAGTTCTTTCACTGACTTTTTCTCAATGCTCCCTCTCTCTACATTTCAAATGTTTTCCACGGAGGAGGGAAAAGGATTAAAGTCTTTGCCCAGAGGTTTTTTTTCTCTCCAGCGGCTTCTCGGAGTCTCAAGGCCACAGGTGATGGTCGGAGGGGAGGAAGGGAGAGCGCAGGCTCAGGAACATTGATGGACGAAATCTCCTCCACCCCTGGTCAGATCTCAAGCAACTCAAACTTGGATCAGTTCCCTTGAGCTCCGGAGAAAAGTTCTTAAAAGTCTCTCCTCCTTCGGACCAGCAGCTCTGGCAACCAAGGCCCAGAGCATGGCCACCGTGGTCCTGGCGCAGGGCCAGACTGCTGGTTGGCAGTCCTCCTCCTCCTCTCCCCATCAGAGGAGCTGGGAGGGGACAGAGGGGGTACAGCCAGCCCTGGTCACTGTCCCACAGGCAGGGCCTCCCCCCCACGAGGCCTGGCCCCGGGGGGACCAGCCCGACCCTGACCCACGAGGTGATGTTACCTTCTCGATGACCGGAAAAGGAAAGAGAGTGAGTCACCTGAAAAGTTTGGATTTAAGGCTGTGTTTTCAGAGATGTAGAAACACTCCCATTCGTCATCCAATCTGTCAATCACAATCCATGCTAAACCACCACAAGGGTCAAAAAATACTCCACTCATTGATGCAAAATTACAGGGTTTTTTTTCCTCCTTCTACTCCACACAGCATTATACAAGCAAACAACCAACACATTAGTTAAGGAACCTTCCATTTTACTTTGGCAGTTCATGATAATGAAATTTAATTGTGGGAAAAGCTGAATAATTTTAGCTGAATGTCATTTGGTTTATTCAAACGAGGAATCAGGGACATTTTTAACAAAGGTTTTCAAACTTCTTTTGAAATCAGGAAGCTGCTGTGCACAGATAAGGGGAGAGGTTTGAGGATTCTCTATCAGAAAATTCAAGGTTTTTTCCATCTGCTTTTTCACATTAACTGGTAATTATCCAGAAAGGCACATAATAGTGCAGAAATGACAGAAGCTGAAAAAGGTTTTCCTAAGATATGTAAGTTGTCAGTGATAGGCAAGGTACAACAGAAAGGCTTTCTACAGCACAATTATTTATGCCACTTTCATTTGCTTTTAGGTAGCACTGATGGTTCTACCCCATCACTGCCTTTATCACAGGCACTGCACATTCCCTCACCATCAGCATACAGGGAAGGTGGCAAAAACTGAGATTGGAGCTTGGTGGTCTCCTCCAATGCCTCTATTTTCTATTAAATACATTCACAAGCTGCTGCATGTGGAGATATTTCTGAGTTTGTTATAACCTTCCCATTCATTTCTCACGCTGCAGAAATAAATAAAAAATGTGATCCTTCCTGATGAAACAGTTATCACATGGTGGTCTCAGAGCCCACCTTCCTCACAGCAGCTATTTGAGGGAGGAGGTGTTAGAAAGGACACTCAGATGTTTCTCTGAGGTTCATTAGCCCTCTCTGCTAATTGCTTAATTCCAGAAGACAGATGAAACCCTTAGAGCTGCTCAGATAAAGCCCCTTCCTCCAGCTCTCTATGCAGGGCTTCTCTTGATGGGGTTAGAAAGGTGGGTTTAAAAATTCGTTCTGGGAATGTAGAATTGTGGAATAGTTTGAGCTGGAAGGGACCTTTTGGAGGTCATTCAGTCCAACCTCCCTCAATAAACAGGGACTGCTGGATTTTGGTACTCTTAGGTTATACTCCTCAAGGGAGGAAAGATCCCCTCTCCCTAAATGGTCCACTCAGTCACAGGAATTATTATCTATGGCATTACAAACATGTCATCCCCTTGACCTTTCCCAGCAGGTCACGAAGCTGGGATCCAGGTCTTGAACAGGGTTTTACAAGAATATTTTAAGTCTCTGCTGTACAGAGGGATTGGGTTTTGATAAATATCCCTTTGCCAAAGGAGAGGTTGGGCTGGGCTTGAGTCATTCTGGTAACTTAATTATTATTTAAGTAAAGAGTAAGGGGCTGTGCATGGGAGAAATTCCTACCTGACCTCCCCTGTAGTAATGCACTCCCACACCCAAGCAGGTGATTCTGTTAAAGGAAAAAAGTTTCGGTTTACCTTTGAACATGTAAGGAAATTAAACTAGAATTTTCCATAGCCTTCTCATTGTAATTGGCCCAGATCCAGCATAAGGGCACTGATTGAGCTTTAGAAATGTACCTCAAAGCCTGTTGCCAATTTCATTGGGCAAGGTGCTAAATAGCTGACCTGGACCATCAAGTACAAAAAAGACTGCACAGAGGAGCTCAAGGGCTTTTTTGGACTGCCTTAGCCAGTGTAAGAGTGGTCTCTGCACTGTGTTTGACTTATATTTCTTGGTTTGATAATGTTTGTTATTTTTGTCATTATTAAAACCTTTTGTTTTACAAAGCATGTCCAGAGAAGTCGTCTCGCTACTATTAAGCCATTTCTCTATGAGAGCTGGCTCCTCAGAGGTGACAGACCTTTGTGGGGTTTATCACATCTGACCCCATGCAAGATTCAATCACTCCCCCTCATTCAGCTCATACCAGAATTGCAGGTTTTAATTAACCTTTCCTGGAAATAGGACTTCCCATGTTACTTCACATGTAACAAGAGGTTGTAGGATCTTTGATGAATGGAAGGACTTCACCTGCTGTAGTGGCATCAGAGGTGTTATGGTAGGATAATCACTTCCCATCCGCACCTATGTGATGTTAAAGTACCCTGATGGGAAGAGTTTCCATGTGTTTCTGGGGGTGGAATTAATTTCCTTTATGGTAATATTACCTGAAGTTAATGGATGCTGAGAGAAAGGAAACAAGATGCAATGTCACTGTTAGCGACACAAAAGGATGAAGCAGACAGCAGGAGGTCAAGCAGGAAAGCTTCTACTTTATTTTTCTGACTCCATAGATACAGTTTTACAAACCGGCCAATATTGGCTACACAGGTAGCCACCTCTTCGACCTCGTTGTGAACATCACCATCAATCATCTTTCTCCTCCCAGAGGAGAAGAATGCAAACAAAAGATAATTTTCTAAAAACATACCTAGTTTACTTGAAGCTGCGTGAGAACAAAATGCAAACAGTGAAAAGCAGGCAAACTTGAGGCAACATCGCAACACAACAGATTTGTATTAAAAAAACCCCAACAAGATTGCATTTGAAAGTCAATGGGCTTTGTTATTAACTCTAAGGACCTTCTCTCCTATCTGGTACTTTGTTTTCCCAAATCAGGGAGATCAAACTCATGTGAATGGCTTTGGGAGGGATGGAGAGCAAGGATTTCACCCCCACCAGAGCCACTGGGCTGCAGCCGGTGCCCAAGGAGTCTGTCCCTGCACGAACCAGCCTGAGGTTACTCGTTTTCCTTTTTTTTTTTTTTTTTTTTATTATTCTTTTAAAGACAGATTTTCTTCCAGGGGCTTTTATGCCATAAAGATTCAACAGAAACTTCCAAGAGCTTCTTGGTCAGTGCTGAACCCCAACAGGATGTGCTGGCTCTGGGGGTTTGGATGAAACATCCCAGCATCTGATTTTTGAGGGCTGCAGCCCCAAAATAGCTCATGTCCCCTTTTGTCCCCATTCCTGTTAATTCCCAGGACTCCTTCCTTTCCCTGTGCAGCCCCTGTTAATGCTGGAGGGGCAAAACCAGCAGCTCCAGCTGCTGACACTGGGGTGTAGCTCCACTGAATGCTGTGAAAGCCAAAAAAGGCATCAAACATGCCTCGGTTTAAACAGAAGTTGATAAATTATTATTGCAAGAGGAAACCCCAGCTCATGCTCAGGGGAGACCCCAGGAAAAGATGAGGTGGGGGACCAGATCCCAGGCCCAGCTGGAAATGGATTTTAGGAATATGTAGGTGAATTAAATGAGGTGTGTGGGCCAGCAGCATCCTGCTGATATTCCCACAAAGCATTTTAGGATATTAAAAAAATGCCTGAGTGGTAATTACATCCTTAATTTTTTTGGATTTCCTCTGGTTTTACTTGTTTAGGTTAATTTTTTAAAATAACGTTTAAATTAGATAAAAAAACACCAGGCCTCTGAAGATGGTCCTGGGTGGTTTGTGCACAGCAGAGCTCAGGACTTCGGAGTTGTCATGCACAGACATCAGATGACAGCTGGCAAAAGCACTTTGAAAAGACATGATGGCACTTAAGGACAGAAACCCTGAGGATGCTCAATAAACAATCACAGGAATGGTGCTGTGAATGTGACTTTGCCATTGTTATACATTTCTGCTCTTGTTTGTAATAACATTTTGGCCACTGTCTAAATACACAGAAATGGCCTGAATGCATCATCTGGATTATCTGATAGTTTGAGTTTTTGGAGTTTTTTTCTGCAGCCTCTTGGTAGACTTTGAAAGAAGAAAAGGAAAAAAAAAATGAAACCTATTTCAGAGTAATTGAACAGTGTTCACATTAACTTACACTAAAGTTATTTTTAATTAAATGAACTTCCCCTGTTTGTAGCTGGAAGGTACTTGTGTGAGATAAAAACTCCATTCTAATAACGCTGAGACTCACCAGCACTTAATTAGCATCGCAACTCAAGGCAGAGGGAGCAGGAAGGTGAGCAGGGAGGTGGGTTGGTGCTGCTGGGTGGGATTTTGGGAAGGGATGCTCAGCCTCCATCCCAGAGCCCACCCAGTGCTGAGGAACACCGGGAGGGGAAATCAATCACACCTAGGATTTGACACAGTTTGCGGCAAAAGCAATTATAATTAACATTATATTAAATATTAAGTCAAGATCATAAAATGTTGATTGGTACTGATTAGCTGCATAATCCATAATTAGAAATCACTGCACCCTTCAGCAGGTACTGTAGTGCCTTGCCTGTGATTTCACCGCTAAATTAAGCGAGAGCGATTCAACTTTTGCCCTGAGTTTTACTCCTGCATTTCATTTAGGGTAGAAGCACATTCAGGTAAAGAAAGGCACAGGATCCGTTTCCACTCAGGCTGCTCCCAAACTCCCCATCCTGAAGGCTGCTCCCCACCCCTTCTATGCCCGTGGAGAAATGATGGCCAAATTGCCCTTGACCATCCTCAGCTCTGCTTTGGTTGTATCTAAAAGATGTAGGGAGAAGCTTTGGAACAGCTTGGGGAAGTTCTGGAGTCCCCATCCCTGGAGGGGTTCAAAATCTATGTGGATGTGGCTTTTGGGGACATGGGGTAGTGGCGGCCTTGGCAGTGCTGGAGGATGGTTGGTCATAATGATCTTAAAGGGTTTTCCCAACATAAATGATTCCATGACTGTGTGCAATTCTGTATTCTCTGAAAATTTCTTGTGTATTTCCTCTTCCCAAACCAGTGACTGTAGAACGTCGAGCTGAGGTCGTGCCCTCCTGGCTCATGCCAAGATGAAGCAGCATTAGGCGGCTCCAAGATAATGATTTAATTTTGGCCCAAACTCAGAATATACCTCACAACACCTCAGCAAGGAGGGAGCAAAAGGAAATTATTCTGATTTGATTTTAGAAGACCAAACCCATCTGTGCCTCACTCGTTAATGGGGTGGAAACAGGGACCCTTTGGGGAGGTCGGTGGCTCTGGGCTGAGGAGCTGCTGCAAGAGGGTGAATTATTCTCAGTGTTATCAAGGCTTGCTGCAGCAGCCTTGCTTTCCCCTAACTTTATGGGTCCATTTATCCTGGATATCCATTTGTACTGGATAATGTCATCATCACACTGGGAAACACTCAAATTTTGTTAAAGTAAAGAACAAAATCCCCTAAACCATGAGGTTTTATGTCTTTGCTGCAAATTTCAGTCACTGCCTTGGCTGGAGATCCAGCTGTGATTTTCTACAGCAGACCTGGATAAAAATAATAAAATTTGGTGAATAAAATCTACAACCCATGGCAGCCTGGCTGCTCCTACTGGAGCTCCAGCAGCCTCCTTGGAGTCGAGCTGATCCAGAGGAACCCTCAGAGGCTGTGCTGGGCACCTGCTGGCAAACCCAGGGCAACAGAGAGAAAACATGTTGTCATAATTTCCTCTTTTCCGAAGGTACTTTGGAGTCCTAGGGAAAAAATCTTTTCATTCCTTCCACTGTTATCTTTTGCTCTGATTAGCATTGCCTGGGAATGGAGCTGAGGTTCTGGGCAGAGCCCAGTGCTCTCAATCAATTAAATCAATGCGGCCGTGACACTCCAGTGATTTTCCCTAACCAAGGGTTGGGCCTAAAAGGAGGGCACAGGGAATCACAGCAAATGTGGTGCTGGGCAGGTGGGGAAAAGCAGAAAAGCTGGGCTGAAATCCCTATTTCCCTGCGCTGGATATCATGCAATGAAGCCCTGGACTGGGTCAGGGAGGTACTTGCACTCACACACTCCTTCCCACAACATCTTAATTATTCTCCTTATTGTATTAATGACTATATTTTTATTTAAATCAATACATTTTATATATATATATGCATATAGATATAGATATGAGATAGATTTTTATTTTAAAATAATGAGATGACATAGACCATCTCCATCCTGTAAGAGCTACTTTTGGCTAGTCCAGGGAATCCTCTGTCCTGCCTGAGCTCCTCGAGCTGCCATGTATCCTAAGGAGATCTTTGTCCCACTGCAAAGCATCCAAAACTCACTCACATTCTTGCAACAACTTGAAAACAACAGCAAGCACCAGAAAATGCTCCCAAACCTGGTGTGTTCTTTGCTTAAGTATTGAGAGTGTAGGGGTTACCTCTGAGTGAGCTAAATAAATTCAAAAATTTAAGAAAATGTCCATGCCATGACTATCAAAACCAAGGTATTTCAACTCTTTCAGCATTTCCATTTGAAAAAGAAAAAAAAAAAACACTGTAAAGAAATGAAAGCAGAATGTCTCTGTCACCCTTCCCTGGGCAGGAGTGCAGGTGCTGGGCACAGGGTGCTACTGCGTTCCCAATATAAAACTGGATTTGCATCTCCTGCCTGGGATGTATAGCAAATCCTTCCATCCAGCAGACAGCCTTTTGGCTTCTGGAATACTAAAACCATATCTTTTTCTGCCTGCAGAACCAATGCATTAACTCTGAGAAGGGGCAGCAGAAGGAAAGCCTGGAGCTGCTGCTCGCCCTGGAGCTGGAACATACTTTGAGCAACAGCAAAGCAAGAGAAAGCAAAAACACCCCTCTAAGATGGCTGCAAACAGAAGGTCTCTGCTGTCCCTCCTTAAACACTGAAGATATTTTCATTTAAAAATATCTACTTAAGGGCACGTTTAATCTCAAAATGGCATTTTCCACTTTAAAAAAAATCACATGCACAGAAAAAAACCCCACATTCAGAAATGTCTTGAGTTATTTCTCCTTCAATTTTTTTCCAATTAAATTAATTTAAACAGAGTGAAAAATGCTTTATGCACTAAGAGCCTGAAACCTCTGGCGTCAGCTAAAATGGGCACTTATGCTCTCAGCTTAAGCCCTCGCTGCAGGCACCTCTGCTTTGAAGCCTTTGAAGTGTTTGTGGCACAGGAAAAGTCTCTCCTCAGAGAACACCAGTTATTTTACAGATATTTAATGTGTGAAGTGTGTGTGCCTGTGTTTGGGTTTGGGTAACGGGGGTTTCACAAGGCAGGTGGGAAAACAGGGATGGGATCTTGACTTGCAGAGCAAAATTGAAGGAAAAACCACTTTGAGAGCATCAGCACCATCCTGAAGATGCAGATGAAATTATCTGACCTTCAGAGGGACCAAAATATTTTTTTAGTGCCTTTAGAATTCATTCGCTCTCCCAGCACCAGGATTCCCTTTAGAAGAAATAATGCCACCAAAAAAGCCTGGGAACACCAGGAGCAAGGCGCTGAGGATGCCCATTCCCACAGGGCAGCTGTTACAACCCCCCAAGCTTATTTTGGGGACATGATGCAAAAGCCTTGCAATAAATTTGATTAATGGCTGGATTTTTGATCTTGCTTGTGATTTGAGAGGCAAAACCTCTGCCTGCATTTCAGGGGGGCTGATGCAAAATCTCCACTTCAACAGCCAGCAGGACCAATTTTGAGGCTGATTTGTTTAAATTGTTACATTTCTCTTCTTTTTTGAGGGGCAGGAATGCCCAAAAGTTGATGCCTCTGTTTCAGAACAAGCCACATTTATTCACCGTGCACTGCAATTATTCCAACTTGTAACCAGTGAGGTTTAATTAATACTAAAATCTTAAATCAGCCAGTTCAGCCAATGTTATTTGAGCACTGACGGTTTGCTGAACATCTTCTCCCATGGACTGGTATATAAATAGAAGAAAATACCCAAAAAAATTCTTACATCTGAAATGGAAAAACAGTTATGTTCTGTGACTTTATAGAGGTATTTTTGAGAACATGTAATATATTTTTGCAGAGTCCCTGTTCTAGGAGAGGCTCTTTCTTCTCTGTGTTTATTGCTTCTCTTAATGTAAACACAAGGAAATATTGGGTAATGGATAGTGGGAAAAAATAGATAAGGAATATAGAATAAACCCTCTGGTTTTCAAACAATTGTCCTTCATGGTACTTTATTTTTAATTTTTCCAGATTTCCTGGAGCCATCCTTGACTCAGCCAAGGCCAGGTGAGACTTTCCTTCTTTGCAGATCCTGAAGTTTATAAAGCTTCGATCTACTTTTCCATAACAAAATGTTTAGTACCTGCAGGACTATTTTTTCCTCTGGTATTTCTTTTTAACAGTAATCCCACTCTTTAACACAATAATTCTTTTAGATTGAGCCAAGGGTTCATCTGATCCACATGGAAATATCAAGTTCCAGGAGATAATAGCATCACTTGCCCTCCTGACAATTCCCAAACTAAATGCATCACAGAATCTTGGTTATATCTCAAAAATAGCTGATTTTTATTTTTTTAATTTAAAGAGGAGGAGAGAATACTTGCAGGAAAAAGAGAAAGATGAGAAGGAAGACAGAAGTGTGGTGGTGTGTTTTTAGGTTTACCAGTTTTCTGTATGCAGGTGTTCTTTGTTTTATACTGTTTTTATACAAGTCATAATCATCTGTCCCATGTACCCCCATGTTGACCCCTTCTTGGTTTCCCCCGAGTGATTGTCAAGTGTCAATCACAGTTATGGGTCCTGTCCATCACTTTACAGCCTTGCCCTGATGTCTAGAAGGTTCTAGTGAGGATGTCAAGTGATTGGCAGGGTCTCTGGTTCTCCCCTCCCTTGACTGATCAATTTGTTCTATTGTCTGTCATTTATGTTCTGGGTCACTCCCCTAACCCTTTGGAATGGTTCCAAGCTGCCCCCTTCCCATTTCTCCACCTCCATACTTAAGGTGCTGTACAGAGAGGAAAGCTGGCTTTCGTGGGCTATCTCTCTGGGTGTGTACAAGTTCTGCATGGGCTTAATAAACCCCAGTTGAATTTCTCATGAGAGTCCTCCCTTATTCCTCGCCATTGTTCACACTTCTGCTGAAGGCAAGAGCCCACAGGAATGAGGACGTATCCCAGGATACAGAACCATACCTTTACTGCGGCTCTGGAGCCAGAGCTAGCCAGGAACGGGGCACAGGTCCCAGAGAGACGCACCGCACCTTCACAGAGATCAGTGAATGTCCAGCTCTGGTTTAGAAATAGGCTCTGACAAACAGGGGGAAAAGGATCCTTTTCCAATCCATTCTGTTTATGGTTATTAGTATTGCTATTGTATTTCTCTTGGCTCCCAAAAGGAAAAGTGGGGAATGAATTAGGAAAATAATACATTTCTGTAAATAATTTTTTTTTCCAATCCAGATGTTTTTTAGGAAACGAGGGGGGGGGGGGGGATCTGTTCCTCAAATGTCAAGGACTTGAAAGGCTAAAAATACATCACTGGAATAAATAAATTAACCTAGAAGACAGGACTGATGCTCCGCAGACATCAGGGATTAAATAAATTCACTAAATTCAAAGTGGTACTGCAGATAAGAGCTCTTTGTGCTGCAGCATGTACAGCTTATTGATTCTGGGATTGAGGTGCTGTGCACTCTTGTAAAGGAGACTCTGCCTGATATGGCTTAATCCTGCCATAATGCACAGCCCTGTGCTCCGAGTGTGGAGCCCATTTATTTTAATTTGGTTTGTGCCTTCATTTGCTGCACCACATCTGTGCCCTCTCCCCCCAGCCTTTCCCCAGCACTATCTGAGGGACAAGGGGCACTTGAGGAGGTGCAGAGCCAGCAGGATGGGGGCTGCTGCAGGAAAGGGGCCATGGACATCTTCCATAGGGATGGAACGCCCCAGCACTTCCCTTTTCCATTGGGTTTTGGGAGCACTGCGAGGACAAGGGATCGCCAGCAATGCCTGGATCATGCAGGGACCTTAGGGGAGCAGCTCCAGTGGGGATCCTGTTTCTGCACACTCACATTTTGTTATGGGAACCACCAAGGAATGTGTCTGACCAAGGTCAAAACATGACCTGGACAGATAAGATGAATTTTTCTGGACAAAAAAGAAAAAGTGGAAAAGTTGTAATAAATCCCAGAGAGACTGTTCCACACCTAGCTGAAATGAAGTTGGGCAAGTTCCAATTTACCTGTTTTCACCCCCCTGGTCAGATGCTGAACTGTCAAAGTCACTTCACACTAATACAAAGGACATTTAATTCCTCCTTTGGAAGCTCTCCTGGTGTTCAGCTCAGTTTTCTTCGACAGATTGTTCTGAAGGGCCAGCAGAGCCCTCCAAACACAGAACTGTGAAAGAGAAAAACCTCCAGGCCTCTGGAGATGTGAGGATGCAGCTGGGCAGTGCAGTAATGCTCTCAGGGTGTGCTGGTCCCCTGGGCCATCCCTCCTTGGGTAAGGTGGACTCAAGCACCAGCACCTTCCCAGCCTCAGAGCATCCTTGGGTGTTGGCTTTCAGAATCACTGCAGAAAGAGCTGATCTGACCAAGGGGAAAGACTCTTATTATTAATTGTTATCTCTTAGGTATGAGGGAAGAGCTCAGGGAAGAGATCCATGGCATGAAAGAAGTTGCTACAGGGACTTTTAGGAAACATCCCTAAATCCCTATATCTCCCTCAGGTTTGGCAGATCTCCCAATATCTTTCACCAAAATCAAGCTTTAAATCTCAAGGCACCCTTCATATGTAAGGCTGCCTCCTGAGCACGATCCACAGGGCCCGTGTTTCAACAGCCAGGATTCAGTAATATTTCCTGCAGAGTGCTCACTAAGTAGCAAATAAAGCAGGAAGTGTCCCAGATGTTAGAAAGAAAAAATGTGTTCTGGGTTGAGCTGCCTCCTATCCCATATATCCATCCCATATCTTGGATATGTTGTTATGTCTCGCAGCTGAATCCCGCCCTCTTGGGCGGGAGCCTGCAGTTCCTGCCTCCTTTTTCCTTCTTCGCTGCTTTCGGCTCTTGCTTCAGCTGGCTCGGCTGCTTTTGCCTTCTTCGCTTCGCTTTGCTTCGCTCTGCTCTCCGGCTGCCCCTGCCGCCGTTTTTCTTCCCCCCCAGCTGCTTCTGTTTGGTTTTTTTTTTTTTTTTCCTCCTTCCTTTCTCTCTCCCCCCCCCCCCCCGCAAGGTTTGAACCGGCTCCGGACCTGACCTGACCTGAGAAGTTGGAGAAGACCTGGGCCAGACAGAGACGCGTCAGCACCCTCCCCATCGTCACAGTAACCCGTCTTTTCCCACTATTCGGTGTTGGGGAGTGTATTTTTGTCAATAAACCGGTTTTTCCACTTTCCTCCAAGGTATTTTCCTTCCCGAACCCAGGGCTGGGGGGGGAAAGGGGTGGTGGAGGTTTGGTTTAGGGGACTCCTTTTGGAGGTTCTTCCCTAATTTACTCCAAACCAGGACAAAATGGAATTATTCATTGCTTACTAACATCAAATGCTAATGTGAGAAAAGCATCCTTGAAGAAATCCTTGACTAAAATTCATCAGAGTGATGTGAAATCACTGTTTTAATTATGCATTTTGAATGTATTTATTAGTACCGGTTCTGATCTGACTTACAGATGTTTAGCAGTGATAAGGGTCTGCTGCAGCCTTTGGAATTACTCATGATTTATAATGACAAAACTTGGATCAGAATTAGGTCCTTGTCACTACTCTATAATATCCTTTCATCAAACTTCACATTCAACAGATGAAAGCAACTGTGGTTTCTGCCATTTCCAACTCTACCACTGAGCCCATGAGTTCCTTTTTTTGAAATTTCTCCTACAGAAATGATGACTCTCACAGAAAATTTTGTCTGCTTGAGTTATACTTGCCACAAGAAACTTGAGAGCAAAGAAATTGGACTCTTTAATCCACCAAAATGATGTGTTTGGCTTTGTGCTGGCAATAGACATGGAATTTTAATGAAGGAGTTAATTGCTTTAATTATGCAACTCTACAATCTCATTCTTTCTTATTGTTGTAAGTATTAGATATATATCTAATACTGAGAGATTTTCCAAACCTGTGGGAAATCCAGGGATTTGATGAGGTTACCCAAAAGCTCAGTACCAGACAACAACTGCATGTTCTCAATATCAGATATTTAAAATAAAACACCCTCTGTTCAAGAATGATTCAAAGCCATGTGGTTTCTTTCCAAAGAATGATGGAATTTTAAACTATTGTTTGTTCTAGAGCTGATCCAGAAAGATCAAGTCTCCAGGGATGCTTTACTCCCTAAGACATGAATGCATGATTAAGCTAAATGTATTCCATAAATGCCTTGATGACATTGAACTAAATTTTTTAGAGAACAGATGGAGAAAGTTAATAAATATTTCATTTGCTAATATAAAACTCACTTCTATATTCACAACTTCAGGGATCCTCAGCTTCACAGATATCAATAAGTCTGATGGATTTCTTGCTGCATTCTCATTCTTCTGCCCTGGTGTCTCTTATGGGATCATCATTTCTGCATGCTTGGATTGTTTTATGGGATCACTGAAAGGCATGTGATTGTAAATCTTGACCTCTTCTGCTCCTGGATTATATACTTTTATTCTTTGTGACCATAAGTGTTCATCTCCACATTGAATAGATAATTAAATGACAAAAATTATTCAAAAGGAATTTATAGTGAGAAATTATCCCTTGAAGAACTGATGGGGAACAGGCATAACCCAAGGAGAATCAGGGAAAAAAAAAACAGTTTAGAATGGCCAAATAACACACTAACATTTCTGTGTATTTAGGAATGTCATGAATCATCCATTCACTGGGAAAAACCCATGATTTTTACCTGCATATCCCAATTCTATTCAAACAAAATTTCTAATAAGGGAAAACTGTGTGGATATAAGCCCAAGCCTGTTATTCATATGAAAGAACTAATCTTTACATGGGGGAATTACAATTTCTCACTCTGTGTATGCCATGAATCTTGTAAAAGAATAATTAGAACTTGATCGGAAAGGAAAGAAATTCCAGACTTGAATAATATTTTAGGAAGAGCATTAAGAAATATTTTTACACTGCCAACAATCTTCAGTGCTTCCTAGCAGAGATTTACATTCCATTATTAATTAACTGCACTGAGTCAATAGTGTGACACAAAGCTCAGGAGATGTGAGTTGAGCACAAACTCTGACATCCATGGGAATGGTGCATTTTGAGAAGTTTGATTTAAAATCTATGCAAATGAGCTCAGCATCCAAGGACCCAACAAACTACTTCAAAGCACCACATCCAGCCCAAAAAGCACAAGAAGATCAAATCTTTGTCATTTCCCAAGTGTCTTTACAAACCTCTGCATATTCAGGACAAACTATTTCACTCCCAGTACCTGAATAGTTTGGTGGGGAATTAGGAGGTGATTGCTCTTCTTAGGGTCACTGCCACATTAGCCAATCACCTGAGTAACTGCAAGAATTTCAATGTATTTAAATGCTCCGTAATTTGTCTTTTTGAATCTGACTCTTGTGAGGTGTCCGTAGAATACAACAAGGTCCCAGCTGAGCTGCCTGAGAGGGCCGACCAAAACAAAGCCCAAAAAAATACCAATGTTATTGTCCCCACTCCCATTCCTCCAGCTCCCACTATCATTCAGTTTTTGTGTTGAGAAACTTCCCCAAACTGTGTCCAGGGAAAATATTCAATTCAGAGTAAATTATTCAAAACAAATTTATAGTGAGAATTTGCCACTTGAAGAACTGATGGGGCACAGGCACAACCAAAGGTGATATCACAATATCATGCTGTTGTCCCCCCCTCCTTTTCCCTCAACCGGGGTCACCTTTCAGTTTTTGGGTTGGGAATCCCCACAAAACTGCATCCAGGGAAAATCTTAAATGCAGAGTAAAGCATTACTGTAAAGAAATACTAATTATTTCATGTTATGTTTCAAGCCACAGAAATTGGTTTATTCCCTGATTGAAAGTTAGGTTAGGTCCAGGTACATTTGTATCTTCAGAATCAGGGCTTTTAAGCAAGAAAAAAGTTTCTTGTGTTTCCCGACTTGCCATTAAAATGGTTGATCTTTGATGTCAATTAGAGCCAGCTAAGAAAAAAAATCATCCTTAATTGCTTTTAAGAAAAAGACATTATTGCTTTTACAGGAAACCAGGATGCTGGGAATGCTGTAATACTCCAGCTCTGCTGAATATGGAGCTCTGCTGACAGAGAGCTGCTTTCCCTTGGGCTGCAGAAAAAACTGGTGCAAACCCCACCAAAGTGCTGAAATATCTCCAAACTGGAAAATGGCTGGAGCTGGATGTTCAGCTGGAGCTGGTTTGGGATGGGCAGTGGTCAGACACCTCTGCTCTGGAGCCAGGCTGGGAGAGCTGGGCGTGCTCACCTGGAGAAGAGAAGACTCCAGGGAGACCTCAGAGCCCCTTCCAGTGCCTGAAGGGGGTCAAAGAGAGCTGGAGAGGGACTTTAGACAAGGGATGGAGGGACAGGATGAAGGGCAATGGCTTCCCACAGCCAGAGGGCAGGGTTAGATGGGATATTGAGAATGAATTCCTGGCTGTGAGGGTGGTGAGGCCCTGGCAGAGAGTACCCAGAGAAGCTGTGGCTACCCCTGGATCCCTGGAAGTGTCCAAGGCCAGGTTGAATGGGGCTTGGAGCAACCTGGGATAGGAGAAGGTGTCCCTGCCCATGGTAGGGGGTGGAACAGGATGGATTTTAAGTTCCCTTCCAACCCAAACCATCCTGGGATTCTGTGGATGCCCAGTGCTCCATCCCTGCCTCCCCATGAAAGTGAGTGTAACCTATCCTGACAATTAGAGCTCCAAAAATGATCAAGTCCTCAAAACTCGGGTGTGTCTCTTTACAAGGAGCATCACCAATTTTCTCAAAGCCTTCTCCACATGTGTCTTACTGCAGGGAATCCATAACGTCTCTGCCCACCAGAAAGAAGAGGAGTCCAGAGAGTAACACCAGGGGCACCCTGGCAGCAGCAAATATGAAGGACCACCTGTAGAAGACGTGCACGGGGACATCATCCAGGCACTCCTCGCTCCTCTCCAGGAGGATGTACTTCTGAAAGTTGGCTGCAAACTCCTTCCACATCACAAAGAGAAACACGAGCAGGAGAAAAAAACCTCCTGGGAAGAGAGACAAAACTGAGTTATTGCCTGTGCAGGAAATACAGGAATAAAGGTGAGAAGAGATGCACAACAGATTCTCATCCATGCTCTGCATCAAAGCTTTGTGTCGCAGAATTGTTGTTCCTGATGTTGCTCTGCAGGTTCCTGTGGAAGCTGAGGCCACTCACCATGGCAGAGCCCCACATCGCAGTGATCAACTCCTGCCCTCTGACACCTTCTGCTTTGACCACCAGCACTTCTGAGGGCTCTGCTTCAGCAGGATAAGGCCATGGAGAAACCACCGGAGCAGGGCTGATGTTCCCAGCAGGGACCTGCATTCCCCTCTCGACAGTGGGATGTTTCACCTTTTTCACTTTTAATTTCTCAAATATTAATGAGGAGACACCAAAACTTAACTTCTTCCTTTTTTGTATCTACTCTTGCAAGCAGTGTCATAGCCAGTCCCCACCAGGAATGCAAACATGCCATGATAAATCCTGCTGATGGCAAAATTCTGGCACTGCCACCCCCAGAGCCTGCAGAGCCAACACATTATAGGGTGGGAAAGGCACACAGTCATGAAATATTAATCTTAGGTGGGCTACTAAATACTAGAATAATAACAAGAATAATAAGCAGCTTATACCATGAAGATGGAAGCAGATGACAAAAATTAGTGACCCAAATCTCATTTACTGTGTATCATTAAAAAAATGTATTTCTATGGTGTATTTTGAACTCAACATCTATTAAAGCTAAATAGTGACGGTGTGATGACAGGCCTGAAAGAAGTTCAGAAATATCTGATCTTGCTACTTCACAGGTAAAAGCTGCTATTTTTAAATGGTGCTGTATAACATACACACACACACATATATGAAAGAAATACAGTTTATATTATTTTTATGGCTGAAGTGAATCACTCGAAATTAATTTAGTTGACAAGTTATCACACGGTTCTGTGGATGTGTTGTGGCTTCTGCAGGATTTAATTTCTCCCCTTGCAATTTTTAAATCAAAGGTAGTTGTGGTGTATTTAATTATTCTTCCTGGAAGCTTATACACTCCAAAATCCAGTTCTTGTCCTAAGGAAAGGAAAGGGGTAAAGCTTGATGTTGATTTATCTGCTTAGGGAGGTTACTGAATCTTCATTCAGAGGAAACACATCCATGTTTTACTGTGATTCTGTTTATAATGGTTATAAAAACATCTCAGAGACAAAAATAAGACTCACATGAAGGTAAGAGGCTTCAAAGTCCTCTGGGAATGAGATAGAAGACACAGCTCACCACATTAAGCTGTCATATTTACTAAACTGCGTCCCATGCCCTAAAATGATGCAGTCTTATCAATCAAAAATTGATGTATCCATACAAATATTCTTTACATCACCCCACACTGATATTCCAGCCATTCTCCCTGACATGGAAGAGTCCTTGTTTTTCCTGGAGAGGCAGGCGAGGAGTTAAACAGCAGCTGCTGGAAAATTTGCATGTTCATTGAGGTTTTGATACCACTTGAAATTAAGTGTACAAATAAATATCTTACACTTACAATGATAGTTTTATGCTTAAAATACCAGTTATTCTACTATAAGAAAGCAATGGCATGTTCAAATAGTTGCATGTCCTTTACAAAATACAATGTATTGATAAGAAGGCAATTAAGTCTTTATTACTGATGTAATTTAAAATTAAATTAATTAGATAGCAACTGAACCTTGAAAAGTGTTCCTTTAAAGATCAATTTCTATTTCATTAACTTATAATACCTACTGTAAGAGATGTAAATGAAAACGCAGCCCCGGTGGGACAGAGAATGTGGATATGGAAACGTACTTTGGAATTTTGCTTTAAATAGCCAGGAATTCTGCATTGATTTCTCCCAGGACAATTTAGATGGCCTAAGTCTCATTTTTTGAAGTAATCAGAACAAAACCTTCCAGTTCTTTCTGAGAAGGGTGTGGGAAGTCCCATGTATGGGTGACACCATTCCCAACCTCTTCAGGGGATAAGGAATGGAAATTGGTCCCTCCTCTGGCCTTGGGAGAAGCTCCAGGTCTTGGCGTGGAAGGATTTATTATTAAACAGATACTGGAGGTGATGGCATGGCCATGGCATCTAAATTAAGAATGTTTTCACACTCTGGGCAAATGACAAGAATATGTAAAGCAAGCAGCCTTCTTCCCTGGTATAATTACAGCTGAGTGATGAAGAATCCCTAGGATTTACACCATGTCCTCAGTGGGAAGAGAAAAATCAGAAGGGCAGGTGCAGCCAAAGGACAGTGGGAGCTCAGGAAGGGCAGCTCACTGAAATCTGCTCAGCCAGAAATGATTGTTTGGAGCAATCACAAGTGTACGTGAACCTGCCTAAAATTTGTCACACTTACAGCCATCAGCAGCCTCTTCATCGTAAGAAAATCAGGATGTTTCACTCCCATATTACCGAAGTGTTCAGCACTTTTGTTTTAAAATGCTGTTGTATTTGGGATTTTTCATCTGTTGAACAGGTTTCACTTTACCCCCTTCTTTCTGGGTCTTTTAGTGTGGGACACAGCAGAAAATCATCTTTGTTTCCTCCTAGCTTTGGATGTAGAGACACAGATTCCTTCCTGCTTTGGGCAGCAAAATGAAAAACTGAAAAAATGTAGTTTTCTGTCCTAAACATGACACTGGCACTGGCACCCACACCCAAGACACAGGGTGTGTATTGGGTTTGGGTAAGTGAAGACCTCATCAAACCTCTCCCTATGCTCCTCTCAGGATCCCTGTGCTTTCTTCACTGGAAAATTACCCGAGAGATCCCTTTCATTGCCTCCTTCTCCCTCTTTGCCTCTGTTCATTAGGATGGTACTGGGAAAAATTAACTGCGAAACTCCATCTCCAGGCTGATGAGGTCAATGGTATCTTCTGAGGAGGGGCTAATTGCCAGAAGATTGCAGTGGGGTATTAAATCTGTCTCCTTTGTGCAGTGCAGATCTGGGAGCCTGGAGCTCCATCCCCCTGTCCCAGCAGAACTGCGTCTTCCATGTGGGCAAACTGAAGCAGAGCTTTTCCTTTCTCTCACTTTATTTCCTTGTGACACCTCTATAGCTGCTAATTGTGGGGACAGGTGAGTGAACGCAATCTTTAACTCTTATTCTGAGGAAGCTACTGAACTTTTGTCTAATCTGCTAATTAGGAGGATAATTAACTTTGACTCTTTCTCCTCTTTCACTCGTTTCCTCTTAAGGATGTTAATAATGACAAAATGGAGGGGTGACCTTCAGCTGCCCCTCCATAACTGTCAGCCTTCACTGCACATGAGGAGCCTGAGACTGCCTAAGTGGAGCTGCTCAATTTGGGAAGCAGAATCTGGGAAAAAAAAATCCAACACTTTAACTCACAGGACTGGGAAATCTGCCCTTTTTTTCCATGCTGTTGGGTCATGCTGAAGAACAGGTCAGTCCCACTATGGGCAGGGATGTGACCCATCATCCCAGGTTGTTCCAAGTCCCATCCAACCTGGCCTGGAACACTTCCAGGGATGGGGCATCCATAGCTTCTTTGGTCAACCTGTTTCAGTGCTGCACTTCTAAGTTTGGTCTCTAAAATGCCCAAAGGAAAAGAAAATGGAGGAGCACAAAGTAGGAAAAATGAAGGACCACGAGCAAAGTTGTCTCAGCAACTCAAAGAGCTTCCAGAAGCTGCAGCACAGAGCTCACCCAGCCCTCTCAGTGACATTGTAGTGACAATTAACCAACCTCTGACTACTGAAACAAAGGGACAATCAGGCACCAGGCAGGATTTGCCCCCCCTTGGGAGTGCTGAAGCTCATTCTGAGATGGCAAATGCTGGGAGGAAAGCAGCACACTGTCTCTTGGCTCATGTATTCCAGGTGCTTTTGGGAAAAGGCTGGCAGGGAAAACTGCTCAGCTGGGGCTGTGGATGTGCAAAAGCAGCACCAGCAAATGTCAGATGGGCTCCGGCTCTTTCCAGAGTCACACAGTGAAGGAAGTCCAGAGAAATGGCTCCAATGCTTTGGAAGGGCTCTCAGAAACACCTCCCAGAGTAGTCCATTGGTTATGAAAGCTGGCACAGTCAGATTTGCCCTCTGGAATGTTCAGTAAATAAAAGGCATCTCAGAGGGAAATCCAAAGGGATCCAGTTGAGCCATAACATTCCTCATCCTTTGGTGATGGATTCCCCCAGTGACAGATGAACACACAACCCTCCTCAGGACCATGTCAGAGAGGTCATCCATAAATATCTGGGAATGCATTTGCACCATTAGTGTCTTTAGAGCCTTTTGGTGGGAAAAGTGACATCATTTTGCAACGAATAACCATGGGAGTTGGTGAGCAGAACAAAGCTGCTGGTGAAGGATTCCCTGTGAGGCCGGGACATCCCGCAGTCCTGATGCCATTCCAACTGCCAGACTGTTGTGGTGCATTTTGGGTTTTACCAAGTTTCTGCATGCTTTTGTTCTTTGTTTTATAATGGTTTGTTCCATGTACCCCATGTTTTACCCCATTATGGTTTACCCCAGTTATTGTTATTAATCAGTCATCGTTTATATGACACCTGAGTCCTGCCTGTCACTTTGAAACCTCACCCTGATCTCTAGAAAGTTCTGGTGAGGATGTTGAGTGGTAGATAGGGTCCAAGTACCCCTTCCCCCTTTGTCCCTTGATTTGTCCTATAAGTTGTCCTTTATGTTCGGGGTCACTCGTTTCCCATTCTCGATTGGTTCCAAGTTGTATCCTCCCCACTCCTCCACCCCCATATTTAAGGTGAAAACCCGCGAGTTTAGTCAGCTTTGGTGGGCTGACTCCTGGGTGAAAGGAATTTAATAAAACCCAGTTGAAGTCCCCCACTGGAGTTCCATCCCTTTATTTCTCGCATTGTTCACGCTTCTGCTGAGGCAAGAACCTACAGGATCAGAACTGTATTCCAGAATACAGGACTGTACCTTTTTGTGATGCCGGTGCTAGAGCTAGCCAGGGAAAGAGGGCGAAAGCCCTGAAAAAAGCATCATACAGTCGCACCAGACCACATTCCCACTCTGCAGTTTGCCAGCTTTTTCACACTTCCTCAAGGAAAGATCCTTTCTGCAAGGGAGGTTGATTAACACTGACCCGGAGGCTAAAGTTGGGGTCCCTTTTTGAGAGGTCAGGCCGAGCTACGACATCCACACCGAGACCGTGTTTCATGCCGCACTCGCGTTTATTGTTTGTCTCTTCATATTTATTCTCTTGCGACTTTATTGACATTACAAGGCACTTAAAAAATGTACACATTTACTGCCTTAAGGAGGCTTCCGTATTAACACTATAAAACTACATATGAACACCCGTTAGAACCTGGAACACCTTAAGGGAGAGAGGTGAATTTTTTGCTGCGCCACAACCTGAATTTTTGCTGCGCCACAAAGGCCCACCGGTTCTGCAGGCCAAGGGCCCAGTCTGGAATTGCTCACCTTATTCCAAATATTTCTGCAACAGGAGGCCATGATTAGAAGTCAAGAGGCGCTTTCTCCTGCATCATCCCTGCACATCCCACTATCCAAAGGAAAGGGATAGCTGGGGACTTAAGGCTGTGTTAAATCCATTGTTCCTACTGCTTAGTGCAATTATGTTAAATATTTTCAGAAGGGATAATGAGAAAATAATCATGGAGGGATGCAACCCAAATCCATCCAGAAGCCAGGGCCAAGCAGGATCCAGAGGTCTGAGATCAGGATAAGCCCCCCCCCCAAATAAAAGGATCAGTTGAAACACTAAGAAAACTTTGCTGAAAAACACATTGAATCCTTCTGCTAGCATTTGAATGAAAAATATAGTAGGAAGTGTCTTCCAGCTGAACTTGTTCCCCCGAATGACTGTTAATAATGATTGCTGTTCAGATTGAAGCTGCATTAATACAAACTTCAATTTTAACAGCAACATCTTTGTCTAATGCCAAGAGGTTTATGTGATGCATAATCAGCTCTTCTAAAAAGTGTCACGTTTGAAGCCCCAGCCTTTTAATCAAGTAGTCAAATAAAGTGGAAAAACAATAAAAAAAAAAAAAAAAAAAGGAAGACAGTTGAGTATTACTCAGCATCCTTTTCTGTGATATTTCTGCCCAATGTGCAGGCTGGACACACTCCTCAGGGACACCTGCTGCCTCCTGGGAGCCTGGACTACAGATGGGAAGAGAAAGCTTCCTGCCCTGGTACAGCCCTTGGATTGTATCCATTATGGGATCACAAAAATCCTATGGAAAACTACAGGCTTGGGGCAGCATTGCTGGGAATCTGTTTGTGGAAAAGGCCCAGGGGGTGCTGGTGCCAGCAGCTGGACATGAGCCCAGGGGTTCCCAGGTGGGCAAGAGGCCAATGGTACCTGTCTTGGATCAGGAACGGTGTCCAGCAGGATCAGGGCAGTGCTGTCCCCTTGCGCTGGCACTGCTGGGGCACCTCCAGTGCTGGGGGCAGCTCTGGGACCCTCATGACAAGAGGGACATTGAGGGGCTGGAGTGAGTCCAGGGCAGGGAACAAAGCTGGGAAGGGACTGGAGCACCAGGAGAGGCTGAGGGAGCTGGGAAAGGGGCTCAGCCTAGAGAAAAGGAGGCTCAGGGGGGACCTTCTGGCTCTGCAAAACTCCCTGACAGGAGGGAGCAGCTGGGGAGGGCTTGGGCTCTGCTCCCAGGGAGCAGGGACAGGAAGAGAGGGAACAGCCTCAAGCTGCATCAGGATGGGTTCAGGTTGGACATCAGCAGGAATTTCTTCATGGAAAGCACTGTCCATCTCTGTCACAGGGTGCCCAGGGCAGGGGTAGAATGACTATCTTTGGAGGAATTTAAAAGTTGTGTAGATGTGGCAGCTGGGGACATGGGTCAATGTCAGGACCTTTTTTGTTCCAAATTTTCATTAATGTTTTCAGGCCCCCAAATTTGGGGTCACTTAAACCATAAACTGAGAGCAAAGACAGTGTCTCGTGATTTATGCCAGATATGAGGATGCAGGAGCTGGTGAAAGATCTCCAATTAAGCAGTGGTTTTTCAGAGTCTGATTTCATTACAAAGTTTTTCACTTGGCACAGCTCAACTGAGCTCCAGCCTGTGGCTGCTTGAGTCATAAAAGAGCTTTTTTCTGAGTTTGAGTCGCTGGTATAAATCAAGTATTTCTACTATTGAAGCCAGTTATTCCTCTCAAATACAGAAAAAGAAAAAACCCAAGTGATAATTCAGTGGAATCATTGGTAACAGTAGTGGGGAAAATGAATAAATGCCTATTTTTATTTCATTTTCCTGCAGTGCCATCATTTCATCTTTTCAGGTCTCCTTAAGCCAGACCTCCCATTTTGGATCATGAAAGGTTACCTTTCATCACTCTGTGGGTTTCCAGCTCTATCAAAGCTAACAGCAGAGGCAGGAGCAGCCCAAATGCAAAGCCTGACTTTGGGGAACTGAGCAGGGCTGATGCTGTCCAGGCTTAACACACCTGCAGGCTTTACTGAAATAAAAAGATTGCATAGAGAAATATTAAAAACAAAGGGATTTTCAAAAATCTCAGCCTTGCTCGGACTAAGGACTATCTTGCTAAAGCCTGGCTGAGCACAGAATTATGCAATCACGGAATGGTTTGGGTTGGAAGGGGCCTTAAAGACCATAAAGGCCACAGACAGAGACACTTTCCACTGGACCAGGTTGGTCAGAGCTCCCAGGGGTTTAATTCCAGTGGGGAAGAGGGAAATAATTTGCTGCTCCCATCAGAGCCTCATCTCCCGCAGCAGTACTTCATCCCCACCTGCCCCCATTCCAAAGCCATCCTGCCCCAGCCATGTCCCCTCACCTGAGAGCAGCAGGAATCCTCCCCCAACTTTGTAGGAGCAGGGGCTGGAGAAGGGGACCCCACACACCAGCAGGAGCCCCTCCACAAGCCCGGCAGCCATGGCCAGCAGGATGAACGCTGTCCAAAAACCTCTGTACACTGCAACAGGAGCAAAGTCAGTGAAAGGAGGGAGAAAGAGGCTTTCTTCAAACTCAGAAATCTTTTTCTTAATGATGCCATGATTAACTCCTCCTTTAGCAACAGTAAAAACAACAGTCTGTGACGCTGCTGTGTCAGGCAGCCAGGGCTTTGCCAGGGTGCCTGGAACAGCCACAGGTTCAGGGGGAATGTCATGCCCTACAGAATGGGACTGGAATGAGACAAAAGGGTTTGGAAGGTTTGCCAGGGAAGCACACCAAAAAAAAGGGGATGGGAGGAAAGGACACCGCTCTTAGCTGTGCCGGGGGAGGTTGGAAAACCTTGGCAAGAAAGGAAAGAAAATAGCAAAATTTGGAGAGGTGGATTCAGACCACAGCTTTGTTCCACTTTAATTAACACTTCAGGAAGGTGCTAGAGTCCCGGTTTAAAATAAAAGCAGCCTTTGCTAGCAGGACTGCAGGGAAAACAGGAGCTCATGAGTTCCCCCATTAATGGCCTTTTTTGACTCCAAGAAAGAGAATGGGGCAGGAAAGCAGCTGCCTCTCCATCCAAGGAAATTGGGGGTTTGACTGTGACTTCATACAATCACCTCAGGCAGAGCTGAGCAAGTTTGGTCCATCACATCCCACCAGATGGAACAGGATGACAGGATGGGATGTTGCCCACTAATTTAAGTCTCTCAGTAGCCAAGTGTCTTGCAGACACTGCCATAAACCTTATCCAAAGGTAGTGGTCTTCCAGCAGAGACCCTCTGATATCCTGCTCCCCACCCCCTGATTTATCCGATCCCTTGGACCACGACATCTTGCCCTGCCAGTTGTTTTCCAGAAGCTCCAGTACGATTTAAGCTGAGCACGAGCAAGTGAGTAGTGCTGAAATGATTCACACTTGAAAGAAAAATGATACAGAGAAGATGCGTTTTCCTCATTTGAAACCATTTTGTCAGGAGAGCCACTTAGGGAGAGATAAGTATCTTGAACTCCCCAAAACCACAGAATTCATTTTCATGTTTAACCTCCCATCACCCATTTCTCTTAGGGAGCCTAAGAGGATGCAGATAAGGCAGAATTATCTCTGGAGCAGGTAATAGCTGGAGGACCCCTCTCCGTGGACAGCCTCCTGTTTTGTCAGCGTTTGCAAATGAGGACGGACTGGTTAGAAAGAAAAGGGTGCTAAGGACAGAAATGGCTGCTCTCCCCGAGGGCTTTGCAGAGGATTGGGACAGGGTAGGAGCCCGGTGCTCCCCCTGCCCAAAATGTGAGGGCTGGGCCACTCCCACATCCCCAGAGGTGACGGGGAGAGGCAGAGCCCGCAGCACCCCGGAGTGCATCCCCCCATCCCCGGCACCTTCACAGAACAATTAAGGTTGGAAAAGACCTCTGAGAATATCGACATGGTCCCGGGACTGTCCCAGGAGACACATCTGGGAGGCACCTGGGGAGGGTTTCACAACCGGGGCTGACAGGCAGGGACAGATGCCTCCAGCGCCCTTTATTTAGGACAGAAAAAATAGTGTGTGTTCATCAGCAGGATCATTCAGAACCTGGACGCTGTGCCCGTCTCTCCTAAGTAGAAACAATCCCACTGCTTATCCCACGTGTTTGCTGCACATCCTGCACCAGCTCCTCCTCCTCCTTCCACAGGTCCCTCGTATCCATTTGACACCATGGAGCATTCCCCGGGGCAGGAATTCTGCACAGCACAGCCAAAGAAACGAGCTGCTCTCCCTCACATGCTCCTACTGACAACTTTTTTTAAAATTATTCTCTCATAGAAAAAAAAAATTAAACTATAAAAAAGTACTACTAAAGGCTAAGGAAAAGGTCAAGATGTTTGTTTGTGCAGAACGTCTGCCCTGCATCCCCGGAGGCAAGGCAAACTGATGCACACTATTTAAAGAAATCAATTCATTTCAAAAAAGATCATTGAATTAATTCTAACTGCTGCCACAAATTTAGCAAATTAAAATTCCTAACAGCAGCTGATTCATTAAAGAACTTAGAAAATATAGAGAAACATAAATAAAAAGGGACCCAGTTGAAAGGGAGCTCTCCAACTGCACAGTGTTCAGTGCTTTAAAAAAAAGCCAGTCACTTGCATGTGTAATAGACTGGGACTCAAGGAAAGGTTCTAATTGGAATTTATTAGATTACAGCAAGCAAGGCAAAGGCAAAACACAGCGCTGGGCGGCAGGAGAGTCACCGCTCTGCCAACTGCCGCCCCGTGCAAAATTCCAGTCCACCTTTTTATCTTTTCTTTTTAGCTGACGTGTCCTTTCCTGTGGTACTTTGACCTGTTGCTAGGTGGTCTTTTTCTGCCTCCCGGTGGTCATAGCGATGAAGGCGGGTAGTCATCCTCCGGTTGCCTTTTCCCTTATATGGCAGCTGTGCTCAAGTTTCTGAAACTTAAAACTAATTAAGCAAGTACAGAAAAAGGATTGAGCAAGAGCATGTTTGTGTATGGCTTTTCTATAGGCTTAGATAGTAACATAGTAACTTTCTGCTATTTGAGCTGTTTGACCTCTAGTGAACAAAAACAGCTTATGTTTATCACAACTCCCCCATTTCTCTTGTTCTTACTTATTTTTGTTCACTGTATCTTTGCAGTTCTTGTCTAGCTATCTCTAAAGTCTCTAGATTTTCTTCTTTGGGTATCTGATTATATTTAGTTCTAAGGAGCATAAGGTGTGCCGCTTCCAGCCGGCTTTTCACTACAGTAATCAGTTTATTAAATCTACATGGTCCAAAGGTAAGCCCGAGTGCCAACAGAATTACTGGCCCCGCAATAGTAGAGAGCAGTGTGGTTAACCAAGGAGAGTGGTTGAACCAATTCTCATACCAACTCTGATGTGTTTCTCTTTCCCTTTTCCTCTGTTCTATCTGCTTTCTTAGTTCATTCATAGTATTGATTACTACTCCTATGTGATCCGCATAAGAACAGCATTCCTCTTTTAGTGCTACACAAAGGCCCCCTTGTTGTAAAAATAGCAGATCTAAACCCCTTCGATTTTGTAATACTACTTCTGACAGTGATCTAACTGATTTTACTAACCCATCAATTGCTTTTTTTATTTTACTTAAATCTTCATCTACAGAGATTCTTAGTGCCCTAAATTCTTTCTGTTGGTTGACTAATGAGGTTATCCCTGTTCCAGCTCCCACTGCTCCTATAGTTAGAAGAGTTGCTATAGTCAGTGCGGTGAAAGGTTCTCTTCTCATGAGGTGATGTTCTGGGGTTGTGTGCTGTTCAAGGACATAATCTTTTGGATGGTAGGCAATTTTTGGTATAATAGTTACTTGAATACAATAGTCATGGGTGTGATTGGAGATTTTTAAAGATAAACAACGAGTAATTCCTATACTCTGGCAAACCCACCGAGTATTGGGAGCCGGAAGTAACCAATCTGCCTTTTGTTTTTGTTTTGGGTCTTTCACAGTGATGTTACACAAATGTTCTCTATCAGGGGGAACAGTACCCACACACCGTCCCTGTCCGGTTACCTGAGAGAGCATTACTCCTTGAGTACTTTCTTTAGTCTTTTTCCAAAGGCATTCTGTTGGATTAGTCCCATTTATCTTTTTTGTTCTAGCTGTTACCCCAATGGCTTCATAAAAAGGAGGTCGGATGTTATAGCAAAGCCAGCATTCTCTTGTTAAATCGGGGTTTGTTTTATTTAGAATGCCATAAATAGCTTGCATTATTTTCCACAGAGTACCGTGTTTTGAGGCTTCTTCAGGGACATCAGCTTGAGGCACTGTTAGTTCTCCCGACCCACTGCTATTTGTGGTGTTTGTCCAGCTCTGCCCTACTACCAGTACTGGCTTTGGTCCTACACTTTTGGGGGGTTCATGTGGGACTGGATCCTTTTTTATTAAAATCAAATTCCCTCTATCTCTTCCGGGTTCCCAATGCCTAATTCCCCAGGTCTTTCCCAGCAGCCATTCTGGCTTTTCTGGCTGGGTAACATTAACATACAGGAAAAGGCAAGTTCCTATATGGGACACTTCCCCTGATGGGCCCCTCCATGGTTTAGTGCATCCTACTGGTCCAAAATCTACTTTCAAATATTCGTCAGGTCCTCCTCCTGGCACCCAATCAGAGGCAATTGTTTCACAACCCCAGTATCCACAAAAATATTCCCCAGGTAGATTGCAATACACTTTCCCTCGATTTGAGCTTGGACACATGTAAAACCCCGTTAGATTCAATACCTTTCCACAATGGCCAATATCAGTCATGTTACATAACCCTACCATAAAACTTGGAGCACCTACCGTAGTAATGGTTTGTAATATCTGGGAGTCACCCCATCTTGTCAAGGACCACTTAAATGGCTGGTGTGGTAGAGTATCTACAGCATTGACCCCTCCTAAGTATAACATTAACAAAAGAAAAGTAATCTGCTGGGTCAGGTGGCAAGAGTCATTGGGGGCGTAGGGATGGAAGCATATCTGAGGATTTTTCCATTTCATAGACTGCGACCTGTCCCCCTGCCCAAGGTCCTTGCTTCTATTCCCACTCTTGAGGCAATTCCCCGAATATTGTTTTGTTGTCCCACCCTGGGGGTTCCTTTCTCCACAACCTTTTACCCCTCTGCCTCGCTCATCGACTCGGTTGCCTCGAGCCACGAGGAGTACCATCTTCTCGGCAGCAGGGATATTCTTCAGGAGGCCCCCAAGGACGATTCTGTTGCCTCTTAACACAGGAATCCCAGTTCCGATATTTAACCGGGGGTGTATCACACCGGATTCCCTTTAGGCATGTACGGCAGGTGCAGTCAACAATTTCAGCTATGAACGGGATGGGTTCACTAGGGTGATAACAATAATATTCTGGTTCAACCCCAAATGCAAAATTCCTCCACCACTCTTCTGATTCATCCACTAACCCCTCATATTCAACTTTATATTTTAGAATCCAATCAGTTATGTTCCACTGCAGTACCCAGCAGGGGCTGCAAATTCCTCTAGGGGGGGTTCCTCGCCCACAATGACTCCACCACCTGTCCCCGCAGACCTTACAAATATAGCAAACAAAAGGATAACAATTGCACTCTGGGTCTTTACACCTTATCTTAACATCAGAATTACAAATCAGTCCTTCCTCCGTATAGTGTGGTTCTGGTGCATATTCCACACGGTGTTTACTCATTGACGATCTTTCCTCTGGATCTTCAGCCTCAGGTCTCTAGGATTGCTTGTCACCTTCCACTCTGGAGTCGGCTCATTCACTGGCCCTTTAATTCTGTTAGCATGAGTCCACCCCTTTTCTGCTGTCCTGATTGCAGTTTCTGTGGTAAGCAATACAAGGTAAGGGCCTTCCCATTGTGGGGCCAAGGTTGCTTCTTTCCAGGACTTTATCATTACCCAATCTCCTGGTTGTACCTGGTGTAGTTTCAAATCTAGTGGGGGTCTCTGGGCTAACCTTCCTTTTCTCCACAGATTTTCCCTATACTTCATTAGGCTAGTAATGTATACATTCATATTTTGATCCCTCAACTTTGGATGATCTTGTGGTTCCTCCATATTGTAGGGCATTCCATACAACATTTCAAACGGGGATATTCCCATGTCCGATCTAGGTTGTGTCCGAATATTTAGCAATGCTAAGGGTAGGCATTTTACCCATGACAGTTTGGTCTCAATCATGAGTTTCGTCAATTGTTTTTTAATTTCCCCATTCATTCTTTCTACTCTCCCCAAACTTTGGGGGTGCCACGGAGTGTGATAATCCCACTGTATTCCCATTATTGCCATGGTTTCTTTAATTATTTTGGATGCAAAGTGAGGCCCTCTGTCTGAGTCAATGGTTTCCGTGACCCCATATCTGGGAATGATCTGCTCTAATAGGATCTTGATCACTGTTTGTGCTGTTGCCCTTGCCGTAGGGAATGCCTCTACATAATGGGTTAGGTGATCCACTATTACCAATAGATATTTATACCTCCCGGTCTTCGGCAACTCAGTAAAATCTAGTTGGATATTAGCAAATGGCCGGTATGCTGTGGGTCATCCCCTCATTAAGGATTTTCTTAAATTAGCTCTATTTACCTTCAGGCAAGTAACACACCCCCTCACTACCTGCTTTGCCAAGTCATCTACCCCGATGCACATGTGCTTGGTGGCAAATTGATCTACTAATGCTTGCGCCCCCCAATGTGTTTTACTATGTATTCTCCTCATAATGTCCATAGCTACGGATTTAGGCAGTACAGTTCTATTATCTTCCGGGAGTCGCCATTCCCTTTTGGAGTTCTCCCTTAATCCCATCTTTTCCATCTTTTCTTTCTCCTGTATAGTAAAGCTATATCTTTTCCAAGCTTTTTCATGAAAAAGGCAATCCGTTGCTCTTGGGTTTTTACGGGCGCATTCTATAGCATCTATTCCCCAATTCTTCCAGCAAGCATAACAAGGGGGTTCTTGCAGATCCCCTCCGCAAGTCCTACACTTCCTCCTTTCACCCCACTGGTCCTTCTGGGGTACAGATTGTAATGTCAGTAAGGCAGCCCTTTTTGCCTCCTGATCTGCTGCATTATTTCCTCTGCTTTTAAAATCTAGTCCTCTTTGATGCCCTTTCAGGTGAACAACAGCAATTTTCCCAGGTCCCCTCAGGGCCTTCAGCAGTTTCCTGATTAGATCCTGGTGAATCAGGTCTTTTCCCTGGGAGTTTACCAACCCCCGCTCTTCCCATATTTTCCCAAAAGTGTGTATAATCCCATAGGCATATTTGAGTCGGTATAGATGGTACCTGATTTATTCTTCAACAACTGCAATGCCTGCAGTACAGCATAAAGTTCACAGGCCTGTGCCGACCAAGATCTACTTAGAGGGCCTGATTCTATAACTGCAAGTCCTTCTCCCCCAACAATTGCATAGCCAGAGACTCTTTTTCCATCAATCACTCGCGATGAGCCATCTACAAACAACCTATCCCCCTCTTCTAATTCTTCTTCATCCAAGTCTGGTCTTATTTTGGTTTGTTCTTCTATGGTAGATAAGCACTCATGGGCCAATCCATCCTCACCTGGCCTTCCGTATAAGAATTGGGCCGGATTTTGTAAGGCTGTCACCTCCAGGGTTAACTTTGGGGAGTCTAACAGGATTCCCTCATACTTCAAGAGTCGGGCATCCGTTATCCATTTTTCTGCCTTTTGTTGCAAAATTCCCCGGATATTATGAGGGGATAATACTCTCAGTTCCCCGTTGAAAGTGATTTTATTAGCCTCTTCCACAAGCAGGGCGCAGGCCACTATAGCCTGTAAACATGTAGGCCAACCCCTGCTTACAGGGTCTAACAGCTTAGATAAGTACCCAACAGGTTTCTTTTTTCCCAGCCCACTCCTGGGTCAGTACCCCATAAGCCATCCCAATATCTGTATTTACAAACAGATAAAAGGGTCTTTTCAGATCGGGTAGGCTCAGTACAGGGGCATTGACCAAATCATGCTGCAGAGCTTTCAGATGTTTGTCATCTTACTCATCCCATTTCACTAGCCCTCCTTGGCTCAATTTCTCATATAAAAACTTAACCTTGATGCTATAGTTCTCAATCCACTGTCGGCAATACCCCATGAGGCCTAACAACTGCCTAATTTGCTTCTTGTTCCTTGGAGGTGGTATGGATAGTATCCCCTTTACCCTCTCAGGGTCTATTTTCTTTTCTCCCTTCCGTAGGTAGTGCCCGAGATACTTTACTTCTTCTATGAATTGTAGTTTTGCCTTAGATACCTTGAGCCCCTTGGCACTCAGGAAGTTAAGTAATCTAATGCTTTCTGCCCATACTTTGTCCTCTGTTTCCCCGGCAATCAGGAGGTCATCTACATATTGGATAAGGGTCACTCCTTCCCCAGTCTGATATTCCTGCAAAATCTGTTCTAAAGCTTGTCCGAACAAATTCGGAGATTCCGTAAACCCCTGGGGGAGCACAGTCCACCTCAGCTGCTGCCTCCTGTGAGTGACTGGGTCTTTCCATTCAAATGCAAAGTAATTTCTACTCTTTTCATCTAGAGGACATGTCCAGAATGCATCTTTAAGGTCAATTACACTGTAATATTGTTTTTCGGGACCTAATCTGCTTAGCAGTGTGTGAGGGTTGGCTACCACCGGAAAACAAGCTACTGTCCTTTTGTTTATTTCTCTTAGGTCATGCACTAACCGGTATGATCCGTCTGCCTTTTTTACTGGCAAAATGGGGGTATTAAAAGGGGACATGCAAGGTTCTAAAAGTCCTTTGCTTAGTAGCCTCTCGATCTCAGGCTTCAACCCATTCTTTCCTTCCGGGGAGATGGGGTATTGTTTGACCCTTATCGGTGTCTCTGGGTCTTCAATGATTACCGAGAAGGGGGGTATATTCAACCTCCCTACACTATCAGTAGTGTACCATACTTCTGGGTTAATCTTTCCCTCATCCTCTACCCTCAAGGGACAGAGTTTTATTTTTATTTCCTCATTTACTACTTCTATATTAATGCCCATTTCTATAATCAAGTCTCTCCCTAACAAATTATACTCTGCTTCTGGTACCAGCAGAAGGCTCCCTATTCCCATTTTGGATTTTGATTCTACCAGTACATCCTTAATAATAGGGACCTCAAAGGGCTCCCCCTTTGCCCCTACCACTTGAGCAGTTTCTTTTGATATCTTGCATCCCCCTGGTAATACCTGGACTGTCGATCGTTCTGCTCCAGTGTCCACTAAGAACTCAAATTCCTGCCACTGAGGACTTATTTTAATTTTATCAAGGGCTCCTGATGTTTCCATGTCCTCAGCAAATAGAGCCCCTGACTCCTCTAGTCTTCCTTAAAGGCTCTCTCATCCCTCAGCCGCTTCTTACAGTCCCTCCAAAAGTGTCTACACACCTACTTCCTTTTTCTCTACCCGAGGAACCCCTCCCCCATTTCTCTTGGTCCCTTGACTTGTTTTTGGAGGGGCATCCATTCTCTTAGTTTCCCTTACTGCTGCCACCATCATTCTTACTTGTCTCTTGTGACTCTCTTCATCCCTTCTCACATATACCTTCTGTGCTTCCCTCAATAGCTAATCCAGGTCTCTATCTTGCCAATTATCTAATTTTTCTAACTTCTTTCTGATATCTTCCCATGATTTAGCCACAAATTGTGTCTGTAATAGTGCCTGCCCCAACGGTGTCTCAGGGTCTAAGCCCGAGTACATCTGCAGGTTTTTTCTCAAGCGTTCTAGCCAATCCGTGGGTGTCTCCTCCTTTTTCTGTCTCTCATTAAATGCCTTGTTGATGTTCTGCCCTCTGGGCACCACTTCCCAGATCTCCTGTACTATTATCACGCTCAGATCCTGCATGTTAGTTCTGTGATCCTGCTGATGATGATTCCAATTGGGATCCTGCAAAGGCCACTTGGTGTCTGCTAAGGGTCCCTGTGCGTGTTGTGCATCCCATATTCGCATCCCCGCTCGTCTAATCATATTTCTTTCCTCGGCCGTGAAGAGAATATTCAATATGGCTTGCAACTCACCCCAAGTATAGATACTGGGTCCCAAAAATTGATCCAGTCTCTCGGCCACCCCCAGGGGATCTTCTAGGAGGCTCCCTATCTCCCTCCTAAATTCCCAAACATCCCCAGAATTCAAAGGTACTGAGACAAATCCTGTCGCTAGGTGAGGTCCCTGGGCCCCTACGGGCATTTCTCTTAGGGGGTATAAGTTATGCTGTCTAGCCCGACCTTGGGTTATGGGTCCCTGCTCTTCTTTGGGGGGCTCGGGATTACCTCCAGTTCCCTGGGGCTCCATTGGAGGTGCATTCGGGATCTGGGGGTTCTGAGGGGGTATGTAAGGGGGTGGGATCAGTAAAGCTTCTTCCTCCTTACTTCTGTCTCTCTTCCGCCCTCCCTCTTTGAGGGGAAACAAGAGTACTTCATCCCCAGGTCCTGTAACCCAGACACTAGCATAGTCGCTTTCTTCCTGACTGAAGGGGGTTTTGGTATTTACCCACAAATTAAGTTTCTGTCTTACCCAATCTTCTGATGATCCGAAGATGGGCCAAAAAACACTTCGGGAAATTTCCTTCCCACCCCATACTACCACACAATAGTGGATCATTTTAGCCTTATCCCTACCCCCTGTGTTAGGGTAATGTTTCCAATTATCTGACATAAACCCCAGTGGGCTATCTTTAGGCACCGGGGGAAGTTTAATGGGAGTAGAGGGCTTGCTCTTCCCCTGTCCCATCTTCTGGAGTGCCCTCACACGCTCTTGTGATGCAAAATCACTCGCTTCCCCTTTTTCGTGGCTCATGCCCTTGCGGGCAATGAGAACCGCCCTACTGAGGGTCCACAATCGCTCGGGGAATCCGAGCTACTGGTTCCCCTCTCACACATACATGCACTCGCAGCACTCCAGGATACCCCAACCCAGACCGAACGGATTCCACACAGATACTCACGCGTCTCGCGTCTTCGTCCGGACCTCTGTGCACAAAGTTTATAGGGTCTGCCAGCTTCCTTTGCCTAATGCCTTGCATTTAGGTTCGTCGGTGCAACTGAGACAGGAATTGGAACTACCAGGGCCGCCGACTGATCGGCGGGGCGCCCCCCCAGGCAGAACCAAAAGCCCTATCATGCAGGCTGCATCTGAGTCACAGCACCAAATTGTAATAGACTGGGACTCAAGGAAAGGTTCTAATTGGAATTTATTAGATTACAGCAAGCAAGGCAAAGGCAAAACACAGCGCTGGGCGGCAGGAGAGTCACCGCTCTGCCAACTGCCGCCCCGTGCAAAATTCCAGTCCACCTTTTTATCTTTTCTTTTTAGCTGACGTGTCCTTTCCTGTGGTACTTTGACCTGTTGCTAGGTGGTCTTTTTCTGCCTCCCGGTGGTCATAGCGATGAAGGCGGGTAGTCATCCTCCGGTTGCCTTTTCCCTTATATGGCAGCTGTGCTCAAGTTTCTGAAACTTAAAACTAATTAAGCAAGTACAGAAAAAGGATTGAGCAAGAGCATGTTTGTGTATGGCTTTTCTATAGGCTTAGATAGTAACATAGTAACTTTCTGCTATTTGAGTTGTTTGACCTCTAGTGAACAAAAACAGCTTATGTTTATCACACATGGATTTTCTAACAATTTGGTCTTTAACCGATTTTCCAGTGCTTGTTTATTTTGTCTTGCAACAAACCAACACCTGAGCTATCCCGGGAAACCAGATTCTGGGAGAGAGCCAGCACTCTGGCTGGGTTTGGGTCATCTGGCTCCAGCTCTTCTCAATGAGCGAGGAGATGGGAGAGAATGGATTTATCCTCCTGCCTTGGTGTGGTGGTTTAGAATGGATTGTGATTGACAGGTTGGCCGACGAATGATAGTGTTTCTACGCCTCTGAAAACACAGCCTTAAAATCCGGACTTTTCAGATGACTCGCTCTTTTTTTTTTTTTCCTTTTCCGGTCATCGAGAAGGTAACATCACCTCGTGGGTCAGGGTCAGGCTGGGCCCCCCAGGGCCAGGCCTGCCGGGCCTCAGGGAGCCCTGCCTGTGGGACAGTGACCAGGGCTGGCTGTACCCCCTCTGTCCCCTCCCGGCTCCTCTGATGGGGAGAGGAGGAGGAGGACTGCCAACCAGCAGTCTGGCTCTGCGCCAGGACCATGGTGGCCATGCTCTGGGCCTTGATTGCCAGAGCTGCTGGTCCGAAGGAGGAGAGACTTTTAAGAACTTTTCTCCGGAGCTCAAGGGAACTGATCCAAGTTTGAGTCGCTTGAGATCTGACCAGGGGTGGAGAAGATTTCATCTATCATTGTTCTTGAGCCTGTGTTTTCTCTTCCTTTCCCCTGACCATCATCTGTGACCTTGAGTCTGCTGAAGAAGAAAAACTCTAGACAAAGACTTTAATCCTTTTCCCTCCTCTGTGGAAGACATTTGAAATGTAGAGAGAGAGATCATTGAGAAAAAGTCAGTAAAAGAACTGAGAAAGACTATTTGGAAGATGAGATAGAGGAAGTGGACATTTCTGACCAGACTTCTCTAGATGTGAAGTATGGGGAAATGGACTGTTTTTGTAATATCCTAATGCTGCTTGGGGAAATGCAAGTTCTAGCCAAAGGGTTGTGTGTATTGATATACATGGGTTTTAATTAAGAATTTTGATTAGAATTTATCCCCGGCTCCTGGGAAAGAATAAGGAGGTTTCTGTTTCTTTTGAGAGAGAAGTGAATTTAGAAATTGAAAAGAATCCCTGTTTTATACTAGAAAAGAATTCTTAAAATGATACCCCAAACACGTGGAAGCCCATGAACAGCGTGAAAAGTTGTTATATGGGTGAGACTGTGCAGAATCTGCAAAATTCCGGGCCGTTGCAGATCTCTGAAAGCCACTCGATTTATTTTCTTGTGGCGTGTTCCCCATAACCCTAGAGAGGCTCCTCTCCCAAGGTGATGTAGAATCGTGTTTAAATAGTGGAAACTGACTGAAAATCATAGTTTTCTCTCTGTAGTGTGTGAAAAAATAAACAACTGGGAGAGGTGGGGGAGGGGGGTGTTTGAATTTCTCAGCAGATCTCATTTTTTGTCTTTTCTTTTTTTTTCTCTCGTGTGTATTAATAAAATATATTTGTTCTTACTTTTAAGTTGTGCCTGTTTTGCCTTTTTTTCTCCCAAAAATCCTGTCTCCCAGCTGATAAACAAAATTTGACGAATTTCAAACCACGACACTTGGTCATAGGAGTAGGTGCTGAGCTTCCCGTGGGAGGGAGCACAGCCCATCCCAGCATGACCAGGCTGGAGGAGAGAAAACGTGGGAGAACCTCTCAATGTGTGCTTGGGGCAGCAAACCAAGCAGGACTGGTTTGTGAAGGAGCTTTCCAAAGGTCTTGGCCATGCTAGGCCATGTGAATTTACAACAGGAGAACCACAGCACTGGATACACATCCCAAATCTCTGCCTGATCCCTTGGGAAAAGAGCTGCTGGGGGAGAAGGAAAGAAAATCACCTGCAGTTGTGTCATAGGAGGGATGGGGGAAAGGTCCCACAGCAATGGGCATGGGGAAGAGGTAGCCATGCATGCAGAACTTGGTGTGTGCTTGGCTGGCTGCAAAAGATGAAGAAAAAGAAGAATTTAATCCCCATGTGATAAATTAGGTTGTGATTCATGTCAATCACATAGCATGTGTGTCTGTGGCCAATGTGGACAGAGACCATGGGGTTATTATAGAAAAGAGTTTTAAAAGTCAGCTAAGTAAGGCATGGAAGTGGGGTTTAACAAGGCAACTATACAACAGTAGGCTTTTAACTAACAGTTTGTTTCAACAACAGTATTGTAATTATTTGCAATGTAAACCCTAAAACACCTTGTAGTATAAGTTTTAAACTACCCTTTGTATAAGTTATAATTTTTTTTTCTTAGTATAGAAGAATTTGCAACCCTTCAACAAAGGGGAAGTGCAACTAACAGCTAAGGGGCTTTACAAAAATATTTTGGAAACATGCTTACTTTGGGGTTTTGTAATAACTGAGAAAGAGGGGCCTGCGACAGGTGTTAAGGCATGTTACACTTCTGTTGGGGGTTAGGCTTGTTCCTTTTTATTTTAAAGAATTTTTTCCCCATAAGTTACCAAGGAGACCACGTGTTGGATACTTAAGAGTACTTAACCAAAACAAAGAGGTGGCCAAAGCTCAGAGGGGGAGATAAGTGAGTTTTGGAGGCAGGTAAAGGACGGAGCTTGAGGCAGCTTGGCACACTTTTTTTATGGCGTTTGGGGAGAGAGAACGGCTGGGTTGCTGCTTGCTGTGAGAGGACTTCACGGTCACCTAAGAGGTCCAGTCCTGGGAAATGTGCCATCATCTGCTCGCCCTGGAATTCTGAGCTTCTCTGCTGCCTTGCGAGAGCTGGGCCAGCCCTGCCCTGCCGTCGTGGTTCCATCAGTGCTGCTCATCTGCTACAGAGTGACCCTGCATTCCCCTGCCTTGCCGGGACACCCTGCCCCTGCCTGCCAAGACATCCTACTATCCCAGCTACCAGCCCAAGACTTTTCCACTGTTCCCAGCTTGGTGTTTGTTATAAACGGGCCAGGAGACCTGCTCCTTTGAAAAGCCTTTATTAGTCAGCTCTTTCAAGGGGGAACTCGAGGGGTCACCTGCGCCGTCGCCGCTCCTGTCGCCGTCCTCGCTCTTGTCGCCGCTGAGGATCAGGTGTCAGGCGAGTCTGCTGCTCTCGCCGCAGCAGAGTCAGGAGTTCCAGCCTCGCGGGAATCCCCAGGAATTGTACTGGGCTCGTGTGGTCTAGGGGTGTCACTTCTTCCCAGTCTCTTTTTGGTCATGGCGAGGCGGCAGAAGCAGAATTCAGTCCTTAGGTAGCTGAGGGTCTTCTCGGTGTTGTAGTGTCTCCTTTTTATCTGGATTTTGTGCTGGGTCGCGGCTTTTGGGTCCATTTGCCGGCAACTGCACTTCGGTTTTGGATCGGTGCACCATGGAAGTCTTTGGATTTTCCTATTAGGCGGGGCCAGCAGTTCGAGGAGCCGGCGCGAATGGCGACAGTCTAGCCCGACGGAAGGGGAGGGAACCCGGGGTTTTAGAGGGGGTATACAACTCAGAATAAGATTTTTGAGGGTACAAACTTTGGTACAAACAGCTTAACAGACAGGTTACAACTGGCATAACATTTGAAACAGTACAACTTTTTAACAAATGACAGACTGTGTAAGAAAATGGGAATCTCTTACATTTTATTCATTTCAGTCCCCCCTCTATTTCTTTGATCGGGCCTTCGACCACATCAATTGGCAGTTTTTGATTCATGGGAGTATATCTTTTTTAATTTTTGGTATTGGATATATATTCTTTCGGCTTTATTTAGTTCTTCAGTTTGGGGTTCTAGTCTTATTATATTTGTGGGCCTTGGGACATTTATTTCAGTAGGTTTGGGGCTTGCTTGAACAGTTGCAGTTATTGGTCGAATTAAACAGGGGAGTATGCAGGGAAGGAGTAGAAGGCTGGCAAGGATGCTTATTACAATA
The DNA here is from genome assembly GCF_009819655.1 of Sylvia atricapilla. Classification (NCBI taxonomy): domain Eukaryota; kingdom Metazoa; phylum Chordata; class Aves; order Passeriformes; family Sylviidae; genus Sylvia; species Sylvia atricapilla. The sequence goes on along the minus strand of NC_089173.1, from coordinate 14,925,689 downwards.
AATAAGTCAATAGGTAAGTTTTTATCAAGGGGTTCATCTATTTCATTCAGTGGCTTTTCTTTTATTAAATTTGCAACTCTTTTTGGATTGTCTAATTTTTTAGGGTAAAACCATTCTCTTATAGGGCACTCTCCAGTTAGGCGCTGCATAAATGTTGCAGCAATTTTTGCCATCCAATATTGCTTTTCATTTTTCCGGCAAGTGGATACTTGGGTTATATTAAAACACGTGGGACTCACATGAGTGTGAACTCTTATAAGGGACTGCAGATTCTCTTCGTCATAGATGAGATGGTAGCCCCTAGAGCATGTTCCTTTGGTGTGTTTGCTTATTAATGGGACTAAAATTAGTCCTCCCAAGAGTCCAGTATGAACCATTATCTCAATCTCACCTGGTCTTGCCTCTTGGGTTAGGGAAGTGGGATAGTCGTTCTTAGAGCATGCTCCTTTGGTGGGTTTGCTCATCAATAGGACTATAATTAGTCCTCCCAAGAGTCCAGTATGAACCATTATCTCGATCTCACCTGGTCTTGCCTCTTGGGTTAGGGAAGTGGGATAGTCGTTCTTAGAGCATGCTCCTTTGGTGGGTTTGCTCATCAATAGGACTATAATTAGTCCTCCCAAGAGTCCAGTATGAACCATTATCTCGATCTCACCTGGTCTTGCCTCTTGGGTTGGGGACGTTATTTAGCTGGCCTTATGGAGTTTCTTTCAGTGTGCTCCCACTTTTTCAGTTTTTGATTAGGCTTTCTGTGGTGTGCCCTATAAGAGATCTGTAATGATATTATTATCACAACCTTTTTAACACTTTATAATAACTTAGAACAACAACTTACAGAGAACATTTTTCTATGATCTAATGGGGCTTTGGTCGTTTCTTGAAGGTTATTTTAAGTGTGTTTGGATCTCTAATGGTAGTCCATTCAGAGGGAGTCTTTGCTGGGGTAACAGAGTCACTGGGAAGTGGCAATGGTCCTTTTACTCGGGATATGTGTGTCCAGCCTTTTTCTTGGGTCCTCACTGCAGTGTGGGTTGTGAGCAGGACTTGGAATGGACCTTCGAATTTGGGAGTTAGTGGAGTGGTATTCCAAGATTTAATTAGGACCCAGTCCCCTGGCTTTATTTGGTGTACATCTGCATCTAAGGGGGAGGTTTGAGGAAGATACCCTCTTCTCTTAAGATCGGCCAATGTCTTTCCAATTGTTTGAATATATTCTTGAGTGGCTGCCTCCCCTTCTAAATAATCTCCAGTGCTGTAAGGAGTTAGTAAGAAAGGGAGTCCAAACATCATTTCATATGGTGAAGCCCCTATGTCTGACCTTGGTCGAACTCGGATTCTCAAGAGTGCTAGGGGCAGACATTTTAGCCAATTCATTCCAGTTTCTGTTATCAATTTAGTCAATACATTTTTGAGGGTTTTATTCATCCTCTCAACTCTCCCTGATCTTTGGGGATGCCAGGGTGTATGCAACTGCCATCTAATTCCCAAGGCTTTAACAACATCATGCAGGACTTGTGCTACAAAGTGGGGGCCTCTGTCTGAATCGATATTATTTACTAGTCCATACCGGGGGATGATGTGTTCTAATAGTATCTTTATTACTACTTGTGCTGTTTCCCTTTTTGTAGGGAAGGCTTCTACCCAATGCGTTAAGTGATCAACTATAACCAAAAGATGCTTATATCCCTGTACTGGAGGCATTTCTGTGAAGTCTATTTGTATACTTTGAAAGGGTCTTAATGCTATTTGTCTTCCTCCTGGTGTGGGCTTCTTCATTACTTTTTGATTTACTTTTTGACAAATTAGGCATCCTTCAGTAACTGCTTTAGCCAGGTTATAGATTCCAACACAAAGGTATTCTCTCAGGAAATGATCACACAACCCTTGGGTGCCCCAGTGGGTTAAGCTGTGGATTTCTGCCAGCATTTTTTGAGCTATTGCTTTATTTAGGAATGTTCTTCCATCTGGGGTCAGCCATTCCCCCCACTTCCCTTGGTGTAAACCTAACTTTTTTATTTCTTTTAATTCATTTTCATCATATATGGGTTCACTAACTTTGTTAGCTGGTACATCATTTAAAGTAAGAATTCTTATTGGTTCTCCCAGCTTTTGAGCTGCTAGTTTGGCTGCTTGATCAGCTACTTGGTTGCCCTTTCCTTCAAATGTATCCTTTTTTTGATGTCCCTTGACATGTACAATTGCTATTTCTTGGGGCTTCATAAGAGATTCTAATACCAATTTAATTAATTCTTTATGTATCAGATTTTTCCCCTTTGAATTTAGGTAGCCTCTTTCTTCCCAGATCTTTCCAAATGTGTGTACTATTCCAAATGCATATCTCGAGTCTGTGTAGATTGTACCTTGGTCTTGTTCTAATAAATCTAATCCCCTCTTGAGGGCATAGACTTCACAACACTGGACAGACCAATAGGGGGCAGTTTTTCTTTTTCTATAACTTTTAAATTGTCCCTTTCTGTACCTTCGACTATTGCATAGCCTGATATTCTCTTTCCCTCTGTCACCCTAGATGATCCATCAATAAATAGCACCATCCCACATGGTAGAGGTGTATCTTCAAGATCTTCCCTTACTTTTGTTTGTAAATCTATGATTTCTAGGCAATTGTGCTCTAAGTTTGGCGTGGGTTCCCCTGAGAGGAACTGGGCAGGATTTAGACTTTTTGATGTGATTAGCTCCAAATCACTGGTGCCGGTTAAAATCACTTCATATTTTAAAATTCTAGAGTCAGTCAGCCATTGTTGAGCCTTTTGGCTCAACACTGTCCTGAGATCATGGGGTGTGTGTGCAATGATTTTTCCCTGCAGTGTCAGTTTTTGTGCTTCCTCCACAAGAACAGCTGTTCCTGCTACAGCCTGGAGGCAAGCCGGCCACCCTCTTGCAACTGGATCTAGAAGTTTGGAAAGATATGCGACAGGCTTTTTGTGTCCTCCCCGTTCTTGGGTTAATACTCCATAAGCTATTCCCCCTTCAGAGTTAATGAAAAGGTCAAACTTTTTCTTAAGGTCTGGGAGACTCAGGACAGGGGCTGAAGACAATTTTGTCTTTAGGTCTTTCAATTGTTCTTCATCCTTATCTGTCCATTTTACAGGTTCAGGTTGGACTAATTTCTCATATAGAAATTTAACACTTTGGGAATATTTTTCTATCCACAGCTTGCAATAACCAAATAGTCCTAATAATTTTCTTATATCTCTTTTTGTGGTTGGAGCTGGGATTGAGAGTATACCTGAGATTCTCTCAGGGCTTAATTTCTTACACCCTTCCCCAATGAAGTGTCCGAGGTATGTGACCTGTGATTCTACAAACTGTAATTTGTTCTTTGACACTTTGAGGCCTTTTTCCCCTAGAAAATTTAGGAGATTAATACTGGTTTTTTTCACTTCATCTTTCTCTCTCTCCGATATTAGGAGGTCATCTACATACTGCAGGATTTGTACATTATTTTTAGGGATAAACTGTCTTAGTAACTCTTCTAGGGCTTGCCCGAAGAGGTTTGGGCTTTCAGTGAACCCTTGAGGAAGACGAGTCCATCTTAGTTGCTGCTTTCTCTTACTTTCAGGGCACTCCCATTTGAAAGCAAACCAATCTCGGCCCCCCTCTGCCAAAGGACAGGCCCAAAAAGCATCTTTTAGATCTACTACAGTAAACCAGGAATGTTCTCTAGGGATCCTGCTCAGGAGTGTGTAGGGGTTTTGTACCACCGGGTGCCTGGTAATTGTTTTTTTGTTTACTTCTCTTAGGTCTTGCACTAATCTAAACTTATTTTCTGCCTTTTTTAGAGCCAGAATAGGGGTATTGTGGGGTGACATACAAGGTTCTAATATTCCTTCTCTGAGTAGATGGGTTATAATTTGGGTTAGTCCTTTTTTCCCTTCCAGAGAAATAGGATATTGCCTGACCCTTATAGGAGGTGTCTTTTCTTGCATTTTTATTTCTATAGGTGGGATATCTAAATATTCATATTTTCTCTCCTCGGCCCAGACTTCTGGCTTGATTTCTTTCAAGTCTCCAATAGTCAGCCTCATCATTTGTACCACCATTCTTCCTTCTCTAGGAAGAATCCCTACTCCCAACTGAACTTGCAGGTCCCTTCCCAGCAGGTTACTGTCTACTTTGGGTAGATATATTAAATTAGTGACACATCTCTTGGAATTTCCTTTAATTTCTATATTTTCTATAACTGAAGCTTTGAAAGGCTCCCCTTCTGCTCCTAGGACTTCACAAGTTTTTCTTCCAATCGCAATTCCAACTGGAAGTCGGTTAATACATGATTTATCTGCACCAGTATCTACTAAAAATTCAAATTCTTCATGTTGGGGACCTACTTCAAAATTTACTATGCGCCCTTCCTGATGTTTCGTGGGGTCCCCTAAGGCATAGAGCCCATGACACCCCTAATCCTCTTTGACCTTTCCTTTCAATAATTTTTCCAATGCCTCTTGCTCCCCTACGACAGTCTCATCAAATGACAATTTTTTGCAATGTTTTTTTAAGTGTCCTATTTCTCCACAATAAAAACAGGCTCGGGTCTCTCTTGGTCTCTGAGGAGTACCCCAAGATGGTGGGTTCCTTCCTCTTCCCTTTTCTGGTAAAGATTTTGTGTTTCTTTCACCCCTAGTATCCTCTTTGAGATCCCTTACACTCTCCCTGGCCATGGCTACCATAACCCTGGTTTTTGCTTTTCTTCTTTCTTCTTCTCTCCTAAGATATACTCTTAGGGCTTCCCTTAATAATTCATTTATTTCTCGGTCTTGCCAGTCCTCCATCTTTTCAAGTTTTCTTCTGATATCTGGCCAGGATTTTGTGACAAACTGTAATTTTAGTAATATCTGTCCCTCTGGGCTATCTGGATCTAAATTGGAATATTGCTGGAAATTCTGTCTGAGCCTGCTCAGCCAGGCTGCTGGGGTTTCATCTTTCTCTTGGGTCCTGTCAAAAGCTAATTTGGTGTTGCTACTCCGGGGAACTGATTCTTTAATACCTTTTATCATTAGGTTTCTATAATCTTCCATATTTCTCCTCCCTTCTTCTCTGTTTGGGTCCCACCCTGGGTCAGCTATTGGCAACTTCTGGTCACCGGGAGGGCCCATTCGGTTTTCTCTTTCCCAGATGCGCATTCCTGCTGCCCTAACCAGCCGAACCTTGTCTGGATTGAAGAGTATATTTAAGATGGAGTTTAGTTCTCCCCATGTATAAATATTTGGGCCCAAAAACTGGTCAATCTGGTTGGCAGTTCCCACTGGGTTTTCAACTAGATTCCCCAGCTCTTTCTTAAAATTTCTGACTTCTGACGCTGTTAAAGGTGCATTGACAAACCCTATTCCTCCAATAGCCCCACCCATCGGGACCTCCCTTAGGGGAAAGAGTTTGGGTTTTGACCTGGTGTTACTGTAAGGTCCTTCTGGGGTTTTTATTGCCTGGCAGGATGCATTGTTAGTTGCCAGACCCAGCTCCCAGCTGTGAGGGGGTGCAGGGATTGTGGATGGTGAAGGAGAGGAGGTTAGACCAGTGTTAGGAAACGGCAGAGGGTAAGAGGGGTTATAAGCTGGGGGGAGGCAAGTTGGGGAAAGAACAGGGATTACAGTTTGAGAAGGTGGGATATGATTTTCAGATGAGGTTGGAGGATTAGTAGGGATAGTTTGTAGTACTTCGGGATAAACTGGAGGAAGAGGCAAATGTTCTAAGGGGTTCCAATTATGGTTAGCTTCTTCTTGGTTCTCCTGCTTTTCATTCCTTTGTTTCCCTTACTGCAACTTACATATTTTTGCTGTTTCATTTTTGACTACTTGTTTCTGCCAAAAGACAGCATAGAGTATTTTTTCGGTACTTGAATCCCCTCGAGATTTCAAGTATTGAGTTAATTGTGAACACATCCAGGGGTCTCTAGTTCCACACCATGGCCATTTTTCAGGTAAATCTAGCTTAGGCCAAGCCTCTATGCAATAATGGATCATCTTGATCCTGTCCAAGCTTTTAGTGGCTTCATCAAACTCCCATAGTTCTAACATTTGTCCTAGTGGACTGTCTGGTGGAATATTTTTTATCTTTTTCTCTCTTTTCTCTTCAACTGGCTCCACTCTACTTATGTACGCCCCCATTTTCACTGGGTCTCAAATAAAAACTACGCTGTTCCTACTCTGACAGAAACTTTACTTCAGGGCAACACAAAGCAAAATTATCTGACTTTGTTTTAATTAAACTTTTTTAAGGTGCCTCTACACACACACAAGTTTAAAGGCGGGCAACCCAAATTTTAACTCTCACTCACTCTTTGAACACTCGTATGTTTAATTTTTTGTTTTGTTTTGTTTTTTGTTTTGGGCACTACCCCTGCCAGTGCTCAGAATGCTCCACAGGTAGCCTGGTGACCCGCCCTTAGGGCCTCAGCCACTACCCCTTAGCCAGCACTCCTTTTCTCCCCTGTACGTCAGGCAAATCCCCGTAAGTGGCCGGTCAACCAGGGCCTAGGGTTCCAGCTACCACTTACTGCCAGGATTTGGACATCGGCATGCGATGTACTTACTCACCCTACCTAAAAGTCCCTCACACTTTGGGATTTCCCTAACTTCCACTCCCCTGCACCCAGACAGCGTACCTCTTCCCTGGGTACCCCCGACCAGTTCTACCTCTCCGTACCCGGACAGTGTACCTCTTCCCTGGGTACCCCCGACCAATACGACACCCTCGAACCCGGAAAGCGTACCCAAGATACCCCCGACCAATGCAGACTCTTTTATCCCAGCACCCCGACAGCTACCCCAGCCAGTCTCCAAAGCACCCCGAAAGCAGCCTATCTTTGCTACCCCAGCCGGTACTCAGACGCTCTGGGCCGTAGCCTCAGCCAGTACTCTTTATCCCAGCACCCCGACAGCTACCCCAGCCAGTGCCAACTCACAAGCCCCGAAAGTAGCCTGGGCACCCGCCCTTAGGGTTCCAGCCGCCACCCCAGCCAGCGCTAGTCTCCTGTGACACCCCGGGCTATAACCTCAGCCAGTGCGGTGCGTGCCCCACAATGCTCGAGCCCTTTTGCACGCTTGAAATTGGCCCAAGTCTTTTCTGCCACCCACTTTTTTGACGTGCCACTTACTCTCTAAATTCCTCCGCACGTCCAGAGGGGGGCACCTATGCCCCTGGAGACGCCTCAGTCTCTCCCAGTTCACTCGCTTCCTGCTTTTCCCGGCCGGCCCCCTCGCGGGGGTGCGGAAATGCGGTATTCAGCAGTCCAAACTCGCTTGGGGGGTCCGAGATTCTGGCCCCCCCTCTCATTCACTCCACATTCGCTCGTCTCCACTCCCGCCACCGGTTGTTCTTACCGATGCTCCTCAGTGGCGTCCCACGAGGCTAGCGAGCGTCGTCCTCTGGTCCGGGATGTCCAGCTGTCCAGGAGGTCCGAGGTCAGGCTGCGCCTTCCCGTCCAGGTCCTTTTCCGGGCGTGGCTTAGATCCCAGCGAGCCCCCAAATTGTTATAAACGGGCCAGGAGACCTGCTCCTTTGAAAAGCCTTTATTAGTCAGCTCTTTCAAGGGGGAACTCGAGGGGTCGCCTGCGCCATCGCCGCTCCTGTCGCCGTCCTCGCTCTTGTCGCCGCTGAGGATCAGGTGTCAGGCGAGTCTTCTGCTCTCACCGCAGCAGAGTTGGGAGTTCCAGCCTCGCGGGAATCGAGTGGTGGTCTAGGGGCGTCACTTCTTCCCAGTCTCTTTGTGGTCATGGCGAGGTGGCAGAAGCAGAATTCAGTCCTTAGGTAGCTGAGGGTCTTCTCGGTGTTGTAGTGTCTCCTTTTTATCTGGATTTTGTGCTGGGTCGCGGCTTTTGGGTCCATTTGCCGGCAACTGCACTTCGGTTTGGAGCGGTGCACCATGGAAGTCCTTGGATTTTCCTATTAGGCGGGGCCAGCAGTTCGAGGAGCCGGCGGGAATGGCGACAGCCTACCCGACGGAAGGGGAGGGAACCCGGGGTTTTAGAGGGGGTATACAACTCGGAATAAGATTTTTGAGGGTACAAACTTTGGTACAAACAGCATAATTTTCTTAACAGACAGGTTACAAGTGGCATAACATTTGAAACAGTACAACTTTTTAACAAATGACAGACTGTGTAAGAAAATGGGAATCTCTTACATTTTATTCATTTCAGTACTCTGAGGATCCTGCAGAGGCACCGAGACCAAACTGCCCTGGGTTTTTGTGAAGCAAAGCCCTCGAGGTTCTTGGTACTGTTTTTGTTATCAATGCTGTAGTTTGGGGTTTTTTTTGCTTGTTTGTTTGCTTTGTTATACATACTAGTAAAGAACTGCTATTTTCTATTTCCAAAATCTTTTTCCTAAAAGCTTTTAACTGAAAAATTATAATTGGAAAAAGCGTGGTGGTAGTAGTTTATGAAATTAATAAAATGTAAGAGATTCCCATTTTCTTACACAGTCTGTCATTTGTTAAAAAGTTGTACTGTTTCAAATGTTATGCCACTTGTAACCTGTCTGTTAAGAAAATTATGCTGTTTGTACCAAAGTTTGTACCCTCAAAAATCTTATTCCGAGTTGTATACCCCCTCTAAAACCCCGGGTTCCCTCCCCTTCCGTCGGGTAGGCTGTCGCCATTCCCGCCGGCTCCTCGAACTGCTGGCCCCGCCTAATAGGAAAATCCAAGGACTTCCATGGTGCACCGCTCCAAACCGAAGTGCAGTTGCCGGCAAACGGACCCAAAAGCCGCGACCCAGCACAAAATCCAGATAAAAGGGAGACACTACAACACCGAGAAGACCCTCAGCAACCTAAGGAGTGAATTCTGCTTCTGCTGCCTCGCCATGACCACAAAGAGACTGGGAAGAAGTGACGCCCCTAGACCACCCAAGCCCAGTTGAGTTCCTGGGGATTCCTGCGAGGCTGGAACTCCCGACTCTGCAGCGAGAGCAGCAGATTCGTCTGACACCTCCTCAGCGGTGGCCGGAACGAGAATGGCGAGAGGAGCGAGAACAACGACAGGAGCAGTGACGGCGCAGGCGACCCCTCGAGTTTCCCCTTGAAAGAGCTGACTAATAAAGGCTTTTCAAAGGAGCAGGTCTCCTGGCCCATTTATAACAGTTTACATTCTCCATTCCAAGGGAAGCTCCAGCTTTCCCTGGCAGATACCTGTCTTCCCAAACCAAGACAAAAGGACATAAAAAGAGTGAGCCAGGTTTGCTTTTGACAGAAGATGAGAATGACAAAAATGAAAGAAAAACTGTCTCCGCATCCCTGGGAGCACTTGCTGTGTTTCCCATTAAGCTGTGAGGGGATGCAGTGGATACGGAGTGGTGGCATTTTACTCACTGTACCAGAAGGTCCATATGGTCTCAGGGTGGCCCTCGCCAAAGAACCAGCACCACCAGAAGAAACCCTTGTGGTGGAAAGTGAGCATCTCCTTCCCGACCTCTGTTGGAGTTTCAGCCTGGGGACGAATGAAAGTCCAGGCGGAAAACATGGAAGATCATGGTACAAAGAGTGTATGCTTTGCTTAGATAGACGTTGATTTTAGGTTTTATGATGGATGGGGAATGTCCATAGAGGAATCTGCCCTATAAACCAGAGAAAGGAGATGAGACTCAACAGTGAGGTGCTAGAGGTGCTTATCCTGTCACAGGTTAATAGGTTTGGGTGGGAAAGGACCTTAAAGCTCATCCAGTGCCACCCCTGCCATGGGCAGGGACACCTTCCACTAGCCCAGGTTGCTCCAAGCCCCATCCAACCTGGCCTTGGACACTTCCAGGGGTCCAGGGGCAGCCACAGCTTCTCTGGGCAACCTGTGCCAGGGTCTTACAGGGAAGAATTTCTCCCCACTATCCCTCTAGCAGTAGAAAGCCATTGCCCCTTGTCCCTCCATCCCTTGTCCCAAGTACCTCTCCAGCTCTCCTGGAGCCCCTTTAGGCACTGGAAGGGGCTCTGAGGTCTCCCCAAAGATCTTCTGCTTCCCTCACTTCAATGTTTTTATGCATCATATTATAGCAGCTTCCAGAGCTCTGACCTGATTCTCATTTTACTTTCAGGATAAAATCCTGACTATGACAAGGGGAACATTCAGCCCTGAAACTTCCTCAGCTGGTGGCTCCGACTTGGTGCATCCACAGCACATTTCACTGAGTTTGCCAGATACTCAGCCCATCCTTATCTGTAAGGGACAAGATTTGACAGTTTAAGGGCAGAGAAGGTAAAAACAGAGCCTGTTATCCACAACCAGTAACAGAAATAGAAATAATAGAAACAGTGTCTGAAACAGAAATAAAATAGCTCAGAGGGAAGAGTAAGAGCAGTTCCTATTTCTGCCTGGTGCTTTTGAAGGCACTGCCTCAGCATCAGGCTCCCCAACACTGGGCCAAGAGCATCTCTGAAATGTTTGAGATGCTTATTCATGTCGTGCAGTGCATCATCTCTGCTCTCTCCACTTTCAAAAACAACTAAAATGTGAAACAATTAACACTGTCATTTCCCAAATGCAGAAAAAACAAGTGGCACGTCTCTGTCATCACCAGGCTTTGCTAAGCTGAGTGAAACTAAAGACCCTGTCTTCTGTTTCCCTTCTCCAGGCATTCATTCCATCATAATTTTTTGGGGTTTTTTTTGTTTGGAAAGTAATTTGGAACCATGACTCAAGCAAACAGTGCCCTACATTTCATTATGGGATTGTGAAATTACAGAAAAATATTTCTTGCTGGAATCATGATGCTTACCCAGGGTGACTCACCACACTAGGGAAAAATCAAACCTAATTGGATTGAACTTTGAAGTAACAAAAAGTCTGCACACAACAAGGATCTTCCTGTCATTTCACAATGGAAACCACACACTGATTGGAACAAAAACATTTCGGGGGAGTGGGTGGCTCAAGGAACTGATCTGGTTATTTCATTGAAGAGTTAGACAACAGCAAGCGCAGTGAAAATCCAACTTAGGGGATCTATAAACAAGTGACACCAGCCCTTAGCACTAAAATATTAAGCTGTCCCTTGAAAATTACATTTCCTGCTAACTAAAATCCTACATAAATCTTACTTTGAGGATAGCCAGGCCACTGGTTGGATGGGCAGGAACCCGTCTGCTCTGCTCTGTGTCTGATGTTCACTTTTATTTGGTGTCTGTGCTGCAGCTGTATCACTTCAGATGGAAGTGATTGCCAAGCCCTACACTTTTAAACATGAACTAGTTTTAAATCAAGAAACTATAGAGGGAGAAATCTTTTAATGGCAAATATCAGGAGATATCTTTTGTCTTTAGAGGGAAATGCTGTCAACAACTAAAACTCTTACAGTTTTGCCTTTCATTCTTTAATGTTCATATCTGCCAGATTACAGAGGTGCCATCTTAATGTTTCTTATACACAATTTATCCCAGTCAATATGCTCAATATTGTGGAAAAGCTGAGTTGAATTTTAAAGAATTTAAAGTTTTACCTCAGGCTAACGTTTTACCTCAGGCTGACCTTTTACATTAACAGGTCACTTTCTTTGAGCATAAATATTATCACAGATTTCAAAATTTTAGATCAGAAATTATTTAGCTAAGTTCTTTCAAAGCACAAGATTTCAGAGCTCACACCCCCCCACCCCCCCCACCCCCCAGTGCTCAGAGTGCTGTTCCCATGCTCGAAGACTCTGCAGGTGTCTGTGGCCAGGAGCAAATAATCCATCCCAAAGGCAATGAGTAAGAGCAACACCCCAGTGCCTCTGAGGATTCTGGCTGCCAGGGCAGCTGTTCCGACCTTCATGAGGCAGCAGGGGGGAAACCAGCACAACTGGAAATCAGAAAAGGAGGAAAACCCCCGAGTTTCCCTGGTCTCTGGAAGAGCGAGGCCAGAGAAACGCTATTTTTGGATGTGGATAATGATCTCCTGGCTGGTGTGAGTTTCAATGGGTGGTGGAGCAGGACTAATAAAAGCAGATGACCTAGCATAAGCAAGCAGCTGTGGCATAAGGATCATGACAAACAGCTATTGAGGCAGAGCAGGGAACCATCCAAGGGGACACATGGCTGCTGCTGCCAGAGGAGCAGAGCTGGGAGCCCTCAGGACACGGCTCTGGGTCATGAGTGCAGAATTCCTGGGATACCAGGGAGTTATTCCCATCCCACCCTGCACACACGAGCAGAAGTGGACTCTTCCATACACCGTGGAGTCTATGGTGTCCTCAGCCACTGTGGTGACACCTCTCACTGTGTCTCCACAAATGACACTTCTGGAATTTGCATCTCCTTCCTCTGAGCAAAACTCTGATGTGGCTTTTACAGAAAGTAACCCCAGGGATGCAAGAAAAACATTAAAACACTGGGAGATCTTAAATATCCCAGTCCTCTTGGAAGGGTTCTAATCAACACCTTTGCACCAGGCAGGTCCACATGGAGCTGGACAAGGAGCATCCAAACAGGTGCACACACAGACATGCCGGGGATGTCCTGCAGTTGTAAATTATGTTCTCCCTCCTGCCATGTAAAAGTGGATTATATGGATCCATACCCCTCCCACCCACCCAGCCTGCTGTGGGAGAAGTGTCTCCCAGGAGCAAGGACATTCCTGCATGGAATTTCATTGCCATTTGCTGTTGCTCTAATTAGGAATGGCAGTAGAAACAACACAAGACTCTCCAGCTCATTAGCAAGTGAGAGCGATGTTTACTCTTCAAAATCTTCTTTTATAGACAGTTCTGATGGAATAAAACTTCATTGGACAGCAAACCAATACATTACCATCATTGGACAGTTAGGAACAACACCCCTCAATCATTTCTTGCAAGTAAACAACAGGGAGACAAACAACACCTGCAAAGGTTGTTTTACTTTCTCCAAGGACTATTTGAATTCCTCCTCCCAGTTTCTCAGGCCACAATATCTCAGGCCAGTATGAGAAAATTATGTGACTTAGTTTCACACAGACACTGTGCTGCTGCCTGATTTCTCGCATTCAGCATCCACAATTTGCTTACTAATGTTTTTGACTTCGGCTGGAGTATCTGCTGTCGATCACTGCCAGGAATGGGATGGCAGACTAAGAAAATTATAATTTCTGTAGAGCAGTAACTATATATTCCTGTGACATGCCAGGAGGCTGGGAGGAGAAATTTAAATTGCAGTTAAAAATCAGGCTCTGATTTTCTAACCTTAGCCTTAGTCATGACCTGCTCTAAACCGGGAAAGGGAGGGGGGGTGATGATATTGACTTCCCTATTCCATGGGAATTTGTGTTGCCAAATTAATTTACAAATCTATTTAATATTTAAAGTTACCTGTGAACATATGGGTATCTCAAAGCAACTGCACACTGGTTGGGGAACCTGGAGAGGGTTGGGAAAAATTTTGACAACACTTCTTATTGAGGCATACAGAGTGATGAATGTTCTCAATCTTCCATTGTGCTTCTACAAGCACAACAGAATTTAAATTTTAATAATTTATTTTACCCTCTGCATTGCCTTTCTTAAATATTGCAGGGGTAGCTTCTCAATAACGCATTAGACCTCTCTCCATCACTATCCCAGGGGCAGAGTTGCTCCTGGTTTAATCTGTCTATGAGCATGTAAGGAATTCCACAGGATTCAGGATCGAGAGTAATCCCTTCACTGACACAGGGAGAAAGGAGAGCTGGGACAGGGTGCAGACTTGCCATCATGCAGGGTCAAAACTCAGCCACAGAGCTGTGATTCTGCAGGAATAAACACACCTTGTCCATCCCATTGTCCTGCCATTCCACTGGAAACACTCCCAGCTACTGCGAGGGATTTCCATGTAGGTTCTTGTGACCAACCCTCCCTAAACCTCCACTCATCCAATTCCTACACAAATTACTCTTTCCCACCACATCCCAGCATATTCACTCTTTTTCGATAGTTTTGAACAGCAATAACACACCCATCTCCCAGCCAACTGGTGCTTCACTGCTGCTCTTTGTAGTGAACATAAAAAGGGTGATGAAATACAAAGTACAACTTATCTATCACCTAAATAATCAATTAGTACAATTCCAATCAGACATTTAACTACACAATCCTGGCTAAGCCTGTCTGAAGTGACAATGACAACTGGTTGCCATCTCTTCTTGTGATCTCCTCAAAGCTGTACACGACTGAAAGGAGCTTTGGGCAATGCTCAGAGGAGCTGGGTGAAAACAAGGATTTGCACACCAGGAGTGAGGATTTTTTTGTAGCTCACACTGCAATTACATAAAATTAAAATGCAAAGCGGGCACTTCTGTATTTTTGTTTTTAAAAAGGGATTAATGCACACTTTGACATTTCTGGGTGTGTTTTGAGCCAACTGCATTTGGCGTTGCTGTTTTTGTGCAACTGCACATCCCAAGTTAGTGCTGTTTACCATTTGGAAATGTCCCCAGGAATTCTGGGTCCTACTGGCAGAAAAACTCTTCGTGGTTGAGGCAGAACATTGCTGGTGCCCAGCCTTGGCTTTTCACAGGATGCCTTGTGCCCAGTCAAACATCCTTCAAATTCCGAAGCTGTGGAATAGGAATTGAGTTCCCAAGGTTGAAATGTCTCTCCCTGCACTGAAATCCCACTCCTGACAGGTGTTTCTTTTCAAAGGCAGGTTGGACAGGGATTCAAGCAACCTGGTCCAGTGGAAAGTGTCCTTGCCCATGGCAGAGTTTGGAGATGGATCATCTTTAAGGTCCCTTTCAACCCAAACCATCCTGTGATTCCAGGATGATTCCTTGTCACAGCCCCAAGCATCATCTTCAGGATCCAAAAAATTCCTGGGCAATGAGACTGTGTGCTCTCTCCCACAGCCTGCAGAAAGTGGTAACGATGATGTTTTGTCCTTTGGAGCCCGTGTTGGGATCTCTGGAATGCCACATCAAAACTGGGGGGTGAATTAACCACCCAGCACCACATTCCATGCTAAGGCAGACACAAATACCATTTAACTCCCAAAGAAAACAGCCCTCCCTTTCTTCCATTGCCTCTCCTGGTGCCAGCAGGGACCTGCCTTCAGCATCCTCTTATCCACAGAGATCAAATGATAGTGCCACCATGGGCAGCTCCAGGACTTCAGTGGATGGAAAGGAAACTTGTATCCTGAGCATTTTATTAATTCCTAATTGACCATGAAGGGTTTTTTGTTTTGTTTTGTTTTGTTTTGTTTTGTTTTGTTTTCCCTTAAGCTTTTAAATCAAAATTGTGACTCTCCATAACATACATATTCTAGCAAGGAGCTGGGACAAGTCAGCTCAGATTTTTCACAGAACTGAGTGTTTTACCTTTGAATTGATCAGACACCATCAGCACAGTCTGTGTTATTTCCTGTAGTTTGATCCATGCTCACAGAAAAATTTACATTTTATGTAGATAGATCAACATATTTTCACTCTCTCATGCAGAAAGCAGAGGATTTATTGGAATTTGATAAACAGATGAGTTTCCAGGGCTGCCTTTGGAGATTTCACTGAGTCCCTTTGGAGATCTGCAGACCTTTCTTCATTAGAGCTTGGCCTGATCATCTTGGGTGGTCAAATGCTGGAATAGGCTGTTCAGGGCAGGGGTGGAGTCTCCATCCCTGGAGGGATTTAAAAGCTTTATGAATGTGGCACTTGGGAATACAGGTCAGTGGTTGCCTTGGCAGTGCTGGGGGGCTCCATGGTTTTAAAGGGCTTTTCCAAACGAAATGATTCCATGGTTCTATGATCTGCCCTGCTCCAAAAGATGTCCCACGTAGTGTTTCCTTAGGTAGGTGAGTGAATCTCCCTCGAGTCTCTTCTTTTACTCTTTTCTCCCCAAACCTCGAAAGAAGAAGACACCAAGGACAGCAAAGCCAACCAGACCATGACAAGAGCATCCCAGCATTGCCAACTTCACCTTGGAAAAGCCACCAAAGAAGTCCCCAAAGGTTTCACAAAGAGCAACCCCTCAGTCTGAGCTGTGCTGGAAGGGAGAGCAATAGATACCCATGTTGACATTTGCCCCTTTAATTCTGCGTTAAAATTATAATCTCCAGTTCATCTCCATCACATGCTCCTATTTCATCTCTCCCATCTCCACGTCTCTTGGAAGAAGCACATAAGCCTGGATGTTGAAAGATCCTTAATGGTTCTTGTGAGGCTGAATCCCCTCCAGGACTTGATGTGAGGAGAGAAAAAAGCTCAAATTTGCCTCACCTGCTTCTCAAGTGCTGTCAGCCTGTTGTGGTTTTAATTCGGTTTCCCGGCTAGCGTACTATTTCTGTCAGGGTTTTACATTTGCCAAATTTTGTTTATCAACTGGGAGATAGGACTTTGGGAGAAAAAGGTGAAACAGGCACAATTTAAAAGTAAAACTAGATAGATTTTATTAATATACACTAAAGAAAAAGAGAAAAATAAAAATAAAAAATTAGACATTCAAACATCTTCCCCCCCCCCCAAACTGTTCACTTTTCCACTCACCACAGAGAGAAAAACATGATTTTCAGTCAGTTGCCACCATTCTGTGCGGTCTCACCCATATAACAGTTTTCCCAAGCTGTTTATGGGCTTCCACATGTTTGGGGTATTGTTTTAAGAATGCTTTTCTAGTACAAAATAGGATTTTTTTTTAATCTCTAAAATCACCTCTATTTTAAAAGAAATAGAGATCTCCTTATTCTTTCCCAGGAGCCGGGGACATATTCTATTTAAAACGTTCAATTAAATTTCATGTATATCAATACACACAACCCTTTGGCTAGAACTTGCATTCCCCCAAGCAGCATTAGGATATTACAAAAACAGTCCATTTCCCCATACTTCACATCTAGAGAAGTCCAATCAAAAATGTCCACTTCCTCCATCCCATCTTCTAATAGTCTTTTTCAGTTCTTTCACTGACTTTGTCTCTCTACATTTCAAATCACTCTGTTTTCTATGGAGGAGGGAAAAGGGTTAAAGTCTTTGTCCAGAGGTTTTTTTTTTTCTCCTCTCCAGCTGACTCCCAGAACTTCAAGGCCACAGGTGAAGGGGGGAGGAAGAGAGAGAGGGAGCTGCTCAGGAACGCTGATGGATGAACCCTCCTCCACCCCTGGTCAGATCTAAAGCAACTCAAACTTGGATCAGTTCCCTGGAGCTCTGGAGAAAAGTTCTCAAAAGTCTCTTCTCCTTTGGACCAGCGGTTCTGGCAACCAAGGCCCAGAGCACGGCCACTGTGGTCCTGGCACAGGGCCAGCACTGCTGATTTGCAGTCCTCCTCCTCCTCTCCCCATCGGAGGAGCCAGGCAGAGGGGACAGAGGGGACACAGCCAGCCTCAACTGCTCTCCCACAGGCAGTGTCCCCCCCCAAGGCCCGGCAGGCCTGGCCCTGGGGGGCCCAGCCCGAACCCTGACTCACGGAGGTGATGTTACTTCTTTGCCGGCTGGAAAAGGAAAGGATGAGTCACTTGGGATTTGTGATTCAAGACTGTGTTTCCAGAGATGTAGAAACACTCCCATTCGTCAGCCAAGCTGTCAATCACAATCCATGCTAGAACTTCTTTAGGAAAAAAACCTTTTCACATTCATGCTAAACCACCACACAGCCCTTTCCAGCACTGTCATTATAATCACCTTAAGCAGTCATGAAATAAAATAAACACAAATGTGGTTTTCTGCTCAAAATAAAAATACTGATTTTCACATGAGGAAATGCTTTTGGAGTTGTGAGTACAGGGGAGATTTTGCCTGATTTTCAAACGCAGCTGACTAATGTCTTTGCAAAGAGTTTTCTGATGTGGAGTTTGGGCTCTTGCTTTGCCATCGAGCTCCTCCCCCCCCCCCATTAACAACTTTTGCCCATTTTAACCTGAACTTTCCACAGACTCCTGTAAACTTGCAGAGGAAGCACAGAGCAAAAACTCTCTGGTCTCCTAAAGGAATCAAACTGATGCAATTTATTTCCACAGAACCATGCAATATTCAATGATACACCGAATCCATGGTTTTAACACTTTTTAAAGGACTAAAACCCTGGAAAGAATTAATTAGGCATGCTCTGAAGCCTGAGCACTTAACAGTTTTCCATTCAGTTGTAGAATTTTAAGACCACCAACACTGGATACTGGCAGAGATTATCAAAGGTATTCTGGGCTGAAATACAAACTAGTCAGAGGGCTTGGTCACTAAGTGACTGGAAAAAACTTCACAAAAGCTTTAGCCAGGCTATTATATTTTGTAAAGAAATTTTAAGGAAAAAATCCACGGTATCCAGAAGGTTAAATTTAGGGCAGAGTGACTCATTGGTAAAAAAATGTCCTGCTGGGAATATTGTCTTCTCTGCAGAGCAAGCAAATTGTTCATGCAGCAGAGAGGTAGTGATGGACCCAGCACTTGAAGTGGGGCTGGAAAGGAATAATGGGTTGGGATCCCCAAAGGATCCCATGCCTGAGCATGGAAATGTGGGGCTGGGCTGGAGCAGCCTCTGCAGCCACTGCACACCTGGAGCCAGCAACCTCTGGAACTGCCAGAAGCTGGGAGATCCTGTCATGGAAATGTCCCTTGTGCTGAATTGAGATGAAAATGTACAATTTCAAAAAAATGCAAGGAATTTTTTTACCCTTTTTTCCACATCAGATAAAATTTCCATTCCATTTTCTGGCATCCTTCCAACCACTTCTGTTGCCTACAACAGTATTACAGAGAAATCTACCCCCGCCAAAACAGCCACCATTTAATAAGGTCCTTGATAATCCATAGTGATATTGCAGAGAACTGATGGGAATCTCAGTTGGAAAAAGCTCCTTATTTAAGTGCCTGATGCCCAGAAAAATTATGGATACTGTACAAAGATGACAAGGATGGATGCAAGACAAAGATGGTACAGACACCCAGGTATTTCAGACAAAAATAACACAGTTCAGATGCAAAAGCATAAAACCAAAGTAAAAGAGCCAAAAAAACCCAAACAAAACCCAAGCAAGAATTAGCCAATCACAGTGTCTATCCTTGATTAAAAACTCCTTGACAAGCAAATTGATTTAATTTCCTTTTTGCTCTCCCACTATAGAATAAAAATGACTCACCTTAGTAAATCCTCCTATGACTATTTACTGCACAGAATTTAAGGAGAAATTTAAAACACTGAGGACATAAAACTGCAGGTGAACAGGGACATTCCAACCCCAGAGAGCTGAGGACCTTCAGGTTCAGTATTTTTTTCTCTCCCTTGTATGCAATGGCTTTCACCAATGAACAACAACACCAATTTTATTTCCTCATTACAATTGCTTTCCTCACTCATTATCTTGGGATCACTGGCCAAGGGTTGAAGGGGCTGCTGTTCCCAGAGGATCGGCCTGGAATGACACCCAGAGACACCCCTGAGTGTCCCCAGCTTCTGATGATGTCACCAGCAGCATGTAGAAGATGCAAGGAGAGAATAACTCAGAGATGATCCCATAACACAGCGAGTTTAATTGAAATAGAAACATAGAACACTTCAACATATTCATAAATGTCTTAGATTGTATCATATATTACAACATACTCAGAGATGGGCTGTTTTCTAAACCAAGCACAGCCAAACCCACACAGCTCCCATGCATGTGGATTAAACTAGGAAACAAACCAAAATTGTAATAAATTAACTGAAGATGACAATGAGCCTATATTAATATCAATACATATGTACATACATGCATATACATACACAAAACACACATCTATTGCTAAAAGCTCCAATTTTCCTTTGCAATGAAGTGAATTTCCAGTGATGGGGTGACCTTAAAGTCAACATGAACCACCTCAGCTTATGCCAGGACACCATAAAGGGTTTTTATGAGAAGAAAATGAGACCTTGGATCATTGCAAAGCAAATAGACACAAATTTGTGCCTTTAATTTAAAATTAAAGCCCCAATGTACCATGCAGGGGTCTGCTAAGGGAGTATTCCTGAACGCAGGAGATTGGTTCTGCAAGCCCAAAAATATCATGGGGAGGAGTCTGTGAATTCCTACAGTTTCTTTTGATGCTGCTTCAGAAAGAGGCACTTGTTCAGATTAAACACTCTTGGATCAGAGGAAGGAGAAGAGAAAGAAAAATGTCAACGCAAAACTAAAACTTGTCCTGTCAGGTTCAGTAAGGACAAGAATTCAAAGGCTTGACCTTACCTGCAGTTTCAAAGAAAATTAACCAAAGTTGGGGCTATCTGTCTTCCTCAGGTCCTATCCCTGGAGTTTACCTGCATCTGCTGTGCAAAGGGCTCAGACCTCTCCTGGGAGAAGCAGCCAAGGTTTGGGTCACTCTCTTGGCACTTTCAAACCCCTCTAAACCCACAGCTCCCAGCTGTGGCAGCACAGATCATCCCAAAATATCTTTACAGGATTAATGCAACCAACCAACCACATCAGAAACCTTTCCCATCTATTTAAGGGCTGTCACCCTCATCTCCTGGTATCACCACTGGGTTTAGAACTTCCTCATTTTAACTTTGAGGTGAACCATTCCTTGCATAATTTTTTAAAAATTGGTAAGAATATATTTTTCACTTTTAACTCAGCTGCAAGAATTTTTCATTAGCAGAACTGTGGCTATGGGTGTGGGACAATCCCTCAGGTAAGACACAACCTCTTACTTAACTATGGCATTTAACTTTGGGCTGCATGAGATTAATGTTCATAGCCAGGATCCATCAGTTCCTGAGGAGCAGAAGAAATCTGTTACTGTTTCTGCTCTTTCCTCCATCCCCTAATAAAACCTTCTTTGAGATTATCAAGTTTTTCCCAACCTATAATCCAAATGCTCCCTGCTGTTTAGCCTATCTCCGAAAACTAATGAGAAGATCCCATATCTCACCTTATTAAAACATCCTTCCTTGCAGTTGTAGGCAGTTTCAGCAATTTTCCCAGACTGAACAGGCTAATTTTTCCTAGAAATTCCTTAGAAATACACCCTCAGACATTCCCTGGCACTGCTGATGCTCTGCTGAGCATCTTTTCTCTCAGTTCCCACTCAAAACCCAGCACTGGGAAATAAGAGTGACTTTCCATGCAAACCGCTCTGGATATTCGACCATATCCACACTGTCCTTTCCAACGTGCATCTTATTTACATTATCTACATGTCGAGCAGCCCTCCCTGAAGGGGTCAGACCCCTCACAGGGAGCCAGAGCATCCCTTGTGTCTCTACATCTCCAGACTCAGCTCTTACCTAACACCCCAGGTTGCGCCACTGGGCTGGGGCGATGGGATGGCACACACAGACTTGGATCGGCTCTCCTTCACCTCCCGAACCTTCTCTGTGTTCCCCACTGTAGGAAGAGAAACACCATGAGAAACACCCTTCTTTGTGGTTCAGCAGGAATGAAGAAACACTGAGGTGGTCATGTGCTCTTTGGGGATGAGCTGTTCCACTCCAAGGATCACTTCCCAATCATAAAACAAGAGACAAAGATCACTGTTTCCATGGAAGAAAAAGCCAAAAAAGCTAATTTAAATCCGGGTTTACACTTTGAAATACATAAAGTATTTGAATCAATATCATCATTCTTTTGTCAGTCCCCACCTGCAACTTTGCAGAGAAAAAATTTACATCAGTGACTATCTTAAAACAGTTCTGGAAAACCCAGTTGTCCTGCTGGAGCACCTGGAATATCATGTTGTCACATTATGGGATTTTTTGATGGGGATGAACATGCAACCACAACAGAAGGGTTACAGTTTCCTTCTGCTCTGTCACCACTGTGTCAGGGGCCATGGTGCTTGTGTTTTCCTTGGGGTGGAAAAAAACCCCTAGAAACAAAGTTTTTTATCACTTTTCTCTGCTTACAGTCATGGTTTTCTTCAGGAAGAATACAACTGAAATATTCCTGGTAAACTGTGGATTAAAACAGCAACATCCCAGGTTGGATGTGGTAACCTGACCTAGTTGGAGGTGTCCCTGTTTGTGGCAGAGCGGTTGGATTAGATGGCTTTGAAAGGACCCAAACCATTCACACCAACCTCAGGTTGGGCTGAGAGGGAGCACTGGGGCTGGGAAGGCTTTTGGCTCTCCTTGGTCACCCATGAGGCTCATTTAAGGATGTCCCACATCCTCCCTGTCACCTGCTGGGCCATTCCACGGAGATGAGGGTGAGCAGGGGAGAGCAGGGAATGACCCTCAGCTCCCCAACTTGCCAGTGAAGGAGAAGCAGAGCTTGGGCTGCCAGGTGGCCTTGCCCTGCACCAAGCACAAGTCCTCCTTCTGAGACTGAAGGAGAGAAGGATTTTAGTGCCTTGTGAAATCTGTTCACAACACTCCTGCCTCATAAAGCAACCCTCTGCAATCCCTAAGGATTCCACTCCCATTCGTTTAACTTTTGCCATGTAAAAAAAAAAAAAAAAATAAAAAAGGATTGCTAAAAATAGACTGAAGAAATGGAGAAATGGCAGGAAGTATTTGCAGATGCTGATTTGCTACAAAATAGAATGACGAGATTGGAAGGGACCTTAAAGATTATCCCATTCCAAACCCTCTGCTATGGGTGGGGACACCTCTCACAGGACCAAGTTGCTCCACCCAAACTGGCCTAAAACCCTTCCAGGGATGGGGCATGCACAGCTTCTCTGAACAACACTGGAAGCTCTTCATGGACTGTCAAGAATTTTGAAACAAAACCGAGCCAGTGTCAGAAGCTTAAAGAATAAAAACTGCGCAATACAGCAATTATGTTTTGAGTTCTGGAAGAGGTCTGAGCCCCCCAGGAATGGTTCAGCAGAGAGGATGAGAAGGAGCAGCCCTGGAGCTGGGAGAATGGGGCAGGGAGTGCAGAAGGCAAAGCTGTCCCCAGGATATGGATGTTTCTCACATTGGCTGTTCCCCACATTGGCTGCAGGCCAAGGAGACAGGTAACGAGCTGGCACTAACGACCTCCCTGACTTTCACTCCAGTGCTAATCTCCACCCTCCAGGACATAAAAAATAGGAACAAAATAAATAAAAATCAGGTAGCACAATGCCCCTGGATTGTTCTGTGCCTCTGTAAACTGGGAATAAGTCTCTCCCGCAGCTGTGATTTGGCACCTCGGTCCAGGAACCCAGACTGCCAAAATAACTCTGGACACCTCCCAGGCTGGTTTTCTGTTTTGCTTTGGTTCGTTCTCCTCCCTCCCCTAACAAGGACCGCTACCCTCCATCCCTTGTTCTCACTTTTATTGACCATTTTAATAACAATGCCTTCCCAGCTCCGGCAGCAGTGCCTGGCTCCCTGGAAAGCCATTCCAAGGGGCATTTAACGATTCTCAGAGAATGCTCCATGAAAGGGCTCTGACATAATTACCAAAGGCACTGTGTCATTTGCACACATGGCTCACAGGCAGCTCCAAATAAGCTCCTTCTGGGGGAGTGCACTCGTGTTTTGGCAGGAGAAAAGAGGACCAAGTTGCCTGGCTACAGGTGCAAGTATTTTCTGGGTGCTCCATGGTAAATAAAAGCTGTCCTAAGTCTCAGAACCCACCCTGCCAACTCAGGCTGGGCTGGATCCCTGCCTAAAATAAGACAAGCCCCAAATGTGGCTGGCGCTCAGAGCCAGCAATGATGCACAGCTCCAGGAAGCAGCAGCCTTTGGCAGGAATTTTGTCCTTAGGCAGAGGAAGGCGAACTTTCTGCTGGAAATAGATAGTCTTGGAGTTAACCCTCTGGGCTGTGGTTCAGAGCTGAAGTCACCTCGTCCTCCTGCCAAGGTCCTTCTGCCTGGTGTAAATCATTTAACCTGCTCCGGAGGGAGGAATATTGTTTTCTTGCTGCTTCTCCCAGCTTTTTCCCCATTTGCTTTCCAAACTCTCCTTGGAGGAAGTTCCAAGAGCCCCCTCTCCATACTGTAAAAGCACCTGAAGTGCTGGAGACCCCTAAGGCACCTAAAGCCACTCAGGAGAGGTGACTCAGAGTCACAGAATGGTCTGGAGTGGAAGGGACTTCAAACATCACCCTGCTCCAATCCCAACCCCTCCTGGCTGAAGCCTGGTGTTGGCCACAGAGCTGTGTCCATCCTGGTGAGGGCACTGCTTTCTCATGTGGAAGGAGATGGATTGTTCAGCAGCCAAGATTAACTTGGCTCCTCCTCAACCTGATGAAGCCACCAACATGAAGATGTTCTCCCACATATCCCTGATTTTGTTTGGGGGAAAAAGATCAAGCAGCCACTAATAAAATATGAGTTTAACTGAGCTACAACAGCTTCATATTTAACAGCAAAGCTCTCAGCAGCTTCACTAAAAAAAAAAAAAAAAAAAAAAAAAAAAAAAAAAAGACACTTGCCAAACAGAAAAAACAGGGTTTCCACTGAATCAAAGGAATTTTTTAATTATTCCCTCAGCTCCTAATGCTCGAGGTATCACCAAAGCTTTTTTCCAAGACTGGAAACAGAATTGCAGGAGTTTCACCAGCACCACAGGGGTTTCAGTGGCCCTTTGCTGGAAGTTTGTTTCCCTCCCTGGATTTCCAGCTGGGTTTGCAAACACAGTTGTAATGCTTCCATCTCGTGGTGAGATGTAGAATAGAAAAACGTGGGGAGCAGCAGCATCCAAGTTTTTCTTGCTGACTCAAAACCTGGAAGGCCAAACCCTTCCCTATGGGACTACAAAAGATGGAATATCTGACAATCAGAAAAATCTCTAACACTACTGACATTTTTCTTTAATAGCTCTTTTTAATCAGGAAAACACCATTTTCTTTTAAATTTGGCATGGAAGAAACATGAGTAGCTGCTTTTTTTTTCCCCAAAAAACTGGTATGTATTAAGCTGCTTATAATAGGCTAAAATCTACTTTTTAGCGCAGTGTTCCTTCTTTCTGGTGACAAATTCTGCAATCTGTCCTCCTACAGCATGGAGCAACAGCATTCACCCATCCTCCTTAATATTATATAATATTATATAATATTATATATATAATTAATATGGTGTTAATATTTCAGGGCTCTGTTAGAGCATTATCCCATCACTTTGGGGCATCATTCTATTTTTATTCACAGTAAATGAGGCAGCTATTATTAAAAATTAGCAGAAAAGCTGCTGGCGACATAAAACAGGCCTGGCTTGCCCTTATGGGCACTGAGGGATGGTTCTTGGGTTAGAGCCACCCTTACAGGTGTCACTGGGATCAGTTCCCAGTATTTATTATCTTCTCCCAGGTTGGACAGGACATCCTGATCTAGTGGAAGGTGTCTCTACCCATGGCAGGGGATTGGAACTGGATGATCTTTAAGGTCCCCTCCAACCCAAACTGTTCTGGGATTTACATCTGCTTCCCTTTGCCTAGCACAAAGCCAAGGTGGCTGCAGTGAAGGGGTGTGAGCAGCACCAACAAGTGGCTCCAATGACACAAGAGTCAGTATTCAGCATTGTGGTGGTTTAGCATGAATGTGAAGGGTATTTTTTTTCCTAAGGAAGTTCTAGCATGGATTGACAGCTTGGCTGACAAATAAGCGTGTTGTATATGCCTCTGGAGACCCAGTCTTAAATCAAAAATTCCAGGTGACTTGGCCCTTTCCTTTTCCGGCTGGCAAGGAGCTAACATCACCTCGTAAGTCAGAAGTTCAGTCTGGGCCCCCCAGGGCCAGGCCCAGTCAGGTCTCGGGGGCGGGGGGGGGGGGGGGGGCTGCCTGTGGGAGAGTGGCCGGGGCTGGCAGTGTCCCCTCTTCCCCCGGCAGTGTCCCCTCTTTCCCCCAGTTCTTCCGATGGGGAGAGGAGGAGAATTGCAGATCAGCAGTGCTGGCCCTGTGCCAGGGGCCACAGCGGCCATGCTCTTGGCTTGGCTGCCAGAGCCTCTGGTCCAAGGGAGGAGAGACTTTTGAGAACTTTTCTCCAGAGCTCCAGGGAGCTGATCCAAGTTTGAGTTGCTTTAGATCTGACCAGGGGTGGAGGAGGGTTTGTCCATCAATGTTCCTGAGCAGCTCCCTCTCCCCCTTCCCCTCACACCATCACCTGCAGCCTTGAAGTTCCGGGAGTCAGCTGGAGAGGAGGGAAAAAAGACTCTGGGCAAAGACATTAACCCTTTTCCCTCCTCCATGGAAGACAGAGCGATTTGAAATGTAGAGAGACAGCATTGAGACAAACTCAGTGAAAGAACTGAGAAAGACTATTGGAAGATGGGATGGAGGAAGTGGACATTTTTGACCAGACTTCTCTGGATGTGAATTATGGGGAAATGGACTCTTTTTGTAATATCCTAATGCTGCTTGGGGGAATGCAACTTCTAGCCAAAGGGTTGTGTGTATTGATATACATGAAATTTAATTGAACGTTTTAAATAGAATATGTCCCCGGCTCCTGGGAAAGAATAAGGAGGTCTCTATTTCTTTTGAGATAGAGGTGATTTTAGAGATAGAAGAGAGTCCTTGTTTTGTACTAGAAAAGCATTCTTAAAACAATACCCCAAACATGTGGAAGCCCATAAACAGCTTGGGAAAACTGTTATATGGGTGAGACTGCACAGAATCTGCAGAAATTCTGGGCGGTTGCAGATTTGTGACATTGAAAGCCACCAGACCTTTTCTTGTGGCATGTTCTCCATAACTCTAGAGAGGCTCCTCTCCCAAGGTGATGTAGGACCGGGTTTAAATGGTGGCAACTGACTGAAAATCATGTTTTTCTCTCTGTGGTGAGTGGGAAAGTGAACACTTTGGAGTAGGGGGGAAGGTGTTTGAATGTCTCATTTTTTTTCTCTCTCTTTCTTTAGTGTATGCTAATAAATTCTCTCTATTTTTACTTTTAAGTTGAGCCTGTTTCACCTTTTTCTCCCAAAGTTCTATCTCCCAGTTGGTAAACAATATTTGGCGAACGTGAAACCACAACATAAATGGTGCATTGGCCAGGAATCTCAAACCAAAACCACAACAAGCATCAAATTTGCGTTTTCCATAATCCACAGGGCATTTCCCACCCTCAGAGGGAATTTTCCATCATCCATGAGTCAGTAGAGACACAGAGTGAATCCTACTGCTTTTGCAATTCCCCAAAAACTATTCTGTACCCCCAAAGCCCAGCTGCAAGCACTCAAAGGAACAGGAGAAACAGCTTTCCCAAAGCTCCTGAATTTCCCAACAAATGCAGCAGAGAAGGGGAAAGCAGGAGCACAAGGGTTAACAATCAAATATCCTTATAGTAGGGAATGTCGCGCTCAAAATCAGCCCGAGTTTGATGTTGCTCTTTTGAAGTTTATTTATACCAAATGTTCTACAGGAACATGCCATGTTCTTGCCTATCTATTCTGAATTGCAAGCACCAATCAGCATGTAAATGATCAAATTAAATGTTTTAAGTTGTTTGTAAGAGCCAGAACAGCTTTCTGGGAAGGAAGGGCTAAGCACCAGCAGCGTTTGGTGTGGTGCTGCCCTTCTTGGTGGGCTCCTCCATGATTTGCACTTCCACAAGGAAATTGGAGTGGAAAAAAGTCCAGGACACTCCAGAATTCTTGTGCTGTCATGGAAAATTGCTTTTTAAATAGGGAAGGGTTATTTATTTCTTTCTAAAAGGTAATTTTGTTCTCCTCTGTGATGGAGCTTGGCTGCTCAGTTTAGAGATCACAGCTCACACTTGGACAGTGCTCCAGTTTAAGCCATCAAAACCTAAAATTCAGAGAAGTGAGTGAAATTTAGGCATGGCTCAGCAATTACTGCAAGCACCAACCCTGCCAGAGCTCAGAGAGTGTTTGGACAACACTTTCAGGCACAGGGTGGGATTCTTGGGGCTGTCCTGTGCAAGGCAAGGAGTTGACTCAATGATCCTCATGGATCCCTTGCAACTCCGGATGTTCTGTGATTCTGCATTGCTGCTGACCTGGGCATTTGGGAGCAAAATATGACGAGGGTTAAATGTTTTTCCTCTAAAGAGTTACAGAGGATTGGAGGAACTGAAAAGACCAATCCTGCTCCTCATGCATCATTCCTGGAAACCATTTTTTTCCATAGCTAAATGTTGACCCAGCTTCTCTCACCAATTTCCAAAGAGCAAAAGTCTTCCCCAGGCACAGACTTTGTATTAACCCTGTTTCTCCTCTGATTCAGAACATAAACCAACACAGAGCTATGCCAGTAGTAAACTGGAAAAATTTTTGTTTCTCGCAGGAATCTGGTAAGCAAAACTTCCCTCTATTTTACTTCTTTCAAGCCAGCCCAGAACTGTAGATGTCTTTAAAAACAAAAAACTCACCTCCAGAATGAATAAGATCACAAAAATGCTTCTGTCCTTCCAAAAGAGTTGGGGGGAAAAAAACACTGAGCAATTTCAAATATTTACAGTCCCTCTGGACCACTGACAATGGGGGAGACAAATTCCTGTCTTTGATGAAATCTCCCAGAAAAGAAAACACGGGAAAAACAGACCTCAGAATCTACAGAGTGAAGCCCAGTCAGTAACATTTGCTCAGTAGAGAACTTTCCCAGCACAGGTGGAAGTCTGTGTTCACAAAGCACTAAACAGGCCTGTGCTTGAGATGGCTCCTTGGTTTGCCAGGAGCTGGGATGGGGAGCTTTTCCCTTGGTATTTTTCCTATTCATTGGAATGATATTTGGGACAGAGAAACCTTTAATTTGAAGTTGAAGTAACAAGATTTGTCTTTCGAAGGAAACAAACCATCAGCAACAATCAGGCTGTGGGGAAAGCAGCCTGTGCATGGTCCTGCTTGCCTGTGTTCCCTCTTACCTCCTTCCTGGAGCTGCAGGTGTCGCTCCCGCCCACCTCCACCAGCAGGCTCTTGTGCCACAGGATCAGGATCTCCTTGGCCTGCTCCGTGGGCTCGCTGTCCCCGGGCAGGGTGTGCCTGTTGTACGCCAGGCCCTGCAGGGGACACAGAGAGGCTGCTGGACACGGGAGCATCCCTTCCCTCCCTCCAGGATCCTCCTCCCCCTGTAGCCATCCTGCCCAGCTAAGGGCATACACTGATTTAGGAGAGGTGGGGATGGAAAGAGCCACAGAAGGGAGATGGAACTCCAAACTCTGCTTTTTTTTATGTGAAGTTACCCAAGAAATCACTGAATGACAAGACTGAGTTACATCTGGTAATGCAGGTGGCAGAATGAGTGCAATGACTCTGCTCAAGGTGCCTTCACAGATTCAGCCCCCAATGTTTTGTATTAACCCCATCTTCCCAGATAAATCATGCAAACAATGGGAACCATAAATCTTCCTTCAAAAGCCACCACCCAGCCAAGTTGAAATCTCCCACTAACACCAGTGGGAGCTGGGATAATGCTGTCACTACAAGGGGTTAGGCTGGATTAATGCAGGACTAAGCACAAACTGGAGCTGTGCCTTCATCCCTTCACCATGTCATAGGTTTCTTTCCAGCTTTATCCCATTGCTTCCCTCAGCTCAGCAAAGGGACAGGAGGGGGAGGCTGATTCCCTCTGTGCTGAGCTGCCCACACCAGCCCCACCCCTAAGGACTCTGCATTTTGTGTGTAATCCATAGAACAAAGGCTTAGGTGGATTTTAAGGCTAAGTCTTCCTATGAACAGCAATTCCAATGCATAGCCCTAAGTGCTGTGTGAAACCCCAGATACAATCCATGATTCTGTAAACAAGCGAGGTTTATGCCCTTTAACCACTGGTACCAGTTCCATGGCAAAACTGCTGGGTGGATTTAAAAACTCTGCAGATTAATTCCCACTCACACCTCTCTTCCATGGGGAAAAATGTACTATGAGGATAACCTCATCCCTGCTCTACCCTAGGAGCTGCTTCTGGATCTGCTAACCCAGTGCCTGAAGTTCCACGTGTTCCTCCTTTCTCCTTTTCACTGCCGGGCACTGATGCCAAAAATATTCCATGAAATTATAGGCTGACTGGGTGAACCTTTCAAAAGCTGTCAGGCAGCAAACAGAAATGTGCCACTGACTTGGAAACTGGATCTGGCTCCACAAAGCCAACTATTGTCTGCTCACAAAGAGATATCCTAGGTAATTATGGAAATATTCATTACATCTGCTCAGGCTGTTTGAATAACCGAGGAAATTTGTGTTATTGAACACTTAAAATATGGATTGAGGGAAAAGTTTTACCGTCCTCCTGATCCGGTACAGGTTCCTTGCCAATATTTCCTGCATGTTGTCCAGGACATCAGGATTTGGAGTGTCCTCCAATTTTTGGTCTGTTATGACAGTTCTGTCGCTGCTGCTGCAAAGGAAAGCAGAACACCTTTTTTTGGAAGATGCACAAGAAGTGCATCCTCAAATCTCAGTGCCCCTTTGGGATCCCACCACAGCCAACATAGCCAACAGCTCATCCTTGCAGATGGAGCTCATGGCAAAGCAGGAATTTGGCATTTGCATCAGAGCTGGGCTGTCCATGTGCTCCCTGGTGGATAAAAGAGCCATGGGGAGCTGTGGCAGAGCAGAACTATCTCTGAGGTCTGAAGTGGCCATTCAGAACATTTAACAATGCAAATCCATCCAAAATTGAGCATGAGCCTCTTCCTCAGAGCACCATTTATTTCCCTGTAACTCGTGAGGATACAGGTGACCCTCCATGTGCCACTGTCAGTGCCAGGTGATGCTCATCCAGCCCATCATTTTTAGCCCCCAGCTGCTGACTTTGAGCTGGTGTTTGCTCACAGGAAGGAGGGATGGGCTGAGCTGTGGCCCAGCTGCCCAGCCTGGGCCAGCTCGATGGCATGTTTGCACTCCAGCTTCTCGTAGAGCAGCATAATGCTGGACTTGGGCTGGTCGTACTCCCTGAGCAGGATCTTCTGCAGGTATTTGCTGTTGAAATATTCCAGTCTGTTGGAGAACAAAATGAGATGGGTTTAGCCTCTCCCCTGGCTCCCCAGAATGAACAGACCTGAGCAAGGCAGCAGGGTCATAACCCACAACTGCCCCATATTCCATTAAATTCCACTATATCCCATTAAGTCCTCCTCAGAAATCGGTGGTCCAAGAGTTCAGTCTCTAATTATTTCTGCATTGCAATACATGAGTCAAAATATTAAAACTTCACTAAATACAATAAAAATTCCCCCAAAGTGCCAGATACATCATTAACTCTTCTGGAAGTGCTACAAGCACATGCAGCAGCCACAAATTTAAATACTTCCAGATTTCCTCTTGAGCCATTTCCTCTTCTTTTCTGCTCAAATCGTTGAATAATTTAGGTTGGAAAAGACTTCTGAGATCATCAATCTCTAAGATCTGCTCACAAGGAGCCAGGATGCTCCTCAGCAGCAGTGACTCCCATACCCTCTAGTGGCACTTCCAAGCATGGCCATTCCTAAAAAATCTCTACCAGCTGCATCTGTCTGGACCACCATGGAATTAAACCTGGTAGATAGTCTTTTTAGTATATTTTATGGCATTTGTAATTTTTTTTTAAAATCCTGATGCATTTTTTTTAAATTTTAAAATGTACAAACTCCCAGAATTTAATGAAAATTGAACATTTTGCCACAGAAATCTGTAGAGATCCTCTGTAATTTCAATCCACAACAAGCAGTGCTGCAAACTCAGCTCTTTAATGTTAACTGTGCACAGCCTGAGACAGGCTGCGTGTCACAGCCATGGCACTTCCAGCAGATTTCTTTAGGCAAGAAGGGACAAACACAACAGGAGAGGAGAAAGGATCTTTTTAGGGTGATGCACAAGAGGTGTCTGCAAGCAGGGAAGTGCCCTGAAAACCTGGTGTCCCCTTGGACAAGGAAAAGCCACCCCTCTGTCATCTCCCTTGTGCCACGAGGATGAACAAGGCCCAGCTTCCCACAGTGGAAACTTTGGGAATAGAAACCAACCTCCTTTTTTCCCTACACGTGTACACAGTTTTATTTTGGCAAATCCTTACTTGTCTTTCCAGTAATACTCTCCCCAGTATCCAGATATATCTTCAATGCCAGCCAGCAAATGATCCAAGAACCAAAGAGGAGAGAGGATTTTGCTCTACACCAGTTGCATACTTGATGAACCCAGCCAGCAAACAGCAAAAGCCACACACACAACAGGGGATGCTTCCAGCTCGGGATATGGAGCTGGGAAACAAGGAAAGAAGGCACTGGGAAAATTCTCCATCCACTCATCCAGTGGTGCTAGAGTACAATGAGTGGTTTGCTTTCAGGTGTGGGCAAGCAGAGAATAAATGCTGAGGGCCATGAATCTACTCTCTGGATAGGTACAGGAGGGCTGATGACTCCCATGTTCTGCCCTCTGGGCCTTGACCAGCAGGAAAGGCTCATTTTGGGGTTTTTGAGGACCATTTGTCTCAGGAAATCAGTATCTTCAGGATATAAATGTAGCTAACAAATTATGCTTTGACTTGAATAATAAATACTGCCTTCTCCCAGACACTTCCCACTAAATGAAATCAGCATATCATACTTTATATAAATACATTATTATTGTTTAAAATTATATAAAAAATCCCAGCCTGGTTGGGTTTTCCACCTAAAAGTTAAATCCCTGTAATTTCCCAAACTGCTTTCCCTCCTAATGGCATCTCTAAACTGGGAGAGGGCTCTGCTCTGCTGCTCTCCACACTTAGGTACTGATGACCCTGGAACTTCCTACAGTTCTAAAATTTTAAAACTATCTTTTTGGGGGGTCAGAGATGGAGAAGTTTCAGAGCAGCTGGCTCAGGCCTGCAGCCTGGTGTGAGTTTAGTGCCCTCACATGGCTGTTGGCAGCTGTGTGTTCCACAAACACGACATTGGAGGGAAGCACTGAAGTGTCCCATCCCTAGGAGTGTCCCAGGCCAGGTTAGATAGGGCTTGGAGCAACTTGGGATAAGGGAAGGTGTCCCTGCCCATGGCAGGGGGTAGAATGAGATGAGTTTTAAGGTCCCTTCCAACCCAAACTACTCTGATTCTCAGGAATTACACTCATACACTGATCATCACTCCTGCAAGCAAGAATATCCCAACTATCCAGATGGCAAAATAAATTTGAGGAAGAAAGCTGCTTCTGCATCCCTGATTTCCAACTATCTGCATTTTTACCTTCTCAACTTAATTGGTGCATGGTCATTTTCAGCTCATACCTCCTAATAAACACATTTCTGAGATGATTTACCATTCACACCCTAACAAAAGAACAAAGTCTTCCCTGTTCACAACTGGAAAAGGCTCCTCAGCCTTCCTGAGATGTTGTGTTAACCTCAGACAAAGCCTTGCAGTCCAACCCCATTGTGAGGATGCCAAACAGATTTTACAAATGTCCTCAGCCCCAATGGCTTTATTGCTAAAGAAGACAATGACAATAATATTCCTGAAGGAGCCATACCCACAGAAACATGGCTGGGATTGAACAATTAGATTCAGAAATATATTAATTTTCCCTTGGATACAGATGCAAATGCAAAGGCTAAGCTGAGTGGGATAGCAGCTGATCTCATGGAGCTGAGCCTCTCCCTGAAGTCCTCTATGACTACAAATACCAACATTTGGGTGGTGAGAACAAGGGGAATGAAATACCACCTTTGGGTTATGGATGTAGAATCAGAGAATGGTTTGGGTTGGATGGGACCTTACATCTCATCTCATTCCAGCCATGGACAGGGACACCTTCCACTATCCCAGGTGGCTCCAATCCCCATTCAACCTGGCCTTGAATAATTCTAGGCATGGTGCACTTCAGAGTTTGCCTCTAATATAGCATCAACCTTATCCTTCCTTTCCTCATTTTTTTGCAAAAATATCCAAACCAGTGGTGGTGATGGGACTGGAGAACACATGGAATTTCCTAATCCTGAAAGCAACCAAGCTTCCTTCCTTCCTTCCTTTCTTTCTTTTTCTTTCTAACCAGAGACCAGAAAAAATGGAGTTAGGTCAGAGCTTAAAGTTTTGGGCAAGAAATAATTTTTTTCTCTCATCTTTGTGCACTACCTGATGCTACATCAGCCTGATTGGTGGCTGCTCTTCCAATGCAAAAATAACCCATGGTTAAGAACCTGAATAAGACTTCCAACATGGAAAGGGGCTGACCTGCAGAGGATCCGGGTAAAACTGCAGATCTGCAGGGTCCCTGGAGACACACACATTGCAGAAGATATCAGAAAGCTCTGGCCATGTGTTGATGGATGCTCCACTTACCCGAATGTGAATCTGCTCTCCCACGGTGGGAGCACTCTCCCTTTTCCTCTTGACAGCCAACAGGTCAACGAGGGGACGGATGGTCATTCCCTGCAAAGTGACCACCGACACAAAAACCAGTCTTTCCTCACACTTGATTTTCTTGCACTGGAACAAAAGCAATCAGCATGGGGCTGAGCCACAGTGACCTTGTTCTGCTGTCCGAGCAGCCTCTCACCTGCCCTGCTTTCCTGGCAGGATAAAACCTGCAAAGTTTCAACAGGACCAGAAATTGTTTTCCCAGGTGTACCCCAAACACTTTGTTTGCTCCTTGTAGGAACTTGTCAATGGGAACTCATGGAGAGGCTTCAGGATGGGGAGAGGAAACCTCTACTTGCCTCCTCCGGCCTCTCTGAGACCACAAAAAGCCAACCAATAATTCCAAGGTCAGGCCTGTAGTTTGCTGTTGCTCGAGACCTCCCAGACAGAGAGGGGCTTGAAACAATCCAAATTTAAATGCCTGAAATGAGCATAATCCTTGAGATTTCTCAGCACAGAGCCTCTGCCAGCAATTGTCTGCTCACTCCTTAAGCACTGTGTGTCACACCATTGCTCCAGCAATCTTTGATGGCCAGCCAGTGCCTAAGTTTCCTAATCAAAGCATCCACCTGGTGGGAAGGGTCCAGGGAAAAGTTTTAATATCCTTTAAGCCTCGTGAAAGAACTAAAATGCTGCTGTGATGTGTTCTTAGTCTGGCTTCTGTATGAAATTACTTTTCTAGGACATGTTTATAGCAAAAATGATGGAGTAGTTGATGTTTATGACTTCTGAATGTCACAAATGCTGGCACAGAGGAGAGTTGAACACATTTTTAATTGCAGAAACAATTAATGTGTTATTTTAATAGCTAATAGCAATAAAAAATGCATCGCTATTCAGAATCAATAACACAGAACTCACAAACTCCAAACTAACAGATCTTACAAAAATTGAGTAGAGACTGTGCAATTTGGCCTCTTGCCTTCCTGGATAATCAGCTGCAGTTGTTTCCATTTTAAAGCAGCATTTAGGATTGTTATGGGAATCCTATGTGTCATTCCAGGCCACACATCATTTCACAGCACACCTGCAGGTCCCCTGTGCTTCTTCTCCACCCACCAGGGATAGCTCATCCTAGGGAGTGTCTGACGGCTCCACCATAGCTCACTGTTGTGGTTTAAAAAACAAACCAAGTAAGAGGCTCTAAGTCAGAAATAAAATTTAATGAGAAGAAAAGGAAAATAAAATAGAATAAAATAAAATAAATACAAAAAGAAAAAACCAGTGACAGAGTCAGAATACAACCTGATCAGGGTGATGGAAACAGTCCAGACGAGGTGGTCTTCCTGAAACAGAAATCTTGTAGAAAGGTCTGGTAGCTCCGGTCCTCTGGGAATCCAGTGGATGAGGGCTGCTTCTACTGTCCCAAATCCCAGCTTATATCCAGGTGAGAATGCTTGGCTCTTCCCCATGGGCGGAGCATCTCACAATGGGATGATGAGTCATGGAAGAGGGCCTTAATGGCCCATTAAAGAGAGAGATAACTCCCAGAGGGAGTTATCTCTGAGTCATGCAAAAGGCATTGATGGGCCATTAACTGAAGATGGTGATAGAATACATCCTAAACTACAACCCAGGACAATCCACCCCTTATTCTATTACCATCTACAACATGCCTAAATCAATACATTCTTACAGATGAATGCATATATACATACAGAATGAAACCTTACACACTGCTTTCACTTAAAATTAAGTTTCCCTGTGGTACACAACGAGTTTCTCCATCTTTCTGCATTACCCACCAAGTGTAGCCAGGTCCTTGAGCAAAGACAATCCCATGGACGGGTCTGCCTTTGCCTGAAGTGGGATTAATCCAAACACTCTTTCCTAAAATGCCCTTCATGTGTACCACAGGTACTTTGTCTCCATCCACTGTGTGTAAGGGTTCAGACTGGGCAGGACCACCTCGATTGATAGACCGTCGGGTGTTAACTATCCATGTGGCTTTGGCTAAGTTTAGTTCTCAATTCTTGAAGGTTCCCCCACCAAGTGCCTTCAGGGCAGTCTTTAATAGTCCGTTGCACCATTCAACTTTCCCGGCAGCTGGTGCATGATAAGGAATGTGGTATATCCATTCAATACCATGTTCTCTAGCCCAGGTGTTTATAAGGTTGTTCTTGAAATGGGTCCCATTGTCCGACTCAATTCTCTCAGGGGTGCCATGTCTCCACAGGATTTGTTTTTCAAGGCCCAGGATGGTGTTCCGGGCAGTGGCATGAGGCACAGGATGGGTTTCCAGCCATCCAGTGGTGACTTCCACCATGGTCAGCACGTACCGCTTTCCTTGGCGTGTTTGGGGAAGGGTGATATAGTCAGTTTGCCAGGCTTCCCCGTACCTGTACTTCAGCCATCGTCCACCATACTACAGAGGCTTCATTCGCTTGGCCTGTTTGATTGCAGCGCAGGTTTCACAGCTGTGGATGACCTGTGAGATGCTGTCCATAATGAGGTCCACCCCTCGGTCACGGGCCCATCGATATGTTGCATCTCTTCCCTGATGACCAGAGGCATCATGGGCCCAACGAGCTAGGAATAATTCTCCCTTGTGCTGCCAATCTAGATTCACTTGTGATACTTTC
The DNA here is from genome assembly GCF_009819655.1 of Sylvia atricapilla. Classification (NCBI taxonomy): domain Eukaryota; kingdom Metazoa; phylum Chordata; class Aves; order Passeriformes; family Sylviidae; genus Sylvia; species Sylvia atricapilla. The sequence goes on along the minus strand of NC_089173.1, from coordinate 14,889,085 downwards.
ACCTTGGCAGCTTTGTCTACCTGCTCGTTGTTGCGATGCTCCTCATTAGCCCGGCTTTTGGGTATATGCGCATCCACACGTCGAACCTTCACGGTCAGCTTCTCTACTCGGGCGGTGATGTCTTGCCAAATGTCAGCAGCCCAGATGAGTTTTCCTCTGCGCTGCCAATTGGCCTTTTTCCAGCGATTCAGCCATCCCCACAGAGCATTAGCTACCATCCATGAGTCAGTGTAGAGATAAAGCCTCGGCCACTTTTCTCGTTCAGCAATTTCCAAAGCCAGCTGGACAGCTTTAAGCTCTGCAACTTGACTCCATCCACCTTGTCCCTCGGTAGCTTGTGCAACTTGTCGTGTGGGGCTCCATGCTGCAGCTTTCCATTTCCGGTTAGCTCCTACAATTCGGCAGGAGCCATCAGTGAACAGAGCATATTGTCTTTCAGTCTCCGGTAGCTCATTATATGGTGGGGCTTCATCAGCGCGTGTTACTTGCTTTTCTACTTCTTCTTCTTCAGACGATAATCCAAAAATTTCACCTTCCGGCCAATTCGTTATAACATCCAGAATCCCAGTTCCAATGCGGGCGCGCTGTGTAATGAGGGCAATCCATTTGCTCCATGTGGTATCGGTGGCATGATGTGTGGAAGGAACCTTTCCCTTAAACATCCACCCCAGCACTGGCAGTCGGGGTGCCAAAAGCAGCTGTGTTTCAGTGCCAATCACTTCTGAGGCGGCTTGAACTCCTTCATAGGCAGCCAATATCTCCTTCTCTGTCGGAGTGTAGTTGGCCTCGGAGCCTCTGTAACTTCTGCTCCAGAATCCCAATGGTCAGCCTCGAGTCTCCCCAGGCACCTTCTGCCAAAGGCTCCAAGACAAACCATTGTTTCCAGCTGCGGAGTAAAGCACATTCCTCACATCTGGTCCCGTCCTGACTGGGCCCAGGGCTACTGCATGAGCAATCTCTTGCTTGATCTGAACAAAAGCTTGTTGCTGTTCAGGCCCCCAGTGGAAATCATTCTTCTTGCGGGTCACCAAGTAGAGAGGGCTCACGATCTGACTGTACTCAGGAATGTGCATCCTCCAAAAGCCTATGGCACCTAGGAAAGCTTGTGTTTCCTTTTTGTTGGTAGGTGCGGACATGGCTGTGATCTTGTTGATTATCTCTGTGGGGATTTGGCGACGACCATCTTGCCATTTGACCCCCAAGAACTGGATTTCTTGAGCTGGTCCCTTAACCTTGCTTCTTTTAATGGCAAAACCAGCTTTCAGCAGAATTTGGATAATTTCCTCTCCTTTCTTGAAGACCTCCTCTGGTGTATTCCCCCATATGATGATGTCGTCAATGTACTGCAGATGCTCTGGAGCCTCACCCTTTTCTAGTGCAGATTGGATCAGTCCATGGCAGATGGTGGGGCTGTGTTTCCACCCCTGGGGCAGTCGGTTCCAGGTGTACTGCACGCCCCTCCAGGTGAAGGCAAACTGAGGTCTGCACTCCGCTGCCAAAGGAATGGAGAAGAAGGCGTTGGCGATATCAATGGTTGCATACCACTTTGCTGCTTTGGACTCCAGCTCGTACTGAAGCTCTAACATGTCTGGCACAGCAGCGCTCAGTGGTGGCGTGACTTCATTCAGACCACGGTAATCCACCGTCAGTCTCCATTCTCCACTGGACTTACGCACCGGCCAAATCGGGCTGTTGAAAGGTGAACGGGCCTTACTGACCACCCCTTGGCTTTCCAGTTTACGGATCATCTCATGTATGGGAATCACAGAGTCTCTGTCTGTGCGGTATTGCCGACGGTGTACTGTTGCTGTGGCAATTGGTACTTGTTGTTCTTCTACTTTCAGCAGTCCCACAGCAGAGGGGTCATCTGAGAGACCAGGCAAGGTATTCAACTGTCTGATGTCTTCTTTTACTATTGCGGCTATCCCAAAAGCCCAACGATATCCTTTTGGATCTTTGAAATATCCATTCCTGAGATAGTCTATGCCGAGGATGCATGGGGCCTCTGGGCCAGTTGCGATAGGGTGTTTCTGCCACTCGTTCCTAGTTAAACTCACTTCGGCCTCTAATACAGTCAGTTCCTGGGACCCTCCTGTTACTCCTGTAATAGAAATGGATTCTGTTCCTACATACCTTGATGGCATCATGGTACATTGGGCCCCAGTGTCAACCAATGCCGTATATCTTTGTGGGTCAGATGTGCCAGGCCATCGGATCCACACAGTCCAGTAGATCCGATTGTCCCTTTCCTCTTCCTGGCTAGAGGCAGGGCCCCCCTATTCCTGGTCATCGCATACGTTGTTCTCTTCCTGTAAATGAGTTGCTGAGGTTCCTTCAAGAGGATCAGTCATATCATCATTCCTGTAACATCTGGAGTTCTGTGCACGAGAGACTGGAGCAACACTGATTCTAGATGAGCTTTTTGTGGTAGGTATTTCTCTTTTCAGTTCACGTACCCGGGCTGCTAAGGAGGTGGGTTTTCCATCCCACTTCTTCATATCTTCTCCATGCTCCTGAAGAAAAAACCAAAGGTTACCTCGGGGTGTGTATCCTCTCTCCCTGGCTGGGGGACGCCTGCTCCTAATCGCAGAGACTCTCGTCGGCTCTGGTGAAATATCGTAAATTTCTTCCTTAAGTTCCTTTTTCAGTTTCTGATGGCCTTCTTCAATTAAGTTCCTGACTTGCTCAGCCAGTCTTGTTTCCACAGATGAGACATGGGCACGAACTGGGGCGGTGACAGTGTCCTCATAAATCCTTAGTTTATTAGCCAGGACACCCACCTTGTCCTCACCTTCTCTCCATTGCAGTGTTGCCAGGTAACGCGAGTACATCTCTGGTCCAAGCTGTGCAAATCTCAACCACATCCGTGATGTTCACTGGACATCATCTGGGCTCTTAGGAAATCTCTCATCTTCTGCAAAAATGATCTCCAGCACAGCCAATTCCCTTAGGCATCGGATACCTTGTTCTATTGTGTTCCATTTTCCTTGGTGCACTAGGAGGTCTTCTTTACAAAGGTATCTGTCTTTCACACTTGTTAGCAGTCGCTGCCAGAGGCCGAGAGTTTCTTGGGTTTTTCCAATTCCCTGGTCAATGACCACATCCCGGGACAGTGATCCCAGTTGCCTGGCCTCAGTTCCATCCAGAATGGTGTCATTGGCTGCAGCATCCCAGATGCGGAGCAGCCAGGTGAGGATGGACTCGTTGGTCTGACGGGTGAATTCCCTTCGCAGGTCACGCAGCTCACCCAGAGATAGAGAGCGGGTGATGATCTCTGTCTCTGTCTCTGTAGCTGGGTGCGAAGGTCCTGCTCCATCCTCGTCAGTCGCTATGCGGACTGATTTGCTCCTTGATTTCTTCTTCTGAGTGGTGGCAACTGCTACTGGTTTAGGCTGTTCCGGTTCAGTGACGGTTTGTGTGGAGATGCTGACAGCACTTTTGGTTCCTTTTTCCTCTGTGAGAGTCTGTGTAGTCGTCGATGTTATTGCTTTGCTTCTTTTTACCTCTTCTACTTCTTTAAGAACATGCTCCAACACACCATGCAGTGTTTTGATTCTAAGCATGGTGCAGAGAAAACAAAGCAGGACTAACAAGAACATTATGCTGTCCTTGGCATCCAGAGGGTACTCAATATTTTCAAAAACTGCTGTGTCCTTCCTGAAAAGCTGGAAAAAATCATTCTTTACTCCTCCCCACAGGGGCTGGGTGAGATTGTTGAGGCTCCAGACGTAGCATCCTAGACTAGAACAAGAATACAAAACTGGGTATATATTCTGAATAATGTTCATTGCCTCAGATTTTATCAAGCAATGGACATAATAGACCAGTAAAGCAATTTTAGTACCATATCCTGGTCTATGCAGGAGTATTAAGGCCGGCAGATAGTGCCCCACGTTTGGAAAAATATAGAGAGATAGGTATAAGACACATGTAAGCATGTTGGGCATCATAACAGACAGGTGTCTTCTTCAATAAAATTGTAATTTCTGACTTTTCTTATTGCCTCTGCCGCACGTTGGGCGCCAAAAATATGTTGTGGTTTTGAAAACAAACCAAGTAAGAGGCTCTAAGTCAGAAATAAAATTTAATGAGAAGAAAAGGAAAATAAAATAGAATAAAATAAAATAAAGACAAAAAGAAAAACCACTGACAGAGTCAGAATACAACCTGATCAGGGTGATGGAAACAGTCCAGACGAGGTGGTCTTCTTGAAACAGAAATCTTGTAGAAAGGTCTGGTAGCACCGGTCCTCTGGGAATCCAGTGGGTGAGAGCTGCTTCTACTGTCCCAAATCTCAGCTTATATCCAGGTGAGAATGCTTGGCTCTTCCCCATGGGCGGAGCATCTCACAATGGGATGATGAGTCATGGAAGAGGGCCTTGATGGCCCATTAAAGAGAGAGATAACTCCCAGAGGGTGTTATCTCTGAGTCATGCAAAAGGCATTTGATGGGCCATTAACTGAAGATGGTGATAGAATACATCCTAAACTACAACCCAGGACACTCACACAACATTTTCCACCTCCAGAAATCCAGTGGGACAGTGCAGGCATCAAACAACCCCCCCCCCCCCTTTGAAATTATTACATTTGCAGAATTTCATGGCAGAGGTCAGGGGACAGTAAATTGAAAGAGTGAACTTCCAACAGTATTTGATTTTAAAACCACACCAAGAGACAGAACAAGGGGGTGGGGGGTGGGGGGGTGGGGGTGGGGGGTGGCATTCCAGACAAGCCCAGAGAGCTCCCTGGAGAACTTCCTGGTCTATGTGGAATATATCCAGCCTGCTTGGAAGCACTGAGGACTTGACAACGGCTCAGTCAACCTCATCAATATGATTAACCATGCTTGTTGTGGGAAGAGCCTTATGCAACCGGGTTAGGAAGGCCAAAAGAGAGGATTTTCCTGGCTTGTGGAATGCACTGATAGAACCAAGGGTGGCCGAGCCTAACTGCTCACAGGGTGGTCGTTCCTCTGTGGCATGAGGGTTTCCAGCCAGCAGGATTTCCAAGGGAATCATAGTGTTATAAGCGAAATAGCCGAATTGTTTTATATGAAGAAATTTATTAAAGTCAATTTGGTTACAAAGAAATAAAAAGACCACCACCAAAAAAACACAATTATTGATGATGCCAAGCCCGGGACTCGGCACCTGGTGAAACAAGGTCGGACCAGCGGTCTATCTGGCAAAACAGTCCTCCCCTTGTTCACCAGAAATTGCTGCTGGAGCTTAGATTTTTATACAGTTTTTGTGCCCTCAGGCTAGACCCAGCGATGTAAATCTCTTCAGCCGTCCAATATAGTGTTATCTTTTGCATTGCATAGTTATTCCTGGGTTTACTGAAGTCCTTTTGTCTTTCCCTCCGGCCCAGTGATGGAGTCCAGGTGGCGTGGGCGTTTGGTCAGACAGTGGTGATCGCTCCTTGTCTCGCTCCAAAAAAAATGTTACTTCGCCCTGCACCTTCAAGTGCAAATGAAGTCTCCCCTCTTGGATCTGAACTTTGCTCTGTGCCTTCAAATGCAAATGAAGTCTCTCCCTGAGTTTAGGTTTTGCAGTCTGAATTTTACAAAAGGGGTGCTTCATATATTTACTGTATTTAACTTTCAGCACTTTATATAAAATATTATTACAAGCATGAATTAATTCTTAGCCTCCCTCATAACAATAGGATGTGGAAGGTTTGAGCTCTGACAAGATGCTTTGCTGGCCCAAACCAGCCTAAAAGGGCCCAAATCACCTCTGCCTTGGTTTCTCCCCTATTTTAACAGACACACTCCCCATCAAGTCTATATTGAGATCACTGTGAATATAAATAAAACGTTTTGCATAAAACAAGAACAAAAATGTCCACTATGCACAGAAATTGTTTCACAGCCAATAGCTCTCTTGCACTTTCCACACACAGTGACCATGAAAGATGCTGGGATGGGAAAAATATTCCCTCCTCAATAACACATCTATCCATGTGTCTGGCAGCAGCACCACAAAACTTGATTTGCAAACCCAGGTTCTTGAAGATTCTGTTACATTTACCCACCTTTTCTGTGCTGAGCTCCAGCAATATCTTTCTGCCTCAGGCTTTAAGTAATTTTCCTGGTTTTTTCCTCCCCCTGTTCCCATGGTGGCCCCGGCCCTGCAGGTCCCTGGAGCCCCAGTACAGCAGACACAATGTTCCCGTGAATGGCTGAAGGTCAGGGGGTCTCCCCGGCGACCCTGTTTAACTCTCACCCTTTTGCACGGGGATGACATCACCAGCTGAGCTTTCAGGTTGCACAAAAGCCCTTTTCCCAGCCCTGGGAAGTATTTCCCGAAGCTTGGAGCTGCTGCCTTGGAACAACCTTTGTGTGAGGCTCAAGAGCGGCTCTGCGTGAGCGGACGTGCCTGGGGACCGGGGCTTTTCAATTTCTCACCCACATTTGCATCTTAAAACTTGTCAAGCTCCACCTAAGCACATCCCTCCCTCCGGCCTGGCCCCTGCTCTCTCCTTTCAGGCTGAGGCTGTGTCCAGCCCCACTGCCCTGCGGCTCCCAGCTCCGATCCCATTGGCATAACACACTCTGATCCCTCCTCCACCACTTTTCCAGCTCAGGATGAGGATTTAGGTGTACGTGGGGAAGCAAAACCAACCCCAACCCTCCACATCGTCCAAGTGCTCGGCACCCACCTTAGGGGTTCAGTCAGGAAAAGCAGAAGGAATTTTCTCTAAGGGTGATGCTCAGCCACGGGGCCACTCGGCAGCTTCCATCACCAGCCACCATCTCCTAAAGGCCCAGAAACTCCTCTGCTCCCTCCATCCGAGAGCAGAAGGAAGGTGGCTCCTGGTCAGCAGCTCCACACGGACCTCATGTCCTTGACCAGGAGCTCGCAGGGAGTTTTTCTACATGAGTCTTTCCCAAACCTCCCCATCCCACTCATTTCAGTCCTGTGGAGACCCCACTCTTTTTGGGATAAACAACAGGTGGACATCGGCCTTGCTCACTTCAACACCAGACAACCCCAATTTTTCCACCACATCCTCCTTCAAATGTGGCTGTGTTTACCAGACGAACTAAAAGCTGTATTTTAGAGAAGCCCTTAGAGACTTGCTGGTGGTCAGAGAAGAGCAGGGAGACACCCAAGACCCTCATCCCACAGAAAGCTGCAGGAATGGTTTTACCACTAGATGTCACAGCAATTCTGAGAGCTGCTGCTCCTCCCGAGTCCTGGAGCGCCACAATTTCTTAAAACTCAGTGTTGGAGCCCCAGAATTTACAGCCCCAGCCATGAGGGAGAGGAACCTTCTCCATCAGACCCCTGGAGGGGAGCTAATCCCGAATCTGTGCCCAATACCGGTTTTACCTGTATGAACACGGTGAGGAAGATGACAACAGTTGTTGCTGCAATGAAGAGCTTTTTCCTGCGGAAATCAGGCAGCAGGAAAACCAAAGAGAAGCAAATGGCCCCTCAGAGCCCCCCATAGGCAATGATAAACTGGTCCTTACTGGTGATGGTGTTCACATGAAATCTGTTCACAAAGAAAGTCAGCACAAGAACCCCTGAAAAGCAGGAAGGTAGAGTGAGGCACATCAATCAAACAGAACAATTGGAGAAAACTCATGATCTTACATTTTCCAGTAAAACATCACAGAATTGGTAAACACCAACTACAAGGAACTAGCCAGGGCACAAAAGGTATATTCCCAATAGGCCATTGGAGAATTTTTCTTCCAGTCTGATCCAACAGGTTGAAATTTGCTTTGTCCAGATAAAACTTAATCCCCAACATATTTCTAATTTGAGGGGCTACAAATATTGTCTGGCTACAGTCCTGAAATATTGATTTATTCTAATTAGTGATAACAAATGACTGAATTACTGAGGTTACAAATGCTTTTGAGGCAAATCATAAGCAACAACTTAGCTACAAATTGCCCTCCTATTTGTCAAAGTTTCCAAGCAGTAGCTTGGATAAGTAGCTATATTCCACCTGTGTTAATGTTATTTCTTTCCCTCAGATTTATGCTGTACAAATTGAAGGCCACTTGAGGTGACACAGCAATTGCTGTGATTTACAGCCATTTGCAAATGCACAGATGCAGAAAGGTACAAAAAGTCAGGCCTTAAATCAATAGTCTGTGATTTTAATACCAATGGATGTGATAAACATCCTATTTCGCAAAGATTCATAGCCATTTTGAGAACTGATGACACCACCTGTCACTGACTTTTGTTAGGAATTAGCTGGAGCCACAGCACTGTTGCTTTTCTGGAGGATGTTTGTAAAAGAAATAAAACCAGTACATTTATTATGTACATATCAAACACCTTCCCACACACCTCCAGCAAAAAATAGCTGAACTTTGACTGTACATTGGAGGAGTTTGAAGAAAACAAAAAGATAGGGATGTTTGGGAATAGGGAACTCAGTTAACTGAACCTTGTGACACCTTCCCCATCTCTGGAGCTCTGCAGAACTGGTGCCCAGACCAGCAGATAGGAAGCACTTGGGTGTCAAGGTTCTTTGCAACTTAAAAAATAAATAAAACAAAGCCTCCCTCAGATCACATCCACCCCTACTCTACAGCTCAGGCAGTGCCGATGATTTAAAGGAACAAAATTTACTTGAGCTGATATCCTGGCCTTTGTCTTAATTTAATCCTTCCTCATAAATTATTATTAGCATTCCCTAAACTAATTCAAGACCAGTTTGCTCCAAGAGATGACATACAATTAATCATTCTGAGCAGAATGTATTTTCTCCTGCAGATACCTTGGGAAAGAACAGAAGGAAATCTCCCCAGGGTTTGGATACAAGCAGAGCCCCAGTGCTGCCATGCAAGGACTCTGTTTTCCTTTTTAGATGATCTTCCTCATACCAAAGGAATTCCCCAGATTTCAGAAGAATCATTTCTCTAATATTTAAAGCACTGAGAGTGTTCTATGAAGGACTGGTGTACAGTTTACACACCAACCCCTGCATTGCCCACCTAAAAATCCCCAGTTCCTGCGAGGAAATGTGGGGCCACTTCCCTTTTCTGGATCAGTGCCTCAAGCACCTCCAGAATCCTAGAATCCTGGAATTGTAAAGATTGGAAAACCCCTCCAAGATTATCACATCCAACCATTCCTCCAGCACTGCCAAGGCTACCACTAACCCATGTCCCCAAGTGCCACACCCATATGTTTTCTGAACACTTCCAGGGCTGTTGTCTCCATCATTGCCCTGGGCATCCCATTCCAATGTTTGGCAACCCTTTCCATGAAGAAATTTTCTCTACTATACAATTATTAATTAATTATTAATTATTGATTAATTATTAACTAATCCAGAGGTGCTGGATGGCTCTGAGTAGGCCAAAGTCTGATCTCAACCACCATCTCCAAGGCAGGAGTTTCCCAGTCCGGCTTGGTGCAGCCCCTTCCCAGTTCTCACCCTCCCAGCTCCCTCTGACAGCTTCCCAGGAAGGTTCTGCAGGACAGGAACACCCTGTTCAGGACCACTCAGAATTTCCAGCCCTGGTTTGTGTGTTCTTATTTAATTCCAGAGAGATTTTGACTGGAAAATGGTGGCTGCAGCCTGAGCCCTTCCCTAATAATGTGCTGCATAATTTAAGCTGCTCTCAGAAGGGCTGTGCTTATTGAGGATTTTTGGGGTGCTTTTGCAGCACTGTTACATTTTTCTATCATGCAATGAAGAATTTTTTAACTAAAAAAAAAAAAATCAAACTCACTGAGAACTCCTTTTATCTGAGCAAATAATTTAAGATAAACCACTTAATGGTAATAAAACACTTGGATATACAAAAAACTGACTAATGAGCACATTTCCAAGTATGGTGCACAGTTATTAAAACAAACTTTGGCATGTCCTAACAGCTAATAAACCCCATTCTGCTCTGCCTTGCTAATCATGGCTTAACCTATTTAAACAATTTCTTGAAGTGTCTGTCAAATTAGAGTTCACTGCATGACTCACTGGTTTGTAAACATAAATCCTGTTGAATGTTTTTAAGCTCTCGGATTCATTGCCAAAAATGCATGCTGTTATTTTCACAAATATTGTTAATATATAAAAATACCCATAACTGAGGCACTCTGCACTCATGAGGTGCCAAAAACTGTAAGAGGAATGGAGGTCCAGCCTCTCCCAACACGGAATCAGCACAATATGCAGCTGAGGAGAATGGAAACACAACACATCTATTTATTCTGGTCATTTTCAATGCATGAAAATGGGATCCCAGGGAATTCTAGAACCAGGACTTGGGTATTCATGGTAATTGTGGCTAAAGAAACTGCAGAGATCAGTTATAAGGAGAGTATTTTCCTGCCTTGCTCCTCATTATCACCAAGCCTTGATCTCTTCATTGTTGTGAGGTTGGTCACACACCCTAACAGATTTTCCAGGGATGCTGTAGACTCCCCATGCACGGAGATAACCAAAAGCCATCTGGACACAGTCTTGCCTGCCTGACCCTGCTCAGGCAGGGTGTTGGACCAGATGATCTCCACATGCCCCTGCCAACCTTAGCCATTCCCCAATTCTGCCACTCTCAACCCTGATCTGAAATTCTGGAGTAGGAGTAGGAGCATCCTCGCAGTTTAGGTCCCAAATCTTGTCTATTTAGGACAGCTACTGGAATGTTCCTCCAGTTTCCCAGTGAAGGATGCTGCTGTACACAAGCTTGTTATGAATTAAATCCCTTAAACTGCCACAATTCATAATATGGGATCAGAGGATTTTCATGGATCTCTCACCCCAATGTATATACCTACAGATTCCCTGCTGTTGGGAGAATAGCAAGGGACTAAAAACCACTGAAACGGAAGAGGAGATTGTGGCAATGAAGGAGGGTAAAGGAAGATCATGTCAAAAAAGAGACATTGATTAAACAGATTTCATGAGAGATTCTATCCAGCATCAGAGAGTGCACAGATCAGGGAACTACAGCAAAATGCAAGATTTGGAATTAAGATGGAGGAGCAGGAAGCATTGGCTGGGATGTCCCAGTCTAGTCCTTGCATTCCCATCTGGAATAATCACACTGCAGAGCAAGCAGGAAAGGATGATGGAGGGGCAGAGCACCCTCTCATCTAATGGAATCTTGTTCCTCACTCCTATAAACAATGTCATACATGAAAAATCAAGATCTACAATTCCCCCTACCAAGTGCCCTCCAAATGAGACAGAAAATAACTGCAAAGCAAATGAAGGGCCAGTTCCACTTGTGGTTTTCCCTGATGGTGGAAACTCCGAGGAAGATGGAGATGAGGGTTTAACTCACACTGCTCCACATCTTCATGAAGTACTTGACTGTGGTGTGGGACTTGAGGGAGATGTTGGCCTCCACATAACGCTTCATGCCCATGGCGCAGGAAATGATGCTGAGGAAGTGAAAAATAAACAATGGAAAAAAAACAATATGTTTTTCCCCTTAAACACAGAAAATCAACACACCAGTTATGAAAAAAGTGGGTTTCATCAATTCTTGAATGCTTGCAGACATTTCACTGAGGACTGATTCCCTTCTGTCCTGGGTTGTAGTTTAGGATGTATTCTATCACCATCTTCAGTTAATGGCCCATCAATGCCTTTTGCATGACTCAGAGATACTCCCTCTGGGAGTTATCTCTCTCTTTAATGGGCCATCAAGGCCCTCTTCCATGACTCATCATCCCATTGTAAGATGCTCCGCCCATGGGGGAGGAGCCAAGCATTCTCACCTGGATATAAGCTGGGATTTGCGACAGTAGAACCTGCCCTCACTCACTGGATTCCCAGAGGACTGGAGCTACCAGACCTTTCTACAAGATTTCTGTTTCAGGAAGACCACCTCGTCTAGACTGTTTCCATCACCCTGATCAGGTTATATTCTGACTCTGTCAGTGATTTTTCTTTTTGTATTTATTTTATTTTATTCTATTTTATTTTCCTTTTCTTCCCATTAAATTTTATTTCTGACTTAGAGCCTCTCACTTGGTTTGTTTTCAAAACCACAACACCTTCCTACATCAGGCCAAGAGTATCAGGACCGCTAGGACAATAAAATACTTTATAGGTTGCCCAAACTGTCCAAAGCTGGATTTTAACAGATGAACAATTCATCACCTGTTGCATTTTATCAGAGCACAAAGCAACATCTCCAACTAACACCCAGCTCTTCCCATCCCCACACACCATTTCCAGTTCTTTAACTTTGCCAAACTCTGACCTTGCAGTTGCCTGGCAATTTTTCATGGATAATTGGTTCTTCAAGTTCCAGGGAACATGGCATTAGCATAATTCATCAGCTTTTCAAATCAATACATTTTCAGGCCAACAATCCTAGGAGGTCAAAACAATTGAGCAATCAAAGCGCTGAAGTTCCATTTTTTATATTTTGATCTGGACCAAAGCATTTTTGTCCTAAATATTGCAGCAGGAATAGAAAAAGGGCTTTAAATTTCCAAGATCTGACTTCCAGTGCTGTTTGGTAAGGCTATCCATGTTTTTATTGCACCGAAAAACACTTCCACAGGGTACATCATGATGTTGGATCACAGAAAAGCCAACAGAGAAGCAGATGTTTGGCTTGTCCCTGGAATGGGTGTGACCTGGTCAAACCTGCTGTGACCAGGACAGGTAAGTGACCCAAACAAAGGTGTTGAGAGAGGTGGTGGCTCACCCAGAACTATCAACTAAGAGCTGCTCAGAGAACTGCCAGGCAATTACTGCTTTGCACTGAAAATACCCTGTTTAACCCCAGAATTTCACTAACATTTCACATTATTTTGAAGACACAAACATTTGGGTCTGTTTGAATTTAAAACTGGGTTTTAAGGAGAGGATTTGTGGCAAAAGCAGAGGATAGGAAAGGTCAGAATCGGGAGTCACAATGCTTTTTCTGAGGAGCGGGATCCTCTCTTATTCAGCAGCAGGAGACCAAGATTCAAGTTCCTTTCTCACCAAATGTCTGAGTTCACATCTTTCATCTCCTAAGAAAATGCACCAGTACATAAAAATATTCTAAATACAGGTTTGGTTTGATTTATCCTTTTTAGGTCTGACCTGCTGTGCCAGAAAGAGCAACAGGGACTGAACACAGACTGAAAAAAAAAAAAAATTCTTCAGTTTCTATGTCTGCCTCAAAAAAATAATGGGGAATATAGTTACAGTTAAAAACTAAGAAATCCAAGTATTTATGGGCAAGTAAGTTCCAGAACTGTGGTTTGGGAATGATTATTGGAGAAAGGACATGGGATCACAGCAGGGTCACAGAAAGGGAGTAAACTTGTCTTCTCCTGGCTCAAGATGGACATTGCCACCAAAGCAAGGGGCAGGAATAAAAAGAGAATAAGAAAGGAAAAAATCAAACTAAAACCCATTTGCAGAGCAGTTTCACAGACTGAGCTGTATTCAGGTTTTGGTGGTTTTTTTGGACTATGTAGAATTGATTTTTTTGGCGAATTATTTTTCAAAGAAACAAACTGCCAAAACCTGCTTCTTATAATACAGTATTCCCTGGCCACAACAGAATGAATTGTTTGAACTCCAGATCTATAAGAGAAGCATTTATAATTTGGCAATTAGAAGGGCACAGTGCAGGAATCAGCTGCCTTTGCCATTGTTTTGCTTTAGAAAAAAATGCATTATTCAAAACAACAACAAATGAGTTCCATAATGGATACAGCAGATTGTGATTGATAGAAGGAGACACCATTAGGATTGAATGTTTTCTGCTCCACAATGATTATGCAGCATATTTATTTCACTGTTCTGTCTTGCACTCCTATAAACAGGCTTTTCCTACCTATTCCCAGAGCTGGAATTGTTTTCATTAACACTCAAATATTGCTCCTATTAACGAGCTGAGGAAACAAAATCTGCAAGATGCAGGAATGGTTTATATCCAAAGCAACATCATTAGTTTTAAAGTAGATCTCCCAGATACTTCTGTGCTGAGCTGGGAGCTCACTTCATTTTTTAATTTTCTTTTTATCTTCATTCTCATCAGCTGCACAGTTGTTTACACTGCAGCCGATGTTGCAGGGTAGGTGCATTTTGATGTCTTTGGGGAAATATTAAATGGTTGTGATCCTCAGCACCAGCTGACTCCATTTGGGTAAGAGAACCACACTCAATAGATACCAGCCCACAGAAACCAGGAGGGCTGAATTGTCACTGTGAAGGACACAAAAGGATGAAGCAGGCAGCTGGAGGTCAAGCATGAAAGCTCTCTACTTTATTTTTCTGACTCCATATATATACAATTTTACAAACAGGCCGAGATTGGCTACACAGGTAGCCACCTCTTCAACCTCGTTTGTGAACATCACCATCAATCATCTTTCTCCTCCCAGAGGAGAAGTATGTAAACAATAGATAATTTCTAAAAAATACATAGTTCACTTGAAGCTGCATGAGAACAAAATGCAAACAGAGAAAAGCAGGCAAACTTGAGGCAACACAGGACACTTTCAGAAGAATAAGGAATCTTCATTTTAAGATGAAGATATCAGTGGATGCCAGCACAGCGTGGCTGGCAAGGAAATCAAGATAGACACACACCTTGGTGTGTCCTGCAGTTAAATCAAATTCCTCCACCTGGAAAACCGGCATTTTCCCTCCTAACAGCAACAGCAATTCCAGGTGTGAATTTCTAGATGGAAAACTGTGGAGGTGGGCGGAGCCCCAGCTGCTCTGCCCTGGAGGGAGCCAAGCTGAGGAGTCAAGGAAGAATTTCGCAACTTCACCCTGAGCCCCTAGGACAAAAAGACAAACCTCCTAGCCACGGCGACCTGTCTGGAGACCCACAAGCCCCCTCGGGATTTTATGTAGATCTGTTACAATTGATTAGTTCTGTACCCTTTTCCTCCCACCCTGGTGTCCCATAAAAACCCCTGGGTTTCCTCTGGTCGGCAGAGGTTCCTCGTCCCTGGATCCCTTTCGCTGGTACCCTCTCAATAAAGTACCACCTGCGGAAATTCCATACGAGACCTCTCTCTCTCTCACCACGGCGGGCTAAAAGAGGGGCAAACTCACAAGGGCATGAGCTAAGAGCACTGAGCTGAAATCACCGAAAGCTGAAATCACTGAGCTGAAAAATCACTGCTCTGCCCGATGCTGAGAAGCCCCTCTGCCAGCTGAGGAGCGCCCTGACCCCCCAAGGAGCTGTTTCTAGCGAGACATCCTTTGGGGTGGCTGTGGCTCTCTGGGTCCCAAGCGGCGGACCCCATCCACCAGCTGGCATAGAAAACCACAATTTCCAACCTAAAATCCAACTTGTTTTTCACCTGGGCAGTGTCTCTGGCACACAGTGTGGAAATTCCAAGGGTTTGGCATATTACCTCAGGTTCCAAACCATAGAGGAGGTGGAGCAAAGGCCACCCCTGCCCACACCACCCCCACAGAGATTCCCCGTCCCTCCTCACCCTCTCAGGAGGCCTCACCTATTTTGGCCAAGGATGCCAGCATGATCCAGAGCGTGATTTCAAAGGGGACCTGGATGTGCTGATAATCCAGAGAGAAGAAGGTATGCTCCGAGGAGTCATTGCCCTGGGCTTTCTCAGCAGCCCAGCTGATGTTCTCCAGGATCGTGTCCTCCAGCAGCAGCTCCTGCAGGGCTCCCACCAAGGAGGCTTGGAGGATGCAGGAGAGCCAGGACCCAGCCAGGACAGCTGCAGCTGTGTGTCCCTGGCTCTCCATGTCCCTGGAAGCCACAGCTGCTCCTGCTGCGGTGGGTGAGTGGTTGGAAGTGCTGCTGGAGACACCGGCGCTCATGGGGGAGGCTGCAAAGGGAGGAGCAAATGCTCCACCTCAGGCTGGCTTCCCTCCCTGGCCCATCAATTTCCAGCTGGGAGATCTCACTGTAGAGTGGCACTTTTTGATGCCATGTGACCAAATAGGAGCTCCTCCTGTGAATGCTTCCTTGAGGAAATGCCTCATGCGCCCTCAGACCAATGGTACAACTCACATTTTAGTCCCAACTCTTGATGTGTTTTGGTTCCCAGTCCCTCATAAACCTCTCTTCAAGGGAAAAAAAAATAACCTTCACTGCTGTTAGACCTGACAGAACAGGTCCCATTAAAAAACCCATCCCTAAACAGCTCCATCACACAAGGGGCTTCCCTGGATTTCTGCAGTGCCCACATGAAGATCACAACACAAACATTACAGGAAATCAGTTTTCATTTGGAAAAACAAGCAAATCACCCAGTTTGTTGGGCTAAATACAGAGCTGCAGGAATGGAGGGCACCTATGGGGACAAATAAGACTACAATTGCTTAAAGCTTCCTATAAAAAAGATTAACAGGAAAAGTTCTCTTTGTCTATCTTGAAAACAGCATCAAAAACTGAGTTGCTCAGAATAGTTGGAAAAATGGTAAAATAAAGGTAGTTGCAGCAGTGTTTAACAGATTTTAATAAAACAGTGGAGAAAAAAAATGTATTGGGTCAAATTCCTCCATTGTGAAGCTTCATTTAGGTTGATGATGTTTGAAGAGGCAAAAATTTAACCCAAAGAACACTGGTAATTAAAATCTGGGGCCCAGGGCTATTGCCAGACAGATTGACAGCCTATTTGTTCCCTTCAGCCACCTAAGTGACACCAAAATCGAGTGCCAGTGACAGGCTGGGGACCCACTTCTGAGCTGTGGGAGCTCAGGACACAGATCCTGGGCCTCAGCACCATGTGAGTTCCCTGTTCCTCATCCCATTTGTAAAGCAAGAGGAGGATACATTTTGGAAGACAGGAGGCATGCAGTGATACCCTCAAGGAGAGACTTCTTTCTGCTTTACCAGGGTTCATTTGAATTTCATAGAATCAGACAACGGTTTGGGCTGGAAGGGACCTTAAAGCTCATCTCATTCCAACCCCCTATCCATGGGAACCTCCCACTATCCCAGATTGCTCCAAGCTCCATCCCTTGGACACTTCCAGGGCAGCCACAGCTTCTCTGAAAAACCTGTGCCAGGGCCACACCACCCTCACAGGGAGGAATTTCTTCCTAACATCAAACAAGAAATTACTCATTACTCTGAAGAAGGGAGAACAGTGCTCTTAACAGCAATTAAAAAGTAATTAAGAAATTATTTAGCCAGAGGAAGAGCAATGGAAGCAGCTCTGAGCCTGGGCTCACATCCCAAGCCATCATATTTTCCTCTTTCTGTTGAAATATTGAGCGTTAAAGTTACGGGTTTGAGGACTTGTTCTATTTGGCAACATGGAAAAGGAGTTCTGCCAACCTCCCATTCCCCTCCATTCCCAAATGATCCATTTCATCATTTGTTATTCTCTCAAAAAAAAGGCAAAAAAGTTAATGCTCACCTACACTTCCCTTAAGCCAAAAAGAAAACATTTGCACCTTGGAGGGGGAAAAAGCCTTGCATTGGGAGTTCAACAGCATCCTGGAAACTGGTTTTGTGTGTAGAATCTATAGTTATTTAATAATGGAACCAGAAAAACCAAAAGAGCTGGGACAGAATTTGAGGAAGGTCAATAGGGAGGATAATTTTAAAAATATGCTCTGTTTTTCAAAGAAAGCTAGCTTATAAAATCATTAAGGTTGGAAAAGACCTCTAAGACCACCAAGTTCATTATATATTAGCTATGAATAAGCCAAAAGCCAAAGACAAAACGTTTTTCCGAAGTTCTATGATAACATAATTTGTGCTGTTCCTCTGGTAATGGCTACTGATATTATTGATCCACTTTTTCACGTGAGCACCATTTGATCCGATGTTTTTGGACAGGCTTTCATTTTTTTCCCTAATGTAATGCTCTTTCCTACCTTTTTCAGTCTCCAGGCTGGATTTTGATCTCCACAATTGTGCTGATGGGCACCTTGCTCCTGGTGGAATGAGGAAGACTGGGAGAAGAACAGAGTTACTGTGGGATGTGAAACCAGTGACCAAAATTCAGGCTCCTGCAATAAAAACATGACATTCCTGCATGTTTTTCCCTGGGAAACATCCACCTCCTGACCATGACCCCACAAGTACCATGGTGGACTATCCCTGAGGGAGCTCTTGGCTTACCCCAGGGAAAGCCTTCAGTGCTCTATGCTGATCTCTGGGACAGATATTTGGGAACACCTAGGAGATGTTTTAGTGGTATCACCTTTTTTGTTGTTGTTTTTTGGCCCTTTTTAGAAGTAAACCTTTTTTTTTTTTTTTCAGTTTACCCTAAAAAGCTCCAAGCCACTCGTCCCACTTCCCCTTCTGGGAAGGATTCCACTCGCAGCTATTGTGGGCAGCAGGAACAGGAAACCCTGGAAAACCCTGAGCCACCACATGGTCTGTCAGCACATCACAGGGCACGGGGACACTGAAAAGTAACTTGATGCTGCAGGTTGATTTAATTTTTATGAGGTTTTCATTTGCTTTTTGAGTCAGTTTTGGAGGGATAGGGGAACACAGAGGAGCTGCTGTCCTTGACTTTCTGCAGTGTCACAGCTACAAAATATTCTGATAACAAATTGTCCTGCAGACCTGCACAAACCATTTTCCACCATCTCTGCTGTCCTTAAGCCCCTGCTGACCAGAGCTGGATGGGAATTTCAGGGAGCTGGGCCTTCTGAGTGTGTTCTACTCCTCAAACACCTTCTTCCAACCCCCAAAACAGACCAGCGGGCACAAGGCATTGGTCTTTGCAGAAGGGACAACATTGCAAATGGAAGATTTACCAAAGGATTTATTAAAATTATCTAAAAACCAATTTTATCTTCCTCACACACAGTTTGGCAAAGGAGACAGGACTGTGACAAAATTAGGTTTTATGATGGATGGGGAATGTCCATAGAGGAATCTGCCCTATGAACCAGAGAAAGGAGATGGGACTCAACAGTGAGGTGCTTATTCTGTCACAGGTTAATAGGTTTGGGTGGGAAAGGACCTTAAAGCTCATCCAGTGCCACCCCTGCCATGGGCAGGGACACCTTCCACTAGCCCAGGTTGCTCCAAGCCCCATCCAACCTGGCCTTGGACACTTCCAGGGGTCCAGGGGCAGCCACAGCTTCTCTGGAAAACCTGTGCCAGGGCCTCCCCACCCTCACAGCCTGGAATTCCTTCCCAATATCCCATCTCACTCTGCCCTCTAGCATGGGAAGCCATGCCCCCTTGTCCTGTCACTCTGGGCCCTCGTCCTTGTCCCTCTCCAGCTCTCCTGGAGCCCCTTCAGGCACTGGAAGTGGCTCTAAGCTCTCTCTGAAACGTTTTCTTTTCCAGAGCTCCCCCATCGCTCCCAGCCTGGCTCCGTAAAAGAGTTGATATTCCCAGAGAGTTCCATGGAGCCCAGAGCCCATATTTCAGCTTTACCCAACCAGAGCTACATTTAGGAAAGATGGTGTTACCACTTACCCTCAAGGAGGAGCAGCAGTGGTGGGACACAGAAAACCCTTGCAAGTCTCAGCTCTTCTACTGGGGCTTGTTTTAGTTTCAGCTCCTCAGGGTCCTGCAGTTTCCCTTCTCCAGGGGAAGCTCCTCATCTTCTTGCTCACCCTTCTTTCAGAAACACCACCAAATAAAACCCCAGGAAAAATGGTGAGATGCCCCATTGTTCCAATAGCATTGCAGTTTAAAAGGTTGTAAAAATAGCAACAAACTTTCTTCTCCAAAGAGAGCTCCAAACAGGCATCCTGAGAAAAACAAAGCCTTGATGGACATCGACCATACAAGATTCCCAACACATTTTGTGCAATTTCAATAATTCAGCTCAACACACAAATTCCCCCCCCTCCCTTAGCTCCAGTGCATCAAATATTCCTCCAGATTTTTTGCCTTCCCAAGAGCACAGGCCACAAGTGAAGGGGAATATCCACAACCCCTACACGGAAAAGGGAAAGCCTTCAGCCTCCTGGGATTCACAGCTCCATACTAAAACTCTAATTTCCCCTCAGAAGGGAGCCAGAATAGTGGATGTGGGAGTGGAAGGTTCATTAGCACCTGGGCACTCATTTACCAAATGCCCACTGACCCTCACAAGTGATTTATATTCCCAACAGATTTATGAGATTATCACAAATAAATGAACTCAAAGGAAAAGCAGGCAAGGATTAAGTGGTTAGGATATTTTGGTATAGAAAAAGAAAATTAGGTTAATTACAATCAAATATCTGAATTTTTAAAATATGTATGTAAAACAGGAGCAAAACAGAGAGAAAAAAAATCAGTTTTGCCATGCCCTGTACAAACTAGTGGACAGCAAAAAAAAAAACACTGCTAAAAAGTAGATTTCAGCCCATTAAAAGTAGATAAATATTTTACATTTTGGGTGAAAAAAATAGTTCTCAGATTTAGTTTCCTTTGTTTAACAAGCAAATTACTTTTTCCTGATTAAAAGAGAGATGAATGAAAAATGCAGGTATTTAGTGTTTAAGATTTTTCTGATTGTCAGTCAGAATTTTTAATCCCAAAGGGAAGGATTTGGCCTTCCAGGTTTTAAGTCCTTCTTGATTTCAACTGGAATAGAACATTAATTGATGGAAGTTGTTGTTCTGCACACCTGGGTATCCTTTTAGTGGGAAAAAATCCTCCCTCCAGAGAAAGATGAACTTTGAGATTTCATTGCAAAATCATAGTAAAGCTCTGGAAATCCTGACCTGGAAGGTACTAAAGATAACCACCACTAGCTATCACCATTTGACTTTAATAAATTTCAGAAAAAATGTTAATGAGTAAAAATCCTAATTATCCTCCAGGTAGATGAAATAATCTTCTGGAGGGGCTTAATTCCCACAACTGAGGCAGGCTGGGGAACATCCTGACTACAGGATTAATTGGGGAAATTTAACTACAGTCCAGCTTTCTACAGGGTCCAGGTCCCAGGACGTGGTGAATATTCCTCTGTGGGAACACAGAATGAGAGCTGGATATGAAGGCAAAAATTGCCTGACAGCATTTCTCCTCCAACATCAGAGTTTCTGGGATTTGCATAAAAATCAACTCCAGGCAGAACCTGGCCATAGATGTCTGCCCTGTAAAATATGACACTGTTTTCCTTTGTATGTTGGTTTAGCACAGATGGTTAATTCCACCCTGTAATGCAGATAAAAAAGTCCCTTGGTTCTGGTAGCTCAGTCCATGGAACCTTTGTGCCTGAGCAAACTTCTTCCAAATTTCTATTCCCTTCCATCACATTAAAATGTAGCAGGAGGTCCCTGTGAGAGCCTCCCTTCACCTGCGGAGGTCTAGGGTTTGTTGTGCGTGCTGTGGAAAGATCAAAGTTAATCCAGAATGCCAACCTGGGAAATGTTCCCCTCAGAATTTGCACTTGGATGAACTGAGGAGAAGCTGGACAGACAGCTCCATCTTCCATGCAATGATTTGGGACCCAAGCTGGCAACTTGGAGGGCATTGGGAGAGCCATCACCTCCCACTGCCAGCCATCAGCATTAGGCTGAGACTGAGGAACAGCAGGGGAATGAAGCCATTTTGGCTCCTTGCCCAGACCTGGAGAATTCCATCCTACAGGAAATAAACAGCTGGGGACTTAAACTTTAAAAAAAATAAAATGCGCTGTGTATTTATCTTAGTTTCTGATTGGGGTAAGCAGATGCTGGCTTGCACTGAGGCAGAAGGAAGCTTGTGGTTTAGGGAAAAAAAAAAAAGCAGATACCATGGTGACAAGAGGGATCTGTAAAACTTAAGAAAGACAGCAGGGAGTTGCAAAGTGGCTCCAGGTCGTGGCTCCAAGGCATGGGCAGCATCCAAATTAGTGCTCCTGCTCTGGGGTGAAGGTGGCACTTCCCTGTGGACTGCAGGGATGCAGTGGGTGGGAGCAGCCTGATGATGGGAAAACCTCTCTGTGTTAGAAAATGCTCTATTTTGTTAATTCCTGAAAGAGTCACTTCAGGATGTCTCCTGAGCAGTCCTGAGAGCAAACTCCCAGGCACTGGCCTTCCTGGCTATGGCAGGCAGAGCTTGGCCAACTGTATTTTTTCAGCTGCCCAAAGTGTTAGAAACTGCAGTGTGGCCAGGTCTTGTGAAAACAATTTCTCTCTCCCACTTAGAGGCACAGTTTTTAGACAATATTTTGTCCAAGTAACATGGAGAAGGATCTGGGGCCTTCAGGATGATTCACACTTGAAATGTCACCCAGGGCAATTAATTACTGGGTCAGAAAACTGCTGCCCATATGGGCTGTGCTCTGCTGAATCTTTCCTCTCCAGGATGTTTTTGGGATGCTGTTCTGTCTCAAGACAGCCTGGATCTTCTTGCAAAGAGGAGGAAAATTTGTATTTAATCCATAGCTTTTTCTCTTCCTTTGTATTATGATATTTAGGTAATTTAGTTGAAGAAAAAAGCTTTGTTCTCTTCAAAAAATTACTTGGTTTAGTTATAGAACAGCAGTCAGCAAAAAGACTCTTGTTAACTAAGATCTGTGGTATATGAATTCTTCAAAGATAAAAAGTAGTACACATCAGAAGCACCTGGATCCCTAAGGCTGTGTTATATTTCTTCTTAAAGTAGTCTTTTATTTAAAGAGTAAATATCTGGTAATATAAAGGCAGTGAAACAGCAATTAATGCTGTAAACTTTTACTCCTGTTGGTTAATTTAGCCTCTGCGTACTAAACCATACAGGAAAAAACCTTTGCTTTTATTGTAAACCACAGGAGCCTCATGCAGAACTGTCTGTGCTTTTAACTCCTTTCCTAACCAGAGTTCAGCTTGTCACACAAGCACAACCAAACCTATTTTCCTTCTGCTGTGCAGGGCTCCTCATCACTAGCAGAAATCCACAGCTTCTGAAAAATAATTACAGGAGCAGCTGTTTCAATAAACCTCCCAAACTGCAGCCCTGTGTGTTGTTATCTCAGGCTGCTTCCCTGGAAATACTATTGGAGTGCTGGCCTGATGTGGAGGGTGAAGCCTCAGGGGCACTGAGGTGGGACCTGGCTGCTTGTGTCAGTTCTTACAGGGTGGAGCTGCTGCCAGGATTGCACAGACCTGTCCTGAGATCTCCATGAAGCTGAAGATAAAGGAGAAATAATTCTGGCTTTCAGAAAAAGGCTGGCTGAAAAAAACAGAACCTGACAATGGGGGTGGGGTCCAGACTATCAGAACTTTTTAAAGCTTCCAGAGCAAGCACTCAGGTGACCAGCAGCACCTTCAGGGTCTTTCCCCTGCTTTTCTCAGCCACATGGTAAATGTTTGAGTATTTAGGAATATATCATGTGTCAGAGAGTTGTCTGCCTCTTGTGATACTGAGCCTCACTATCTTGTTGGAGATCAATTTTCTGTGTGGTAAATTGCTTTACAGTCCATGTGCAAAGCCTGTCTTTGGGGCTGGGCTGTGGCATATTAATTACTTTTTGTAGAATCAGCCAGAAATGATCCCTCAAAGTAAATAAGCAGTGATTAGAAAAAAAAAAAATATTCCGGATTATTGGTGATTGAGGAGAGACGGGAAGACTGATTCGGTGATCAGAATTTGATTTTACTCAGGTTTTCCAAAAGCTTATATACCATTTCAAGAAGGTTAATTTCCACTACAGTAATTAGGTTAGAAGATCATACAAACTCACACATTTTACAACATCTTTCTCATAGGGGGTTGATTGAATCTCTCCTCTTCCCATAAACAGATTTAATCCTATCTTCTTGTAATCTCAGAGCTCTGTTTGTTCATGCCGTGGCATCCTGGTTATCGCACTAGCTATGCTAATTAAATCTGTCTTACTCTCTGTCTTGTGTAAACCCATACCTGATGACTAACAGCTCAGGAAAGGGAGCTCTGAGAGGTGAAGGGAAAATTGTTCAAGGAGTCTGTGACAGAGGTAGCTTGGACTTAAGGACTTTTTTTTTTCTTCCATATAGCAAAAGTTCCCATTTCCCTGTTTTGTGACTCAGGTAAGAGAGTCCAGTGAGATGCTGATGCTATCGAGATCCCAGGAATATGTAGAACAGCTGACTGATGGGTGAGAATACTCCCATGCCTGGCCACTCTCAGCCCTGTGCTGTTCAGTACTTGTTAGTTTGGTACTGAGCTTTGGGAGGAGTGGATCTGTTTGTTTAACCTAGCACCGAGTTTGGGTGTTGCGACAAGGCACATGGAGACTTCCAGGGAAACTCAGCCTGCCAAGCTCCATGTCTGCTGCAGAAAACAACTGTGTGTAATAAATGAAGAGTTCATATTCTGTTGCTGGTTATGCTTTGTCAGCACATAACTGAGATAATGGAGCCTGTATTCTGCAGTAGGAAGCTTGCTCTCTGTTGCTTTTGGACCAGACGAGCAGTTTTCAGGCTTATAAAAGTCAAATGCCACAAGACTGACTTAGAAAATTGCCAAGGGTCAATT
Organism: Sylvia atricapilla; assembly: GCF_009819655.1. Classification (NCBI taxonomy): domain Eukaryota; kingdom Metazoa; phylum Chordata; class Aves; order Passeriformes; family Sylviidae; genus Sylvia; species Sylvia atricapilla. The sequence goes on along the minus strand of NC_089173.1, from coordinate 14,864,826 downwards.
TATTTAGTATTGTAATGGTGGTGTTTTCGTTTGGATGATGATAATTCCAGGTGCTGCAGTAGTTTGTGGGCAGTGTCAGTGGTGGTTAAAGCTATGGTTTGCCATACATCAATGTTTCTTTACATCTTTCACCTAAAGGAAAGTAAGAGGAAGCCTAGGTCTGCAAGCTTGATTTTGCAAGATATGTTTGTTCTGGATAACTTCAGTAGTCATTAAAAAATTAAAAAAATTCATTCTGATATGTGAATATTTGCATTTGTAAGTGTAGTGGTTTGAAAGCAAAACCAGTGAGAGACTCCAAGTCAGAAATACAATTTAATAGAAAGAAGGTAAAATAAAATAAAAAGCAATAGTACAGAAGACCCCTGACAAGGTCAGAATACAACCTGACACTCTGTTAGTTAGGGTGGTAGACACAGTCCAGACGAGGTGGTCTTCCTGAAGCAATGATCCCATAGAAAGGTCTGGTAGCTCTGGTCTCTGGGAATCCAGTGGGTAAGGGCTGCCTGTACTGTCCCAAATCCCAGCTTATATCCAGGTGAGAATGCTTGGCTCCTCCCCGTGGGTGGAGCATCTCACACTGGGATGATGAGTCATACAGGAGGTCCTTGATGGCCCATTAAAGAGTGAGAGCTCCTGGAGGGAGTTACCTATGAGTCATGCACAAGGCATTGATGGGCCATTAACAGAAGGCACCCCAGAGGGAGGGGGCCTGGGAAAACACTGCCCCACCTGGATTCAACAGTTCATGAAGATGGTGATAGAATAAATACTCTGTGCACATCCTACACTGAAACCCAGGACAGCAAGTCCTTCCTGCTACTGAGTGAAGCAAAAGCCTGTGGCAGGAATGGCCCAAGGCCATGGTTTGATCCCTGCTTTCAGTCCTTACTGCTGCTGAGAGAGGCAGTCCTGCTTTCCCTGGGTCATTTCTTCCCTTTGCTTGTTGTTATAAATGTTGGAGAATTAATTCGTATTTTATAGAAATATATGGTATCAAATAATTTTAAAGCCACCAAATAAATTGTGAAACTGCAGTCTCTTCCGGGGAACAGAGGAAGCAACACATTTACAACAGAAAGAAGGGTGTCTCCACCAGGAGATGGGTCCTCTCCGAAGATGGGACTGTCAATGACCCGGTGATCAACACCTGATGAAAATCTTATCTACATCCACCTGGGTGTGCATGCCAATACCGGGTTCCCGTAAATGCAATCAGATGTCCAGCCCTGCCCGGAAAGCTATTCATCAGACCGGGAGACAGGAAAAAAAGAAATATGAATATGAAACAACGACTGAGTGGACAATGGGATGAGGCAACCTTCTTTCTGGCCGAAAAACTGTATATAAGTTGGCCCTGCAGAAGCAGACTTTGTGAACGGGGGAGGATTCGGCACGCTGCCGGTTCTAAGCTTCACCCAGCACTGATCCCGGGCTCAATGCTGTCCATTGCTTGTGGCTTTTTCAAATTTCTATTTTGCAGTATTTCTCAATGAAATGGCATATTGATGAAATTTGGCTGATCACTTATTACACTTGTAATGGCACAAGAATCCCCACATCAGCTGTGAGCTGGGCTGGGGCCCCAAAGCCGCACTGCTGTGTGACTGAAGGAGATTCTCGGCTCAGAGCTCCATGGAACCCGGCCAAGGCATAGCCTGGCACTGACCTTTGCTCTTTGACCAGGGACAGAACCCCAGGGAGCAGCTGGAGCTGTGTCAGGGAAGGTTCAGACTCGATGTTATAAAAAGATTCCTCATCCAGAGGGTGGTCAGACACTAGAACAGTGCCCCAGGAAAGGGCCACAGACCCAGAGCTCCAGAACTGCTTGGACAGCACTCTCAGGCACAGTATGGGATTGTTGGCATGTCCTGTGCAGGGCCAGGAGTTGGACTCAATGATCCCTGAGGGTCCCTTCCAACTCAGGGTATTTTGTGTCTGTGATTCTAAGTGGTAAATCCATGCTCAGGGACAGGCCTTTGGAGTTGGTGGAGCAGGTCTCTTTCCATATCCCTGATTGTCCTGGGTTGTAGTTTAGGATGTATTCTATCACCATCTTCAGTTAATGACCCATCAATGCCTTGTGCATGACTCATAGATAACTCCCTCCAGGAGCTATCTCTCTTTAATGGGCCATCAAGGACCTCCTGTATGACTCATCATCCCATTGTGAGATGCTCCGCCCACGGGGAGGAGCCAAGCATTCTCACCTGGATATAAGCTGGGATTTGGGACAGTAGAAGCAGTCTTCACCCACTGGATTTCTAGAGGAATGGAGCTACCAGACCTTTCTATGAGATCACTACTTCAGGAAGACCACCTCGTCTGGACTGCTTCCATCACCCTGATCAGGTTGTATTCTGACTCCGTCAGTGGTTTTTTCTTTTTGTATTGTTGCATTTATTTTATTTTATTCATTTTCTTCTCATTAAATTTTATTTCTGACTTAGAGCCTCTCACTTGGTTTGTTTTCAAACCACAACACTAATTTATGCAGGTTGAGTGTCCATGGTCCTGGTAAGAAGCTGTGTTTCCCTGACCATCTCTCCTGGATAATCCTGCCCAGACGTGGCTGGATGAGGTGAGGGTTGGGAGCAGCCTGTGCATGGCCCTTGCATAAGGATGGGGAGGCTTTGGATGTTGGAGGGGTCAGGACGTAGGACCTTGGAGCTGCTGCCAGGCAGTGCCCAGAGACTTCCCAGATACTCAGGCTGCTTCCCATGCAAAGCTCATCCCTAATCAAACACAGCTCTTGGTGGGGTTGTTTGCAGAGATCACATGAAGGGAGGGGAGACGGCTGCTGTCCTGGGCCTGGAGCCCAGTGTGAGCAGAATGAAGAGGAGTCAGGCACTCTCTATGTCTCTAGTCAAACCTTCCTTGTGAGAGGGGAAAAGTGTCAGTCTGACACCTCTCCAGACCTGGGACACCTCCCGGCATCCAGCAGTTGGAAGCTTCAGTTGCATTCACTGTTCTTCTGTGTTCAGGCTCTTGGGTTGTCTACAAAAAGTAGGCAGGGAGGTTTGGTGCCTCTGCTAGTACCAGCTCCAGTGCTGCCAGAACTTCCTGGGACTTTTGGGTTTTAACTTCTCCTTTGCCGAGCTGCTGGGGATCTTATGTTCCATGTGCATGGAAGTACAGTGTAGAAAGGCTCACTGCCATCCCATGAGCAAATGTCTCTTTTTTTGGCTGGTAATGGAGTGAGATTTTAAATGTTAAAATCTTGCATTAAAATCCCTGAAAATGAAAGTCTTGGCTGCGTGGGGTTTATTTGGTTTTGAAATCCAGGCAAATAATCCCATTGGGCATTGCTTTCACTTTTCACAGAACTTTAAAAAAAAGGAAAAAAGAAAAAAAAAAAAAAAAGAAGGAAAAATCCCAGAGAAACAGAAAATAAATCTCTGGATGCATGCAGAGTCTGTTTGGAGAGGCAGTCTTTGAGCAGGCCATGATTGCTGTGGGGAAGAGTTTTGGCATATCCTGACTTGTGAATGACTTTGACTTGGCAGTAGTGATCTTCTGTAAGCCTTTTACAGAATGAACAGAAGCATCTAAACAGAGAGTAGAGGGATGTGTCATTTCTGGCTGTGGTGAGGACACAGATATCCTGACTAAAGGAGAGTGCATCTGATCTGCACAGCCCCCCAGAATACTCCCAGGAGTTTGTGTATCTGGTAGGCTTGAGACTGAGCTGGGCTCTTGGGCAAAACAACTGGATGCTGCCAGTGCAGTCAGGAGCCTGGACAGGCCAGGAAATGCTGAATGAGCAACTCAAAATGTGTTGGGGAGCAGCCAGGAAGGAGGAGAGTTCAAGGAGAATGCACTGTCACCCTTCTTTTCATGGAATCATGGGATATCCTGAGTTGGAAGGAACCCACAAGGATCAAGTCCAACTCCTGGCCCTGCACAGACACCCCAACAATCCCACCCTGTGCCTGGGAGCACTGTCCAAATACTCCTGGAGGTCTGGCAGCCTTGGGGCTGTGCCCATTCCCTGGGGAGTCCTTTCAGTGCCCCCCCACCTTTTTCTCAGCCAAAAAAAAGAGTAAGATTTACTTCTGAATTCGGTGCTTCAGTAGGAAAAGAGGTGGGGTTTCAGCTGACAAAACCATTTTCATGTACTGGAACAAAATGTGAAGTTTATTAAATGGTACTTATAAACATGGGCTTCAGGTGTTGTTGATAAGATGTTCTCTGTTAGAATCTTGGTAACACCACAATAGTCCTTCACAGGCAGGTGCTAAAGGATGAATGGATTCATCCTCACACACTTCTCCAGTGCTTGGGTATCATTTGTTAAGAGCAGAATTTGCCTTAAGCTGTGCTAATAACATTGATCCTTAAGGTGCCTTCATGGAAAGTAAACCTAAAACACATTAAAAAGTCATCAGTGCTTTGTTAGGCAGTGCTGCTGCTGTGTGCCAGAAGCTGGGGAGATATAAATAAGGAAATGTTACTTGTCATGCTTGACAAATGCGCAGAGGAATCTGCTTTTGGCCACTGCAGGAGGAAAGTAGCTAAACAGACTCTGGATGTTGCAGCAATACAGTTCTGACATATTTGTGGCCTTTTAGTATCTTGTTAGAATTTGACTGTATTCAAGGTGTGATGGAATTGGCTGTACTGCATGTCTGACACCAAATTAGTGACATTGAAAAACTTTGCTGGAACACTGAACTCAAACCCTCCTTGCTGCAGCAAGACAGAAAAGGTTTCTTATTTTTTCTTAACTAATTCCTTGAACTCCAACAGCAAGTTGGTAGTGTGGCACTTAGGAATCTGCTCAGCTGTGCTGAGCTGTGCCAACCAGAGGGGCCAGGCCGGTGTTGCTGGCTGAACTTCCCAAAGCAGCCCAAGGGAACTAAATGCCAAATCCCCCTGGGACTTTATTCTCTTCGCAGTCTGTGTTAGAGTAAATAAAAGTGAGTGGGAGTTGGGTCTCTAAGCGCCCTTGGCTCCCTTGAGAATCCTGATTCCCCAGGACTTTAGTGCATGGAGGTGACATTAACTTTTGTGTTTGGTTCTCCTGGTAGGAAAAAACTTGTGTGCACAAGGATCTTTGGACTTGGGTGTTGTTGGTGTGGGATTTAACAAGTTTTTAGGCCTTGGGTTATTGAATGAATTCAGTTACAATGGCATTATAATCCATGAGAGAAGCTTTTATTTTTGTTCTCACAAATCAGCTTTTTCATTTACGTAACTTTCTATGGTTTCTGGGGCAAATCGTGGTCTTGTTTTGGGAAGTTCTGACTTTGTCCTTTGTTCCAGCTATATTTTTGGCTTGTGTTCCAAAATCTGGTCTGTGAGGTGGTACCTTATGCCAGGTTCAAGCCCTGTTGCAGACAGCCATGTGTGCTGCCAGACGTGATGTAACCGCCAGTTTAAATTGCATAACCCTTTTGGTAACCTGGATTTTCCCAAGCCTCGCTCTTGAGTGGCGATCCCTTTGCATCCTTTCACCTTTTCTTGCTTTTAAAAGGTGTCTTCCAAACCCACACGTGAGCAGCAGGAATGTGGTTGTTGCTCTCAGTAGGAGCTGGAGCCTGTTCCCTCCTGCCCTGGGTCTTGGGCTGGTGATGCTGATACAGCCCAGGGTCAGTGAGCACCTGGTGGTAAAAGCCATTTCTAAATAAACGAATTTTAAGCTGCCGGGGTCTGACCACATGTGTTGGTTTAACACAGATGGTTAAGAGCAATTGGTGATTTCCTTCGAACTGACAACCAAAATAGCCAATTGCATGCAAGGGTACACCTCTGGGTCACAGCCTTAAAAGCTAGAAGGAAGCCTGAGCTCTCTCTTCCTTCCGCCTTCACAGGAGGTAAGGCAGTCCTGGCTCTCTCTTTGGTGGGGGGGGCCAGGACGGCCCAGCCTGCCCGGGCCCAGGCCTTCACAGGAGGCCTGCCTGGCCCAGTGAATCCCAGGCTGGGAGAGGGGATGATGTGCCCCCTGTTATAAATGGGCCAGGAGACCTGCTCCTTTGAAAAGCCTTTATTAGTCAGCTCTTTCAAGGGGGAACTCGAGGGGTCGCCTGCGCCGTCGCTGCTCCTGTCGCCGTTCTCGCTCCTGTCGCCACTGAGGATCAGGTGTCAGACGAATCTGCTGCTCTCGCTGCAGCAGAGTCTGGAGTTCCTGCCTCGCGGGAATCCCCAGGAACTCAACTGGGCTCGGGTGGTCTAGGGGCGTCACTTCTTCCCAGTCTCTTTGTGGTCATGGCGAGGCGGCAGAAGCAGAATTCAGTCTCTAGGTAGCTGAGGGTCTTCTCGGTGTTGTAGTGTCTCCCTTTTATCTGGATTTTGTGCTGGGTCGCGGCTTTTGGGTCTGTTTGCCGGCAACTGCACTTTGGTTTTGGAGCGGTGCACCATGGAAGTCCTTGGATTTTCCTATTAGGTGGGGCCAGCAGTTCGAGGAGCCGGCGGGGACCGGCGACAGTCTAGCCCGACGGAAGGGGAAGGGAACCCGGGGTTTTAGAGGGGGTATACAACTTGGAATAAGGTTTTGAGGGTACAAATTTTGGTACAAACAGCGTAACTTTCTTAACAGACAGGTTACAACTGGCATAACATTTTAAACAGCATAACTTTCTTAACAAATGACAGACTGTGTCAAAAAATGGGAATTTCTTATATCTCATTCATTTCACCCCCGGCCTGGATCGGGTTTTAGCAGCTGTAAAACACCCTGCTGCTCCCCCTATGGAGGGGAGCTGGGCCAAAGCCTGGCCATGGGTCTGGGCCCTTTCCCCAGCAGGAGGAGAGTAGCCTGCAGCCTCTCCAAGCTGGGCCCACCCTGAATGAGACCGAGGGGTGGGGGCAGGAGCCTTCCATCAGCCAGGCTGCTCTGAGATCTGCCTGCCTGAGATTTTTCCCCATTCCTGTGGCTTTTGAAAATCCTGGCTGCTACCCAGTAGAGATCACATGGCCACTGCAGGCCTAGACAAGCTTTAACTCTTTCCTGCCAGCAGATGGAACTTCCAGAGCACTGGCTCTTCCCAGAGTGAGGACAGACAAAGTGATTGAGCATTGAGAAGACAGCATAACAGTCAGATGGAGAGAGTGAGAAAGAGATTAATTAGAGGAAGGATGGAGTTGCCTGCTGGCTGGACTTTCTTGTTTGAGCTATGGAAATGAACTCTATAGGTAGATTGTCCTTTAAATCATGGAAAATATGCATTTGGGGAGATGATTCGTGGATTTTTGAGCAAAGATGTTTGTGATGGACTGTATTGCATTAGAATTTGTGATTCCTGTGGTCCCATAAGATGCTTGAACAGAGAGAGAGAGATGAGAAGCTCCTGCACCAGTGAAAGAAGTGAGAAGACATCTCTGTTCCTTGAGATGAAGAATCCTTTGCCTTGAAGTTGCTTATCTTTAAAAGGTGACACCCTAGATACCTGAGTTCCACAACCCGTAAGCAGCTTGGGAAACTGCTAATGGGAGGAGACCACATGGAAGCAGGTTTCCCCAGGCGGCTGTTTCTGTGAGAGTTCCGACCCACAAGAGGACTGTTCTAGGTTGTCAGTGGGGGAAAATTCCATGGTAAACAAGAGACTCCTCTCCTGAAGAACTGATGAAAGACTATATTTAAATGGTGAAACTGACTGAATGTCACAGGTTTTGTCTCTATGTTGTTTGTAGGAAAGTGAACACTTGTGGGGGGAGGAGAAGGGTTTTGAAAGTTTCATTTTATTTTTTTTTCCTTTTCTTTTTTTTTCCTTACTGTGTGTTAATAAACTATCTGTTTACTTTTAAGTTGAGCCTGTTTTGCCTTTTTCTCCCAAAATCCTATCTCCCAGTTGGCAAACAAAATTTGGCAAATGTGAAACCACCACACCGCATTAAACCAGTGCTGCTGTGCAGGATTCATGTGGACATTGCCATGGACTTTCCCAAAGGAAAAGCAGGGAGAGAGTCATATGGAGTACATATGGAGTCTATCTGGGCAGTGCCAAATTTCTGGAAAATAAAAAAAAAAGAGCAGTACAAGTCCAGAGTGAACTTTTCCTGTCTCCTGTGTTTGATTTAGGTCCCGTAAGTTCATGGTGGTTTTGCTGTGTTTGTCCACTATCTCGTTCCCTCCAGACCAGAATCCATCGGGAGAGACAACGATGGTACCATTTGTGTAATGCTCTGCTTAAAATAACCAGAACAAAGAAGTGCTTTGAGTTCTGTGATAATAATTACCCAGACCTAAAAATAAGCAGACATTCTACCAGGCAGGGAGAAATAAGAGTGAGACAGGAATTGCTGGGAGACACCTGGCAAAGCTCTGCTCAAACCAGGTCATTGCTGGAGTTGTTGCCTGCAGGTTTCCCACCCTCTGACCACATTTACAGTGGCACCATCAGAACTTGCACATTGGATTTTTAAGCTAATATGTGGGGGGGGGGGGGGTGGAATTGCCTTATTCATACAAATAAAACCAACAAAACCTCTCGGGACAAAAAAATAGCTCCTGGAATATTAGAGTAAAGGCAAGGAAAACTGTGATGGAGGCCAGGACTGAGGCTGCTCAGAAGGGAGCCCTGCTGGGGTGGAGAATGATCTTAGGGGGCTGTCAGGAATCTGTGACATTTAAATCCATGGCTCAGCTGCTGGGCTGTTTAACTCCTACAAATTAGGTTGTAGTGGGATGAGAAATTCTAAGCATTTTGCAGCTCATTTGCAAGGATGAGCTTCTGCATTAGGGATTCAGGTGAAGAAGGCAAGGTCATTTGAGAAATTAGGTGAGACAGATTAAAAACCCCAATAGTTTTTACTCTTAATTCCAAAAAGTGGCAATGGATTGTGGCAGTGTGGCCACAGCTCAGTCCACAGGACACCCTGTGACAAGTCAATTTGTCTTGGCAGCACTTGGCATTCTTCATGCTGCCCATTCCTCCCAGGAAAATCACTTCCTGAGGGTTTCCACCTTGCTGCTGCAGGCTGCCAGTGGAGTTTGCTGAACATTTCTTGCACTGCACTTTTCCCACTCACTGCTTACATTTCAGCTTATGCATCTTCAGGAGACTCTGAAGCTTCTGGAGAACTGGTGGCTACAAGTCTGGCTACAACCAGTAGCATCACCTGGAGTTTGGACTTCACCTTCCCGCACAAAGCAGCTGCTTCTGGGATTTAAAGATTTTCTCTCACTAAGAATGAAGCAGCATCTTTAAAACCATCTTTAAAATCATCATTGGCATACAGTACAACTACTTTAAAGCTCTAGTTGCTTTTACTTATCTGGAACCCAGAAGGCTGGAATTGGAAATGGAAAAAAAAAAAATCCCCTTTTAAATGTGGTGTTGTCTTGAAACTGGATTGAGAAATGTGTAAGATCAAATGTATAAGATCTGCTCTAAGGTGTTGCTTCTCTGTTGTCCTGGTGCTGGATCCCACCTGTGAGGTTGGGAGAGGCAGCTCAGGACACACCTGCAGCAGGAGCTGGAGAGAATCACAGAATCATGGAATTGTTATGGTTGAAAAGACCTTTGAGACCATCGAGTCCAACCATCAACCCAGCCCCTGCCCCATGTTCATCACTAAATCATGCCCTCAAGTGCCACATCCACATACTTTTTGAACACTTCCAGGGGATGGTGACTCCACCACTTTTCTGGGCAGCCTGTTCTAATGCTTCATAACCATTTCCATGAAAAACGTTTTCCTAATTCCTAATGTAAACCTTCCCTGGTGCAACTTGAGGCCATTCCTTTTGTCCTGATGCTCAATAACCCATGGTACAACGATGGCTGGGAACATCATAAGAAATCTCTTTGTAATTCTTTTAAATCCTCACAATAAAGCATGAGCCATTTAATCCCATCATTGGGAAAGAAATTAATAAAATATATGTTTTTCCCCTGTGTGGAGATTGGGACACAGGGGTCACAGAAGTGGTGGAGAAGCCCAGTGCCAAGGGCCAGGACGGCAGAGCCTCAGTCAGCAAGTTTGTTATTGGATCAAAACAGCAGCACTCAGACTGTAAACTTGAGTTCCAGTGGTCCATAAATAGATTTCCAAAACATGTCTGTTGTTCAACAAGGGGTTTATTTATATACTGAAAAAATAACAAGACTGAAAAAAACCAACCCAAACCCCTTCTTGGCCAGCAGTGTGGACTGGACTGTACTATGTGTGTGTGTGCCTGTGTACACCAAATGAGATAGACCCTTCTGTGAAGTTCAGTTCAAAAAAGTGTTTAAAATTAGTGTTTCCCTGCAGTGGGGTGGTGCTGGGAGAAGTTGGCTCTTGAACAGCCATCACAGTCCTACCTGGAACTGAGCCTGGAATAATGCCTGCTCGCTGGACCAAGGTCCTGCAGCATCATCCCTGCCTCCTTTCAGCTTATTATCTTCTAGCTGAGTTATTTTAATTTTTCTTTTTTCAATGAGTAAAGATTTGGAAGAGAATCTAAAATGTTGCAGCATTTTCTGGAAAGTTTATTCCTACTTTGAGGTTAAAATTTTATTTTTGATGGATTAATTTGTTGGCAAACATCACCCGTTTGTACTCTTGGCAGCTTTGATGTGGTTTCTCTTGTGTTACTGACATCACTGATGGGAGTTAGATTTAAGGACAATAAACTGAATTTCTGATGTGTACTCAAGTGAGGGGCAATACTTGTTCACAATTCAACTCTCATTTCTGTAATGTTATTTTGTGCCCATGCTCTGTTGAAAGCTTAATGTTTCATGATTGGCTTGTTACTGGAAAAGAAGGGAATCTCGATACTCAATGGATTTTGTAGCACAAGATCACAGTGTGTGGTGAGACTTGGCTTAACCACCGATAACTTGTCATAAAGCTGTTTCTATCTTGGGACCAGACCCTGAAAGCCAAAACAAAGAGAAAATAGATTTATTTCATTAAATGTTCCTTTCAGTATTATCTTGGGAACATCAGCAAGAAGTAAAATATCTCCACTCACCTTAGGAATTGTTTTTCTCCCAAGTGTGTGTTGAGGCAGAGAAACCAGGATGTGTTTCTGTTTCTGGGGATGGGGTGAAGACACCTGTGAGCCGGACGGGCTGTTCCGAGGGCATCTTTGTTCCCAGGCAGGGCAGTGAGGAGCTCCAGAAGATGTAGCCCTTCCTCCCAGCAGCACTGACTTCACCTGCTCCCACCCCTTCTCCTTCCATCCCTCTGTCTCCATCCCACCGGGATTTTCCCCTGATCTCTATCCATCCATTTTGCTCATTCCCTCCACTCCTGCCCCCAGCCTCTTCCTTTCCTTATAGCTGTCTGTCCATCCTTATCTCCCATTTCTCTGTTCTTGTGCTTTTGTGTCTCCACAAATCCTGCTGCCCCGCCAGTGCTGATCTCAAGCCTCAGGGCCCTGCTCGGCTCCCCAGCTCCTGTGCTGACTCCGGGCACATTCCCAGCTCTCCACTGCTGCTCTTGGCCCTGCACAATGTGTCAGGAGCACTCGGAATAAACAAGGATTTTCATGTTTGCCAACTGCAGTGAGCTGTCCTTCACGGGCCAGAATGGCTTCAGACATGACAGTTGTTTATGTAGGCCGAGGTGCGGGGTCTGGGAAGGCGCTGGCTGCTGTCCATGCCTGCTCAGGCAGCTGGGAGAGGTTTTCTGGGAAACAAGTGCTGCGTGTTGACAGGCACATCCTGAAGAAAGACTCCTTGCTCCTTCCCAAACATGGGCAGCAGGAACCATCTTCCAGGCTCTGTCCCGAGGAGAATGTGTGCCCTTTCAAGTAAGACAAAACACCCTGAAGCAGCAGCAGACGTCTCTTGCTCTATTTTCAGCCCTTCCCTCCCAGCGCTATTCCACTGCCTAAAATTAATGGAAGTTTTCTAAATAAAATCCCATAAAATAACAGGATCTGGCAGCTCGGTGTCCCTGTTGCCCAGCAGTTGGTGCCTTGTTTCTCTGGAGCATTTACTGCTCTTAATGTAAGTGCTCATCACCATGGCCGGAGGACTTGTCTGAGGAGCTGGGAGGAAACATTGCTGCTTAATCTTCCAACTTTTCCTTGTCTGGCCAGAAAACTAGGGTTCCATACTAATATTCCTCATGCATCAACACCATCCTTGCTTTTCTGTAGAGTTCTCTAGAGAATTATCTGCCTTGACTACAGATGGCCTGAGAGCAACAGAGACCAAACTTCATCCTTGCTTTACAATGGCGCCTTTTATAGGAGAGAAAAAAAAAAAAAAAAAAAAAAAAAACCCAAACAAAAAACCCCAACATTTTCAGCTTTACCAGCTCTTCAAAAACAAGCAGAGAGGGTTGTGATCACCCTTTGGAGCCACGGTCATCAGTTTGGGATGTGGTTCTTGTGTTCTCAATTTAAGTTTATCTTTGACACCTTTATCTTTGCAGCCTGGTCTATTTGCTCATTGTTTTGGTGCTCCTCATTAGCCTGATTCTTGGAGACATGGGCATCTACATGGCGGACTTTTACAGGTATCTTTTTTACTCGAATGGCAATGTCTTTTTAATCATCTGCAGCCCAGATTAGTTTCTTCCTATGCTTCTAGTTGGCCTTTTTTCATGTTTTTAGCCAGCCTCACAGAGCATTGGCTACCATTTATTAATCGGTGTAGAGGTAGAGCTTTGGCCACTTCTCTCTTTCAGCAATGTCCAGGGCCAATTGAACAGCTTTGAGTTCAGCAAGGTGGCTTGACCCACCTTCTTCTTCAGTGGCTTGTGTGACCTGTCGTGTGGGGCTCCACACAGCTGCTTTCCACTTACGGTTCATCCCTACGATGCGACAGGAACCATCAGTGAAAAGAGAGTAGTGTGTTTCTTCTGCTGGCAGTTGGTTGTACGATGGAGCTTCTTCAGCACATGTCACTTGTTCTTGCTTCTCCTCATCCGTGAGATCAAAGTTTTCACCTTCTGGCCAGTTTGTAATTATCTCCAAAATCCCAGGGCGATTTGGGTTTCCAATACGGGTGCGCTGTGTGATGAGGGCAGTCCATTTGCTCCATGTGGCATCAGTGGCGTGGTGGGTAGAGGGAGCCTTTCCTTTAAACATCCATCCCAGCACTGGTAGTTGGGGTGCCAGGAGTTGTGCTTCTGTGCTAATTACTTCTGAGGCGGCTTGAACTCCTTTATAGGTGGCTAAGATCTCCTTCTCTGTGGGAGTGTAGTTGGATTCGGACCCTCTGTAGCTGTGACTCCAGAATCTCAGTGGTCGCCTTGAGTTTCTCCAGGCATCTTCTGCCAAAGGCTCCAGGACAGACCATGGCTCCTGGCTGCAGAGTAGAGCACATTGTTCATATCTGGTCTTGTCCTGACTGGGCCAAGGGCCACTGCGTGAGCGATCTCCTGTTTGATCTGGGCAAAAGCGTGTTGCTGTTCAGGGCCCCAGTGGAAATCATTCTTGCGGGTAACCAGGTAGAGAGGGCTCACAATCTGGCTGTACTCTGGAATGTGCATTCTCCAAAAGCCTATGGCACCTAGGAAAGCTTGTAGGGCTTTTTTGCTGGTTGGTGGAGATATTGCTGTGATTTTTTTGATGACCTCAGTGGGAATTTGACGCCGTCGATTTTGCTACTTTATTCTTAGGAATTGAATTTTTCGGGCAGGTCTCTTGACCTTGCTTTTCTTGACGGCAAAACCAGCTTCCAGGAGAATCTGAATGATCTCCTTTCTTTTTTCAAACACTTCAGTTGCAGTCTTCCCCCACACAATGATGTCATCGATGTATTGTAAATATTCCGGGGCCTCACCCTTCTCCAGTGCAGCCTGGATCAGCCCATGGCAGATGGTGGGGCTGTGTTTCCACCCCCGGGGCAGTCGGTTCCAGGTGTACTGCACGCCCCTCCAGGTGAAAGCAAACTGAGGCCTGCATTCTGCAGCCAGAGGAATGGAGAAAAATGCATTGGCAATGTCAGTAGTGCCATACCGCCTTGCTGGCTTGGACTCTATCTCATACTGGAGTTCCAGCATATCTGGCACAGCAGTGCTCAGCAGTGGAGTCACTTCATTCAAGGCACGATAGTCCACAGTCAATCTCCATTCTCTGTCAGACTTGTGCACAGGCCAGATGGGGCTGTTGAAGGGTGAGTGGGTTTTGCAGACCACCTCTTGGCTCTCCAGCTCATGGATCATCTTGTGGATGGGGATCACGGCATCTTGATTTGTCCAATACTGCCGGCGGTGCACCATCGAGGTGGCAATAGGGACTCGTTGTTTTTCTACTTTTAGAAGTCTTACTGCAGATGGGTTCTCTGAAAGTCCAGGCAAGGTGTTCAATTGCTTAATGCCCTCTATTTGTACAGCAGGTATCCCAAATGCCCATCTGAGTCCCTTAGGGTCTTTGTAGTAGCCATTCCTGAAGAAGTCTATGCCCAGAATACACGGGGCCTCTGGTCCGGTCACAATCAGATGTCTCTGCCACTCCTTCTCCGTCAGGCTCACCTCAGCTTCCAACAGAGTCAATTCCTGTGATCCCCCTGTCACCCCAGCAATGGAAATCGGTTCTGCCCCCACACGTCCCAATGGCATTTAGGGTACACTGTGACCTAGCATCAATCAAAGCTTCATATTTTTGTGGCTCAGATCTGCCAGGCCATCGAATCCACACAGTCCAAAAGACCTGGTTTTCCCGTGCCTCTTCCTGGCTAGAGGCAGGGCCCCTCTAGCACTGGTTATTATTCTTTTCTTGGGCATACATGGTGGAGGTTCCTTCACGGGGATCTGACATATCATCCTCACTTCTATAATACTTGGTGACTTGGTCATGGGAGGCTGAGGCTACCTTCATTTTAGTGGAACCCCTTCTGTGAGTGTTCCTCTCCTTGAGCTCACGCACCCGTGCTGCCAGGACAGAAGTGGGTTTCCCATCCCACCTTCCCATGTCTTCCCCATGGTCGTGCAGGAAGGACCACAGTTCAGCTCGTGGCGTGTACCCTCCCTCTCTAGCTGGGGGACGTTGGGCTCTGACTCTGGGGTCTGTGATTCGTACCCGTGCCACCTGGGAATTGTTCCTTCTCATCTCCTCCCTCATCTCCTTCATCTCCTCTTTGAGTTCTTTCACCACAGCAGAGACATGAACCTGCATTGGGCCATTAATCATACTTTCATAATTCCTGAGCTTGCTGGCTACAGAACCCACTGTCTCTCGGTTGTTATCAGGATTAATTGTGGCAATGAATACGGTGTAATCACATGTTCCCTGAGTTGCCAGCGTCCACAACATGTGCCCTGTGCATCTAACGTGGTCCGGGTCATTATCATGCTGTCCACTCCTCCCAAAGAGTACCTCCAATACTGCCACTTCTCTCAGCCTTTGGATCCCCTCCTCAAGGGTCTTTCAGTCCGTTGTATGATGGTGCTGCTGCATTTTTTCTCTGTGGACAAACCTCCCTTCATACTCATTAAAAGCTGCTCCCAGAGGAAGAGGGGGCCTGTCTCTCTTACAAATACCTGATTTATACCCGAGTCCTGGGTCAAGGGTCCCAAATTCCTTGCCTCACTACCATCCTGTTGTACAACTGTACCTATAAGGTCCCAGACCCGAAGTAGCCGGGTTGTATAAGGCTCACGTCCCTGTTTTGCAATATCTTTTTGCAGGTTACGGAGACTTTTATATGACAGGGACTTGGTGATGATCTTAACTTCTGTTTCCCCTGCGGGTTGTGAGGGCCCTCCTTTCTTATCCTTATTACCTCTGTGCTCTGATTTCATCTTGTACTTTTGTGATTGCACATGGGCGACTGCTGCTGGCTGTGGCTGCCCCTGTGATTCAGCTGGAACCTGGACTGTTCCCTTCTGCAATGGGACCAGGAAGGTCAGTGTGCGATCTTACGTGCATGATATGGTAAGGCTGTTTTCTGTGGGAGATTAAATGAATGAGTGTAGAAATTAATTGGTATAATTTTGGATTAGGGACTTCTTTGAGGAGAGCATGTTCAGCTCTCATAGCTATGCCAGCAACATAGGCTGAATCTGTGACTAAATTTAAAGGTTCATTTTTGAATTTCTCAAAGGTTCTGACAACAGCTGCTAGTTCTGAGATTTGTGGAGATCCATCCACTATTTGGATGTCTGACTCCCATTCTCGAGTCTTTGGGTTCTGCCAAGTCATTACTGATTTGTGGGATGATCCGGAGCCATCTGTGAAGACAGTTATGGCTTCCAAGGGTGACTGGCTCTGTACTAATTTTGGGGTCAGATGGAAGGCTACATCACGATTGAAAAGTCTGTGTTTTGGCATGTGAATGGAAATTCTTCCTGTGTAGCTATCTAGGGCAAACTGGAGGCTCTCATTGGTCTGAAGCAAATCCTCTAGATTTCCAGCAGTTAATGGCAAGTATATGCATGCGAACTCACACCCTGCAAGTGAACAGATGCGAGTCCTGGCCTTTTTTATTAAATATGCTATTATTTCTTGGAAGGTGGTGATTGTCTTTGTGGGTTGGTTGTTTGTAAAGATCCATTCGAGTATCAGCAGAGGGTCTCTGAGTTGGGAGTCCCATTGGAAGATCAGTCCATGAAATCGAGGGGCTTTGCCCAAAACGGCAAACAGGAGAGGCAAGCTGGGCTCGACGCGATGGGCTTGACGTGAAGACAGGGCTTCCTGGACTCTGGCGATGGAGTCTCGGGCTTCTGGCGTGAGGGTGCAGGGAGAGTTCATGCTCTTATTGCCCCAGAGAAGATTGAAGAGGGGGGCGAGGTCTTCTGTTGTGACCCCCAGCAGGGGGCGTATCCAATTTATAGATCCACACAGGCTGTGCAAGTCCCTTAGAGTCTTTGGGTTGTCTCGGATGGTGAGTTGCTGGGGTACGATGGTCCTCTCGCAGATAAGGAGGCCGAGGTACTTCCATGGGCTGGTGTGCTGCACTTTGTCCTCACGAATCTCAAATCCTGCTGCTTCTATGGTTTCAATGGTCTTTTTAACAGCTTTGTCCAGGTAGGTTTTTTCAGCTGCACAGATTAGGATATCGTCCATATAGTGGTGCATTATTGCTTCTGGGAATAGGGTCCTGATGGGAGACAGGATGTGTGCAACGTACCATTGGCATATCGATGGCGATGCCTTCATTCCTTGTGGAAGGACCAGCCAGTGGTATCTCTTGAGCGGGGCTTGTTGGTTGAGAGATGGGACAGAGAAGGCAAACCGTGGAGCGTCCTGCGGGTGAAGCGGGATATGGAAGAAACAGTCCTTTATATCAATGATGCTAAGCATCCAATCTCGGGGCAGCATCGATGGTGAGGGTAGGCCGGGTTGGAGGGGTCCCATGTCTTCAATGAGTTCATTAATTTTGCGTAGATCTTGGAGTAATCTCCATTTGTCTGTGCCGGGCTTTTTTAATAAAAAAACGGGAGAGTTCCAGGCACTGGTCGTCTCAGTGATATGTCCTTTGGCAAGTTGCTCCTCCACCAGGTTCTCTAGTGCGTGCAGTTTTTCTTTTGACAGGGGCCACTGCTCAGTCCAGGTTGGTGTATCACTTTTCCAGGAAAGCTGGGGAGTGGCTGGTGGCGCGCTTCTCTCAGTGGCCCCAATCAGAAATCCTGGTTGGAGATTCGGATGGACGCCCCTCATTGGGATAGGAGGTCTCGGCCCCATAGGGTGATGGGGGCCCTTACCACGTAAGGCCGGGTGGTTGCCATCTTGCCCTTGGGTCCTTTGATGACAACATTGTGTTTTCTTCTCATGGAAACAGCAGCTCCACCAATCCCCGAGATTACACCTGCCACTGGCTCCAGTTCCCAGTTGTCTGGCCACTCAGAGCGGGCCAGGATGCTAATGTCCGTGCCTGTGTCAAGCAGACCTGGTCAGTGGACTCTCTCTCCTTTGCAGAACAAGGTGCACTCGATGATTGGCCTATTTTGGCCCACAATCTGTGCCCACATCACTGTCGGGTTGAGTGGGAGCTGTTCCGGGTGGTTCTGTGGAAGCAGGAATGCTTGTGCTATCGGTGTTCCCTGTGAAAGAAAAAAGGGAGGGTCCGTGCAGCAAAGCTGAACAAGAATTTCTTGTCCAGGAAGCACAGTTTGTAATTCCGGCAGTACAGAAATTTGCTCTGGGCCTCGGAAGGTGTCACTCAGGATAAGGATGTCCGACGGGCCTCCTGGGGGTCCGTATTTTCCTGTGGGGATACGATAAAAACATTTCTCGACAAGGTTAATAGACAGCGATGTTACCAACTGGCGATGTGTTCCCGTCTGTGAGGCTCCGTATGTTGGGTCCTTCTCATGTGTTCTGGGTTCCCCTGGGATGGCGTGCCGCAATGTTTCCACTCTCTCGGCTCTTGGGTGGGATGGTGTGGCCTTTGATTTGTTGTTCGGACGCGGGGCCTGACCGCGCCCTGCTGGGAGTTTCCCGGATGCTGCTGGTACTGCTGGGGTCTCTGGTACCTCTGGATGCGACGGTCCTGGATGGGTGATTTCTCAGGACACGTCTTGATAAAATGTCCGAGTTCTCCACACAGGAAACAACGGGAATTCTCCTTCGACAGTGCTACTGCAAAAGCACCAGAAACTCCATCTACAATACCTTTGACAACTGCCTGGGTCATGTTGTTCTCCGTGGATGCGTAGCGTGTGCAGCTTTCAACCATCTGTTCAATAGTTGGTTCAGTATCTAAGGGCAAAGCTCTTAAAATAGTCTTACATTGTTCATTTGCATTAGTCATAGCAAGTTTTGTTAAAAGTTCTTTTCGTCCCTCTGGGCTTTCTATCTGTTTTTCCAGGCTTAATTTAAGTCTGTCTATAAATTGGACAAAGCTTTCATTTACTGCCTGCTTGATATTAGAAAAATGTTGTGTAGGAACAGAGTCATCAGGTGTGAGGAGCAGTGATGTCTTTGCAGCATTAGCTATGTCTTGTAGAGCTGCTTCAGGCAGCGTGTTTGCTTGTTCTAGGGGCTTTTGGAGGTCACCTTCTCCAGCAAGTTGCTGAATTGTTAGGTTCCTCTGATTTGGATCATTATGATAGGTGTCTGATAATGTTTTTAATTGTTTTTTCCACCGTCTTTCCCATAACATGTATTCAGTAGGGGTAAGAAGGCAGTTGATAATATTTTTAATATCATGTGGTACAAATGTGTAAGCAGAGAAGGTAGCTTCCAGTAGATTTTTAAAAAAGTGAGAACTTCTACCATGTTCTTTTGCTGCTGTACAGAGTTCTTTGAGTTCCTTGTAAGGGATAGAGTCCCATGTCTTTATGTGTGAAGAGCCTCCTCTTTTCCCTTTTCCTCATATGACTGGGAAAGCTGTGATGTTTTGGGCTATCTCCCAGTCCCCTGCCTGTGTGGCTTGCCTACGTGTCTGTACCCCATGGTCATCTGAATCAGAGTCCGAATCTGATGGGGTGCTATCGGAGGATGAATAAGTTGTAGCAGGAACTTTTGCACGGCGAATTCGGGATGCCGGCTTTTCATTGGGCAGGGGAGGCGGGGTGGGGGGGGAGTGGTGTCTGGGGGGATGGGAAGGGAGGGGGTCGCGGGGGTGGGGGGGGTCCGTGGGACGGCAGCATGTGGAACGTTGAGTGGGTTGGGGGGGGAAGGGATGGCAGCAGGGGTCTGCGGCTCCTGTGGTCACTTTTGCGGTTGGAGGGAGGGGGTGGGGGAGAGAGAGGTGGCAGGAGCCGTCTGCAGGACCCGGGATGTCCGGGCCGGGGGGGGGCGCGCAGCACGGAACCGCGGAGGGAGCATGCACACGCGGCTGCGGCTGCTCTGCTGCGCGGGAGGTGTGAGCGGCGGGGGACGGCAGGATCGAGGGTGGTTGCGGGGCAGCGCTGGGAGGCGGCGTGGGTGCCGCGCTCGGGGTCTGTGCGGACGGTGGCGGAGCCGGCGGGCCGGTCTGCGCGGGGGAGGTGCCTGTGGCTGGCACCGCCGGAGCCGCGGGGTGGGGGGAGAGCGGGGGGGCGCTGGGGGCGGGGTGGATCAGCGCCGGCGCGAGGCGGGGCGTGGCGGCGGCGGGCAGCGGGGGCGGGAGGGGCGGGGTACACGCGGTGTCAGGGCTGGGGGGCGGGGTCGGGACTGCCGGCTCGGGCGCAGGGGCCGGGCCAGGGGCGGGGCCAGGGGCGGGGGGGGAGGAGGCGCGGATTCCTCGGTAATCGCTGGGTCATTAGCATGTGAATAGGCTGGGGGATAGAGTGGATAGAGTGGCCGCGGCCGGAGATGGGGCAAACCGGTTTTGCCAGTTTTAGCAATAGTGTGAAAGACAGGATAAAAGCATGCAACAGAGAAGTCCCCCGCAGCCTGCGTGTTGTAAAGCTTTTTCCCGACTTCATCCCAGAAGAAGTTAGAGGATAGAGAATCAATCGTTATATCAGGAAAGTTTTGTTTTAGCCAGGTAGTGAAACGTTTGAGATTTTTTCTTGGAAGTTTTTTCTTAGATAGATTTTCAAGATGGGTATTTTTAAGGACAGGATATATATCTCTCTCAGGAGGGGGTGTTCTAACAAGCTTGTTCCCCATGCTAAAAGGTTTCTATGCCCCACGCAGCAGAAAAAAGAGAAAAAAAAAAATAGAAAAGGGACGCGAATATGAGAAGCGCTTATACTTACCTAGAGGCTGCGTCCAAATTGTCTAACTGCGTGGTTACCTGCCAAAATTCGCTCCTCAGGGTGGGTGTGAGATATTAATTTTAAAGAATTAAGGACTTTAGTTAAAGAATTAGACGTGGACTTGCTGACGTAGACTTCCCTTTACATTTTGAAGAATAAAAGACTTTAGCACGTAGACTCCCCTTTTACTAACTAGACATTGCTGAGGTAAACTTCCTTTTTTTAACATAAGCCGGATTTAAGGAACCGATAAATCAGGAGACCTGTCAACTTAATCAATAGACCCCAAGAACACAGTGTGATCATAAATGAGATAGTCTTGAGAAAACAGGATCCAGGTGTCACCAACACTAAAAGGTTAAAAAGGCAAAGCGAGGAAGACGCATCTTACTTCATCATTTTGAGACCCCACCCCCTAAAAAGGACCACCGACCCATTTCAAAGAACAAACTACGCATGCTTAATTGCTTTTTGGCTAATTACCATATGAAGGGGGGAATGGGATGGACCAGAGTCATGAATATGCATTTGTGTTTTGGGTATTCAACACTTTTGTACATAAAAAGACCCTGTGATCATCTGTAAATTGCGCGTGTGTATTTGGGAGTTATCCCTCACGCTGCCCGGCGTCGTAATAAACATACACTTTCTAACTTCAAACTGTTAGAGAGTCTTTGTCCGTCATAGTTGGATATTGGTATTAGATCAATATCCATATTTTTTTAACAAATCATTTTGGCGACCGCGGCAGGACACTGCTCTCTCTGGCCGAGGGGGCCATCGGGGTCTGGGACCCCTCAGGGCGCCCGCCCAGAATTTCCTGGGAAGAGGGCTCCCGCGGCCCCGCTGACACCCCCGGGGAAAGACCAGAGCCTGCTGGAACTACGGACAAAAGGTATGTTTAAAATATTGGGAACAGGTACCTTGGAATAGAGGCGGCTTATAAGTCATAAGAGACGTCTTATGCAAAGCAGAAGCCTGACTGGGTTTTGGAAACTCCGCGGAGTCTTGTAAATGGTTGGTTGTGTTCCAGGTAGAGCTGGTAACTTGTAGCTCCCTCCCGTAGAGGGGAGGGCAGCAGCGGCCCCAGGGCTGCAGGTTTTGTTGGTTTGGGGAACAGTGGTGGCTCCGATCTCGGCTTGTAGTTTAAAGGTGCGCCTTGGTGATCCATAATCTGAAAGGCCGGCCCGAGTTTTGGGGCACGGAAGGTGCTGTCTTGGGTCGTGGTCCTGCACCGAAGGTGTGTGTGTGGTGGTCCTGTGGTTTGGTGATTGTGTGCGTTTTGGTGAGGAAAAGAATCATTTGTGTACCGTATGTGTTGTGGTTTGTAAAAGCTTGTGTAGTACGTGAAATGAATGAAATGTAAGAAATTCCCTTTTTTTGACACAGTCTGTCATTTGTTAAGAAAGTTATGCTGTTTAAAATGTTATGCCAGTTGTAACCTGTCTGTTAAGAAAGTTATGCTGTTTGTACCAAAATTTGTACCCTCAAAACCTTATTCCAAGTTGTATACCCCCTCTAAAAACCCGGGTTCCCTTCCCCTTCCGTCGGGCTAGGCTGTCCCCATTCCCCACCAGCTCCTCGAACTGCTGGCCCCGCCTAATAGGAAAATCCAAGGACTTCCATGGTGCATCGCTCCAAACCGAAGTGCAGTTGCCGGCAAGCGGACCCAAAAGCCGGGACCCAGCACAAAATCCAGATAAAAGGGAGACACTACAACACCGAGAAGACCCTCAGCTACCTAAGGACTGAATTCTGCTTCTGCCGCCTCGCCATAACCACAAAGAGACTGGGAAGAAGTGACTCCCCTAGACCACACGAGCCCAGTTGAGTTCCTGGGGATTCCCGCGAGGCCGGAACTCCCGACTCTGCTGCGGGGAGAGCAGCAGATTCGCCTGACACCTGATCCTCAGCGGTGACAGAAGCGAGAGGGGTGACAGGAGCAGCGGCGGCGCAGGCGACCCCTCGAGTTCCCCCTTGAAAGAGCTGACTAATAAAGGCTTTTCAAAGGAGCAGGTCTCCTGGCCCATTTATAAGAATTTGGGGACTCGTCCGGGATCTAAGCCACGCCCAGAAGAGAACCAGGACGGGAATGCGCAGCCCGACCTCGGACCTCCTGGACAGCTGGACATCCCGGACCAGAGGACGATGCTCGCCAGCCTCGTGGGACGCCACTGAGGAGCATCGGTAAGAACAACCGGTGGCGGGAGTGGAGACCAGCGAGTGTGAAGTGAATGAGAGGGGGGCCGGCAGCTCGGACCCCCCAAGCGAGTTTGGACTGCTGAGTACCGCGTTTCCACACCCCCGCGAGGGGGCCGGCTGGGAAAAGCAGGAAGCGAGTGGATTGGGAGAGACTGAGGCGTCTCCAGGGGCATAGGTGCCCCCCCCGGACGTGTGGAAGAATTTAGAGAGTAAGTGGCACGTCATAAAAAGTAAGTGACAGAAAAGACTTGGGCCAATTTCAAGCGTGAAAAAGGGCTCGAGCAGTGGGAAGCACGCCCCGCACTGGCTGAGGTTATAGCCTGGGGTGTCACAGGAGACTAGCGCTGGCTGGGGTAGCGGCTGGAACCCTAAGGGCGGGTTGCCCAGGCTACTTTAGGGGCTTGTGAGTTGGCACTGGCTGGGGTAACTACCGGGGTGTGGGGAGAGAAAGAGAGCACTGGCTGAGGCTACGGCCCAGAGCATCTGAGTACCGGATGGGGTAGCAAAGATAGGCTGCTTTCGGGGTGCTTTGGAGACTGGCTGGGGTAGCTGTCGGGGTGCTGGGATAAAAGAGTCTGCATTGGTCGGGGGTATCTTGGGTACGCTTTCCGGGTTCGAGAGGTAGAACTGGTCGGGGGTGCCCAGGGAAGAGGTACGCTGTCCGGGTGCAGGGGAGTAAAGGAGTGCTTGCTAAGGGGTAGTGGCTGAGGCCCTAAGGGCAGGTCACCAGGCTACCTGTGGAGTATTCCAAGCACCGGCAGGGGTAGTGCCCAAACCCTAAGAGAGGGTCCCTGGGGCTACTTACGAGTGCTCAAAGAGTGAGTGAGAGTTAAAATTTGGGTTGCCCGCCTTTAAACTTGTGTGTGTGTAGGGGCACCTTAAAGAAGTTTAGTTAAAACAAGGTCAGATAATTTTGCTTTGTGTTGCCCTGAAGTAAAGTTTCTGTCAGGGTAAGAGCACCGTAGTTTTTATTTGAGACCCAGTGAAAATGGGGGCGTACATAAGTAGAGTGGAGCCAGTTGAGGAGAAAAGAGAGAAAAAGAAATATTCCACCAGACAGTCCACTAGGACAAATGTTAGAACTATGGGAGGTTAATGAGGCCACTAAAAGCTTAGACAGAATCAAGATGATCCATTATTGCATAGAGGCTTGGCCTAACCTAAATTTACCTGCAAAATGGCCATGGTGTGGAACTAGAGACCCCTGGATGTGTTCACAATTAACTCAATACTTGAAATCTCGAGGAGATTCAAGTATTGAACAGATACTCTATGCTATCTGTTGGCAAAAACAAGTAGTCAAAAATAAAACAACAAAAATATGTAAGTTACAGCAAGGGAAACAAAGGAATGAAAAGCAGAAGAACCAAAAAGAAGCTAGCCATAATTGGGACCCCTTAGAACATTTCCCTCCTCCTACAGTTTATCCCAAAGTAATCCTCCAACCTCACCTAAAAATCATACCTTCCCAAACTGTAATCCCTGTTCCTTCCCCAGCTTACCCCCCTCCAATTTATGACCCCTCTTACCCTCTGCCATTCCCTAACACTGGTCTAACCTCCTCTCCTGCACCCCCTCACAGCTGGGAGTTAGGTCTGGCACCTAACAATGCATCCTGTCAGGCAATAAAAAACCCAGAAAGTTACCCTTACAGTAACACCAGGTCAAAAACCAAACTCTTTCCCCTAAGGAAGGTCCCGATGGGTGGGGCAGTTAGAGGAATAGGATTTGTCAATACACCTTTAACAGCGTCAGAAGTCAGAAGTTTTAAGAAAGAGCTGGGGAATCTAGTTGAAAACCCAGTGAGAATTGCCAACCAGATTGACCAGTTTTTGGGCCCAAATATTTATACATGGGGAGAACTAAACTCCATCTTAAATATACTCTTCAATCCAGACGAGGTTCGGCTGGTTAGGGCAGCAGGGATGCGCATCTGGGAAAGAGAAAACCGAATGGGCCCCCCCGGTGACCAGAAGTTGCCAATAGCTGACCCAGGGTGGGACCCAAACAGAAGAGAAGGGAGGAGAAATATGGAAGATTATAGAAACCTAATGATAAGAGGTATTAAAGAATCAGTTCCTCGGAGTAGCAACACCAAATTAGCTTTTGACAGGACGCAAGAGAAAGATGAAACCCCAGCAGCCTGGCTGAGCAGG
The DNA here is from genome assembly GCF_009819655.1 of Sylvia atricapilla. Taxonomy (NCBI): domain Eukaryota; kingdom Metazoa; phylum Chordata; class Aves; order Passeriformes; family Sylviidae; genus Sylvia; species Sylvia atricapilla. Next base: position 14,840,011 of record NC_089173.1, on the reverse strand, counting down.
CTCAGATGGAATTTCCAGCAATATTCTAATTTAGATCCAGATAGCCCAGAGGGACAGATATTATTAAAGTTACAGTTTGTCACAAAATCCTGGCCAGGTATCAAAAGAAAACTTGAAAAGATGAAAGACTGGCAAGACCGAGAAATAAATGAATTATTAAGGGAAGCCCTAAGAGTACACCTTAGGAGAGAAGAAGAAAAAACAAAGGCAAAAACCAGGATTATGGTAGCCGTGGCCAGGGAAAGTGTAAAGGATCTCAGAAAGGATACTAAGAGTAAAAGAAACACAAAATCTTTACCAGAAAAGGTAAGAGAAAGGAACCCACCACCTTGGGATACTCTTCAGAGACCAGGAGAGACCCGAGCCTGTTTTTATTGTGGAGAAATAGGACACTTTAAGAAACACTGCAAAAAAATGTCATTTGATGAGACTGTCATGAGGGAACAAGAGGCATTAGAAAAATTATTGAGGAAGGAGGTCAAGGAGGATTGGGGGTGTCATGGGCTCTATGCGTTAGGGGACCCCATAAAACATCAAGAAGGGCCCATAGTAAATTTTGAAGTAGGTCCCCAACATGAAGAGTTTGAGTTTTTAGTGAATACTGGTGCAGATAAATCATGTATTAACCAACTTCCAGTTGGAATTGCGATTAGAAGACTTGTGAAGTCCTAGGAGCAGAAGGGGAGCCTTTCAAGGCTTCAGTTATAAAAAATGTAGAAATTAAAGAAAATTCCAAAAGATGTGTCACTAATTCGATATATCTACCCAAAGTAGACAGTAACCTGCTGGGAAAGGACCTGCAAGTTCAGTTAGGAGTAAGGATTCTTCCTAGAAAAGGAAGAATGATGCGACAAATCATGAGGCTGACTGTTAGAGACTTAGGGGAAGTCAAGCCAGAAGTCTGGGCCGAGGAGGGAAAATATGGATATTTAGATATCCCACCTATAGAAATAAAAATGCAAGAAAATACGCCTCCTATAAGGGTCAGGCAATATCTTATTTCTCTGGAAGGGAAAAAAAGACTAACCCAAATTATAACCCATCTACTCACAGAAGGAATATTAGAACCTTGTATGTCACCCCAGAACACTCCTATTCTGGCTGTAAAAAAGGCAGAAAATAAGTTTAGATTAGTGCAAGACCTAAGAGAAGTAAACAAAAAAACAATTACCAGGCACCCGGTGGTACAAAACCCCTACACACTCCTGAGCAGGATCCCTAGAGAACATTCCTGGTTTACTGTAGTAGATCTAAAAGATGCTTTTTGGGCCTGTCCTTTGGCAGAAGGAAGCCGAGATTGGTTTGCTTTCGAATGGGAGTGCCCTGAAAGTAAGAGAAAGCAGCAACTAAGATGGACTCGTCTTCCTCAAGGGTTCACTGAAAGCCCAAACCTTTTCGAGCAAGCCCTAGAAGAGTTACTAAGGCAGTTTATCCCTAAAAATAATGTACAAATCCTGCAGTATGTAGATGATCTCCTAATATCGGAGAGAGAGAAAGATGAAGTGAAAAACCCAGTATTAATCTCCTAAATTTTCTAGGGGAAAAAGGCCTCAAAGTGTCAAAGAACAAATTGCAGTTTGTAGAATCACAGGTCACATACCTCGGACACCTCATCGGGGAAGGGTGTAAGAAATTAAGCCCTGAGAGAATCTCAGGTGTACTCTCAATCCCAGCTCCAACCACAAAAAGAGATATAAGAAAATTATTAGGACTATTTGGTTATTGCAAGCTATGGATAGAAAAATATTCCCAAAGTGTTAAATTTCTCTATGAGAAGTTAGTCCAACCTGAACCTGTAAAATGGACAGATAAGGATGAAGAACAATTGAAAGACCTAAAGACAAAATTGTCTTCAGCCCCTGTCCTGAGTCTCCCAGACCTTAAGAAAAAGTTTGACCTATTCATTAACTCCGAAGGGGGAATAGCTTATGGAGTATTAACCCAAGAATGGGGAGGACACAAAAAGCCTGTCGCATATCTTTCCAAACCTTTGGATCCAGTTTCAAGAGAGTCGCCGGCTTGCCTCCAGGCTGTAGCAGCCACAGCTGTTCTTGTAGAGGAAGCACAAAAACTGACACTGCAGGAAAAATCATTGCACACACACCCCATGATCTCAGGACAGTGTTGAGCCAAAGGGCTCAACAATGGCTGACTGACTCTAGAATTTTAAAATATGAAGTGATTTTAACCGGCACCAGTGATTTGGAGCTAATCACATCAAAAAGTCTAAATCCTGCCCAGTTCCTCTCAGGGGAACCCACACCAAACTTAGAGCACAATTGCCTGGAAATCATAGATTTACAAACAAAAGTAAGGGAAGATCTTGAAGATACACCTCTACCATGTGGGAGGGTGCTATTTATTGATAGATCATCTAGGATGACAGAGGGAAAGAGAATATCAGGCTATGCAATAGTCGAAGGTACAGAAAGGGACAATTTAAAAGTTATAGAAAAAGAAAAACTGCCCCCCCATTGGTCTGCCCAGTGTTGTGAAGTCTATGCCCTCAAGAGGGGATTAGATTTATTAGAACAAGACCAAGGTACAATCTACACAGACTCAAGATATGCATTTGGAATAGTACACACATTTGGAAAAATCTGGGAAGAAAGAGGCTACCTAAATTCAAAGGGAAAAAATCTGATACATAAAGAATTAATTAAATTGGTATTAGAATCTCTTGTGAAGCCCCAAGAAATAGCAATTGTACATGTCAAGGGACATCAAAAAAAGGACACATTTGAAGGAAAGGGCAACCAAGTAGCTGATCAAGCAGCCAAACTAGCAGCTCAAAGGCTGGGAGAACCAATAAAAATTCTTACTTTAAATGATGTACCAGCTAACAAAGTTAGTGAACCCATATATGATGAAAATGAATTAAAAGAAATAAAAAAGTTAGGTTTACACCAAGGGAAGCGGGGGGAATGGCTGACCCCAGATGGAAGAAAATTCCTAAATAAAGCAATAGCTCGAAAAATACTGGCAGAAATCCACAGCTTAACCCACTGGGGCACCCAGGGGTTGTGTGATCATTTCCTGAGACAACACCTATGTGTTGGAATCTATAACCTGACTAGAGCAGTTACTGAAGGATGCCTAATTTGTCAAAAAGTAAATCAAAAAGTAATGAAAAAGCCCACACCAGGAGGAAGACAAATAGCATTAAGACCCTTTCAAAGCATACAAATAGACTTCACAGAAATGCCTCCAGTACAAGGACATAAGCATCTTTTGGTTATAGTTGATCACTTAACGCACTGGGTGGAAGCCTTCCCTACAAAAAGGGAAACAGCACAAGTAGTAATAAAGATACTACTAGAACACATCATCCCCCGATATAGACTGATAAATAACATCGTTTCAGACAGAGGCCCCCACTTGGTAGCACAAGTCCTGCATGATATTGTTAAAGCCTTAGAAATGAAATGGCAGTTACATACACCCTGGCATCCTCAAAGCTCAAGAAGAATTGAGAGAATAAATAAAACCTTCAAAAATGTATTAACTAAATTAATAACAAAAACTGGAATGAATTGGCTAAAATGTTTGCCCCTAGCACTCTTGAAAATCTGAGTTCGACCAAGGTCAGACATAGGGGCTTCACCATACACAACTATCCTGAATAAAAAAAACCATTGCCACTTCCCAGTGACTCTGATACCCAGACACACTTAAAATAACCTTCAAAAGACAACCAAAGCCCAATTAGAAACAAACAAACAAAAAAAAAAAAAACCAACAAAAAACCTGTTGTTCAAAATCTTTCCAAGTTGTTATCAAAAGCTGTCATTTAAAAATGTTCTCTGTAAGTTGTTCTAAAATACCATGAAGTGTTAAGCTGTTTTAAAAAAAGTTGTGATAATATCATTACAGATCTCTCATAGGGCACACCACAGAAGGGCTAATCAAAAACTGAAAAAGAAGTGGGAATACACTGAAAGGAACTCCATAAGGCCAGCTAAATACCTTCCCCAACCCAAGAGGCAAGACCAAGTGAGATCGAGACAATGGTTCATACTGGACTCTTGGGAGAACTACACACCATCCCATCTATGACGGGGAGAACCTGCAGTCCCTTATAAGAGTTCACACTCATGTAAATCCCACGTGTTTTGATATAAAGCAGTATTAGATTGCATGAAATGCTGCAACATTTAAGCAGCGCCTAACTGGAAAGTGCCCCATAAGAGAATAGTTTTACTTTAGTTAGAACCTCAAACTAAAAAAAAAAAAAAAAAAAACTAAATAAAGGATATTCCCATGAATCAAAAACTGCCAATTGATGCGGGCAAAGGCCCGATCAAAGAAATAGAGGGGGGACTGAAATGAATGAAATGTAAGAAATTCCCTTTTTTTGACACAGTCTGTCATTTGTTAAGAAAGTTATGCTGTTTAAAATGTTATGCCAGTTGTAACCTGTCTGTTAAGGAAGTTATGCTGTTTGTACCAAAATTTGTACCCTCAAAACCTTATTCCAAGTTGTATACCCCCTCTAAAACCCCGGGTTCCCTTCCCCTTCCGTCGGGCTAGACTGTTGCCGGTCCCCGCCGGCTCCTCGAACTGCTGGCCCCGCCTAATAGGAAAATCCAAGGACTTCCATGGTGCATCGCTCCAAACCGAAGTGCAGTTGCCGGCAAGCGGACCCAAAAGCCGCGACCCAGCACAAAATCCAGATAAAAGGGAAACACTACAACAACGAGAAGACCCTCAGCTACCTAAGGACTGAATTCTGCTTCTGCCGCCTCGCCATAACCACAAAGAGACTGGGAAGAAGTGACTCCCCTAGACCACCCAAGCCCAGTTGAGTTCCTGGGGATTCCCGCGAGGCCGGAACTCCCGACTCTGCTGCGGGGAGAGCAGCAGATTCGCCTGACACCTGATCCTCAGCGGCGACAGGAGCGAGAGCGGCGACAGGAGCAGCGGCGGCGCAGGCGACCCCTCGAGTTCCCCCTTGAAAGAGCTGACTAATAAAGGCTTTTCAAAGGAGCAGGTCTCCTGGCCCGTTTATAACAGTACGCGTTTTGGTTTGTGTGACTTTGCTGCGTGTTACTAACCTTTGTGAGTGTTTTTGGAAGTTTTGCAAGTTTATGTCGTGATTGAAGTGTATCTGTAATTTGAATCAGTGTGTTGTTTAGTAGAAAAACATCTGTGGGTGAACAAATTATTTAAAAGAAAAGAAAAAAAAAGGAAAAAAAAAAAAAAAAAAAAAAAAAAAACAAGCAAGGGTAAGGGGTTTTCCTTTTCAAAGTGAATGCCCGACACAGCCGTGGTGACTGGGGGTGATTTGTTTCCCCGGTAACCGCAGAGGAATCTAGGCTTGCGCAACCTCAAGCCACGTCTCTTAGCTCTTTGTAAGACGCGGAGAGGTTTTGGCGAGTGGATGTTTTAGTTAAAAAGAAATATTCTTATCTGTTTGTGAGGTTTGCAGTTGCTGTTATAAATGGGCCAGGAGACCTGCTCCTTTGAAAAGCCTTTATTATTCAGCTCTTTAAAGGGGGAACTCGAGGGGTCGCCTGCGCCGTCGCTGCTCCTGTCGCCGCTCTCGCTCCTGTCGCCGCTGAGGATCAGGTGTCAGGCGAATCTGCTGCTCTCCCCGCAGCAGAGTCGGGAGTTCCGGTCTCGCGGGAATACCCGGCAACCCAACTCGGCTCGTGTGGTCTAGGGGCGTCACTTCTTCCCAGTCTCTTTGTGGTCATGGCGAGGCAGCAGAAGCAGAATTCAGTCCTTAGGTAGCTGAGGGTCTTCTCGTTGTTGTAGTGTCTCCCTTTTATCTGGATTTTGTGCCGGGTCCCGGCTTTTGGGTCCGCTTGCCGGCAACTGCACTTCGGTTTGGAGTGATGCACCATGGAAGTCCTTGGATTTTCCTATTAGGCGGGGCCAGCAGTTCGAGGAGCTGGTGGGGACCGGCAACAGTCTAGCCCGACGGAAGGGGAAGGGAACCCGGGGTTTTAGAGGGGGTATACAACTTGGAATAAGGTTTTGAGGGTACAAATTTTGGTACAAACAGCATAACTTCCTTAACAGACAGGTTACAACTGGCATAACATTTTAAACAGCATAACTTTCTTAACAAATGACAGACTGTGTCAAAAAAAGGGAATTTCTTACATTTTATTCATTTCAGTCCCCCCTCTATTTCTTTGATCGGGCCTTTGCCCGCATCAATTGGCAGTTTTTGATTCATGGGAATATCCTTTATTTAGTTTTTTTTTTTTTTTTTTTAGTTTGAGGTTCTAACTAAAGTAAAACTATTCTCTTATGGGGCACTTTCCAGTTAGGCGCTGCTTAAATGTTGCAGCATTTACTGCTTTATATCAAAACACGTGGGATTTACATGAGTGTGAACTCTTATAAGGGACTGCAGGTTCTCCCCGTCATAGATGGGATGGTGTGTAGTTCTCCCAAGAGTCCAGTATGAACCATTGTCTCGATCTCACCTGGTCTTGCCTCTTGGGTTGGGGAAGGTATTTAGCTGGCCTTATGGAGTTCCTTTCAGTGTATTCCCACTTCTTTTTCAGTTTTTGATTAGCCCTTCTGTGGTGTGCCCTATGAGAGATCTGTAATGATATTATCACAACTTTTTTTAAAACAGCTTAACACTTCATGGTATTTTAGAACAACTTACAGAGAACATTTTTAAATGACAGCTTTTGATAACAACTTGGAAAGATTTTGAACAACAGGTTTTTTGTTGGTTTTTTTTTTTGTTTGTTTGTTTGTTTCTAATTGGGCTTTGGTTGTCTTTTGAAGGTTATTTTAAGTGTGTCTGGGTCTCTAATGGTGGTCTATTTGGAGGGAGTCTTTGCTGGGGTATCAGAGACACTGGGAAGTGGCAATGGTCTTTTTATTTGGGATAGTTGTGTATGGTGAAGCCCCTATGTCTGACCTTGGTCGAACTCAGATTTTCAAGAGTGCTAGGGGCAAACATTTTAGCCAATTCATTCCAGTTTTTGTTATTAATTTAGTTAATACATTTTTGAAGGTTTTATTTATTCTTTCAATTCTTCTTGAGCTTTGAGGATGCCAGGGTGTATGTAACTGCCATTTCATTTCTAAGGCTTTAACAATATCATGCAGGACTTGTGCTACCAAGTGGGGGCCTCTGTCTGAAACGATGTTATTTATCAGTCTATATCGGGGAATGATGTGTTCTAGTAGTATCTTTATTACTACTTGTGCTGTTTCCCTTTTTGTAGGGAAGGCTTCCACCCAATGCGTTAAGTGATCAACTATAACCAAAAGATGCTTATGTCCTTGTACTGGAGGCATTTCTGTGAAGTTTGTTACTTTTTGACAAATTAGGCATCCTTCAGTAACTGCTCTAGTCAGGTTATAGATTCCAACACATAGGTGTTCTCTCAGAAAATCATTACACAACTCTTGGGTGCCCCAGTGAGTTAAGTTGTGGATTTCTGCCAGCATTTTTCGAGCTATTGCTTTATTTAGGAATGTTCTTCCATCTGGGGTCAGCCATTCCCCCTGCTTCCCTTGGTGTAAACCTAACTTTTTTATTTCTTTTAATTCATTTTCATCATATATGGGTTCACTAACTTTGTTAGCTGGTACATCATTTAAAGTAAGAATTTTTATTGGTTCTCCCAGCCTTTGAGCTGCTAGTTTGGCTGCTTGATCAGCTACTTGGTTGCCCTTTCCTTCAAATGTGTCCTTTTTTTGATGTCCTTTGACATGTACAATTGCTATTTCTTGGGGCTTCACAAGAGATTCTAACACCAATTTAATTAATTCTTTATGTATCAGATTTTTCCCCTTTGTATTTAGGTAGCCTCTTTCTTCCCAGATTTTTCCAAATGTGTGTACTATTCCAAATGCATATCTCGAGTCTGTGTAGATTGTACCTTGATCTTGTTCTAATAAATCTAATCCCCTCTTGAGGGCATAGATTTCACAACACTGGGCAGACCAATGGGGGGGCAGTTTTTCTTTTTCTATAACTTTTAAATTGTCTCTTTCCGTACCTTCGACTATTGCATAGCCTGATATTCTCTTTCCTTCTGTCACCCTAGATGATCCATCAATAAATAGCACCCTCCCACATGGTAGAGGTGTATCTTCAAGATCTTCCCTTACTTTTGTTTGTAAATCTATGATTTCCAGGCAATTGTGCTCTAAGTTTGGTGTGGGTTCCCCTGAGAGGAACTGGGCAGGATTTAGACTTTTTGATGTGATTAGCTCTAAATCACTGGTGCCGGTTAAAATCACTTCATATTTTAAAATTCTAGAGTCAGTCAGCCATTGTTGAGCCCTTTGGCTCAACACTGTCCAGAGATCATGGGGTGTGTGTGCAATGATTTTTTTCCTGCAGTGTCAGTTTTTGTGCTTCCTCTACAAGAACAGCTGTGGCTGCTACAGCCTGGAGGCAAGCCGGCCACCCTCTTGCAACTGGATCCAAAAGTTTGGAAAGATATGCGACAGGCTTTTTGTGTCCTCCCCATTCTTGGGTTAATACTCCATAAGCTATTCCCCCTTCAGAGTTAATGAATAGGTCAAACTTTTTCTTAAGGTCTGGGAGACTCAGGACAGGGGCTGAAGACAATTTTGTCTTTAGGTCTTTCAATTGTTCTTCATCCTTATCTGTCCATTTTACAGGTTCAGGTTGGACTAACTTCTCATAGAGAAATTTAACACTTTGGGAATATTTTTCTATCCATAGCTTGCAATAACCAAATAGTCCTAATAATTTTCTTTTATCTTTCCTTGTGGTTGGAGCTGGGACTGAGAGCATACCTGAGATTCTCTCAGGGCTTAATTTCTTACACCCTTCCCCAATGAGGTGTCTGAAGCAGGTGACCCACGATTCTATAAACTGCAGTCTGTTCTTTGACACTTTGAGGCCTTTTTTCCCCCAGAAAATTCAGTAGATTAATACTGGTTCCCTTCACTTTATCCTGCTTTTTCCCCGACATTAGGAGGTCATCTACATACTGCAGGATTTGCACACCGTTTTTAGGGATAAACTGTATCAGTAACTCTTCTAGGGCTTGCCCGAAGAGGTTTGGGCCTTCAGTGGACCCCCGAGGAAGACGAGTCCATCTCAGTTGCTGCCCTCTCTTACTTTCAGGGCACTCCCACTCAAAAGCAAACCAATCTCGGCCCCCCTCTGCCAAAGGGCAGGTCCAAAAAGCATCCCTTAGATCTATTACAGTAAACCAGGACTGGTCTCCAGGAATCCTGCTCAGGAGCGGGTAGGGGTTTCGTACAACCACCGGGTGCCTGGTAATTGTCTTTTTGTTCACTTCTCTTAGGTTTTGCACTGCCTTTTTTACAGCCAGAATAGGAGTGTTGTGGGGTGACATACAAGGTTTTAATATTCCTTCTGTGAGTAGATGGGTTATAATTTGGGTTAGTCCTTTTTTCCCTTCTAGAGAAATAGGATATTGCCTGACCCTTATAGGAGGTGTCTTTTCTTGTACTTTTATTTCTATAGGTGGGATATCTAAATATCCATATTTTCTCTCCTCAGCCCAGACCTCTGGCCTGACTTCCCCTAAGTCTCTAACAGTCAGCCTCATGATTTGTAGCACCATTCTTCCTTTTCTAGGAAGAATCCTTACTCCTAACTGAACTTGCAGGTCCCTTCCCAGCAGGTTACTGTCTACTTTGGGTAGATATATCGAATTAGTGACACATCTTTTGGAATTTTCTTTAATTTCTACATTTTTTATAACTGAAGCCTTGAAAGGCTCCCCTTCTGCTCCTAGGACTTCACATGTCTTTCTTCTAATCGCAATTTCAACTGGAAGTCGGTTAATACATGATTTATCTGCACCAGTATTCACTAAAAACTCAAACTCTTCATGTTGGGGACCTACTTCAATTTCAAAATTTACTATGGGCCCTTCTTGATGTTTCATGGGGTCCCCTAATGCATAGAGCCCATGACACCCCCAATCCTCCTTGACCTCCTTCCTCAATAATTTTTCTAATGCCTCTTGTTCCCTCATGACAGTCTCATCAAATGACATTTTTTTGCAATGTTTCTTAAAGTGTCCTATTTCTCCACAATAAAAACAAGCTCGGGTCTCTCCTGGTCTCTGAAGAGTATCCCAAGGTGGTGGGTTCCTTTCTCTTACCTTTTCTGGTAAAGATTTTGTGTTTCTTTCACTCTTAGTATCCTTTCTGAGATCCTTTACACTTTCCCTGGCCACGGCTACCATAATCCTGGTTTTTGCCTTTGTTTTTTCTTCTTCTCTCCTAAGGTATACTCTTAGGGCTTCCCTCAATAATTCATTTATTTCTCGGTCTTGCCAGTCTTTCATCTTTTCAAGTTTTCTTTTGATATCTGGCCAGGATTTTGTGACAAACTGTAACTTTAATAATATCTGTCCCTCTGGGCTATCTGGATCCAAATTAGAATATTGCTGGAAATTCCATCTGAGCCTGCTCAGCCAGGCTGCTGGGGTTTCATCTTTCTCTTGCGTCCTGTCAAAAGCTAATTTGGTGTTGCTACTCCGAGAAACTGATTCTTTAATACCTCTTATCATTAGGTTTCTATAATCTTCCATATTTCTCCTCCCTTCTCCTCTGTTTGGGTCCCACCCTGGGTCAGCTATTGGCAACTTCTGGTCACCGGGGGGGCCCATTCGGTTTTCTCTTTCCCAGATGCGCATCCCTGCTGCCCTAACCAGCCGAACCTCGTCTGGATTGAAGAGTATATTTAAGATGGAGTTTAGTTCTCCCCATGTATAAATATTTGGGCCCAAAAACTGGTCAATCTGGTTGGCAATTCTCACTGGGTTTTCAACTAGATTCCCCAGCTCTTTCTTAAAACTTCTGACTTCTGACGCTGTTAAAGGTGTATTGACAAACCCTATTCCTCCAACTGCCCCACCCAATGGGACCTCCCTTAGGGGAAAGAGTTTGGTTTTTGACCTGGTGTTACTGTAAGGGTAACTTTCTGGGTTTTTTATTGCCTGACAGGATGCATTGTTAGGTGCCAGACCTAACTCCCAGCTGTGAGGGGGTGCAGGGATTGTGGATGGTGAAGGAGAGGAGGTTAGACCAGTGTTAGGGAATGGCAGAGGGTAAGAGGGGTTATAAATTGGAGGGGGGTAAGCTGGGGAAGGAACAGGGATTACAGTTTGGGAAGGTATGATTTTTAGGTGAGGTTGGAGGATTACTTCGGGATAAACTGTAGGAGGAGGCAAGTGTTCTAAGGGGTCCCAATTATGGCTAGCTTCTTTTTGGTTCTTCTGCTTTTCATTCCTTTGTTTCCCTTGCTGTAACTTACATATTTTTGTTGTTTTATTTTTGACTACTTGTTTTTGCCAACAGATAGCATAGAGTATCTGTTCAATACTTGAATCTCCTCGAGATTTCAAGTATTGAGTCAATTGTGAACACATCCAGGGGTCTTTAGTTCCACACCATGGCCATTTTGCAGGTAAATTTAGGTTAGGCCAAGCCTCTATGCAATAATGGATCATCTTGATTCTGTCTAAGCTTTTAGTGGCCTCATCAACCTCCCATAGTTCTAACATTTGTCCTAGTGGACTGTCCGATGGAATTTGTTTTATCTTTTTCTCTCTCTCTTCAACTGGCTCCACTCTACTTATGTACGCCCCCATTTTCAGTGGGTCTCAAATAAAAACTACACTGTTCCTATTCTGACAGAAACTTTACTTCAGGGCAACACAAAGCAAAATTATTTGACTTTGTTTTAATTAAACTTCTTTAAGGTGCCCCTACACATACACAAGTTTAAAGGCGGGCAGCCCAAATTTTAACTCTCACTCACTCTTTGAGCACTCGTAAGTAGCCCCAGGGACCCTCTCAGGGTTTGGGCACTACCCCTGCCAGTGCTCGGAATGCCCCACAGGTAGCCTGGTGACCCGCCCTTAGGGCCTCAGCCACTACCCCTTAGCAAGCACTCCTTTACTCCCCTGCACCCGGACAGCGTACCTCTTCTCTGGGCACCCCCGACCAGTTCTACCTCTCGAACCCGGAAAGCGTACCCAAGATACCCCCGACCAATGCAGACTTTTATCCCAGCACCCCGACAGCTACCCCAGCCAGTCTCCAAAGCACCCCGAAAGCAGCCTATCTTTGCTACCCCAGCCGGTACTCAGAGGCTCTAGGTCGTAGCCTCAGCCAGTGCTCTCTTTCTCTCCCCACACCCCGGTAGTTACCCCAGCCAGTGCCAACCCACAAGCCCTGAAAGTAGCCTGGGCAACCCGCCCTTAAAGTTCCAGCCGCTACCCCAGCCAGCGCTAGCCTCCTGTGACACCCTGGGCTATAACCTCAGCCAGTGTGGTGCGTGCTTCACTTACTTCTTTGACGTGCCACTTACTCTCTAAATTCCTCCGCACGTCCAGAGGGGGCGTCTATGCCCCTGGAGACGCTTCAGTCACTCTCAGTTCACTCGCTTCCTGCTTTTCCCGGCCGGCCCCCTCGCGGGGGTACTCAGCAGTCCAAACTCGCTTGGGGGGTCCGAGCTGCCGGCCCCCGACTCATTCACTCCACATCCGCTCGTCTCCACTCCCGCCACCCGGTGTTCTTACCGATGCTCCTCCAGTGGCGTCCCGCGAGGCTGGCGAGCGACGTCCTCTGGTCCGGGATGTCCAGCTGTCCAGGAGGTCCGAGGTCGGGCTGCGCCTTCCCGTCCAGGTCCTCTTCTGGGCGTGGCTTAGATCCTGGCGAGCCCCCAAATTGTTATAAACGGGCCAGGAGACCTGCTCCTTTGAAAAGCCTTTATTAGTCAGCTCTTTAAAGGGGGAACTCGAGGGGTCGCCTGCGCCGCCGCTGCTCCTGTCGCCGCCCTCGCTCCTGTCGCCGCTGAGGATCAGGTGTCAGGCGAATCTGCTGCTCTCGCCGCAGCAGAGTCGGGGGTTCCGGTCTCGCGGGAATCCCCGGCAACCCAACTGGGCTCGTGTGGTCTAGGGGCGTCACTTCTTCCCAGTCTCTTTGTGGTCGTGGCGAGGCGGCAGAAGCAGAATTCAGTCCTTAGGTAGCTGAGGGTCTTCTCGTCGTTGTAGTGTCTCCCTTTTATCTGGATTTTGTGCCGGGTCCCGGCTTTTGGGTCCGCTTGCCGGCAACTGCACTTCGGTTTGGAGCGATGCACCATGGAAGTCCTTGGATTTTCCTATTAGGCGGGGCCAGCAGTTCGAGGAGCTGGTGGGGAATGGGGACAGCCTAGCCCGACGGAAGGGGAAGGGAACCCGGGGTTTTAGAGAGGGTATACAACTTGGAATAAGGTTTTGAGGGTACAAATTTTGGTACAAACAGCATAACTTCCTTAACAGACAGGTTACAACTGGCATAACATTTTAAACAGCATAACTTTCTTAACAAATGACAGACTGTGTCAAAAAAAGGGAATTTCTTACATTTCATTCATTTCAGTTGCCAGTGTGTGGTAGTATCTTAAAGTGCTGGTGGTTTAATCCTCAACCACAGAGGAGCAGAAAAGCAGTGTAAGATCAAGGTCCCCCCTCCGCTTTCCTGCGGAAGGGTCTGTGCTACGTCCCGGCTGAAATCTGTGGGAATTTTGGCGAGACCTTGTGGAAATTTTTTGGTTCAATGTGTTTAGGGGCGCAAGGGAGCCCGGCTGTTTCTTTTGTGAGCCTAAAACTGTTGGTGTTTGAAGCCAGGTCCCTGCAGAAAAGGGAAACCCGGTCTAGCAGCTTTTGATTGTGTGCAGAGAACGGAAAGCCCAGTGCCAGCCGAGGTGGCCGGGATTTTAGTAGAATTGTTGGATTCCTGCGAGAACTCGGTTGATACTCTGCAAAGTTCACATTTGTTAATTTTAATTATTTTAGTAGTAATATACCCAAGGCAAGGCATAACAGAAGACCCAGTTTAATAAGTGATTAATAACCAGCAATTTGGGGTCAAGTGCCTGGCTGATTGTGTAGTGGTTTTTTAAGAGGAATTTTTTTTTCCTTTTTTTTCTTTTTTTGTGTGTCAAAAGGCATTGGGAAAAATAGGATCCTGAATATGGGGGCAAATGAAAGCAAAGAGATTGCCAGAGGAAGCCCTTTGGGGTGCATTTTAACACACTGGAAAGAGCTGGTGGGCTATGATGGTACAGGAGGGAGATGGTCAAGTTATGTACACGGTGGTGGCCACTCTATAAACTTGATGAGGGAGTGAAGTGGCCAGCAAATGGTACACTGGACTATGAGACACTATTACAGTTAATGCTTTTCCTCCGGCGGGAACAAAGGTGGTCAGAAGTGACATATGCAGATATGTTTTTCAGCCTTCGAGATCACCCTGAGTGGCAAAGGCATTGTGGAATGAAGCCTCTATCTGATCCTTTAGTACTGGCCCTTGAAAAGGACAATAAAGCTACTAAAGGGAAGCCCAAACGTTGCTGCAGCACCTGCTCTATAAATCAGAGGTGCACACATCTTGACAAGGTATATCAAGTAGAGGCTTTAGAAGAGGAGACAGAAGACATACTTAAACCACCTCCAAAAAGACAGGAAAGGGGGAGGGTGGGGGGAAATGCAGACTTCATCTTCCCTTGGAAGGACAGCAACTAAGGCAGGGGTTTCTCCACCCACTCCTGAACCATACCCACCACTGCCTAGCAGTGACAGTGAGTGGGATGAACCTGAACTTCCCCTGTCAGCCCCCAAACTTCCCCCACAAGGGCCTATAGCATCCAGGGCCCGAAAACAAACCACAGGGGTCATACAAGCATACATACAAGCAGATAAGCAATGACCTCTGATGGAGAAACAAAACTGATTAAAGTTCCCTTTTCCTCAATTGATTTAGAGATCTGGGAAAAGAGTGCTAAGGGTTATCGAAGTGATCCAATAGGGGTTGCTAAGAAAATGAAGTTTATTATTAAGCAGCATTTACCTGATTGGGCAGACCTCCAATTGCTGCTTGATGCCTTAACAGAAACTGAAAAGCAATTAGTTTTGAAAGTGGCTAAAGACCCAGGCTGGGATCCTAATAATGATGAGGGGTTGGGACAATTAAAAACATACCAAAAATTGATAGTAGAAGGGCTAAAAAGAGCAGTCTTCAAAACCATAATTTGGTCAGCACTATATGCTGTCAAACAAGGCCCCTCCCAAACACCTTGTGGATTTCTAGATGACCTGCAAGATGCGATGCGCCGACACACCACCCTGGATCCTGGATCTAATGAAGGGACACAACAATTACAGTCTACAAGAGACATCAGGTGGAAACTCCAGAAGATCCAGGGTCCAGACAGCCAGAATCTAGAAGGTTTACTGGATGAGGCCTGAAGAGTTTAATTCTTAATAGACAGCAGGGCAACATTTACAGTGCTAAATAAGGTCCTAATACCTGTAACCAATGACTATGTTATGGTAAAAGAAGCGACTGGCCAATCTGAAAGAGGTTACTTTTGTGAATCACTGGAGAATAAATTGGGAAATAATAAAAAATTCTTCAATTTTCATATATGCCTAAAGCTCCATCTGCACTTTTGGGCACAAAACTGCTAGAGCAGGTGGAGGTAAAAAAAAAAAAAAAAAAAAAAAAAAAAAAAAAAAAAAAAAAAAAAAAGTATCAAGTGTTTTCTGGAGTGTGGGCTTCTGACATACCAGGCAGGGCAAAGAATGCACTACCAGTACAAATCAAACTTAAAGAAGGAGAACAGCCAGTATTAGTCCAATTATTGAGAACTTTCTGATTTTAACACTCCTCTCCTGCCAGTGAAGAAGCCCCACTGCTCATACAGGCTAGTACAGGACTTAAGGGCTGTTAACAAGATAACTTTAAACTTGTATCCAGTAGTTGCTAATCCTTATACCTTGTTAAATTGTTTAACTCCCGAACTAACCTGGTTTACCGTTTTAGATTTGAAGGATGCTTTCTTTTGCCTCCCTCTCCATGAAGCCAGCCAGAAAATCTCTGCATTTGAGTGGGAGAACCCCAAAACAGGACGGAAGAACCAGCTCACATGGTGTGTGCTTCCCCAGGGGTACAAGAATTCACCCACTATATTTGGGGAGCAGCTTGCAAAGGACTTAGAGTCTTGGGTACCTCCACCAGGAGAAGGACAGTTGCTCCAGTACCTCCTAATAGCCACCCAGACCCAGGAAACATGCGTGGACTGGATGGTAAGCCTCCTAAACTTTTTGGGCCTGCAGGGGTATCGAGTATCTCAAAAGAAAGCCCAAATAGTGACCTGGGCTATGAAGTGAGTGCTGGACAAAGAACCCTAGGGCAAGATCGCAAAGAGGCAATATGCCAGACCCCAAAGCCTCAGACAGTGAAGGAACTGAGAACCTTTTTAGGTATAATGGATTATTTGTTAAACCTCTGTATGCCTTGATCACGGAAGGAAGCAGAGATCTTCAATGGACAAAACCAGCTAAAGAAGGCCCTCATGTCAGCACCAGCCTTGGGACTTCCAGATGTGAGTAGGCCATTCTTTTTGTTTTCTCATGAGAAGCAAGGGATTGCTTTAGGGATACTAGCACAAAATCTGGGTCCATATCGAAGGGTAGTTGCCTACGCCTCTAAACAGCTGGATACGGCAGCTAAGGGGTGGCCGGGGTGTCTCAGAGCCGTCGCAGCAGTGGCAGTGAACATCCAAGAGGCACGCAAGTTCACCCTGGGTCAGAAGATGACAGTGCTAGTGTCTCACACAGTGTCTACAGTCCTGGAAACGAAAGGGGGGGCACTGGCTCTCCCCACAGAGATTCCTGAAGTACCAAGCTATACTGGTGGAACAAGATGATGTTGAGATTGTGGTAACTAACATTGTGAACCCAGCTTCCTTCCTCAGCGGCAGTAAAGATACCCCGCTTGAAAATGACTGATGGGAGCAGCTATGTCATCAGTGGAAAGAGACATGCTGGGTATGCAGTTGCCACAAGCAGAAAGGTAATAGAGTCCAAACCATTACCAACAAATACCTCTGCACAGAAGGCTGAGATAATTGCCTTAATTCGAGCTCTGGAGCTAGCAAAAGGAAAAAGAATTAACATCTATACGGACTCAAGGTATGCATTTGGAGTAGTTCATGCACATGGAGCCATTTGGAAAAAGAGAGGACTGTTAAACTCACAAGGAAAGAACATTAAACACGCACAAGAAATATTGAGACTGTTAGATGCAGTGCAACTGCCTGAAGAGGTAGCCATCGTGCACATCAAGGCACACCAGAAAGTGAGCTCGGAGTTGGAAGAGGGGAACATGCTGGCGGATAGAGAGGCAAAAGAAGCAGCAAAAAGTAAGATAACTGATGATTTCTATTGAAGGTAAGCCAATATACAACAAAAAGGATAAGAGACTTATTAAGGCAGAAAAAGCAAGTTATAACCAGGAGGGATGGGCTGTGACAAAAGAAGGAAAACTTGTAGTACCCTCCTATTTGTTGTGGTCATTAGTACAGAGGGAACATGAGAAAACACACTGGGGCAAGTAACTTGTCAGTGTAGTCTTTGCCTCCTAACTAATCCCAAAAACACCCCAAAGCCTAAAGTGGGACAAATTGGGAAAGGCTGTGGACCTGGGCAACAATGGCAAATTGACTTTACAGAGCTGCCCAGGAGGGGAGGATATCATTACCTATTGGTGTTAACTGATACTTTTTCAGGATGGCCAGAAGCCTTTCCTGCTAAAAGAGCTAAGGCCCGAGAGGTAACCAAAGCACTGTTGCAAGAAATAATACCTCATTTTGGAGTTCCAGCCACCATATCCTCATATAGAGGACCACACTGTATTTCACCCCATATCACCCTCAATCTAGTGGCCAAGTGGAAAAATGAACCACTTGAACAAATAGTGAGACTGGGGCAAGAAGCAAATTTGCCCTGGCCCCAGGCTCTCCCATTGGCATTATTGCAAATTCGGACAAAACCAAGGGCAAAAGAGAAACTGAGCCCTTTTGAAATATTATATGGAAGGCCATATGCAGTTCAAGAAGGAACAACACCCATGCAAGTAGGGGCACTAAATAGACAACTCAGAGAAAGTGAGAAACGTGTCTGGAGCTCAAAACAGGGAATTAGATGGGCCAGTACATGATATACAACCTGGGGATTATGTATATATTAAGTCTTTTGCAGAAAAGACCTTGGAACCACAGTGGGAAGGACCATTCCAGGTGCTTCTTACTACCTTCACTGCAATCAAGGTCAGGGAACAGAAGGCCTGGATCCATCACTCCCGAGTGAAGAAAGCCCCAGAAGGAATCTAGAAAATCACACCAGGCGATAATGAACTGAAGCTGAAGTTCACTTGGAATCACAAATAGATGTATTGACAGTATGGACATTATGTGGAAAGTTGTAATTATTGCAGTAATTCCCTTAACCATAATGAGAGTCAATGCAGTACCATGCAGGTACAATGTGACTGAGATAAATAGGTGTCAAGGGAGAGCTTATGATGCTTACTCTCGTAAGGCTCTAAATAAGATGCTAAAAGTCACGAATGCAAGCTTGTGGGAAGGAAGAAATGTTTGGGGATGTAAATATACATTCGTACAGGATGGGTTCCACAAGGCTTACCACCCACCCATGAGATCCATCCGCATTAGTCCTGAATGTTGTGACAAATGCTTGAGTCAATGTCCACAGTTTAGGCTCAAAATAGAGGGGTGTGCAATAACCACACATGATGCCTCAGTGGACCTGATACATCCAGTAGTCCCCTTAGGATTAAACCATGAGGGAACTGTATTGTACCCTTCTGAGCACAGGATGTGGGCACGAGAAATTGAAGGAAAATGGCAAACTGTTAATCTAGAGCCCTGCACTGCGAGGAAGGTGTCAAAGACACTTGCTTAGATACAGATCAAAATATTTGTCACTTTGAAACGCATCCAGGCGAACAGAAAACTTCACTGGGATATACAGGACAAGGTTGGGTCTGTCTAAGGACAGCGTGCCTCATTTTAAGAATAGCCAGCCAAATTGTAAAGGAGACCAAATTCAATTTGTGTGTTTGCAATTTTGTCAGAATTAAGGGATGTGATTTTTCCTATCGAGCACCTGTAGTATCACAACAATACTGTACAGAAGATACTGCCTGTGCCCATAGGGATGAATTTGACTCTAGTTGCTCAATTGCCAACAGCAACTGGTATACTAAACACCTTAGTCCACCCCATAGTTGTGTTGCTTACTTGTTTGGAATTGGAGGATGCTACGACAAGTAGCAGCCTTAACCTCACTATCAAAAGCATATGGCTTAGTCTTGAGAGACACCAGCTGTGCGGCTTGGATAGATGAAGAAGACTCTCTATATTGAGTAAAAGAATTTACTCACTTTAAAGAAGAAGTGGGGAATGAGATATTAATTTTAAAGAATTAAGGACTTTAGTTAAAGAATTAGACGTGGACTTGCTGACGTAGACTTCCCTTTACATTTTGAAGAATAAAAGACTTTAGCACGTAGACTCCCCTTTTACTAACTAGACATTGCTGAGGTAAACTTCCTTTTTTTAACATAAGCCGGATTTAAGGAACCGATAAATCAGGAGACCTGTCAACTTAATCAATAGACTCCAAGAACACAATGTGATCATAAATCAGATAGTCTTGAGAAAACAGGATCCAGGTGTCACCAACACTAAAAGGTTAAAAAGGCAAAGCGAGGAAGACGCATCTTACTTCATCATTTTGAGACCCCACCCCCTAAAAAGGACCACCGACCCATTTCAAAGAACAAACTACGCATGCTTAATTGCTTTTTGGCTAATTACCATACGAAGCGGGGAATGGGATGGACCAGAGTCATGAATATGCATTTGTGTTTTGGGTATTCAACACTTTTGTACATAAAAAGACCCTGTGATCATCTGTAAATTGCGCGTGTGTATTTGGGAGCTGTCCCACATGCTGCCCGGCGTCGTAATAAACATACACTTTCTAACTTCAAACTGTTAGAGAGTCTTTGTCCGTCATAGTTGGATATTGGTATTAGATCAATATCCATATTTTTTTAACAAATCAGGTGGACGATCGAGGGTCGCGAAATTTCCTGGTCAGGATCGTTACTAGAACGTAGCGAAGGCTGGTCCAGGAGGTAGCACTCGAATCAGCTGTTTTCAGCCCTCAAAGGGGTGCAGATTTTCCACTGGAATGCCGGGGGTCCAGAATCCAGAGGCGGTTCGGGCGCCAGATATGCCAGCTGGTGGATGGGGTCCGCCGCTTGGGACCCAGAGAGCCACAGCCACCCCAAAGGATGTCTCGCTAGAAACAGCTCCTTGGGGGGTCAGGGCGCTCCTCAGCTGGACAGAGGGGCTTCTCAGCATCGGGCAGAGCAGTGATTTTTCAGCTCAGTGATTTCAGCTTTCAGTGATTTCAGCTCAGTGCTCTTAGCTCATGCCCTTGTGAGTTAGCCCCTCTTTTAGCCGGCCGTGGTGAGAGAGAGAGGGGTCTCGTATGGAATTTCCGCAGGTGGTACTTTATTGAGAGGGTACCAGCGAAAGGGATCCAGGGACGAGGAACCTCTGCTGGCCAGAGGAAACTCAGGGGTTTTTATGGGACACCAGGGTGGGAGGAAAAGGGTACAGAACCAATCAATTGTAACAGATCTACATAAAATCCCGAGGGGGCTTGTGGGTCTCCAGACAGGTCACCGTAGCTAGGAGGTTTGCCTTTGTCTTAGGTGCTCTGGGTGAAGTTGCGAAATTCTTCCTTGACTCCTCAGCTTGGCTCCCTCCAGGGCAGAGCAGCTGGGGCTCCGCCCACCTCCACACTGGACAGTTGTAACATCTGTGGGCTCCATTGCTGCACCATCAGACTCTGCCTTTACAGGGCAGGGGGAGGGTTTCCCACCAGCTGGGGGAGTGTATTTCTTTAACAGCTGGCCCATTTCATGTATCTCCTTCACCAGAACCCCCACCCAATCCTGGTGGTTCATTTCTGAGGTGGGCTGCGGGGCAGGGTCAGGCAGTGGGCCAGCATCCCTATTCTGTGGGGCAGTGTCAGGCCTTATGGCAGTATCTAGTCTTTGGCACAGGGTGAAACTGCATGTCAGTATCCTCAGTCTCTGGGGAAGGGTCAGGTCCTACGACAGTATCCCCAGTCTCTGGGGCAGGTGTCTGTGCAGTGATCCAAGTTGGCCTCATCTTATCTCTGAAGACTAATAGATAGACTATGACTATTAGCAACACTTGGGTAGTATTTAGAGGGACTTTAAACCCTTCAAAAGCTGGTAGGGTAGGCACAAAGAACTGGTTGAAGGGCTGGGAGAAAATTTCTCCTGCTGTCATTTCCTCACAGAAAGTACCATTCTTAAAGTAACCCCAAAAATGTTGGCTTAATGTGTGATAGCCATGTATCCATGTGCCTGCCTTCCAGAGGAAGTTAAAAATCCATGAATGCCTCACCTTATCCACCCATAAAACAAACTGGATGACAGCTACAGTAGCCTTAGTTATAGGGCCCATGTTTAGATAAGGGCCTGCAAATGGGAGGAATACAGCCACAACCACGTGCCATCCAAACCAGGGCAAGTTAGACCACATGATGCTACCTGATGAGATTTCTATATCCAACACACACAAAAGAAAATACTAGTTTACTTAAGAAACACTATTTTTTTTTTCTCTTTCTTTTCTCAGTGCCCTCCTGCCTCATGTTGGGCACCAAAATCTATCTTGGTTTGGGAAGACAGGTATCTGCCAGGGAAAGCTGGAGCTTCCCTTGGAATGGAGAATGTAAACCACCATCACTACTCCCCTTTTTTTCCAATTATAAATTTGCAGTTAAAAGCTTTTAAGCAAAAGATTCTGGAAATAAAAATAGCAATTCTTTACTAGTATATATAACAAAGCAAACAAAAAAAACACTACAGCATTGATAACAAAAACAGTACCAAGAACCTCGAGAGCTTTGCTTCACAAAAACCCAGGGCAGTTTGGTCTCGGTGCCTTTGTAGGATCCTCAGAGCACCAAACTGGAACAGTGGAAAAGTCCCAGGCTGGTAGCTGGAGTGGCAGGATGTCCCGGCAGGAGGGGGCAGGATGTCCCTGCAGGCAGGGGGTGCAGGGTCACACCGTAGCAAGAGGAGCAGTGCCGACAAAACCGTGACAGCGGGGCAGGGCTGGCCCAGCTCTCACAGGGCAGCAGAGAAGCTCAGAATTCCAGGGTGAGCAGATGATGGCAGATTTCCCAAGACTGGACTCCTCCAGAGAGAGAGTGAACTCTTCTAGCAGCGAGCAGCAACCCAGCCGTTCTCTCTCCCCGAACGCCAAAAAACAGAGTGCCCAACTGCCTCAAGCTCTGTCCTTTACCTGCCCCCCAAAACTCACGTTATCCCCCCCTCCGAGCTTTGACCACCCCTTTGTTTTTTGTTAAATAGTCTTAAGTATCCGACATTTAGTCTCCTTGGTAACTTATGGGGAAAAAATTCTTTAAAATAAAAAAGAACAAACCTAACCCCCAACAAATCTGCATTTAAATTTCCGTATGAAGATGCAGTTATCTTGCACTATTTTTTCAGGAATGCTGCAGTCATCTTTGCTTGCTGATTTTGCAGAAAATTAATGCTTTTATGTGCAGACGTGGCACTTGCGGACATGATTTAGTGATGCCGAGTTGATGGTTGGACTTGATCTTAGTGGTCATTTCCAACTTTAACAGTTCTATGTTTCTATATATATTATAAAAACATGATTAACCAGTATTTTGGAGAGCAATTGATTTCAAATTCTCCATTAGAAAACAGTGACCTTTACTTCCCCTGCTACCAAAGGGGTTTAAGGCTTAAAATAATAATTAGAACAAGTGTAGTGTGCAAATGTTTCCATTTCCCAACCTAATCCTTAGAGTGAAACATGCATACCTGAAACTCATCCCTCTCTTGAGCTGAGCAGCTCAGTCAGGATGCAAATTCCATCCTGAAGCTCCATTTTGCACCCACTGCATTAGAGATTTGGAGGTTTGGGGTGCTGAACTCGGAGCTGTTCCTGTTGGGAGCATTGCGGGAGCTGAACAAAGCCAACGAGTGCAAGAGGGCTCCTCTGGCTTTGGAGGTTTCTACGTTCTGCTCCTGGGAGATCTGAACACTTATTTGGTCCAGGCTGTTCCTTATCCAGCTGCAGCTGAGGAGGTTTGTTATGGAACCACACCTGGCCAGGCTTTCTTCAAAAAACTGTTTGTAGAGCTCTGCCACTTTGGCTTCCATGTACTTGTTGAGCGTGGAGTTGGAAAGGGGCTCCTCACTGAGCACGAGGCTCCTTTCTTCAGCTTCATCTCCAAGCAGGGACATCCCACTGGGCTTTTTGGGATACTCACACAGAGGGGACTGACCCAGGGGAATATCTATGGAGAGCAGGATGGGGCCATTGGGAAGTTCATCACACACATGGTCCAGGACACAGCCCGAGTCACACGTGTGGCCCCCCACATGGTCCCCCCCGATCTGCAGGTCAGGGTAGTTCTGGTAAATGCTGTTGCATGGCCAGGATCTGTACAAATCCACCTCGTCTAGCCTTCCTCCTCTCTTGGGGATACATAAAGCTGGGGATGCAGCTCCTTTAAGCAGTGTTCCCTCATCTTTTGCAGGCTCCTTTTCTATGGATCCCCATTGGGGGCTGCTCCCGGCTTCCACTTTGCTGCTTCTGGCAGAGAGCTCCTCCCACTTCCCACATCCATCAGCAAAGCCTTTAATTTTTGGGATGTCTACAAGTTTCTGTCTCCAGATTCCCTCTTTAGGATTTTGGTATGCAGAAGATTTGCAAGGCTTATCTTGATGACAGCTTTCTTTATAGATGAGCCTCGTTAGGATGCCTTCTGCCAGCATGGTGACAAGTGTGAGCAACAGGGATCACCAGAGTTCCATGGAGCCCTGGGATGGAAAGACAGGCACAATACAACAACTATTATTCAACAACTATTATAGAAGAACTGTATTATTATTATTACTAATGAACAGTGCACTTCTCACAAAGACAGTGATTTTTCTTTCTCTCTCAAGCATTTATTTTTAGCAAACATTAAACTGCATGCTTTTCCTCTTTACCATGTCCACAAAAATAATTCTGAAGATACAGGAAGGGCTTTAATCAGCTGCTTCATCTGTAACATCCCTTCTGCTCCCAGGTCTCTTCTGCATCGTGGCTACTTGAGACAGATGGTACTTTATAAGCTGTAAAAATCAGCAAAATCATTTTACTTGTCTGTATCAATACCATCAGTAATTAACCAATGTTTCCACTGCAACACAACCATTTCCAAGAGCTAAAGAGATGACATAGAAAGGAAATAAAGACTATATTCATATTTAGAGGTATTTCTGACTTGAGCACTCCTGTGAAGTGCCAAGGAGCTTCAAAAGAAACTGAGAGTTCTGCAAATATAATAAAACTGTATTCAAAATGCAGATCAAATGTGTTTAGAGTCACTCTTAATGATGAACTTAAAAGATATAAATAGTTAATTTGCCTTCCCCAATAGTGATAACAGTGAAGAGATAAGTGTCTCAGAATAATTTACTACACTTAATGATTCCTTATCATCCCTTTCCAATTTACCTACTGTTAAAATCAATGGGAATCTTCACATTGAGAGTCTGACCTGAATCACTGCTCTTATGGAGGAATGGGAAACATGAACATAAGAAAATCATTCAGTTCTTCAAATATCCTTTAAATCTCTGCATAACTGAAGTATCCACACACCCAAAGTGTGCTTGTGGCTCAACACTTTTCACCATGCCCCTACACCCTGGTATATTTGAAACTTGCTACACTGGGTCGCTTTTCAATCCCAGTGCTCCTTCCAGGAGATATTCTAAAACCAGTTATTTGAGAGACGGAAATTTTCACCTTTCCCCAAAAATGTGCACAACTGTTTGGTTTATTTTTTTTTTGTGAAGTTCTTTATTTTTGTGACACAGTTCCCTCCCCGAAGCTGAAAGGAACACTGGCAGCAGACCTGGTTATCTACAGTCATTTGCATATGCAAAAAGCAGGGCAACACTTAAGGGACTTGATAAACCAATTTCCAAAGAAAGAAGAATCGGCAGTCTAAATCTTGCTAAAGATCCATGGAATTTGGAATGCTCTATGCCTCGTAGAACATGGGTAACCAGGTCCTTACCCTACCGTGTAGGACCTCAGGGTACCCAGCTCCTTACCTGCTGATAAATTTTGGTTTATTGCTTTGAAAGTGCTCATGAAGAGCTAAAATATGGTAATCTTGGAAAAACTGGTCTCCTCCAAATAAATTAAGTGGTTCCTGTGTTCTGGAACAAAGCATAAGGAAAAGAAAAAGGCACGAAAAACCCAACTTACCAAGCCCACTCAGGTCCGAGGAGGATTTCTCCAAGCTCAGAGCTCTCCTGCTACAGCTGCTGGGAGGGGGCAGATAGTTACACACTCTTTCCTCACTGCTGTCTGTGCAGAAAAAGCCTGACACACTCATGATGCAGTTCCCCGGGGTTTTAATCTCATAAAACAGAAGTGATCCCGCTGGGAGAGGGCGTGGTTTTTGAACACAGAGAGGGCTACATTTAAAAGAGGATGTTTGAAAATGAATTGAGATGTTTCTGACCACAGTGTGACCGAGAGGCTGCTGACAGCCAGAACAGGGCAAGGGGAAGGAGCAGAGGGTCAGGGTTGAATGGGGCAGAGTGAAATCAGAGCCAAATTCCACCAACACTTCCACTGGCAGAAGCTCGGTGCTGCTTAGCTGACTTGTGGATTTACACCACTTCCCCTTTGGAACCATGCAGCTAAATTTAGTCTTCTGATGTGCCACTGATGGGAGAGAAGTTGGCAACTTCCTTTCACCCAGATTTTGATGAAATACCCTGTGTCTATGACATGCAAACAGGACAATGTGCCAATCTGAAAGCAGCAGCCAATGGACAGCTCTGCACAATCGTGTTGTTCATTGACCAAACTCGCTCCTTAGGGGTTCAGAAATTACCTCTGGCATGTCCCAGGTGCCCCCATGGTGGTTTTAGGTGTCCTCTTCAAGCTGAAGCCAAGCTCATGCACTGAGCCACCCCTCCCCTCAGCACAGGATCCAGCCCACAGATAGTCTGAAGAGTTTTCTGTTGGTGACTTTTCTAAATTTCCCATTTCTCGGAAGATAAAAACCCTCAATGAAGCAGAAGTTGAATTTCTTTTAAGTACAAGACAAAAGACACTTTTTAATGACAGGAGCAAGACACAGATTATCATCCAGCGCCACCCCCTGCCACGGGCAGGGACACCTACTATCCCAGGTTGCTCCAAGCCTGGTCCAACCTGGCCTTGGACACTTCCAGGGGTCCAGGGGCAGCCACAGCTTCCCTGGGTAACCTGTGCCAGGGCCTCCCCATCCTCACAGGGAAAAAATTTTTCCTAATATCCAATCTAACCCTGCCCCCTGTCAGTGGGTAATCATGTTGTGCCTTAGAAATTATGTTCGGAGTAATTCTGGCCATATAGGTTCAATGAAGTCCGTAAATTTGCCTCTCTTTCTTTCCTTTTCTCCCGTATTTCACGAAAATCTTCTGTTTTTATGGAGGCAAAATGAAAGCTATTTTTACTTCCACCAAATTTATATAAAACTCATTTAATATTTAAATCTGTTAAAAATTGCCTGGTTTTAATCACCTTATATGAGCAATTTCTGCACAGGTGTGGCTGGGACTCTAGCAGAATCATTGCACACAGTCTTGGCAGGCAGGAACCAGGGAAGATCAAATTCCATGTAGTTTTACACCTCGCCGAGTTTGCAATTAATGCCAGCTGCAGCTAGAGTTTCTGTGCGGCTGTTTCAACAAACCACGGAAGTAAAATGAATAGGGCAAGGCGACCAGCTCCTTTTTAATGCCTATATTAAGATCTACTCTAGGTGGGGGCCTGAGGGATTACACACATTGCCACTGCTCCCGCTGATCAACACAGAGGAGATCTCCAGCTTTGCCACAGGGCAGAGCTGGGACTTCTGTCCCTGTGACAGTCCCTGGGAAGACAATGGCTTGTTGGAAAGTGTAGCCTAGTCCTGCAGAGAGGTACTTTTTAACTTATGGTGACAAGACACGGAGCCCCAGCAGGTAGCCCAATCTTTTCCCGCTCACTGACATAATTTGGAGTTCTGTTTGGGCCATGGCTCGCTGGCTCCAGGGGTTTTTAGGTGTCAATCCCGCTTCTGCTGGGTGCTAAGGCCCATGGGAGATCTCATTTGCATGCCAGGTGGTGTCATCGGGTGCCATGCGGGGAGCAGCAGGGGCGATACTCAACCAGAAGAATACAGTTACAAAGAAAGAGGTCTGAGGTAAGTAGCATTTAACAGAGAAAACATTTAGGAAAGGCATTTGCAATTACAATAACAATAGGTAGGTGATAAACAGTATTTAACAGAGAAGGCCTTTACAGTCACAACACTCAACCGAGTTCAGGAACTTGCATTTTATTTCTTACAGAAGTAACAGAGAGAGAGGAAGAAATCAAGTCAGGTAAATTGTATGGTGATTAAAAGCAAATCAACTTTCATTTCATACCCATAACCTGATCAATGGAAGGTGTCCTTGTCCATGGTGGAGGTGGAATGAAATGAGCTTTAGCATCCCTTCCAACCCAAACCAGTCTGGGTTTCAGGTGTTAAATGCATCAATATCCAAGGAAATCAATGTACTCTCTCAATTACATCTCACCAAAAAGAAATTTCCTTTTATTTATCAAAATAAAGTCAGAACGAGATAGAATCACAGTTATTTCAGAAGCTGAGCACAGATTGCCTTTAGGATAAACAACAATGCCAGGATGTCAGAATTTAGAGCTGAATATATATTGAAAAAGAATAAAAATTTACTCTTATAATATCATTTGTATATGGCAAAAAATAAATATTACCACAGTAAATGATATTATATGAACTACAGCTGCATGTAAAAAAGTCCCTTCTTTCAGCACAGGCTGTGTACTTTGCAGGCACATAAACATGACATAGGTATTGACTGGTTTGAAAGGTTTTATGTTGGAGATTTTTTTCCTAAGCACAGCTGTTGCGGGCCCTTGATTTTCCATTCCGAAAGGAATTTCACTCTGTGGAGAGTCTTGCTACAGAGTGGCTGCATAGAAAAGGCCACGATGCTATGCAGCTGGTTGGAATTTAGACATCAAGGTCGGAATGCAACAACAGAATGTACATCCTGCTTATGTGATAAGTTGTAGCTGCAAGATAAGGGAACTGAAGGACATGATAAGGAACTTGTGGTTGTTGCTAAGAGACATGTATGTAGTACTTAGGTAAGAATGTAGGCACCAATAAAAATGTTCGCTTTGTGCATATGTATGAGCTAATTACTGTCTGTATAAGTATGATAACTTTGGAAGCAATAAACCGAGACCTGCTGACCATGATAGCATGAGGCAGTCTCCCGCGGCTCCAACATCACTCGAACTCCCCATCACCCCTACTTCAGAGGACTCCCTCACACCCCGCACCCTCAGCCAGTGCGGCTAAAGTAGGGAAGGGGCGGGGCTTAGTGCTGACCAACAGCTTTCTTGACCAATAGAAAGGTGGGACGGGCCCGCCTCAGCCGCTGCGGTGCTTAGGCGCCATTGCGGCCCCTCAGAGCGGGGCGGGTGGGACTTGGGCAGTTCCTGGCTATGAAATGTGTGTGATGCATTTCGCGTTGTGTAAACACAAAATAACCTGCTCTGCGTGCTTCGAAAGGGTTCAGGGAAGAACTGAGGCCATATGGGAATTATAGTGCTGCTGACATTGGATTAATGACATGCTGGTTTCCTTTTATTAAGGATTTTGAAATACTGAACAAATAAAAATGAAGAAATGGCCAAGTTCCTGATATCTTCAATAAGCCAACCTGTGAGAGAAGGAATTACTATAAGGAATTATAGAATATAAGAATTACATATATGTCATATATATGTATTACATATATATGTCTTTTGCATACTCAGTACTCACTACTGTGCTTACCTGTAGTAATCCAGCAATTTCTACTTCGTCACCTCAATTTTTAAAATCCTTTTGCATTTTTGCAAGTTTACCAATACAGTCCAAAATATTTAATAAGAAATTTCAAACCTGTCATAATGAATCTTTCAATCTAAAACATTCTACCAAGATCACAGAATATGGGTAAGTCACAGAATATTTCTGCAGGAAGCTCAATAAAAGGTAACGACTTGAGAATGATTTATTTGTGCCATGGGATTAGGATCAGAGCAGTCTGGTGTAGGGAAAGTTGTCACACATTGCATGCACATGTGTAGCTTGGGGTTTTTTAAAAGATTTTGGGAAACTATTTTCATTGAGGTTTACAATAATGAATATGTGATAAATTAGCTTGTGATTCATGTCAATCAAATAGCATGTGTATCTGTGGCCAATGTGGACAGAGACCATGGGATTATTATAGAAAAGAGTTTTAAAAGTCAGCTAAGTAAGGCATGGAAGTGGGGTTTAACAAGGCAACTATACAACAGTAGGCTTTTAACTAACAGTTTGTTTCAACAACAGTATTGTAATTATTTGCAATGTAAACCCTAAAACACCTTGTAGTATAAGTTTTAAACTACCCTTTGTATAAGTTATAATTTTTTTTCTTAGTATAGAAGAATTTGCAACCCTTCAACAAAGGGGAAGTGCAACTAACAGCTAAGGGGCTTTACAAAAATATTTTGGAAACATGCTTACTTTGGGGTTTTGTAATAACTGAGAAAGAGGGGCCTGCGACAGGTGTTAAGGCATGTTACACTTTAAAGTTGGGAAATAGTTAAGAAGAGGCTTGCAAAAAGTATGCTGACTAACAAAATATATATGCTTGCTTAAGTAAACTATATAACCAAAAATAATGCTAGTGGAAAAAGGTATTTTAAAAAGAATAGGAGACTGGAGACACATCAGAAGACCACTTCAGACCACCTCCCCAACAGATCTTCGAAAACCACAACTGCTGATTATGAAGAAACGCAAGTAGAAAATAACTGAAAATTTGGGGAAGTGAAGTGCCAATAATGGTATAAGAGACCACAGTTTGAGAAGTGAATTTGTGCGTTGCTTGGGGCAGCAACCCTTCGCGCACCCAGCCCTGCGATTTGCTCACTCTCTTTATTGAACAAATTAATAAATTTGCTATATTGCTTGATGCATTGTCAAGTCTAGCTTTTCATTTATCTCAAATAACAACTGGGTTTTAAAGACTTTTTAATAAAAAAAACCTAAACAGGGAAAGCAGCGATTTTTCTGAGTTGCACAGCTGGAGTGGATACACTGGGGAAGTAAATGGGATTCATTACCACTTAGAAATGGCATTCATGGCCCTTTTTCCATCCTATGGACCAGTTCTAAGACTACAGAAGGATAAGTGTGAGGAACAAGCAATAATCCCCTTGAGAAGTCATTCTGTGCCTGATGGTGCTTAACTGTGCTTTAGCTGCTCACACAGAAGCTGATCCTGTAAAATGACCAACCCCTCTTAAAAAGATCAGGTTATTGGTTTCCTCCTGAGGATGTGAACTGAAGTCTGTAATTTGGGCAGATCCCAGGGCAGGTCAGAGGCAGAGAATGTAATTTCTGTAACTCTGCAGATCTTCCAGGTGCTGCAGAACTTGAGCACGTGAAGCAGGAAGGAGGTACCTGCTGATCTACCTGGCAAACAGGGAAGGTGTAAATGAAGTTTTAGTTTAAAATTTATCCTGCACTGCCCTGTGGCAACACAAATATAAAATAGCACAGCTTGCTGCTGTGAGCAGCGTAAAGCTCATTAATTACAATTTGTAAATGAGCAGGGGAGGGGTGGGTGAGTTCTGAGTGTGGGAGCAGCTGCTGTGTCCCAGTCACTTCCAACCTGTCCCTGCCCTGGGGAATGAGTGGGAAAGCAGGACAATGAGGGAAATAACCCAAACCTTGAGACACTATTTTGGATAGGTGTATCATAAATTAACTCCCATTTAGTAATTAAATCCCATTAGCTGCAACAGGTGAGAGATCCAACCCAGCAGACTTCACCCGCAGCAGCAGATCCCTGATGTTCACCTTGTATAAATCCTGAACTTTTAAAAAACAGTATTTTCATCTAAAATTTTTACTTTCAGGTTCAAACTTCAAGCTGTGAACAAAACATGCAAATGGGTAATGGAGTGATAAAGTGTTCCAAAACAACTTTATTGAAATGATACAGGGATGGTTAACATACAGGTTAAATCCTCAATGCCTGCTTTCTACATAGGAAAAAAATAAGTAAGAAAAGAACAAATTCAGTTCTTGCACCCATGGAAACAGAAAACCAGCACAGAAGTAACAGATTCCTGGCACTCCTAAAGTCATGCAAGAGATCTGCATGAAAAAACTCAAGTTTTACAAACACAACAACAAGATTTTCAGTATTTTCAGTTTGTGTCAGTGCCTTGTTCCCCAGACAAAGGAATAATTCAGCCTAGCTCACCAGAGCTGCCTTAGGAATGCTGATACAGCTTGAATGCTCACATACGGCAAGAGGGGGACAGAGGAGGGCGAGGAGGGCAGTGACTCTGCTTTCTTAAACTTGGCAATTTTCTTGACCTTTGAGACAGGGATTGACCTTGTTTCAGAATGTTTTGGGTTGCTGAACAGACAGAATTTGCCAGCAACTTTTAATTACGGCTTCTCCAAAATAATGGCTGTAATTCACCAAACTTGCACCAGAAGCACAGCAAGCTGGTATGGATATAGAGATGTGTGTTTCAAATTCCACTTTCCTTACCACACTTTCCTTAGTATTCCATAGTTCCCAAAAACTTGAGCAGGAATTTAGACACAGAGAAAGATTCAGCCAATATTAAGAAAGAAAAACAACCTCGTTCAGAAAGATGAAATCATAGTGAACAACAAAAATCTAGTGCTAGATTTAAAACATAGTCAAACTTCCATCCCCAAAAGATCTTAAATTTCACAGAATTGCAGTAATTCCTGACAAAAGCTGTTAATAAAAAAATCACAGTTGTGTGTGTTAATCTTTAAGGTAAGGCAGCATCCATCCATCCCTCTGCCTCCTTATGCTGTGCTGCTTTTGTAAGCACAAGCTTACAACTGCTTCCCAGGCTCCCAAAATGATAAATCAGGAATTAAAATATGGCCAGGAATTACAGCCTCCCCCATGAGCACTGGGAGAACACACAGGTTAATATTGCACATCATAAATTCACCGACACAAGACACTGAGAGATTTGCAATTCCTGTAATAGCTCTATGATATGGCAATAAGAATGGAAATGAAGATTTTAAACCTAAAAAAAAAAGAACTCTTGCTTAATTACAATAACTTTTGCTATTCAAACATTTATTTCCTGATTTGAAAAACACTATATGAACCTAATGGCTACTTGAACATGCAGTGAGATGTTTAATGCTCTAAGCAGTGTGAACTGGTATTTTTGCAGAGAAATACATTAAAGGCTTTCATTCTTAACACAGGTAAGGAAAGGCCATTTCTGGCTGTTTTGGCTTGTTTGCAACATTGAATCTTGCCCCAGATGTGTCATCACTTGTGCTTAGGCAGCTGTGAGGGACCCATGTCCATTGCCCTTTTTGTCCTAAGAGCCCACACAGACCATTTAAATGAGAAATACATGGGGTTTGTTGGGGGTTTTATCACCTGTACAGTGTGTAACAATACAAACCTTAAATATCCATTCTACAGAAGACAAACACAACTTTCCAAAGTGACTACAATGGTTAAACTACACAGTACCACCTAGAAATTCATCTGAAACCAGGAAAGACACTGAAAATTTACTGTGTAACAGTAACATTTTTGAGGCAACTCAGGCACTAAATTAGTATCTGATGAGGTTTTAGATGCTGTTTTCCATAGTTTAAATAGCTGTATCTTTAGGTGAAATCCATCTACATTTTTAGTACTAAAATAGTTTCTTTAAGTTTACACAAAATTGCCAGGACAGTTTAAACTAAATGTAACTTATTCATGTCTGATTGCTTCAGCTTCCATCAGACCCCACTCCTCCCTACCCTGAAATTCCCATTTCCATCCTTTGTTCAATTTGTGTTACGGACAGTGAATGCTGCAAGCACCAATCAAATGTTAGAAATCATATCTACATTTCTTGAAGCAGACAATTGGACTATTTTATAAAAAGTTGTGAAAATTCCCTTTACAGACATTTAAGGCAGTTGAAATTCATGCTTGCTGCTTGGCCAGTGCTTCAGCTTCCTGAAACAGCAAAAAAGAATTACACATTAGTAGTTTTTCAGTGTGTTTCCAAAGGAACACTATAAAACAATAACCTGCATTTTTCAATCTTCTTTCAGCCTTTGTAAGGTGATCACAAATGGGAACAGAATGACAACAGAAGAAAAGCAAAAGGAATTACCTTTTGGTTTCTCTGAGTGTACTTTTGACTGCAGATTAATTTAATTACCTGCTAGCAGCACCATGACCTACAAGGAGATGAATGAGAGATCAATTCCCAGTGCCCTCAGTGTAGCACCTCAGCGGGGACAGGCTGGTTTATTCGAAAGGGCAAAGTTCAACATCTGCCAAGATGTGTTGGAGCCATTTGCTTTTGTGACTGCATAGAAATACTCAAGACAACAGATTAAATATCATTGCTACCATGAGCCAGCATTGCTAAAAAAACAAAGCACAAGGAGAAAGGACTAAGAAGGTGTCCTGGTTTAGGGCAAATTTGGGAGGAAACCTCCAAATGGGGTTCCTCTGGAGACCAAACCCAAACGGCCTCTCCCCCCAGCCAGTCTGGGAAAAGAACTTCCTTGGAGAAAAGTGGAAAAAAACTATTTATTTAACAAACAAAATGCCCACAAGCATAAGGAATGAATAATATGAAACAATAAAACCTCTCGCCACTCTGAAGAGAGATGGCAAAACTGAGAGAAGTCCTTACTGGGAGTTAGCTCAGCTCTCTCAGTCTCTTATCAGTCCCAGTCCCTTTGGTGCTGGAAAATGCCGAGGTCCAGGCCCCGGTGGGCCACGGGTGCAAGATCCTGGTCCTCCTCTGGGTTTTCAGTCCAGAGCAGATTTGAACAGTCCCAAGAAAAAAGGAAAAAAAAAACAGTCCAGGAAGCTTCTTTGCCTCAGCTAGCTAAACTTACGAAAAGGAAAAAAAACTGCTCTCTGGCCGCTGTCCGTGCATCCAATGAACACACCGTCCAGAGGAAGAGAAGAAGAAGAATGCAGAGGAGTGAATACTGTTTTTCAAAACAAACTGCATGCTTCTTCTTTCCCTGCTTCACTCTCAGAATCAGTCTTAAAGGTACAGAACACAACCTACAGCACACACAGAACAGATGATTGGGAATACAGGCATCATAGTTACCCCAGGACAGAGGGGAATTTCCAAGAAGTCTGTATGATTTTTTTAGGAGGACACACAGTGGGTGACCCCAGCCTGCAGGGCAGGAAGTCCCACGCGTATCTCCTGTATCTTGGACATAGTGGCTCACTCTGGTTTTCCTGGCTAACTGCCCTCATCCTGCCATTGAACTCAGGGTGTGAGAAGAGCTTGCCTTGGAGCTGCCGTGCTCCTGGCCCTTGCTCTGCTCTGCTGGCCTGTCACAGGTCAGAAAGGGACTGGGATGTCACCAGGGCTCAGATGTCACCGTGCACCCACAGGCCTTGCGTAAGGATATCCCGGCCATCCGCAGCACAAAAGGCAGGTGAGCAATGAAAGGAAGATCAAAAAGAGCTACAAAGCCTGGAAAAAAGAAGCATGTTTGATATTCCCTAAAAGACAAGTGGTTCTTTGAATGGTAATAAAGAGGAGAAGGTTCCCTTGGCTTTATAATGACTCCCTTAACCAGCCCAGGGCACTGCAATGGTGACATCTCACTGGTTTTGGGGTTTTTTTCAAGACAAAGTACTTGTCTCCAGAACAGGCAGTGGAAAGCTGGAGAGGATTCCTGCTATTTCCCTCATGCCCAGGAAGGTTGGTACAAGTAACCTGCTAACCTATTTTTCTTAGAGGTCAAACTCCATTTCCTTGGGCGTAGGCCTGCAAGTTATCTGGGAGAGGCTCAGCTGTCCTGGCTTGACATTGTCCCTCTTTTATACTTTCCCTTATTTCTCCCTCAAGGCCCCTGTCTTGGTTTAGATAGACAGGTATCTGCCAGGGAAGATTGGAATTTCCCTTGGAATGTAAGCCTTCCTCCTCCCCTTTTCCAAATTATTATAAATTTGCAATTAAAAGGCTGTCAGGCAAAGATTTTGGGAATAGGTATAGCAGTTCTTTACTAGGGATATTAAAAATACAAGTGTTGTAGTACAGAAGAATAAGCAAGCAAACAAATAAGAAATCCTAGAAAACTCTGAAAGAGTCAGAAATACAACCTGACACCCTGTTGATCAGGGTGTTGGAAAACAGTCCAAAAGTAAGCCCTCCTGGAGTGGCAGATGTGGTCCTGTTGGAAGCAGTAATGATCCTGTGGAGCCAAGGGTCCAGAGATGGGCCCAGTCTTCCTTTGGGAGTCCCGTGGGAACACTGGATGTCTGGTGACACTTGTGGCTCCTTTTTATCTAGGTGGAAATGGTTTGGCTCCTCCTCCCTGGGTAGAGCATCTTACAATAGTATGATGTAATGTGTCATGTCATTGGTGAGCTTTAATGGTCCATTAACAGAAGATATTCCCATGGGGGTAGTGGAAGAATGAATAAGCAACACTGCCCCATCTGAGCAGAGATAAGCAACACTGCTCCACCCGGTTTTTAACAGCTAACTTGTTATCAGAGAAGGCAGTTACCCCCTCCCTAACCGATAAAGAAAAAAATCTCCCAAACCAGGTTTTGGCCACCTCTTTGTTTCAGTTAAGTACTCTTAAGTATCCAACACTTGATCTCCTTCTTAACTTATGGGGAAAAAATTCTTTAGAGTGAAAAAGTGACAAACCTAACCCCCAACAACCCCTCAATGAGCATCCTGTCAGTCCTTAAATCCTTAATAAAGAAATAATTAAACATAGCTTTTAACTCACAAAATCCTCTCACTTTAAAATCCACCCATATTGCTTGAAGTAGAGCTTTTAAGATAAACAGAAGGCCAGCCTTTCCCAGAGGTTGTTGATCCAAAGGGCAAACCAAACCTCCAGGACTCAGAAAATAGTTACTTGAGTTTACCATGTTCACTTCTGAGCCAGTCCTGTTTAGCATTAATATCAAACCTTTATGTTCAGAGTCAAATAACTTCCTAAATCTCTCCTGATGGCATTGAATGGAGGTTTCCTGCCAAGGTTGCTCCCAGCCTCCTGCCATTTTCTGCAGTTGCCATGTCATTCCCTACAGCATTATATCCAAGCTGCACACAGCTATGCTGGAAACATCAATTTCAGCACCTACAAATCTGTGTACCCTCCTCAGCAGCCTGCAACCAACTTGACTGGACATCCTAATTGTGGGAGGAATTCCCAAAGTCAGCCCCAGAGCAGGATGCAGGGTCACTTCTGTAAAGGTAATTTACTGTTATTAGCCCAACACAACATGGAAATTCAGCAGAGTACAGCTGTGTTCTATCCCTCCTGTTTAAAATTCACCTTTTCCTCAGGTGAGGACAGAATTGAAGCATCCCTTAGGACAGAAGCAGAGCTCCTGACAGCCATGCTGGCTGCTCCTGCCAGCTGGCAGGTCTGGGAAGCAGCGACGTTCCCAATGTTACTGAGACAGGTGACCTGATTTGTTATGGCAGCAGCTGCTCTCTGGTACCACTGCACTTCCAGGGGAAAGGCACGAGCTTCCCTGCCTCCCACAGTCTCATGATTGCTCCCTGGTTCTTTGGCTCCATCCTGCACACTCTGCTGAGCAGTGCAGTGCAGATGTTCCAAGGAACTTTACCAGGACTGTGGTGGTGTGCAGCTGGTCTGATGCTGGCAGCAGTAATGCTGGGGTGCAGATCCCAGGCTCTGTTCTGTGCAGCTCTGCATGAGGCAGTTTTTCCTCATCACACCATCCCAGTGGAGCTACTGCTGGAAATTTGGCTCCCAAAACTGCTTCAGTCTGCCCCACAACCTGCAGTGCTCACTGCTCATGTTTCACCATACACCCTTAAAATTAGGTCTCTTAGTGATGTGCACAGCACGACTGTCGGCTCATACACAAGTAAAGCTGAAAGGGAGCAGTGTGTTTATCCATTGGAACAGGAAAGCTGGAAGTGACATGGAGGATCCTGCTACTGTCAAGTGAAACGTATAAAGCAGGCTTGTCTTGTCCTATCAAAATCAAAAGGAGAATTCGAGCTCATTGCATCCACAAAGCAGCAGCCCAGTTCATAATTGGCAAAGGAAAATAACCTTTGGATAACAAGTCAGAGGAAAAAATTACTCTGAAGCAAGACCATGTTATTTCAGAAACAGTGGCTCTGGTTTCAAGAGATTTTCTAGTAGAAAAATCTCATCAAAATTTCACATGAATTAAATTTTTTACCAAATTGAAAACATTCTTTGATTTTGGGATAATTGTTTTCATCTAGGTTTCTTATGCATTCTTCAGTGCAAATATTAACTACTCTTTTGAGACTGAAGCCTGAGAGCCTCTGGAGACTGAGTATCTTCCAAGGAGATTGATGGGCGCAATGACAGCCTCGTGTACAAGATCCTGTTCTGAGCAGAGAAGGAGGAGGTGAAAGCCACAGGCTCACTGTGAGGAGGTGCTCACTCACCTTTGACCCAGGAGGTGCAGTCAAGCCCAGGAACGCATACACGGCGTTGTTCTCCCGCGCCTCGAAGAAAGCATTGTAGTCCTTCACCATGGCAGGAGGGAGAGGGATTAAAAGACAGAGGAGTGAATTGTTAGAAATAATCTCAACTCAGTTTGGGGTGTCACCCAACCCACATCAAACAAACTGCTTCCTGTGGCCGAATGCAAAATCCAGCATCAGCTCAGGTATGTGGCATTACCACTAAGAGCACACAAACTGGTCTGGCTGGAAAGGGACAAGCTGGGAATTCATTCTGTGTCCTAAGGAAATGTTGCTGTGAAGTGGTTTAGCCTCTCCCAAAGGGACAGACTCCATACAAGGCAGGTGTTGTCACTGGTCTGGTGTGGACATTCCTCCTGAAGAAGCAGCTGAGCCTGGACCTTGTAATCAGAAACTCTGATGTTCCCAGATGTCATTGCTAATTCCTGATAGGGATGGCAATTGTGCAACTATGGAGTCCAGCTCTTAAATCTGTCAGAAGTTCAACTAGAACTCGTACACTGAGAGTGCACCTTTCCCATCACATTTCCCACTAAGGATTAGTCTGTGTAATGGAAGGCAATGGGGTGGCACTGTTCACTCACAGTATACTACAAATGCCCTAAACACACACAGACACTTCCCAGGAAAATTAAGGTAATAAATAAATAGGAAGAAATACCAGTTGCCAAATCCCAACTAAAGGAACCCAGAAGTTTTGTGCAAGCTCACTGTTGTCCAAGTTACCACACAATTCCCTCACTCTGACTTCTGAACTCAGCAGGCATCAGTCCAATGACTTTCCTGCTCTCCATTTTTAACTGATGCACATTACCAGCCTCCTCCAGCTTTCCTGGGCAATGTTTGCATGCAGAATCCTGGCTGGGAAGCCCAAGGCAGGCAGCAGCTCGGTCTCAGGCTGGGGTCAGGGAGAGCTGTTTAGGGCATGCTTCTCTGGATTCCTGACTGTCTGGGAGGCAAAAGCCTAAGGAACAGCAACTGAGGGGGGCAGCTCTAAGGAGAGGCTGCTGCAGCTAGAACAGAACAAAGTACAGGGACCAGAAGATTCCAGCCACCTGGACTTCAGGGATATCAAATTTTTGCTCCATTTGCACATGCAGCATTCGCATGATGGTTTGATAAAAATGTGTGTGATTATGGTAAATCCTCCCTGAAGCCCTTCTGTTGACGGGAATGGGGCTGCTTGATAACAAAGAGATTGTTTATCTTGCTGGTGCACAGTCCATGAGCCTGCTCCATAGCATCTCCCAGGACAGGAATTCCTGGGCCTGAGGAGCAGGGCTCATGCCAGCCCACACAGCATCTCCAGTTCCAGCCTCTCTGTGGTGCACAGGCCAAGAAGGCAAATTTGCTCTTTGCTCTGCCAGTTGTGCTCCATCAGATGGAACAAACAGGGAACTTTGTAGAAAGTGTCAAGGAAGGATGCTGGGACAACAGGCGGCTCTTCAAAATGCTATTTATTGTACAGAAGATGTTACAGCAGTCATGGGTTGTGGGTGACAGAGCCACGCCTAAAGCTGCCAGCTACAGCTTATAGGCAAGCCTGAAGGCCACTTTAGTTTTGGTTACAATGCATTATATAGTTTTCTTTGCCGAGCATCTTAATACATAAAAACCAGTCAGCATCATACACAATACCTTTACCATCATCTATAGCCTATCATAACTACTATCATTACCACATTATGTTACAGTTTAAGCTTAAAGTTGTTTTTCTGTTTTCTTGCAGTGGAAAATTCTTAGACTTTTTTTCTACTTGGTAAAAATATGTTTTTGTTTGCTTGTGGCATCTTTTGCTTTTCCTGAGACCTCTTTCTGCTTGCTAAAAACATCTTCTTTGTTTGTGGTCAACATATCCTTTGCTCCAGCCATAAAACCTCCTTCCAACTCAACTTTTGCCTTCTTAGTTGTCCAGTAACAACTGGCTCAGCAATTCTTAATTTAGACATCTTTTATTCTTCTATATCAAAACTTGCTTCCATCTCTATTCCGCTTTCAGGTTCCACATTCAGAGAGCCTTCTGCTAAAGCATTCATATCTGTAAAACTTCCTTGTTAACTTTCATCTTTTCCAACAAACTTCATGCTTGAGAGGCATCAGATAAACACAGAAAGAGGTTCAAATTCTGGGCACAGAATTAACTTTTACCTTCCTGAAAGCTGAACTGTAGCAACTCGAATCCAGCAACACAAACTGACTGAATTTCAAAAGTTCAACGTGACATCAACCAAAATTTTGGGGATGAAATAAACCCATAGCAAGTACCCTGTAACCAGACTCTTCTCAGATAACTACTGATCCTTATGTTTGTCACTCCAGACCAACCTTTTTCCATGTCACAACCAGTCAGTAAAATTTTGAGAGCCAAGTGGCACAACAGCTCACCGTGGATATTATTTCAAGTTCTGCTTCTATTACAAGCAAGAAAAAATCTTGGCACATTGAGAATAATTTCTTTCAGGAGGCACAGATTTGTCTCACAAAGGTCCAGAACTGGCAGGTCTTGACTTACAGACTGTGCAGGTCAGAACCAGACTTCAAAAGGACCAGAGGAATGCACACTGTGAGCTCTGTTCAGAAGATACTAAGTTTTAAAAATAAAACTAACAGTTAATCTAATAATCATTCAAGCATGGCCTGCTGGGTACAAGTACTGCAGGGCAGCTTACTTTTGATCAAGCATTAAAATAACTACAGTAAGGGTTGTGTTTGCAACACAAGTTTTAATCTGTCCAAGGCCCTGGAGTAAGTGAAGCACAGCAGCCTTCCTTGTGCAAGCAGCACACAGAGCTGATCCAAGAAGGATCAGAAAACTGATTTATGATCATGGCAGGCATCAATTCATATGATCTGGGATTCACACCTGCTGGCAAACCCCACATGGGCAGAACACATCTCTGAACTTGCTATAGAACATAAGGTTGGTGTAAAAGGGCCAGATTTCTGTGAGGTGTTAGTTCACAATCATGGGGAAAATGAGAATTAAAAACCTGGGAACTTTCAGAGCCATAAGATGGGAAAAAAACACAGGAAAAGAAAATTATAAATGTACTGCAAGGTAGGATACAAATCAAGAGGTCTACATTTTAATCTCTCCTCTGGTGTGACTAGAATATTCAAAAATCAATTATTACTAAAAGCTCAAGATGGGGGGAAATGTCTAACATCTCCCACAGCCTTCCCAGTTTGGGCAACTGCAGCTGGGCAAGCCCTGCCTTGCTGCTCACCACAGGGAAGCACAGGTGGTGGCAGTGAGGAAGAGGAGTGGGATGAGCACAGGAGAGCTGGAGGTGATGAGGATGAGCACAGGAGAGCTGGAGGTGGGTGGGATGAGCACAGGAGAGCTGCAGCAGCCCTTACCCCGAGGTAGCGGCTGTCGTTGAAGAGCCGGGGGGGCAGGGGGTTCCCGCTCGCTGGCCGACTGTCCTCAGGGACGTTCTCCCGCATCCATTTCCGGTTCTCCTCATTAGCTGCGATGTCCTTCTCCTCAAATTCAATTTTGTTGGCTTCCAAGAAGCCTAACACATCTTGCTGCTGCTTTTTAATCTGTCACAAAGGAAGGAGGGAGAGAGGGCGATAAGGCAAACAAAATCAGTGAAATAATTTTTGATGCCATTCTGGGATTCAATGCAGAAACCAGGGGATGCAAACCAGGTTGAAAGTGGGAGTGGTAAGAAAATTCTTAGAATCAAAAAGTATCTTCTAAAGAGTCAGAGCTGAGCCTTGACTTGGGTGCTACAAAACTGAACAGGTGCTGTCCCTACACAAATATGAGTGTTGTGTAGCTTAAAGGTGCCCACCCAAAAGCAGAGGTGTGAGCAGGGCCCTTGTGCTGGCCAGATTTTACAGTTAACTCAGAGGAATGTTGTTTTTTCAGGTGCAGTGGAGTTTGCTGGAGGCACATTTGAGGTACAAACTGCTTCCTGGTGCCCTTGGAAGCACAGGCTGAACCCCCCATTCCTTCTTGAAGTCCAGACGTTTGTCCACCTCAGTGACAAAAAAGACCTCACCAAGCATTTTTGGTTCATGCTTCTTTGCACACAAACCCCTCTCCCACTGTGTTCTGGGTGTCAGCAGGGCATGTACAGTCTCTGGAGAGCTGTGACCCCACATCCCCATCCTAACTCATGTCAGGGAAGCTGAGTGAGGTCCCACACCTGATGCCACCCATCCTTGTGCACTCACACAGCATCCAAGGGAAAAGCAGGATCTGTGCGGCAAGCACGGTGCTGGCTCTGCACAGGGAAGGAGGTTTTTATTACTGTCATTATGAATTACTGACTTCATGACACAGAGATGTTCTGCTATGCTCTGCTCTCCCTCTGCATGAATTTACCACCACGAAGGAGATTATAACCATGCACATCCTAGCAAACAATAAAAAAATGGAGTTTAATGGGACATTTGCTTTCTTCAAATTACCCCCTTCACTGCAAAGCCAGACAAAGGCCTGGCTTTACCATAATGAGCTGAGTTCTGCAGGAGCAACCGCTCCATATACGGCCACAGGCAAACCCGGAGCTGCTGGGGTCAAGGACAGCCAGCCCGGAGCCAAATATGGAGCCCGTGCCCCGGCCTGCACAGGCCCGCACCCACGGGCACCCAGCCGAGCCAGGAGCAGCAGGGAGTATGAGGAGAGCGCTGCCCTGAGGGATGTGGGGCTGGGGAACAGAGCCTGGCAAATCCGAAAGGGAATCTTCAAGCACTCCCTGACTCGGTCTGGAGCTGCTCTGTCCATGGCAGGTTCAAGGAGAGCTCGGGAGAGGTGCATCCAGCTCAGAGCAGCACAAAAGGACTGATCCTGCCCTCCCGACAGAGGGAAATGTGCTCTCAGCTCCAGCAGGGAAGCT
Organism: Sylvia atricapilla; assembly: GCF_009819655.1. NCBI lineage: Eukaryota > Metazoa > Chordata > Aves > Passeriformes > Sylviidae > Sylvia > Sylvia atricapilla. The sequence goes on along the minus strand of NC_089173.1, from coordinate 14,797,588 downwards.
GCCTGCTGAGAAGCCAGTGTAATTCCTCCGACCACGTCAGCGCAAGACCCGCTGGACTCGCTGTGTGAGCACCCTGAAACACAAGGATATTGCTAATTTTCATCATGGCTATGAATAAATCAAACTGGAGGAGTTAATAGCGCCCCGAGGAAATATTTTGTGTAGAGGCTGTATAAAAATATTCTCAGCAGACTCAAAGCTCTGGATAAGAGGTTTACTTGCCTGCCTCTAACAGCAGCAGGAGAAGCAGGGGAAGCTTTTCTCTGTTGCGGTTTACAGCTCAGAGGGGAAAAAAGGGAGCACTTCCTCCACGAACTGTTCTGTAAGGCTAAAATAAGGGAAAGGTCTTTGGAATTGTAAACTCTTCTGTCAGTATGACCTGGTAGTAAACTTTTTTCCCTGAACCAGTTACATTTTTAATTAACCATTTCCTACAATCTCTACATTTCAGATCCAAATAGTTTTTTATTACTCTCAGGACCTTAACTTGTCCAAAATCCATTGCTTAGTGAGAACACACTTTGAGATGCCCCAAAATTATTAAGGAATTAGAGAAAACTAGGCTTTTACCCACTCTACCATTAAACTGTACAATCTTCAATGTAAAACAAGAGCTCTGAGTTGGACAGGAATCAGCATTTTGATCCTCTGATAAGTTACTTTATTTTTTTTAATCATTCTGACAATTAGATTGTCTTAGCCACACACGCATCCTCACACCCTCTCAGCATCACACAGCAGGACAGTCTCTGAGTTGTTTTTCCAGCTCCAGGAGATACAACTGTGGGAATACACAAGTCTGAGAGTAAGACAGACTTAATTAGCATAACTAGTCTGGTGACAAGGATGCTGTGGCAAGGACAAACAGAACTTTGAGCTTATGAGAAGATGGGATTAAAACCTGTTTGAGGGAAAAGATTCAATCAACCCCCTACGATAAAGATGTTGTATAATGCATGAGTTGCCTGTATGATCTTCTAACCTAATTATTGTAGTAGAAATTATTAACCTCACTGAAATGGTATATAAGACTTCGAAAACCTCAGTAAAATCGAATTCTGATCATGAATCAGTCTTCCCGTCTCTCCATCAATTGCCGATAACAACCACATCCCAAACTGATGACTGTGGCTCCAAAGGGTGATCACAACCCTCTCTGCTTGTTTTTGAAGAGCTGGTAAAGCTGAAAATGTTGGGGTTTTTTGTTTGGGTTTTTTTTTTTTTTTTTTTTTTTTTCTCTCCTATAAAAGGCGCCATTGTAAAGCAAGGATGAAGTTTGGTCTCTGTTGCTCTCAGGCCATCTGTAGTCAAGGCAGATAATTCTCTAGAGAACTCTACAGAAAAGCAAGGATGGTGTTGATGCATGAGGAATATTAGTATGGAACCCTAGTTTTCTGGCCAGACAAGGAAAAGTTGGAAGATTAAGCAGCAATGTTTCCTCCCAGCTCCTCAGACAAGTCCTCCGGCCATGGTGATGAGCACTTACATTAAGAGCAGTAAATGCTCCAGAGAAACAAGGCACCAACTGCTGGGCAACAGGGACACCGAGCTGCCAGATCCTGTTATTTTATGGGATTTTATTTAGAAAACTTCCATTAATTTTAGGCAGTGGAATAGCGCTGGGAGGGAAGGGCTGAAAATAGAGCAAGAGACGTCTGCTGCTGCTTCAGGGTGTTTTGTCTTACTTGAAAGGGCACACATTCTCCTCGGGACAGAGCCTGGAAGATGGTTCCTGCTGCCCATGTTTGGGAAGGAGCAAGGAGTCTTTCTTCAGGATGTGCCTGTCAACACGCAGCACTTGTTTCCCAGAAAACCTCTCCCAGCTGCCTGAGCAGGCATGGACAGCAGCCAGCGCCTTCCCAGACCCCGCACCTCGGCCTACATAAACAACTGTCATGTCTGAAGCCATTCTGGCCCGTGAAGGACAGCTCACTGCAGTTGGCAAACATGAAAATCCTTGTTTATTCCGAGTGCTCCTGACACATTGTGCAGGGCCAAGAGCAGCAGTGGAGAGCTGGGAATGTGCCCGGAGTCAGCACAGGAGCTGGGGAGCCGAGCAGGGCCCTGAGGCTTGAGATCAGCACTGGCGGGGCAGCAGGATTTGTGGAGACACAAAAGCACAAGAACAGAGAAATGGGAGATAAGGATGGACAGACAGCTATAAGGAAAGGAAGAGGCTGGGGGCAGGAGTGGAGGGAATGAGCAAAATGGATGGATAGAGATCAGGGGAAAATCCCGGTGGGATGGAGACAGAGGGATGGAAGGAGAAGGGGTGGGAGCAGGTGAAGTCAGTGCTGCTGGGAGGAAGGGCTACATCTTCTGGAGCTCCTCACTGCCCTGCCTGGGAACAAAGATGCCCTCGGAACAGCCCGTCCGGCTCACAGGTGTCTTCACCCCATCCCCAGAAACAGAAACACATCCTGGTTTCTCTGCCTCAACACACACTTGGGAGAAAAACAATTCCTAAGGTGAGTGGAGATATTTTACTTCTTGCTGATGTTCCCAAGATAATACTGAAAGGAACATTTAATGAAATAAATCTATTTTCTCTTTGTTTTGGCTTTCAGGGTCTGGTCCCAAGATAGAAACAGCTTTATGACAAGTTATCGGTGGTTAAGCCAAGTCTCACCACACACTGTGATCTTGTGCTACAAAATCCATTGAGTATCGAGATTCCCTTCTTTTCCAGTAACAAGCCAATCATGAAACATTAAGCTTTCAACAGAGCATGGGCACAAAATAACATTACAGAAATGAGAGTTGAATTGTGAACAAGTATTGCCCCTCACTTGAGTACACATCAGAAATTCAGTTTATTGTCCTTAAATCTAACTCCCATCAGTGATGTCAGTAACACAAGAGAAACCACATCAAAGCTGCCAAGAGTACAAACGGGTGATGTTTGCCAACAAATTAATCCATCAAAAATAAAATTTTAACCTCAAAGTAGGAATAAACTTTCCAGAAAATGCTGCAACATTTTAGATTCTCTTCCAAATCTTTACTCATTGAAAAAAGAAAAATTAAAATAACTCAGCTAGAAGATAATAAGCTGAAAGGAGGCAGGGATGATGCTGCAGGACCTTGGTCCAGCGAGCAGGCATTATTCCAGGCTCAGTTCCAGGTAGGACTGTGATGGCTGTTCAAGAGCCAACTTCTCCCAGCACCACCCCACTGCAGGGAAACACTAATTTTAAACACTTTTTTGAACTGAACTTCACAGAAGGGTCTATCTCATTTGGTGTACACAGGCACACACACACATAGTACAGTCCAGTCCACACTGCTGGCCAAGAAGGGGTTTGGGTTGGTTTTTTTCAGTCTTGTTATTTTTTCAGTATATAAATAAACCCCTTGTTGAACAACAGACATGTTTTGGAAATCTATTTATGGACCACTGGAACTCAAGTTTACAGTCTGAGTGCTGCTGTTTTGATCCAATAACAAACTTGCTGACTGAGGCTCTGCCGTCCTGGCCCTTGGCACTGGGCTTCTCCACCACTTCTGTGACCCCTGTGTCCCAATCTCCACACAGGGGAAAAACATATATTTTATTAATTTCTTTCCCAATGATGGGATTAAATGGCTCATGCTTTATTGTGAGGATTTAAAAGAATTACAAAGAGATTTCTTATGATGTTCCCAGCCATCGTTGTACCATGGGTTATTGAGCATCAGGACAAAAGGAATGGCCTCAAGTTGCACCAGGGAAGGTTTACATTAGGAATTAGGAAAACGTTTTTCATGGAAATGGTTATGAAGCATTAGAACAGGCTGCCCAGAAAAGTGGTGGAGTCACCATCCCCTGGAAGTGTTCAAAAAGTATGTGGATGTGGCACTTGAGGGCATGATTTAGTGATGAACATGGGGCAGGGGCTGGGTTGATGGTTGGACTCGATGGTCTCAAAGGTCTTTTCAACCATAACAATTCCATGATTCTGTGATTCTCTCCAGCTCCTGCTGCAGGTGTGTCCTGAGCTGCCTCTCCCAACCTCACAGGTGGGATCCAGCACCAGGACAACAGAGAAGCAACACCTTAGAGCAGATCTTATACATTTGATCTTACACATTTCTCAATCCAGTTTCAAGACAACACCACATTTAAAAGGGGATTTTTTTTTTTCCATTTCCAATTCCAGCCTTCTGGGTTCCAGATAAGTAAAAGCAACTAGAGCTTTAAAGTAGTTGTACTGTATGCCAATGATGATTTTAAAGATGGTTTTAAAGATGCTGCTTCATTCTTAGTGAGAGAAAATCTTTAAATCCCAGAAGCAGCTGCTTTGTGCGGGAAGGTGAAGTCCAAACTCCAGGTGATGCTACTGGTTGTAGCCAGACTTGTAGCCACCAGTTCTCCAGAAGCTTCAGAGTCTCCTGAAGATGCATAAGCTGAAATGTAAGCAGTGAGTGGGAAAAGTGCAGTGCAAGAAATGTTCAGCAAACTCCACTGGCAGCCTGCAGCAGCAAGGTGGAAACCCTCAGGAAGTGATTTTCCTGGGAGGAATGGGCAGCATGAAGAATGCCAAGTGCTGCCAAGACAAATTGACTTGTCACAGGGTGTCCTGTGGACTGAGCTGTGGCCACACTGCCACAATCCATTGCCACTTTTTGGAATTAAGAGTAAAAACTATTGGGGTTTTTAATCTGTCTCACCTAATTTCTCAAATGACCTTGCCTTCTTCACCTGAATCCCTAATGCAGAAGCTCATCCTTGCAAATGAGCTGCAAAATGCTTAGAATTTCTCATCCCACTACAACCTAATTTGTAGGAGTTAAACAGCCCAGCAGCTGAGCCATGGATTTAAATGTCACAGATTCCTGACAGCCCCCTAAGATCATTCTCCACCCCAGCAGGGCTCCCTTCTGAGCAGCCTCAGTCCTGGCCTCCATCACAGTTTTCCTTGCCTTTACTCTAATATTCCAGGAGCTATTTTTTTGTCCCGAGAGGTTTTGTTGGTTTTATTTGTATGAATAAGGCAATTCCTCCCCCCCCCCCCCCCCCATATTAGCTTAAAAATCCAATGTGCAAGTTCTGATGGTGCCACTGTAAATGTGGTCAGAGGGTGGGAAACCTGCAGGCAACAACTCCAGCAATGACCTGGTTTGAGCAGAGCTTTGCCAGGTGTCTCCCAGCAATTCCTGTCTCACTCTTATTTCTCCCTGCCTGGTAGAATGTCTGCTTATTTTTAGGTCTGGGTAATTATTATCACAGAACTCAAAGCACTTCTTTGTTCTGGTTATTTTAAGCAGAGCATTACACAAATGGTACCATCGTTGTCTCTCCCGATGGATTCTGGTCTGGAGGGAACGAGATAGTGGACAAACACAGCAAAACCACCATGAACTTACGGGACCTAAATCAAACACAGGAGACAGGAAAAGTTCACTCTGGACTTGTACTGCTCTTTTTTTTTTATTTTCCAGAAATTTGGCACTGCCCAGATAGACTCCATATGTACTCCATATGACTCTCTCCCTGCTTTTCCTTTGGGAAAGTCCATGGCAATGTCCACATGAATCCTGCACAGCAGCACTGGTTTAATGCGGTGTGGTGGTTTCACATTTGCCAAATTTTGTTTGCCAACTGGGAGATAGGATTTTGGGAGAAAAAGGCAAAACAGGCTCAACTTAAAAGTAAACAGATAGTTTATTAACACACAGTAAGGAAAAAAAAAGAAAAGGAAAAAAAAAATAAAATGAAACTTTCAAAACCCTTCTCCTCCCCCCACAAGTGTTCACTTTCCTACAAACAACATAGAGACAAAACCTGTGACATTCAGTCAGTTTCACCATTTAAATATAGTCTTTCATCAGTTCTTCAGGAGAGGAGTCTCTTGTTTACCATGGAATTTTCCCCCACTGACAACCTAGAACAGTCCTCTTGTGGGTCGGAACTCTCACAGAAACAGCCGCCTGGGGAAACCTGCTTCCATGTGGTCTCCTCCCATTAGCAGTTTCCCAAGCTGCTTACGGGTTGTGGAACTCAGGTATCTAGGGTGTCACCTTTTAAAGATAAGCAACTTCAAGGCAAAGGATTCTTCATCTCAAGGAACAGAGATGTCTTCTCACTTCTTTCACTGGTGCAGGAGCTTCTCATCTCTCTCTCTCTGTTCAAGCATCTTATGGGACCACAGGAATCACAAATTCTAATGCAATACAGTCCATCACAAACATCTTTGCTCAAAAATCCACGAATCATCTCCCCAAATGCATATTTTCCATGATTTAAAGGACAATCTACCTATAGAGTTCATTTCCATAGCTCAAACAAGAAAGTCCAGCCAGCAGGCAACTCCATCCTTCCTCTAATTAATCTCTTTCTCACTCTCTCCATCTGACTGTTATGCTGTCTTCTCAATGCTCAATCACTTTGTCTGTCCTCACTCTGGGAAGAGCCAGTGCTCTGGAAGTTCCATCTGCTGGCAGGAAAGAGTTAAAGCTTGTCTAGGCCTGCAGTGGCCATGTGATCTCTACTGGGTAGCAGCCAGGATTTTCAAAAGCCACAGGAATGGGGAAAAATCTCAGGCAGGCAGATCTCAGAGCAGCCTGGCTGATGGAAGGCTCCTGCCCCCACCCCTCGGTCTCATTCAGGGTGGGCCCAGCTTGGAGAGGCTGCAGGCTACTCTCCTCCTGCTGGGGAAAGGGCCCAGACCCATGGCCAGGCTTTGGCCCAGCTCCCCTCCATAGGGGGAGCAGCAGGGTGTTTTACAGCTGCTAAAACCCGATCCAGGCCGGGGGTGAAATGAATGAGATATAAGAAATTCCCATTTTTTGACACAGTCTGTCATTTGTTAAGAAAGTTATGCTGTTTAAAATGTTATGCCAGTTGTAACCTGTCTGTTAAGAAAGTTACGCTGTTTGTACCAAAATTTGTACCCTCAAAACCTTATTCCAAGTTGTATACCCCCTCTAAAACCCCGGGTTCCCTTCCCCTTCCGTCGGGCTAGGCTGTCCCCATTCCCCGCCGGCTCCTCGAACTGCTGGCCCCACCTAATAGGAAAATCCAAGGACTTCCATGGTGCACCGCTCCAAAACCAAAGTGCAGTTGCCGGCAAACAGACCCAAAAGCCGCGACCCAGCACAAAATCCAGATAAAAGGGAGACACTACAACACCGAGAAGACCCTCAGCTACCTAGAGACTGAATTCTGCTTCTGCCGCCTCGCCATGACCACAAAGAGACTGGGAAGAAGTGACGCCCCTAGACCACCCGAGCCCAGTTGAGTTCCTGGGGATTCCCGCGAGGCAGGAACTCCAGACTCTGCTGCAGCGAGAGCAGCAGATTCGCCTGACACCTGATCCTCAGTGGCGACAGGAGCGAGAACGGCGACAGGAGCAGCGACGGCGCAGGCGACCCCTCGAGTTCCCCCTTGAAAGAGCTGACTAATAAAGGCTTTTCAAAGGAGCAGGTCTCCTGGCCCATTTATAACAATTTGGGGACTCGTCCGGGATCTAAGCCACGCCCAGAAGAGAACCAGGACGGGAAGGCGCAGCCCGACCTCGGACCTCCTGGACAGCTGGACATCCCGGACCAGAGGACGATGCTCGCCAGCCTCGTGGGACGCCACTGAGGAGCATCGGTAAGAACAACCGGTGGCGGGAGTGGAGACCAGCGAGTGTGAAGTGAATGAGAGGGGGGCCGGCAGCTCGGACCCCCCAAGCGAGTTTGGACTGCTGAGTACCGCGTTTCCACACCCCCGCGAGGGGGCCGGCTGGGAAAAGCAGGAAGCGAGTGGATTGGGAGAGACTGAGGCGTCTCCAGGGGCATAGGCGCCCCCCTCTGGACGTGCGGAGGAATTTAGAGAGTGAGTGGCACGTCAAAGAAGTGGGTGACAGAAAAGGCTTGGGCCAATTTCAAGTGTGCGAAAGGGCTCGAGCAGTGTGAGGCACACACCACACTGGCTGAGGTTATAGCCCGGGGTGTCACAGGAGACTAGCGCTGGCTGGGGTGGCGGCTGGAACCCTAAGGGCGGGTTGCCCAGGCTACTTTCGGGGCTTGTGAGTTGGCACTGGCTGGGGTAACTACTGGGGTGTGGGGAGAGAAAGAGAGCACTGGCTGAGGCTACGGCCCAGAGCGTCTGAGTACCGGCTGGGGTAGCAAAGATAAGCTGCTTTCGGGGTGCTTTGGAGACTGGCTGGGGTAGCTGTCGGGGTGCTGGGATAAAAAAGTCTACATTGGTCGGGGGTACCCAGGAAAGAGGTATGCTTTCCGGGTGCAGAGGAGTAAGAGTTAGGGGAGTCCCAGAGTGCGAAGGACTTTTAAGTAGAGTGAGTGAGTACATCGCACGCTGTATGTCCAAATCCTGGCAGTAGGTGGTGGCTGGAACCCTGGGCCCTGGTTGACCGGCCGCTTACGGGGATTTGCCTGACGTACAGGAGAGAAAAGGAGTGCTGGCTAAGGGGCAGTGGCTGAGGCCCTAAGGGCAGGTCACCAGGCTACCTGTGGAGCATTCCAAGCACCGGCAGGGGTAGTGCCCAAACCCTAAGAGAGGGTCCCTGGGGCTACTTACGAGTGCTCAAAGAGTGAGTGAGAGTTAAAATTTGGGTTGCCCGCCTTTAAACTTGTGTGTGTGTAGGGGCACCTTAAAGAAGTTTAGTTAAAACAAGGTCAGATAATTTTGCTTTGTGTTGCCCTGAAGTAAAGTTTCTGTCAGGGTAAGAGCACCGTAGTTTTTATTTGAGACCCAGTGAAAATGGGGGCGTACATAAGTAGAGTGGAGCCAGTTGAGGAGAAAAGAGAGAAAAAGATAAGAAATATTCCACCAGACAGTCCACTAGGACAAATGTTAGAACTATGGGAGGTTGATGAGGCCACTAAAAGCTTAGACAGAATCAAGATGATCCATTATTGCATAGAGGCTTGGCCTAACCTAAATTTACCTGCAAAATGGCCATGGTGTGGAACTAAAGACCCCTGGATGTGTTCACAATTGACTCAATACTTGAAATCTCGAGGAGATTCAAGTATTGAACAGATACTCTATGCTATCTGTTGGCAAAAACAAGTAGTCAAAAATAAAACAACAAAAATATGTAAGTTACAGCAAGGGAAACAAAGGAATGAAAAGCAGAAGAACCAAAAAGAAGCTAGCCATAATTGGGACCCCTTAGAACATTTGCCTCCTCCTACAGTTTATCCCAAAGTAATCCTCCAACCTCACTTGAAAATCATACCTTCCCAAACTGTAATCCCTGTTCCTTCCCCAGCTTGCCCCCCTCCAATTTATAACCCCTCTTACCCTCTGCCATTCCCTAACACTGGTCTAACCTCCTCTCCTTTACCATCCACAATCCCTGCACCCCCTCACAGCTGGGAGTTAGGTCTGGCACCTAACAATGCATCCTGTCAGGCAATAAAAAACCCAGAAAGTTACCCTTACAGTAACACCAGGTCAAAAACCAAACTCTTTCCCCTAAAGGAGGTCCCATTGGGTGGGGCAGTTGAAGGAATAGGATTTGTCAATACAGCTTTAACAGCATCAGAAGTCAGAAGTTTTAAGAAAGAGCTGGGGAATCTAGTTGAAAACCCAGTGGGAACTGCCAACCAGATTGACCAGGTTTTGGGCCCAAATATTTATACATGGGGGGAACTAAACTCCATCTTATATATACTCTTCAATCCAGACGACGTTCGGCTGGTTAGGACAGCAGGGATGCGCATATGGGAAAGAGAAAACCGAATGGGCCCCCCCGGTGACCAGAAGTTGCCAATAGCTGACCCAGGGTGGGACCCAAACAGAGGAGAAGGGAGAAGAAATATGGAAGATTATAGAAACCTAATGATAAGAGGTATTAAAGAATCAGTTCCCCGGAGTAGCAACACCAAATTAGCTTTTGACAGGACCCAAGAGAAAGATGAAACCCCAGCAGCCTGGCTGAGCAGGCTCAGACGGAATTTCCAGCAATATTCTAATTTAGATCCAGATAGCCCAGAGGGACAGATATTATTAAAATTACAGTTTGTCACAAAATCCTGGCCAGATATCAGAAGAAAACTTGAAAAGATGGAGGACTGGCAAGACCGAGAAATAAATGAATTATTAAGGGAAGCCCTAAGAGTATACCTTAAGAGAGAAGAAGAAAAAACAAAGGCAAAAACCAGGATTATGGTAGCCGTGGCCAGGGAAAGTGTAAAGGATCTCAGAAAGGATACTAAGGGTAAAGGAAATACAAAATCTTTACCAGGAAAGGTAAGAGGAAAGAACCCACCACCTTGGGGTACTCTTCAGAGACCAGGAGAGACCCAAGCCTGTTATTATTGTGGAGAAATAGGACACTTTAAGAAACATTGCAAAAAAATGTCATTTGATGAGACTGTCATGAGGGAGCAGGAGGCATTAGAAAAATTATTGAGGGAGGAGGTCAAGGAGGATTGGGGGTGTCATGGGCTCTATGCATTAGGGGACCCCATGAAACATCAAGAAGGGCCCATAGTAAATTTTGAAGTAGGTCCCCAACATGAAGAGTTTGAGTTTTTAGTGGATACTGGTGCAAATAAATCATGTATTAACCAACTTCCAGTTGGAATTGCGATTAGAAGACTTGTGAAGTCCTAGGAGCAGAAGGGGAGCCTTTCAGGGCTTCAGTTATAGAAAATGTAGAAATTAAAGGAAATTCCAAAAGATGTGTCACTAATTCGATATATCTACCCAAAGTAGACAGTAACCTGCTGGGAAGGGACCTGCAAGTTCAGTTAGGAGTAAGGATTCTTCCTAGAGAAGGAAGAATGGTGGTACAAATGATGAGGCTGACTGTTAGAGACTTGGGAGAAGTCAAGCCAGAGGTCTGGGCTGAGGAGGGAAAATATGGATATTTAGATATCCCACCTGTAGAAATAAAAATGCAAGAAAAGACACCTCCTATAAGGGTCAGGCAATATCCTATTTCTCTCGAAGGGAAAAAAGGACTAACCCCAATTATAACCCATCTACTCACAAAAGGAATATTGGAACCTTGTATGTCACCCCACAACACTCCTATTCTGGCTGTAAAAAAAGCAGAAAATAAGTTTAGAGTAGTGCAAAACCTAAGAGAAGTGAACAAAAAGACAATTACCAGGCACCCGGTGGTACAAAACCCCTACCCGCTCCTGAGCGGGATTCCTGGAGAGCAGTCCTGGTTTACTGTAATAGATCTAAGGGATGCTTTTTGGGCCTGTCCTTTGGCAGAGGGGGGCCGAGACTGGTTTGCTTTTGAGTGGGAGTGCCCTGAAAGTAAGAGAGGGCAGCAACTGAGATGGACTCGTCTTCCTCGGGGGTCCACTGAAAGCCCAAACCTCTTCGGGCAAGCCCTAGAAGAGTTACTGAGACAGTTTATCCCTAAAAACGGTGTGCAAATCCTGCAGTATGTAGATGACCTCCTAATGTCGGGGAAAGAACGGGATGAAGTGAAGGGAACCAGTATTAATCTCCTGAATTTTCTAGGGGAAAAAGGCCTCAAAGTGTCAAAGAACAGACTGCAGTTTGTAGAATCATAGGTCACCTGCTTCGGACACCTCATTGGGGAAGGGTGTAAGAAATTAAGCCCTGAGAGAATCTCAGGTATGCTCTCAGTCCCAGCTCCAACCACAAGGAAAGATAAAAGAAAATTATTAAGACTATTTGGCTATTGCAAGCTGTGGATAAGAAAATATTCCCAAAGTGTTAAATTTCTCTATGAGAAATTAGTCCAACCTGAACCTGTGAAATGGACAGATAGAGATGAAGAACAGTTAAAAGACCTAAAGACAAAATTGTCTTCAGCCCCTGTCCTGAGTCTCCCAGACCTTAAGAAAAGGTTTGACCTATTCATTAACTCCGAAGGGGGAATAGCTTATGGAGTATTAACCCAAGAATGGGGAGGACACAAAAAGCCTGTCGCATATTTTTTCAAACTTCTGGATCCAGTTGCAAGAGGGTGGCCAGCTTGCCTCCAGGCTGTAGCAGCCACAGCTGTTCTTGTGGAAGAAGCACAAAAGCTGACACTGCAAGGAAAAATCATTGCACACACCTCCCATGATCTCAGGACAGTGTTGAGCCAAAAAGCTCAACAATGGCTGACTGACTCTAGAATTTTAAAATATGAAGTGATTTTAACTGGCACCAGTAATTTAGAGCTAACTACATCAAAAACTCTAAATCCTGCCCAGACCCTCTCAGGGGAACCCACACCAAACTTAGAGCACAATTGCCTGGAAATCATAGATTTACAAACAAAAGCAAAAGAAGATCTTGAAGATATACCTCTACCATATGGGAGGGTGCTATTTATTGATAGATCATCTAGGCTGACTGAAAGAAAAAGGATATCAGGCTATGCAATAGTCGAAGGTAGAAAAAGAGACAATTTAAAAGTTACAGAAAAAAAAAAACTTCCCCCAAACTGGTCTGCCCAGTATTGTGAAGTCTATGCCCTCAAAAGGGGATTAGATTTATTAGAACAAGACCGAGGTGCAATCTACACAAACTCGCGATATGTATTTAAAATAGTACACACATTTGGAAAGATCTGGGAAGAAAGAAGCTACCTAAATTCAAAAGGGAAAGATCTGATACATAAAGAATTAATTAAATTAGTATTAAAATCTCTTATGAAGCCCCAAGAAATAGCAATTGTACATGTCAAAGGACATCAAAAAAAGGACACATTTGAAGGAAAGAGCAACCAAGTAGCTGATCAAGCAGCCAAACTAGCAGCTCAAAAGCTGGGAGAACCAATAAAAATTCTTACCTTGAATGATATACCAGCTGACAAAATTAACAAACCAATGTATGATAAAAATGAATTACAAAAAATAGTTAGGTTTACACCAAAAGAAGCAAGGGGAATGGCTGACCCCAGATGGAAAGAAATTCCTAAATAAGGCAATAGCTCGAAAAATGCTGGCAGAAATAGACAACTTAACTCACTGGGGCACCCAAGAGTTGTGTGATGATTTTCTGAGAGAACACCTATGTGTTGGAATCTATAACCTGGCTAAAGCAGTTACTGAAAGATACCTAATTTGTCAAAAAATAAGTCAAAAAGTAATGAGAAAGCCCACACCAGGGGGAAGACAAATAGCATTAAGACCCTTTCAAAATATACAAACAGACTTCACAAAAATGTCTCCAGTACAGGGACATAAGCATCTTTTAGTTATAGTTGATCACTTAACGCACTGGGTGGAAGCCTTCCTTACAAAAAGGGAAACAGCACAAGTAGTAATAAAGATACTACTAGAACACATCATCCCCCGGTATGGACTGATAAATAACATCGTTTCAGACAGAGGCCCCCACTTTGTAGCACAAGTCCTGCATGATGTTGTTAAAGCCTTAGGAATGAAATGGCAGTTACATACACCCTGGCATCCTCAAAGCTCAAGAAGAGTTGAGAGAATGAATAAAACCTTCAAAAATGTATTAACTAAATTAATAACAAAAACTGAAATGTATTGGCTAAAATGTCTGCCCCTAGCACTCTTGAAAATCTGAGTTCGACCAAGGTTGGACATAGGGGCTTCACCATACACAACTATCCCGAGTAAAAAGACCATTGCCACTTCCCAGTGACTCTGATACCCAGACACACTTAAAATAACCTTCAAAAGACAACCAAAGCCCAATTAGAAACAAACAAACAAAAAAAAAAAACAAACAAAAAAAAAACCCAAACAAAACCCCGTTGTTCAAAATCTTTCCAAGTTGTTATCAAAAGCTGTCATTTAAAAATGTTCTCTGTAAGTTGTTCTAAAATACCATGAAGTGTTAAGCTGTTTTAAAAAAAGTTGTGATAATATCATTACAGATCTCTCATAGGGCACACCACAGAAGGGCTAATCAAAAACTGAAAAAGAAGTGGGAATACACTGAAAGGAACTCCATAAGGCCAGCTAAATACCTTCCCCAACCCAAGAGGCAAGACCAAGTGAGATCGAAACAATGGTTCATACTGGACTCTTGGGAGGACTAATCATAGTCCTATTAATAAACATACACACCATCCCATCTATTACGGGGAGAACCTGCAGTCCCTTATAAGAGTTCACACTCATGTGAATCCCACGTGTTTTGATATAAAGCAGTATTAGATTGCATGAAATGCTGCAACATTTAAGCAGCGCCTAACTGGAAAGTGCCCTATAAGAGAATAGTTTTACTTTAATTAGAACCTCAAACTAAAGAACTAAATAAAAGATATTTCCATGAATCAAAAACTGCCAATTGATGCGGGCAAAGGCCCGATCAAAGAAATAGAGGCGGGACTGAAATGAATGAGATATAAGAAATTCCCATTTTTTGACACAGTCTGTCATTTGTTAAGAAAGTTATGCTGTTTAAAATGTTATGCCAGTTGTAACCTGTCTGTTAAGAAAGTTACGCTGTTTGTACCAAAATTTGTACCCTCAAAACCTTATTCCAAGTTGTATACCCCTTCTAAAACCCCGGGTTCCCTTCCCCTTCCGTCGGGCTAGACTGTCACCATTCCCACCGGCTCCTCGAACTGCTGGCCCCGCCTAATAGGAAAATCCAAGGACTTCCATGGTGCACCGCTCCAAAACCAAAGTGCAGTTGCCGGCAAACAGACCCAAAAGCCGCGACCCAGCACAAAATCCAGATAAAAGGGAAACACTACAACACCGAGAAGACCCTCAGCTACCTAGAGACTGAATTCTGCTTCTGCCACCTCGCCATGACCACAAAGAGACTGGGAAGAAGTGATGCCCCTAGACCACCCGAGCCCAGTTGAGTTCCTGGGGATTCCCGCGAGGCCGGAACTCCGGACTCTGCTGCGGCGAGAGCAGCAGATTCGCCTGACACCTGATCCTCAGTGGCGACAGGAGCGAGAACAGCGACAGGAGCAGCGACGGCGCAGGCGACCCCTCGAGTTCCCCCTTGAAAGAGCTGACTAATAAAGGCTTTTCAAAGGAGCAGGTCTCCTGGCCCATTTATAACAGGGGGCACATCATCCCCTCTCCCAGCCTGGGATTCACTGGGCCAGGCAGGCCTCCTGTGAAGGCCTGGGCCCGGGCAGGCTGGGCCGTCCTGGCCCCCCCCACCAAAGAGAGAGCCAGGACTGCCTTACCTCCTGTGAAGGCGGAAGGAAGAGAGAGCTCAGGCTTCCTTCTAGCTTTTAAGGCTGTGACCCAGAGGTGTACCCTTGCATGCAATTGGCTATTTTGGTTGTCAGTTCGAAGGAAATCACCAATTGCTCTTAACCATCTGTGTTAAACCAACACATGTGGTCAGACCCCGGCAGCTTAAAATTCGTTTATTTAGAAATGGCTTTTACCACCAGGTGCTCACTGACCCTGGGCTGTATCAGCATCACCAGCCCAAGACCCAGGGCAGGAGGGAACAGGCTCCAGCTCCTACTGAGAGCAACAACCACATTCCTGCTGCTCACGTGTGGGTTTGGAAGACACCTTTTAAAAGCAAGAAAAGGTGAAAGGATGCAAAGGGATCGCCACTCAAGAGCGAGGCTTGGGAAAATCCAGGTTACCAAAAGGGTTATGCAATTTAAACTGGCGGTTACATCACGTCTGGCAGCACACATGGCTGTCTGCAACAGGGCTTGAACCTGGCATAAGGTACCACCTCACAGACCAGATTTTGGAACACAAGCCAAAAATATAGCTGGAACAAAGGACAAAGTCAGAACTTCCCAAAACAAGACCACGATTTGCCCCAGAAACCATAGAAAGTTACGTAAATGAAAAAGCTGATTTGTGAGAACAAAAATAAAAGCTTCTCTCATGGATTATAATGCCATTGTAACTGAATTCATTCAATAACCCAAGGCCTAAAAACTTGTTAAATCCCACACCAACAACACCCAAGTCCAAAGATCCTTGTGCACACAAGTTTTTTCCTACCAGGAGAACCAAACACAAAAGTTAATGTCACCTCCATGCACTAAAGTCCTGGGGAATCAGGATTCTCAAGGGAGCCAAGGGCGCTTAGAGACCCAACTCCCACTCACTTTTATTTACTCTAACACAGACTGCGAAGAGAATAAAGTCCCAGGGGGATTTGGCATTTAGTTCCCTTGGGCTGCTTTGGGAAGTTCAGCCAGCAACACCGGCCTGGCCCCTCTGGTTGGCACAGCTCAGCACAGCTGAGCAGATTCCTAAGTGCCACACTACCAACTTGCTGTTGGAGTTCAAGGAATTAGTTAAGAAAAAATAAGAAACCTTTTCTGTCTTGCTGCAGCAAGGAGGGTTTGAGTTCAGTGTTCCAGCAAAGTTTTTCAATGTCACTAATTTGGTGTCAGACATGCAGTACAGCCAATTCCATCACACCTTGAATACAGTCAAATTCTAACAAGATACTAAAAGGCCACAAATATGTCAGAACTGTATTGCTGCAACATCCAGAGTCTGTTTAGCTACTTTCCTCCTGCAGTGGCCAAAAGCAGATTCCTCTGCGCATTTGTCAAGCATGACAAGTAACATTTCCTTATTTATATCTCCCCAGCTTCTGGCACACAGCAGCAGCACTGCCTAACAAAGCACTGATGACTTTTTAATGTGTTTTAGGTTTACTTTCCATGAAGGCACCTTAAGGATCAATGTTATTAGCACAGCTTAAGGCAAATTCTGCTCTTAACAAATGATACCCAAGCACTGGAGAAGTGTGTGAGGATGAATCCATTCATCCTTTAGCACCTGCCTGTGAAGGACTATTGTGGTGTTACCAAGATTCTAACAGAGAACATCTTATCAACAACACCTGAAGCCCATGTTTATAAGTACCATTTAATAAACTTCACATTTTGTTCCAGTACATGAAAATGGTTTTGTCAGCTGAAACCCCACCTCTTTTCCTACTGAAGCACCGAATTCAGAAGTAAATCTTACTCTTTTTTTTGGCTGAGAAAAAGGTGGGGGGGCACTGAAAGGACTCCCCAGGGAATGGGCACAGCCCCAAGGCTGCCAGACCTCCAGGAGTATTTGGACAGTGCTCCCAGGCACAGGGTGGGATTGTTGGGGTGTCTGTGCAGGGCCAGGAGTTGGACTTGATCCTTGTGGGTTCCTTCCAACTCAGGATATCCCATGATTCCATGAAAAGAAGGGTGACAGTGCATTCTCCTTGAACTCTCCTCCTTCCTGGCTGCTCCCCAACACATTTTGAGTTGCTCATTCAGCATTTCCTGGCCTGTCCAGGCTCCTGACTGCACTGGCAGCATCCAGTTGTTTTGCCCAAGAGCCCAGCTCAGTCTCAAGCCTACCAGATACACAAACTCCTGGGAGTATTCTGGGGGGCTGTGCAGATCAGATGCACTCTCCTTTAGTCAGGATATCTGTGTCCTCACCACAGCCAGAAATGACACATCCCTCTACTCTCTGTTTAGATGCTTCTGTTCATTCTGTAAAAGGCTTACAGAAGATCACTACTGCCAAGTCAAAGTCATTCACAAGTCAGGATATGCCAAAACTCTTCCCCACAGCAATCATGGCCTGCTCAAAGACTGCCTCTCCAAACAGACTCTGCATGCATCCAGAGATTTATTTTCTGTTTCTCTGGGATTTTTCCTTCTTTTTTTTTTTTTTTTTTCTTTTTTCCTTTTTTTTAAAGTTCTGTGAAAAGTGAAAGCAATGCCCAATGGGATTATTTGCCTGGATTTCAAAACCAAATAAACCCCACGCAGCCAAGACTTTCATTTTCAGGGATTTTAATGCAAGATTTTAACATTTAAAATCTCACTCCATTACCAGCCAAAAAAAGAGACATTTGCTCATGGGATGGCAGTGAGCCTTTCTACACTGTACTTCCATGCACATGGAACATAAGATCCCCAGCAGCTGGGCAAAGGAGAAGTTAAAACCCAAAAGTCCCAGGAAGTTCTGGCAGCACTGGAGCTGGTACTAGCAGAGGCACCAAACCTCCCTGCCTACTTTTTGTAGACAACCCAAGAGCCTGAACACAGAAGAACAGTGAATGCAACTGAAGCTTCCAACTGCTGGATGCCGGGAGGTGTCCCAGGTCTGGAGAGGTGTCAGACTGACACTTTTCCCCTCTCACAAGGAAGGTTTGACTAGAGACATAGAGAGTGCCTGACTCCTCTTCATTCTGCTCACACTGGGCTCCAGGCCCAGGACAGCAGCCGTCTCCCCTCCCTTCATGTGATCTCTGCAAACAACCCCACCAAGAGCTGTGTTTGATTAGGGATGAGCTTTGCATGGGAAGCAGCCTGAGTATCTGGGAAGTCTCTGGGCACTGCCTGGCAGCAGCTCCAAGGTCCTACGTCCTGACCCCTCCAACATCCAAAGCCTCCCCATCCTTATGCAAGGGCCATGCACAGGCTGCTCCCAACCCTCACCTCATCCAGCCACGTCTGGGCAGGATTATCCAGGAGAGATGGTCAGGGAAACACAGCTTCTTACCAGGACCATGGACACTCAACCTGCATAAATTAGTGTTGTGGTTTGAAAACAAACCAAGTGAGAGGCTCTAAGTCAGAAATAAAATTTAATGAGAAGAAAATGAATAAAATAAAATAAATGCAACAATACAAAAAGAAAAAACCACTGACAGAGTCAGAATACAACCTGATCAGGGTGATGGAAGCAGTCCAGATGAGGTGGTCTTCCTGAAGTAGTGATCTCATAGAAAGGTCTGGTAGCTCCATTCCTCTAGAAATCCAGTGGGTGAAGGCTGCTTCTACTGTCCCAAATCCCAGCTTATATCCAGGTGAGAATGCTTGGCTCCTCCCCGTGGGCGGAGCATCTCACAATGGGATGATGAGTCATACAGGAGGTCCTTGATGGCCCATTAAAGAGAGATAGCTCCTGGAGGGAGTTATCTATGAGTCATGCACAAGGCATTGATGGGTCATTAACTGAAGATGGTGATAGAATACATCCTAAACTACAACCCAGGACAATCAGGGATATGGAAAGAGACCTGCTCCACCAACTCCAAAGGCCTGTCCCTGAGCATGGATTTACCACTTAGAATCACAGACACAAAATACCCTGAGTTGGAAGGGACCCTCAGGGATCATTGAGTCCAACTCCTGGCCCTGCACAGGACATGCCAACAATCCCATACTGTGCCTGAGAGTGCTGTCCAAGCAGTTCTGGAGCTCTGGGTCTGTGGCCCTTTCCTGGGGCGCTGTTCTAGTGTCTGACCACCCTCTGGATGAGGAATCTTTTTATAACATCGAGTCTGAACCTTCCCTGACACAGCTCCAGCTGCTCCCTGGGGTTCTGTCCCTGGTCAAAGAGCAAAGGTCAGTGCCAGGCTATGCCTTGGCCGGGTTCCATGGAGCTCTGAGCCGAGAATCTCCTTCAGTCACACAGCAGTGCGGCTTTGGGGCCCCAGCCCAGCTCACAGCTGATGTGGGGATTCTTGTGCCATTACAAGTGTAATAAGTGATCAGCCAAATTTCATCAATATGCCATTTCATTGAGAAATACTGCAAAATAGAAATTTGAAAAAGCCACAAGCAATGGACAGCATTGAGCCCGGGATCAGTGCTGGGTGAAGCTTAGAACCGGCAGCGTGCCGAATCCTCCCCCGTTCACAAAGTCTGCTTCTGCAGGGCCAACTTATATACAGTTTTTCGGCCAGAAAGAAGGTTGCCTCATCCCATTGTCCACTCAGTCGTTGTTTCATATTCATATTTCTTTTTTTCCTGTCTCCCGGTCTGATGAATAGCTTTCCGGGCAGGGCTGGACATCTGATTGCATTTACGGGAACCCGGTATTGGCATGCACACCCAGGTGGATGTAGATAAGATTTTCATCAGGTGTTGATCACCGGGTCATTGACAGTCCCATCTTCGGAGAGGACCCATCTCCTGGTGGAGACACCCTTCTTTCTGTTGTAAATGTGTTGCTTCCTCTGTTCCCCGGAAGAGACTGCAGTTTCACAATTTATTTGGTGGCTTTAAAATTATTTGATACCATATATTTCTATAAAATACGAATTAATTCTCCAACATTTATAACAACAAGCAAAGGGAAGAAATGACCCAGGGAAAGCAGGACTGCCTCTCTCAGCAGCAGTAAGGACTGAAAGCAGGGATCAAACCATGGCCTTGGGCCATTCCTGCCACAGGCTTTTGCTTCACTCAGTAGCAGGAAGGACTTGCTGTCCTGGGTTTCAGTGTAGGATGTGCACAGAGTATTTATTCTATCACCATCTTCATGAACTGTTGAATCCAGGTGGGGCAGTGTTTTCCCAGGCCCCCTCCCTCTGGGGTGCCTTCTGTTAATGGCCCATCAATGCCTTGTGCATGACTCATAGGTAACTCCCTCCAGGAGCTCTCTCTCTTTAATGGGCCATCAAGGACCTCCTGTATGACTCATCATCCCAGTGTGAGATGCTCCACCCACGGGGAGGAGCCAAGCATTCTCACCTGGATATAAGCTGGGATTTGGGACAGTACAGGCAGCCCTTACCCACTGGATTCCCAGAGACCAGAGCTACCAGACCTTTCTATGGGATCATTGCTTCAGGAAGACCACCTCGTCTGGACTGTGTCTACCACCCTAACTAACAGAGTGTCAGGTTGTATTCTGACCTTGTCAGGGGTCTTCTGTACTATTGCTTTTTATTTTATTTTACCTTCTTTCTATTAAATTGTATTTCTGACTTGGAGTCTCTCACTGGTTTTGCTTTCAAACCACTACACTTACAAATGCAAATATTCACATATCAGAATGAATTTTTTTAATTTTTTAATGACTACTGAAGTTATCCAGAACAAACATATCTTGCAAAATCAAGCTTGCAGACCTAGGCTTCCTCTTACTTTCCTTTAGGTGAAAGATGTAAAGAAACATTGATGTATGGCAAACCATAGCTTTAACCACCACTGACACTGCCCACAAACTACTGCAGCACCTGGAATTATCATCATCCAAACGAAAACACCACCATTACAATACTAAATAAATTGACCCTTGGCAATTTTCTAAGTCAGTCTTGTGGCATTTGACTTTTATAAGCCTGAAAACTGCTCGTCTGGTCCAAAAGCAACAGAGAGCAAGCTTCCTACTGCAGAATACAGGCTCCATTATCTCAGTTATGTGCTGACAAAGCATAACCAGCAACAGAATATGAACTCTTCATTTATTACACACAGTTGTTTTCTGCAGCAGACATGGAGCTTGGCAGGCTGAGTTTCCCTGGAAGTCTCCATGTGCCTTGTCGCAACACCCAAACTCGGTGCTAGGTTAAACAAACAGATCCACTCCTCCCAAAGCTCAGTACCAAACTAACAAGTACTGAACAGCACAGGGCTGAGAGTGGCCAGGCATGGGAGTATTCTCACCCATCAGTCAGCTGTTCTACATATTCCTGGGATCTCGATAGCATCAGCATCTCACTGGACTCTCTTACCTGAGTCACAAAACAGGGAAATGGGAACTTTTGCTATATGGAAGAAAAAAAAAAGTCCTTAAGTCCAAGCTACCTCTGTCACAGACTCCTTGAACAATTTTCCCTTCACCTCTCAGAGCTCCCTTTCCTGAGCTGTTAGTCATCAGGTATGGGTTTACACAAGACAGAGAGTAAGACAGATTTAATTAGCATAGCTAGTGCGATAACCAGGATGCCACGGCATGAACAAACAGAGCTCTGAGATTACAAGAAGATAGGATTAAATCTGTTTATGGGAAGAGGAGAGATTCAATCAACCCCCTATGAGAAAGATGTTGTAAAATGTGTGAGTTTGTATGATCTTCTAACCTAATTACTGTAGTGGAAATTAACCTTCTTGAAATGGTATATAAGCTTTTGGAAAACCTGAGTAAAATCAAATTCTGATCACCGAATCAGTCTTCCCGTCTCTCCTCAATCACCAATAATCCGGAATATTTTTTTTTTTTCTAATCACTGCTTATTTACTTTGAGGGATCATTTCTGGCTGATTCTACAAAAAGTAATTAATATGCCACAGCCCAGCCCCAAAGACAGGCTTTGCACATGGACTGTAAAGCAATTTACCACACAGAAAATTGATCTCCAACAAGATAGTGAGGCTCAGTATCACAAGAGGCAGACAACTCTCTGACACATGATATATTCCTAAATACTCAAACATTTACCATGTGGCTGAGAAAAGCAGGGGAAAGACCCTGAAGGTGCCGCTGGTCACCTGAGTGCTTGCTCTGGAAGCTTTAAAAAGTTCTGATAGTCTGGACCCCACCCCCATTGTCAGGTTCTGTTTTTTTCAGCCAGCCTTTTTCTGAAAGCCAGAATTATTTCTCCTTTATCTTCAGCTTCATGGAGATCCCAGGACAGGTCTGTGCAATCCTGGCAGCAGCTCCACCCTGTAAGAACTGACACAAGCAGCCAGGTCCCACCTCAGTGCCCCTGAGGCTTCACCCTCCACATCAGGCCAGCACTCCAATAGTATTTCCAGGGAAGCAGCCTGAGATAACAACACACAGGGCTGCAGTTTGGGAGGTTTATTGAAACAGCTGCTCCTGTAATTATTTTTCAGAAGCTGTGGATTTCTGCTAGTGATGAGGAGCCCTGCACAGCAGAAGGAAAATAGGTTTGGTTGTGCTTGTGTGACAAGCTGAACTCTGGTTAGGAAAGGAGTTAAAAGCACAGACAGTTCTGCATGAGGCTCCTGTGGTTTACAATAAAAGCAAAGGTTTTTTCCTGTATGGTTTAGTACGCAGAGGCTAAATTAACCAACAGGAGTAAAAGTTTACAGCATTAATTGCTGTTTCACTGCCTTTATATTACCAGATATTTACTCTTTAAATAAAAGACTACTTTAAGAAGAAATATAACACAGCCTTAGGGATCCAGGTGCTTCTGATGTGTACTACTTTTTATCTTTGAAGAATTCATATACCACAGATCTTAGTTAACAAGAGTCTTTTTGCTGACTGCTGTTCTATAACTAAACCAAGTAATTTTTTGAAGAGAACAAAGCTTTTTTCTTCAACTAAATTACCTAAATATCATAATACAAAGGAAGAGAAAAAGCTATGGATTAAATACAAATTTTCCTCCTCTTTGCAAGAAGATCCAGGCTGTCTTGAGACAGAACAGCATCCCAAAAACATCCTGGAGAGGAAAGATTCAGCAGAGCACAGCCCATATGGGCAGCAGTTTTCTGACCCAGTAATTAATTGCCCTGGGTGACATTTCAAGTGTGAATCATCCTGAAGGCCCCAGATCCTTCTCCATGTTACTTGGACAAAATATTGTCTAAAAACTGTGTCTCTAAGTGGGAGAGAGAAATTGTTTTCACAAGACCTGGCCACACTGCAGTTTCTAACACTTCGGGCAGCTGAAACAATACAGTTGGCCAAGCTCTGCCTGCCATAGCCAGGAAGGCCAGTGCCTGGGAGTTTGCTCTCAGGACTGCTCAGGAGACATCCTGAAGTGACTCTTTCAGGAATTAACAAAATAGAGCATTTTCTAACACAGAGAGGTTTTCCCATCATCAGGCTGCTCCCACCCACTGCATCCCTGCAGTCCACAGGGAAGTGCCACCTTCACCCCAGAGCAGGAGCACTAATTTGGATGCTGCCCATGCCTTGGAGCCACGACCTGGAGCCACTTTGCAACTCCCTGCTGTCTTTCTTAAGTTTTACAGATCCCTCTTGTCACCATGGTATCTGCTTTTTTTTTTTTTTTTTTTTTTTTTTTTTTTTTTTTTTTTTTTTTTTTTTTTTTTTCCCTAAACCACAAGCTTCCTTCTGCCTCAGTGCAAGCCAGCGTCTGCTTACCCCAATCAGAAACTAAGATAAATACACAGCGCATTTTATTTTTTTTAAAGTTTAAGTCCCCAGCTGTTTATTTCCTGTAGGATGGAATTCTCCAGGTCTGGGCAAGGAGCCAAAATGGCTTCATTCCCCTGCTGTTCCTCAGTCTCAGCCTAATGCTGATGGCTGGCAGTGGGAGGTGATGGCTCTCCCAATGCCCTCCAAGTTGCCAGCTTGGGTCCCAAATCATTGCATGGAAGATGGAGCTGTCTGTCCAGCTTCTCCTCAGTTCATCCAAGTGCAAATTCTGAGGGGAACATTTCCCAGGTTGGCATTCTGGATTAACTTTGATCTTTCCACAGCATGCACAACAAACCCTAGACCTCCGCAGGTGAAGGGAGGCTCTCACAGGGACCTCCTGCTACATTTTAATGTGATGGAAGGGAATAGAAATTTGGAAGAAGTTTGCTCAGGCACAAAGGTTCCATGGACTGAGCTACCAGAACCAAGACTTGTTTATCTGCATTACAGGGTGGAATTTCCAGTTCTTAATCAGGATTACTGGAGCACTAACAAGGAAATTTGCAAACCTGCTCCTTTATATTTCTAGTCACATATACTGTATTTCCTGCCTAGGGAAAAAAAAAAAAAAAAAAAAAAAAAAAAAAAAAAACCACCAAAAAAACAAAAAAACACCAAACATCTAGTAGCCATAAATCAGCTGCACTTGAACTTCATTTCTATCCATATCCAGTGATAATGCTTTGGGATATATTTTAATTCATTCATGGAGTTATTCTGCTCCTTTTCTGCTCTACCAGTTGTTCTGCAGCTGCTGCTTTGGCCAAATACATTTGCAACGTGCACAGGAATGTCTTGGATAAGCAGCATTAAGTGTTTCCTAAGGAATAAAATCTTGTCCTGCTGTAGTCCATGACAGAATTCCCAGTGATATAAGCACAGCCAGAGGTTGATCCCATGAGGTGAATACAGATGTGCTGTTTAAACCTGCCTGGCAACGAGTACTCCCATAAAAACATGGATTTATGTGAAAACTGTGATTATTTTTCCCAGAGGCTTTGTGTTTGCTGTTTCCATCAGGCTTTTCCAGTTGACTTGGATCTATGCCGAAGGCAGGAGAGGTGTCTGATCACCTACCCTAAACATGGGCTAAACATGCAGTGTGTCAGCATTTGCACAATGATGCTGGTCTTGGAATCACCAAATGCTTGTTTCATATGTAAGAAATGCTGAGACACCAACCCAATATATCCCAAATACATACATATATTATTTTCCACCCAACATTTTCCTGGACAACATGGTCCTAATTTTTTTAATGCAAACTGTTAACATAATTTTGGGAGCAGAGCCAATTTCATTCAAGAAGAGAAGAAAGCTTTACTGGGTTGAATCCAACACTTGTCTAGCCTAGTCTCCTGTCTCCACTGGTCACAAATCCCAGGGAAGAGCACGCCAACAGACTGAGCACAAAGAGCTACACCACATCCAGCTTTCTTCCCAGACTACAGTAATTCACAGTTTTGAGTCAGAGGTGTAGTAGTAATGTTTAATAGCCCTTAATAGACCTTTCCCCTTAATTTGTCTCACTGCTTCCCGAGCCCATGTACTTTCTGCTGTACGCCACATGCTCTGGCAAGGAGTTCCTCCCTGAAATCTGTGTTGCCAAACAAAGTATTTCATTTACTCTGAACCTGCCACTTTCACTTGCTCTACCTCAGTCTTTCCATTAGGAAAAGTTATTAATAATCTCTTCTTGTTTGTTCTCCCATGCCTGATGTGATGTTATCACATTTCAGACTTTTTCAGCTCTTTCTTTCTCAACTGCAGAATTCACAGAATCATGGAATGGGTTGCATTGGAAGAAACCTTACAGACCATCCAGTCCCACCTCCTGCCATGGGCTGGGACACCTTCCCCTATCCCAGGTTGCTCCAAGCCCCATCCAGCCTGGCCTTGGACACTCCCAGGGATGGGGCAGCCACAGCTTCCACGGTATTATCCACAAATTCTGCCTTATTTGGTTGTTCCTCCTACAGTGATCACCTCACCCTACTTTCTTCCCTTTTCTCACTTTCTTATATCATTTAAAGACAACGATTCCAGTCTACTAAAGACACACTCACCATACATTTATCCAGTGGGGTTTTTTTCTTTTGCTCTTTCCCATCCTAAACATTCCTGACATTCTGTTTGCTTTTCATGGCCATGAATATGGTATTTTTGTAGAATTACCTAGTATGGGTCCAAGACCTCTCTGCTAAACAGTATTTTAGCAGAGTTTAAACCTCATTCTTGCACAGGACAACCATTGTTTCTTCCCGGTTTTCCAGCTGGGACAGCAACAGCAGGCTGTTCTTGCACTGTTTGCTTAGAGTCCAGCACAGATCTCTGTGGGAATCTCCTGTTAAATTCTGCACATTGTAAAAGCTGCCTGTGTATTTCCAAATCTTGATTGTTATCTGCTTTCTGTAACTGATGTGCAATCAATTACATAAGCCAAAAAGAAAATAAATAATCCTTTTCTCTTATCCCACAGCAGCTTAGTTTCTTTCTGGGAAAAAAAAAAAAAAAAAAAAAAAAAAAAAAAAAAAAAAAAAAGTAACACTTGTCCAAAACTTTCCAGAAGTCCAGGAATTCAATATTATGGATCATGGATCACCCTCTCTCCTATGCTCCAGGCAGCTCAGGTGTGAAGCACAGCTTTCTCCTCTGACACTGCACTGACTCTCCTTCCTGCTCTGTCTCTGTCCACCATTCCCTGGGAAAGAGCCCAGTGAAGAATAACATCCATTTGTGCAGCACCAGAGGATGGCTCACAGCTCCCAGATTTCCCTGAGATCATTTTTTCAAACCACAGCTGCATTTGGCTCCTCTCTTCACTACAACACTCCAGCAATCAAACAGGTAATAGTTAAATTTTTACACTCGAGCACCTTTAGAATTTCTAGAGAGGCTGATTCATGTGGAAAACAACCCCACAAAAACTGAACTTCAGATCATTAATTAAAGAAATAAATCACCACATCCACGTCTCACAGGGGAAACCAAGTCCAGGAAGGAGCTGTAAGTCAGGATGTGAAAACAACTTCAGCTGTATCCTGAGAGCACAAACCTCAGTCAGGCCAGTTGGATGCTGACCCTTCACATCTTTTTTCTGGTGCTTTAAAGCTCAGTTTCACTCTGCTGCCTTTTCAGTGTTAGAAAATGGCCTTAATATTGAGCTGGAGGTGCTGTCCCAGGAAGGATGTGATCCTGGATGGAAGCTTTTTTTCTGAGACAAACAGTAGATAAGCATTACAATTAAAGCTCTTTCAGGCTCTATTAAATATCTGACCAACAAAAGCATTTAAATTTAATCATAAACTGAAAGTCTCCCCTGTGTACAGCCAGGGTTAAACAAATGGCATTGTCCTGGTTTGGAGTAAATTAGGGAAGAACCTCCAAAAGGAGTCCCCTAAACCAAACCTCCACCACCCCTTCCTCCCCCCAGCCCTGGGTTCGGGAAGGAAAATACCTCGGAGGAAAGTGGAAAAACCGGTTTATTGACAAAAAAAATACACTCCCCAACACCGAATAGTGGGAAAAGACGGGTTACTGTGATGAGGAGGGTGCTGACGCGTCTGTTGCAAGCCCCAGGACTTCTCCAACTTCTAAGGTCAGGTCAGGTCCGGAGCTGGTTCAAACCTTGGGGGGGGGGGAGAAAGGAAGGAGGGGAAAAAAAAAAAAAACAAACAGAAGCAGGAGGGGGGGGAAGAAAAACGGCGGCAGGGGCAGCCGGAGAGCAAAGCGAAGCAAAGCGAAGAAGGCAAAAGCAGCCGAGTTAGCTGAAGCAAGAGCTGAAACAGCCAAGCAAGAAAAAAGAGAGAAGGAACTGCAGGCTCCCGCCCAAGAGGGCGGGATTCAGCTGCGAGACATAACAACATATCCAAGATATGGGATGGATATATGGGATAGGAGGCAGCTCAACCCAGAACAGGCATTTACACTGAACTTGCACATTTGAGCAGAAACATTCCTGAATAGCAGAATACTGATATAAGATGTGGATTTGGTTCAGATTTCCATCTCTCCAATCAGTGCCAGGAATTGAGATTGGTACTTCCAAGGCTGGGGAGACAAAGGTACAGGCAGACCTCACCTCCCTTTGGCTATGGTAATGATGCATCCTTAGCTCTTGTTTTTGTCATAGAGAGGAATATTTCAATTCTGTTTTGACCTTGAACAGCTGAATTCTGTCAATGTTGGTGTAGTTCCCTTTGTCTCCCCTCTCCCCAATACCTCCTTTCCTGGAAGGAGTAAGAATAATCTTGCAGAGACTCAAGTCTTGGCACCCTCTGCTCGTTAACGCAGATGCCAATTCACTGACTTCTAGAGGAATTTTGTGAGTGTAACTTTAATGCCCCAGGACAAGGAAAGTTCTGTGCTCAACTCTATAAATATTTATTTAAAACACATAAGTGCTTAGCCCTGACATAACACTGTGTGGATGCTATCTTAGAACGTGCTGCAGTTCAGGGTTCAAGGGAAAGCCAGCACAAGCTGACAACATCCAGCCTCTCCCCAAAATCTGCCTCTTCTCCCCAAGCAAAGACATAATCCTGATGCACCACCTCAGAATAAACAGTCCTACCTGCATATACAACCTAGAAAAATTCTCATCAAAAAGCCTTTCTTTGCTTTAACTGTGGAATAAAATTTTCCATCTTTCTCCTGCTGTCAGAAACTGGTTTTAGTTAAGCACAGTAGAATGTTTTTTATTTTGATATATTAAAACTATTGCAACAACTGCAGCCAATTTAATCTCTGGCTCCATTAAAAATTTGAATGAAATATTTTAAGAAAAATATTTGACTCATCTCAAGTTTGGAACAATGACTTTACAAAAAACAACCCAGGAGGCAGATGGAACATATCCGAGCTTGACCCACATTACGGATTTTGTTTTCCATCCCAAAAGCTCTAACTCAGAATAACTCCTACCATTTTATTGAGAGAAACTCTGGTGAACATTGGGTATCCAAAAAAGTCCTTCACATGTATTATGTTTCCACAAAAGAGGGGTTTAAAAATCAATACCTAGCTTAACAAGTCAGTTTTCACCCATGGTATATAAATTGCATGAGCTGGATATCTCCAAAACATACATACACCGTGAGATTGTTTTTTAACTACAGATGCAGTTTATTTCCCCATAATATGTGCGTTTACCTAAACTTGCATCACAGTACAAGACTATTTACCAAAGACTTTTATCAGTGTTTTCTTCCTACATAAACTGCCCTGCCAGGCAGCCCAAGGAAGTTCACGAGCTGCTCCTGACCGTCTGCTGCTGCCGCTCAGGGCTTCTGCAGTGACAAAAGTGACCACAGACATCTGGGCTTGGACAGCACGCTGGGAACCTCGAATGTGGCAGCAGAACATGGGACACTTGTGATCCACACTGATAAGGACTGCGTGCACAGAGCCACCCTGCTGTGGCTGCATTTCCCCTCAGAGACACCTCCTACCACAGCCTGGCACCACCACAGCAAAGCCGCTGGACTCGATGAGCTTTGAGGCCTTTTCCAACCTGAACGATTCTCTGATTCCATGAAACCTCACAGCAGCCAAACAACACAAACATAAAGCACACAGACTCTGCTCATTCTCTGTAAGGGTGGCATTATTTGCATTTATTGTGACTATCTGAGAAAAAAAGGCCCTTGGGGGATTTAAATGCAATTTTTTTTTTTTTAATACAATCTCCACCTCTCCATGTATTAGTTCCCTGGGATTCAAACTTCAGAAGGATGAAGCAGCCTCACCAGTTCTCCCAAAGCCCTGATCTGTTGAACAGGGACAAGAGCTGGTGGTTACACAAGCTCTCATCATTTCCAACAGCTCTTGTCCAGAGCTGTTCTCCCCTGAAATGCTCCAGGAAGCACTTGCCACTGGTTATATGTCTCCAGTAGCACCAGCAAGTTCTCTGGTGCTTTAATGGAAAAAGAGAAGAGTAATGGCAAGCAAATGTTCATTCTCCAGACCATGGGCCACTTTCCTCTTCATTTCTTGGGAGGTGGGGAGGAGAAGACCTAGATCTTTTCCCAAGCAATAAGACAATATAGGAGAAATATGAACCTCCCACATCCTTAACTTTGCGAATGAAAAATAAATTAAAATTTCCTTTCCTCTCTAAAACCATCCCTAAACAGCAGTAGGTCTGTGTAATACGGGACTATGACTCCGACTCTGGAGATCATCTCTTCTCTCTGCCATGTCTGCAGTCGCAGTAGGAGGCAAGGAAAGAAAACCACTCACACAGCCATCAAAACAAGGGAGGAGGACAGAGCTGGGAGAGATGGAAATGTGGGATGTAGACCACAATGATGAAGCACTTGGCTCCAAGGAGGATCTGGACACCAGACATTCGATGTGGCAGTTTCCACAGCCCACAGCACTGGCAGTGGCACAGGGCAGAGCTCAGACCACCACAACCAGTGCTGGCACTTAGTTCCACAGCCACAGCCTGCAGTTTCAGCCATACCCCTGGAACTGCAGGGGAGTGTTGGATGAACAAATACAATTCTCTCAAAGTCCGTACTCAAGACCTGTGCAGTTGTTGGCAACAAATGCACACTTGTAAGACCAAGAAGAATTTAAGCAGCTGGTTCCCTTCTACATGAGATGAATAAAATGGGCAATCCAGCTGCCTTCAGGAAGAAAGGGATTCTGGTGGTGGGTAATGTCTTGCCCCAAAATCAAAAAAATACCAAATCCTGTGGAGAAAATCACACACTGGATTTGTGCCATTCAGCTTCTTCCCTCCTTGTATCCTTTTCTACCAGGAGCAAGAGTCTAATGACTCTTAGGCCTCCCTTCCTTTCACCTCCTGAAGGATTTGAATGGGAGGTTGCAGTGAAACCCCTCTCACAGCCAGCACAGTCCCTGTTCCTGCAATGCTCCCAAACTTCTGAATGTGGCATTTGCGTCTCATTTCTGTCTGTAGTCTCCACCACTGTCCCAGGCTGAGGAACACTGCTCACTCCGACTGTCTGCCATGCAGGAAGGCTCCTGCACAGCAGCTCCATGTGCACATTCCCATGTGGTCGTCCCAATCTCATCTTCATAATTACAATCCCCATTCATCCCTGCCCAGCCCAAACTTGCCAGCACAGCATCCACGGTGAGGAAGATTAAAGACAAGGGTCCACTTCCCAAGCAAGACTTTCAAACACAGCAGGAAATTGGTGCTGGAACTATCAAATTATGGAATGAAATTCAAATAGGAGGCCAAACAAGATGGCAATCATCGTGCTTTCCAGAAATCCCTTGAAACACACTCATAAAATGTCTTCGCTTAGACATGAACTTCACACAGTGTTTTTCCTCACAGATACATCATACTGAATATAAACATTATAGAGGAATGTGCCTTGGGGAAACATTTTATACACTATGATGTGGCAAATTATACCATATAACAAAGCAGGACTTTGCCAATAATAGACCACAAAATTTGGGCACCCTCCAAGACTCTGCCCCAGGACGTGAGGTGTGAAGCAATCTCAAACCTTTTCCCTTGTCTTGGTTTGGGAAGACAGGTATCTGCCAGGGAAAGCTGGAGCTTCCCTTGGAATGGAGAATGTAAACCACCACACCCCATCCCCTTTTTTTCCAATTATAAATTTGCAGCTAAAAGCCTTTAGGCAAAAGATTTGGGAATAGAAATAGCAGTTCTTTTCTAGTATGTATAACAAAGCAAAGAAAAACAACAACTACAGCATTAATAACAAAAACAGTACCAAGAACCTCGAGGATTTTGCTTCACAAAAACTCAGGGCAGTTTGGTCTCGGTGCCTTTGTAGGATCCTCAGAGCACCAAACTGGAACAGTGGAGAAGTCCCAGGCTGGTAGCTGGAGTGGCAGGATGTCCCGGCAGGCGGGGGCAGGGTGTCCCTGCAGGCAGGGGGTGCAGGGTCACACCGTAGCAAGAGGAGCAGTGCCGACGAAACTGCAATGGCAGGGCAGGGCTGGCCCAGCTCTCGCAGGGCAGCAGAGAAGCTCAGAATTCCAGAGCGAGCAGATGATGGTAGATTTCCCAGGACTGGACTCCTCCAGAGACAGTGAACTCTTCTAGCAGCGAGCACCAACCCAGCCGTTCTCTCTCCCCAAACGCCGAAAAAACCAGAATGCCAAGCTGCCTCAAGCTCTGTCCTTTACCTGCCCCAAAACTCCCGTTGAGCTTTGACCACCCCTTTGTTTTTTGTTAAATAGTCTTAAGTATCCAACATTTAGTCTCCTTGGTAACTTATGGGGAAAAAATTCTTTAGAGTAAAAAGGAACATACCTAACCCCCAATACCCTTCAGTGGGAGACACTTTCCAGTCTCACAAAAGTTTCTTCAGCTTACAGAAATGAGGCAGGAAGGAGGAGGTTTGATACTTATTTCTGGTTTGATTCTATTCAGGCAAATTAGCCTTTTAAAACCCAAAATAACACAGTGCCGGGTGTCACTACAGTACAAAGATGGCTTCACAGGAGTGAGAGCCCTTCCAGGCTGATGTTACCCAGTTCAGTCACTTTGCTGCAAACAGCCTTGTCTCTGTTCCATCTCTCTGTAGCAATCTTCTCTGATGTGGATTTTCCATTTCTGGAGTGGGTTATTTCAAATTCAGCACCCAGAAAGGCTTCTCTAGTCCTCCAAGCAAAGCCTGTCTCACCAACGGTTTTAAGAGCCACAGAAACAACTCATTCCCATTCCCTCCAAAGAGGTGCCTCTCTGTCTTACTTTAGGTTGAAACATCGATTAAAATTCTTATACTGGAAATAAAACATCATCCAGTTGAAATATGGGGTTAGAAACTAGAGGATATTAATCATAAAAATTAGAAGAACACTAATTAAAGGATAGACATTCAGATGGTGTGAGGAGACAAGGCTGCTATAGAAACAGCAGGGGAGGAATGCAGGAGTACTTAATAAGAGGCAGAACAAAAGACAAGAATGCAAGATTACCAAGGACACTGAGACAAGGAGGCGCCTCAAGCCCCCAGGACCAGATAAGCCTGGCTTCAAAGCTTGAACTATGACCAGAGGATCAGTGGGCATGTGCAAGACAGCAAGGTCAGAAGTTCATCTCCGAGGAAGACTATCCTTCTTCATCTTTGAGACCCCCAGGACGACCACCAGAGACACCTGCGCAGGCACAAAGGACTGATAAGACAATTAACATACGAAGCGGAGAAAGGAGGAGCCAGGGAATGAATATGCATAGGTGTATTGCGAAATTTGATGCATATGTAACATTCTAGAGGTTAAAAGAGAATGAAAGTGAATGAGGAGCGCGGATGTCTTTGGGAGCTATCCCGCATCGTGCCCAGCGCTGAATAAATTACATACCTACTTTAAAACTCACTTTGTCTCTGAGTTTTAGAGTCTTTCCGCATGTCACAGTGAGGTGCTGGGCTGGTCTTGCCAACAGAAACACCCTTGGTGTATGCAGGAATCTAAGAATGTGCAAGTCTTGCTCATTACCACAAGATCCCTTGAGCTGCTCCAGCTTTAGACACAGGCATGAGTGTATGTGTGTGTATACAAATATATAAATGTGCATGTCATAAAACTGACAATTATGTGCACATTACGCTCGAATTCCCTAAAAAACAGACTACATCAATGCTGCATTCAAATTGCATAGGCAGGGATGCACAAAGGAGCCTAAAAGGCAGCAGTTAGTCATACTGGAGCTTTGTAACATGTACAGCCCACACAAGGACCAGGCAGCACTGTAGAAAATGTTATAAATGGGCCAGGAGACCTGCTCCTTTGAAAAGTCTTTATTAGTCAGCTCTTTCAAGGGGGAACTCGAGGGGTCGCCTGCGCCGTCGCTGCTCCTGTCGCCGTTCTCGCTCCTGTCGCCGCTGAGGATCAGGTGTCAGACGAATCTGCTGCTCTCGCCGCAGCAGAGTCCGGAGTTCCGGCCTCGCGGGAATCCCCAGGAACTCAACTGGGCTCGGGTGGTCTAGGGGCGTCACTTCTTCCCAGTCTCTTTGTGGTCATGGCGAGGCGGCAGAAGCAGAATTCAGTCCTTAGGTAGCTGAGGGTCTTCTCGGTGTTGTAGTGTCTCCCTTTTATCTGGATTTTGTGCTGGGTCGCGGCTTTTGGGTCTGTTTGCCGGCAACTGCACTTCGGTTTTGGAGCGGTGCACCATGGAAGTCCTTGGATTTTCCTATTAGGCGGGGCCAGCAGTTCGAGGAGCTGGTGGGGAATGGCGACAGTCTAGCCTGACGGAAGGGGAAGGGAACCCGGGGTTTTAGAGGGGGTATACAACTTGGAATAAGGTTTTGAGGGTACAAATTTCGGTACAAACAGCATAACTTTCTTAACAGACAGGTTACAACTGGCATAACATTTTAAACAGCATAACTTTCTTAACAAATGACAGACTGTGTCAAAAATGGGAATTTCTTACATTTCATTCATTTCAGAAAACGCTAAGCTAATAATTAAAAACTTAATTTTAAACCAGAAAAACACAGTTGGGATTGAGATCTGTGCTTGCACTCCTGGAGCTCAGTATCACCAGACGGACAGAAATCAATAGGTGCCATGAAGAGGGTGCTGATAAAAATTTATAGCAACTGAAGCAGTCAACTTGAAACCTATTAACAGCTGCAATAGAAAGAAAGGATTACTTTTCCAATCTGCTGCTTTCCTTCCAGATGATCGTTCTGTACGAATCCAGCAGAAATCCCTTTGGATCCCTTTTATGAAGAAACTACTCAGGATTTCAAGACCCTCCCCATATCAGCATGAAATAATCCTCTGCTTTTCACCACCAGCACCAGCACTGTCAGCGCTGGCATCAAGTTTAACAAAAATGACCCGGGAAGGGAGGGACAGCAGGGACACCTGAGGCACAGGCTCCTGTGCCATCTGCAGCCCCTCACCCCAAGCTTACCAACTGGTATTTGATCTGCTGAAGCCCACAGACCAGTGGCTGCACTCAAGCAAAGAAGGAGAATGCAGTGAGAGCTTGTTTTTTTTATTCTTTACATCACTGTCCTCCCAAAGTCTGGGGACCTGAAGCACGAACAGTGACAGGAAAAGGTCATCATACAGCCAGAGCTCAGACTCTTTATCTCCTCGCAGTAAAAGTCACTGATCATTAACTGCAATAGCTGGCATTTTCTGAGTACTTGACATTTTGTAGTTCTCCAGCACATCCATACCAAGTGCAACCAAATCCCCCGGATTTCAGCCTCGGAGCATCTCCCACGTGGATCAAACAGAAACCAGATGATCCTGAGGACACAGAGCTACACACCTGAACCTAGGCACAAATCCCGCTATTTTTGTGTATCTCTTTATTTTCCCTTTGAGAAACACAGTCCGACCTCTGCCCACAACACACTGGGGCCAGGAAAAGTGAAATCCAGTATTCCCAACAGGGCAAGAACCACAGGATACTGGAACAGCGGCTACACACGCCTGCCACAATCAACGAGGAACAAACTCATCAGAAACCAAATGACGGACGATACATTTAGAATTTAACTTCAAGAACAACAAAAAAAAACCCCAAATAGTGGTGGCTCTGCCTTCCCAGCACAGGGCGAGGGGTGCGGGATCACCGAGGAAATGCCGCCTTCCGTCGGCGGCAGCCGCAGCACCGCCCGCACAGCGCCGGGCGCCGTGAGGGGACCGCGGCTGCCCCGGCCTCTCCCCACGCTGCCCGGCCGCCCCCCGCCCGGCACAAGTTTTCCCCGGGAGCCGCTTACCGCCGTGGAGCCGGAGGAAGAGGCGATGTAGACCTTGATGACCATGCTGGGAGCGGCGAGGTGCTGAGCCGGGCGGGCGGTGAGTGTGTGAGGGCGGCTCGGGCGCGGACTGGGGCTGAGGCGGGAGGGCGGGCGTGGAGAGGCGGTGGGAGCGCTCGCCCCACCTCGCTCCGCAGCTGTCGCCGCCCGAGCCCGGAAGGGCGGAAAATGTTTTGTGGGTTTTTTTTGTTTTTTTTTTTTTTTTTTTTTTTTTTTTGTTTTTTTGGTTTTTTTTTTTTTTTTTAAGAATTAAATAAATAAATAGTAAAAAAAGGAAAGGGAAAAAAAAAGAAGAAGAAGAAAGAAAGGGGAGAGGAGGAGCGTTCTCGACGAGCCGCGCGAGACGTGCGGGGGAGGGGGCGGGGGAGCCATGGCGGCGGGCCCCCACTGAGGGGACACGGGGCCTCGGGCAGGGCGGCCGCTTCAGGGCGGGGATGAGAGCGGCAGGGGGAAGCGGGGGACACCGGGGCGGGAGACAGAGAGAGGGGAGGGAGCCAAGCGTGGGGGTTCACCATGGTAGCGCCTGGTTCCCCTCAGTGCCGGCTCCCCTCAGCACCAGGTCCCCTCATGGCCGCTCCCCTCACGGCCGGGCCCCTCATGGCCGGGTCCCCGGGACCCATGGCTCCGTGCTGGGTCCCGTCGTTACCGCCTGCCCTCCAGCCGCCATGGCTCTACCCCGCTAGCGCCCCAGCCGCGGTGCGAAGGCAGCGGAAGCACCGCCAGCCCCGTGCTTTGGGCACTCACCTCGATGTGGGGCACAAGAAGTCAGGGGTGGATGGCTGTTTCTGGGTAATGGTGTTTAGAATTAAGAATTTCTTTTTTAAATCTATTCCAGCGTGGAAGGTACTGCCCAAGTGATGTGCCAGCCCATGCCAAAGGACGGGTGGCATCCAGTGGAGTTCTTCGCGTTCCTGTGCTAATTGTAAAGTATCTTACACACACACACACACACACACACACACACAAAAGGCATCAAATCCCCCATATTTTTAATTGTTATAGTCATGGTGACACGTTATTGAAGGAAATTTATATCCAGCACCTGTCTCCCACTTGCCTCTGGTACTCCACCTGATTTGTTAAAAAAATATGGATATTGATCTAATACCAATATCCAACTATGACGGACAAAGACTCTCTAACAGTTTGAAGTTAGAAAGTGTATGTTTATTACGACGCCGGGCAGCGTGCGGGATAGCTCCCAAATACACACGCGCAATTTACAGATGATCACAGGGTCTTTTTATGTACAAAAGTGTTGAATACCCAAAACACAAATGCATATTCATGACTCTGGTCCATCCCATTCCCCGCTTCGTATGGTAATTAGCCAAAAAGCAATTAAGCATGCGTAGTTTGTTCTTTGAAATGGGTCGGTGGTCCTTTTTAGGGGGTGGGGTCTCAAAATGATGAAGTAAGATGCGTCTTCCTCGCTTTGCCTTTTTAACCTTTTAGTGTTGGTGACACCTGGATCCTGTTTTCTCAAGACTATCTCATTTATGATCACACTGTGTTCTTGGGGTCTATTGATTAAGTTGACAGGTCTCCTGATTTATCAGTTCCTTAAATCCGGCTTATGTTAAAAAAAAGGAAGTTTACCTCAGCAATGTCTAGTTAGTAAAAGGGGAGTCTACGTGCTAAAGTCTTTTATTCTTCAAAATGTAAAGGGAAGTCTACGTCAGCAAGTCCACGTCTAATTCTTTAACTAAAGTCCTTAATTCTTTAAAATTAATATCTCACAACTATCACCTCATATATATTTTATTATCTATTCTGATAGCAGGTTCACAACAAATGGGAAATATGTACAGTTATAAGCACAGGAAGCTACAATTTTACACCTACAAGCTAAAATGAAAGTGAGACATTTGTTCTGCTCTTGGCAAAAAACAAGGAGGTATTTCTGAAATTAGTTTTGTAAGGAAGAAGAGCTTGACTCAGCCAATATATCAAGCAACAATCAATTTATTAATTCATTAACTCAAATGGTAAAGTGTGAGCAAAGCAGCGTGCTGGGTACAGTGGGGGTTTCCCCTTCAGCTGCACATCGGCTGCTGGTTTTTGCTGGTATTTATTGAGCATCTTCATAAGCACTTCTCAGCAGGTTTTTCTGTGGTTTCCTCCTAGTTTCTATTTGTGAAGTCTGATTTCTATACCCCAGAGTTGTAAATTAGTGATGGTGATGTCCAGTTTCCCTTTTTCAGAATCATACATCAGTGATGGTGAGGCCCAGCTTCTCTTTCCAGGATGGTAAATCAGTGATGGTGATGTCTAGCTTCCCTTACAAGGATCATACATTTGTGATGGTGGGGTCCAGTTTTCATTTCCAGGATCCTCAATTTTTAGCTTGGGATAAGCTCACTTCCTTCTTTTATTTAGGTGATTACCACTCCTTTTATATATTCTAAAGCTATAGTTCAAAACCTCTTATAACAAAGCAGCTTAAAGCTTATAATAATTTTATTTTCAAAGTAAATAATAATACTTCTGCATTCTTCTATCCTATATGTTAAAGGCTTAAAAAACCCTTAAAACTTATATAGTGAAAACTTTAAAGCTCACATTATTCACTTATAAGCGCGTAAAATATTTGTCCAAAAAGCCTCTTTCCATGCTTTTTCGGTTTGTTCATTAAAACTCATTTTTATAACTGTCCCATGGCCTCGTTCCACACATTTCACAACCACAACTACATAAGCCACCTTTTTCTACCTGACATGAAACACAACCCCACATTTCACAGTTTTCCAAACAAGCTTTCCTGTTTCAAATTATTAGTTTTCCTAACAATAAAATATTATCTTTTAAAAAACCCATTGAATTAAAAAGAATTTAATTAAGTAATCTATATTTGCTTTATTCATTTGCCAATAGTAATGGAAAGAAAACTGTTTTGAGGAAGACATGCCTCAATTTGATATTACTTATGATACTTATCTGAATCTTTGAAGCAGTCATAAGTTTTAAGTATGTTTGAAAAAGCAATAAACCAAAATTTATTGAGGATGATGGTATGCCATAAAAATTCCCTGGTTCAAAGAATTTCAAAATTTGTTAAAATAAATGGCATACTTTATAATCTGTTTAAAACAAACTGAGTTAAGTCCAGGAGATTAAAATTCTTCAAGGAATATTTCTTCAGTTGTGTTTGTGCAGCCCCTTTCTACCTGCTTGAGAAACATCCTGGGAATTCCTGTTGGCTCCAATGTGTAATCTGATTCATGGCAAGGAATGCGGGAGGAAGAAACCACATTTTATCAGAAAGGAGGAAAAAATACAGGCGGAGAATGGGAGAGGGAGAGTCACTTGAACTTTGGGTTCCCCTGTCACATTCCTGGCTGGCTGTCAGCTCAGCTCTCCTCTCCTTGGAGACTTGGAATCAGCTCCAAAGAGGTGAGATTCACCTGGAGCAAGCTGCACCTTATCCTCCTGCCTCCTAAAGACACTGCTATCATCATTACTCTCAAAAGTGCCCTCTAGGAGGCATTTTATCTTCATGAAATGAGATTTATTAATTAAGAGCAATACACAAATCAGGTATCATTGACACAACTTCGTTTTCTTGACTCATAAAAGTAAATTTTCAACTTTATTGGTGGGGAAATGTGATGTTTTCTATTCCCATGCTACTCCTATAAAATTCATAGTGTTGTTTTTGTTTTCACTGTTAAACACATGGGAAGCTATGAAATATCCTTCTCAATGTAGACTAAAACCTAAAGCAAAATGGCCAAATTTTAGGTGCTCCCAAAAGGGAAGCCCAAAGGATTTGCCATCCCAGAGTAATCCCAGGATTTCACATTAAAACACTGCCAGTGATGGCAAAGATCCCCTCGCTTTTTCCTTAGAGCACAGGCAAGGATGGAGCCTTCTGAGTGCTGGCAAATTCAGCTGTTTTTAAAAAGGTACTGTAGGAAAATCTCACAATGAAAGATACTGCAGTATCAACTGCAAATTCCCTCTTGTCCAAAAGGTCAGGAAGAAAATGCTCCCACATGCTCCACAGCTGCTTTGTAATCACGGAGAGAAATTAATCCAGAATCCACCTCTGAGTAATGTGAGGCTGTGCCAGGGTCCACTCTCAGATGATGCTTGTGCCAGAGGAGATGATCTGGATCTGTGTGAAATGGAGGTGTGATGGGCAAGGGATGTCAGCTCAGCGCTCTCAACAGGAAATCAGAAATCCATCCTTCATTCCCAGCCCCAGCCTGGCAGTAACTGGAGCCAAAGTGCAAACCGTGACTCAGAGCATGTCTCCTGGCTTTGCCCGTGTCCTGCTGCATCCCATGCTGCAGGAGGTGGAAACTGTTCCCCTGCTCCAAAGATTTCGTGGGAGCAGATGGGGAAGTCCAAGAGATCTTCCTCGTGGAAACTCAGCAAGGTCGGGTTTCCTTGATTTACGAGTAGTTGGGGCAGGCACACGGCGGAGGAAGTCACTCACAGGGTACAGAGAGGGAACTCTCTGAATGCTGTTTTCCACCTGTGCAGTGGAACCAGTGAGTGACATTACAGTGCAGCTGCCTTAAAACCGCCCGTCCCAGCTCAGCACCCCCAGACCCGCCGGTCCTGGCTCAGCCCCCCAGGCCCGGCCTCGCGTTGGCTGCCGGGGCGCGCCCCCTGCTGGTTCTCGGCAGGACCGCGGCCAGGGCCCGTCCCGCTCCCCTCGGCCCGAGAGGAGGAGAAAGAGGTGGAGGAAGAAAGGGAGGAGGAGGAAAAAGAGAAGAGGAGGAGGGAGTTGCCTGGGGCTCTGTGACACATTGGAGGCCTGGAGATGTCCGCATTGGTGCCTTGGGGAGTGGGGGTCAGCAGTGCTTTCAAAGAAACATGGAATCATTTAGGTCAGAAAAGCCTTCCGAGACCATGGATCCAACCGTTCATGCAGCGCAGCCAAGGCCACCACTAACACATTTCCCCAAGTGTCAAATCTACACAATTTTGAACTCTTTCAGGGATGGTGACTCCACCACTTCCCTGTTTTGAAGACAATCTCCCACCCAGAGTGGGGCTGACCACGCACAACTCCTCACTTAGCATTTAATCCCTGCTTTTCCGTGTGCTCCAGACTGGCTATCCATCCTCCCAGCCCTGAGCCAGCAGCCAGCCTGGGCTCTGACAAGTCCTGTGCCTGCTCCTGAAGGGCACTGAGTTACTCTGGAGTACCCAAAGGAATTACACGGAGGGGAATACTACAGCTGCAAGACTACAGATACATCCAAGGAGTAGCAGCTTCCCACTGACCGAGAGCAGATCTAGATTGGGTGCTAGGAAGAAATTGTGCCCTGTAAGTGTTGTGAGGCCCTGGCACAGGTTCCCAGAGAAGCTGTGGCTGCCCCCGGATCCCTGGAAGTGTCCAAGGTCAGGTTGGATGGGACTTGGAGCAACTTGGGATCGTGGAAGGTGTCGCTGCTGTGGCAGGGGGTGGAATGAGATGAACTTTAAGGTCCCTTCCTGGGATTCTGTAATTC
Source organism: Sylvia atricapilla (assembly GCF_009819655.1). Lineage (NCBI taxonomy): Eukaryota > Metazoa > Chordata > Aves > Passeriformes > Sylviidae > Sylvia > Sylvia atricapilla. Next base: position 14,756,667 of record NC_089173.1, on the reverse strand, counting down.
TGTGAAGTGAAACATAAAGATAATTGTATAAAAACCAGAGTTTGACACATGACTTACAAAAAATTCAAACCTACAATAAGTCATTTTTTAGTCTTGGCAGGAGCAGGAGGCCTGAAAGATGATTTCTAATACCAGTCTGTTACTTTAATCTTTTTCAGCCTTCTAATGTTTGCATTTTTGTAGTAGAGTTTTTCACGGACTTTTAAGTAAACAAAAGTGATGTTTTGGAAACTGTGCATTCCTCTCTGGAGGAAAGACAATTGATGGACTTCTAGTTTGACCAGTAGGATCGGAGAGGTGTCAACCTCATTGTCCAATCTCTGGTCATTGTCCAGAATCTATATAAATTGAAGTCAAAAAATAAACACTCTCTTTTGCTCTAACAACCTGACGGCATGAGTGTCATTCTTTGCGTGTCCATCTAGCAACACCAGTCTGCCATGGAGGGCTAACAGGAACATGCAGAAAAGGCAAAATTGGGGCAGAAAACCACAGTGAGTTTTTTGCATGTGTTCATGGAGGAGGAGGAGGGTGGGGAGTTCGCAGACAGGAACTCATGAGCTCACCTGAGGATCTGTCTCATGCCAAAGCATCGGGTTGGGGTAGAGTCAATGGACACAGCGAATAATAACCTAACCATTGCCAGATGGTCCTCTCTGCACCCTTGGGGTGGGTAAAACTGCTTCCACACAGCCTCAGGAGATGGCTGGTGCTCCCAGCTTTTACAGTCCATTCCCAGGGAGACTCAGCAAGCAACTGAGAGGGTTGTGACCAAGAAAGCTCAGCAAAGTTTCACAAACCATTCTACCTTTAGCACTGATTTTGAACTTATTTTACTAGAAGTCTTCCCAGAAGCCATTTGAAGATTGACAGAGAATTTGAGAGTGAGCAAGTCTGTGGGCAGACCCTTTGCCCAAAGCTGACTCAGTCCTAGGAGACCCCAAGGCCTCTGCAAAGTCCAAGACTGAATGCAAGGGGCCATCTCCAAGTATGTAAAAACCCCCAACACCTTATGGCAGGCAGCAGATACTGATTTGCAACCCCATTTCCTTCCTTCCAGGGCTCACATACAGTGGGAACTGCAGGTTTCTCACAGGATGGGCTTGAGAAAGGCAGGATTTAGTGTTCAGAGCACTAATTGTGTTCTGTCCAGCCCAATCCTGGGTCAGAGGGAACCAGGGCCAGACAAGGCTGTTGGCAGATTTCAGGATTCTGTCTTCTGCCTTTCAGGGCAGCCACCCTTGAAGGCCCAGTTGAGCAAAGTGTCCTGAAACAGCATTAACAGAACTACTATTCCTGTTATTTGGGCTCAAAACCTGGTATCTCATAGAATCTCAGGATGGTTTGGGTTGAAAGATATTGGGAAAGATGAGACAGGAAAAGCTTACAGATATGATTGCCTGGCAAGAGATTGTAAAAATATAAAATCTGCGAGTGAAATAGAAATGAAAGCTAGCTTTGAGATGTAGGCATGGCAAGCAGGAAGACTGATTAACTGGAGATGGCTTGAGTGATAGCAAACAAAGGGACACCAAAGGACCCAAGGGTGTAGCCACCAAAGTATCAGGGAAAGATAGATAAGAGAGTAGCCTTTAGAGTTTAGAATACAGAATGATATGGTAATATAGCAATTCTCATAGGCTGTATGCAAAGTCTGTAGGTTTTGTATCTCGAGCCAGTTGGTCAGTGCAAATCAGAATATTCAACACAGAAGGAGATATAATGGATTGTAACAAGGACCTCGCTCTCTTACCCTTGTGCTCTTACCTCTTACCTCTTCCTCTCTTACCCCTTACCCCTGCCACCTTGCTTCTGCCCTCTCTCCCCCTCTTACCCTCTGGCACTCTCACTCTCTCTCTCTTTGGGGCATCCCTTCAGCCGAGGCTGGTGTCTGAAGGCAAGGCCCTTTTACCCACGACCCTTGCAATAAAACCACGTGTTCCTAGAGTGTCTCAGGTCTGCAGAGTTCCCTCTCCCTGCTGTCCACGGATGATCCTACAGAAAGAGAGCTTCAAGCTCATCCAGTTCCATCCCCTGCCATGGGCAGGGACACCTTCCACTATCCCAGGGTGCTCCAAGCTCCATCCAACCTGGCCTTGGGCACTTCCAGGGATGGGGAGCCCACAACCTCTCTGGGCAACCTGTGCCAGTGTGTTGTAAGTGGAAATAGACATTTCCATTTATTTTTATGCACCAAATCTGTTAATAATCTCCTTTGTGTTAGATGAGGAAATACATTTTCTGGTTTAGAACGCCTGATCTACTGAACATCTGTCCTCGAATGGAGTGCACCAGCTCCCAAAGGTGCCAGCATTTTTCTGTTGACTATCAAGGGAGTCCAGACAACTCCAGTGTGAGCTCCTGCTTTGGGATAGATGCCCAAAGCTCCCTGGAAGTCATTCTTGTATCCTCTTACCTGTATTTTGTGTTTAATACAATTCTGGAGCATGTAGTCACCTCCTTCACTATTGGGGACCAGGTAAGAAGCTGTAGCTAAGCCAAAGGTTCTACTGAAGCACAGATAAACAGACTCAATGAGAATCCTAAATTCCTCATCCTCATCTTCCCAAATTAATAAGCTCTAAATGTTTTATTGCAGTCAATACTGAATTTGACGCATAAATCAATTTTTACCCAGGACAAACTATAAAATTAACCAAGCACAAACCTCTTCTGTAGATTAATAATCCACTCATCCCAAAAGTTATATAAAGTAAGGCAGAAGGACACTTTAAACACCAGGTACAGAACACAAAAATGTGTTTTGTGGAATTTTGACACAAAAAATGTATTAATATTACTGGTCATATGTGCCATGACTATGACACACACAGAATCCTAATTTCCCTTCCTCTGAACTCATGACTGTGGGGCTGTTGCACAGTTAAATGAACCAGGCTGAGAGCAGAATGTGTGGAAAGGAATCTCCTAACGTTCCAACCCCCATGAATTTTAGCACAAAGGAATGAGAAAGGAACATGTATCTGTCTGCCTGTTCCAGGAAGGTGAGAAGTCAAATCACCCAAAAGAGACTTAGGTCTGTTCTGCCTTTATTCAGGAATGTCCTGATCTACTTCAGTTCAAGAAGGTGGTCCAGGAAAACATTCATGAAGTGCTACAGATCTCTGATATCAGGAGCAGGCCCTCCTCCTCTGCAGGACATTCCCAATTTTCAAACCATTCCTCAGCATGTGAGCATCACTCTAATTTCAGTGTGGGCTGTTCAGACTGACCATCCTGTGCTGGTCACTTTTGATTTGATGTAGTCTCATGTTTCTGTTTGCAGACTGAATGGTTTTACCTCTGGACTCAACGACTCCTAATAGAAAGAGAATTCAAATTTTAGCATGGAATTTTCTCATTGAAAAAGTGGCACATAAAAAGATTAATTTCTGATTCATTGCTTTGATTTGAAATGGTTCGTAAATTGAGTTTTAGGTGATTTTGTACTGAATAAAAAATGCCAATTTGGGCAAAAACATCCAAAAAGTCACCTGTTACAAACTAATACTCCAGAATAAACTTATTCTCCTGGCTACAACCAGGTCTGTAATTTCCTGCATAGTTACAGTCATTTATACTTGTAGCATAACAGCATCTCACAGCAGCTTATCCTGTCTCTTTAAAGGGAAATCATCTTCTCACTAGTCAATATTTAGGTCAGTTTGTGGTTCGATTAATTTTTTTATTTTAAATAAAAGTGTTTGAGAAAATATAAAGGTGAAAAAGAAGGCAGAGCAAATATAATGCAAAAATCAGTTGTGAATTTTAAATCTGTGCTTCACTTGCACATTTTGATCCAAACTGTTGGTTGTGCAAGTTGTTCAGATGTTAACAGACCCTTCAATAAATTCCCATTTCTCTTCCACAAAGACTTCTCCCAGAATATACAAAGGATGAAAGAGTAACTGCAGGGAGACAGGACAAACCTCCTGAGGCAACTCAAGCACAAACCTTGATGCTAATGGAGAACTCAGAGACCAAGAGCTCTTGAAATGTGTTTCATGTTTAATTCAGAAGATGGAGAAAACTACTGGAAACACTTTAAAATCTTGATTAACACAGGAGAACTTAAGGAGGCATGATTGAATTTGGTTACACTGAGGCTAGAAAATGCCTTTCCCATCATTCAGGAGGCAAATCAGAGCCATCCTTAAACAATCGGTGTGTTTTAACAAAATAATCATGGCATTGATGGATCAACATTGACTGGAGGAAGGGGAAAAAGGGTGGCTCCATGGATGGAAAATTGCTCAGCTTAACTGCAAAGTGCAGGAAGATAATAAACTACTGACATCTCAGCCCTTGGAGAGGGAGGTGACGTAAAAAGTGACAAATCAAAAAGTCACCATGAATTTGTCAAGAACTGGGGAACAGCTGTTCAGGGAGCAGCACTGAAAGGGATCCAGGAATTACAGGGGATCAGGAGGAGTCTGAACCAACATGGTGATACTGTTGCTGACTCTGCAAATGCCACGCCCAGATCTGTTACCTAATTAACCTGATTACTGGATACATACCTGGGCAGGAATGCAAAGTGGAGTCCAGAGGAGCCTAAGAATGACAAAAGGTTTAGAAAATATGGCCTATGAGATCATGAGGCCTCCAAGAATTTGTTTAGTCTAGAAAAATGAAGTTTTAGGGAGAAAATTATATTATGTGAAACAACGCAGTCTGTAAAATGTTATTGAAATTTGATGCTCATTAATCATTCTTTGGATCTGCTGGACACAGCACAAAGAAGCTAAAATTCACAACCAAAGTACAGTTTAGATGCTGGGGAAAACTTTGCGGGGGTTAAGGCCAGTTGGGTGCTGGAACTGGTTTTCTAGGAAGATTGCAGAATCCACTTTATTGGAGGTTATAGAAAGGGTTGTCATGGCTTTGGGCAGGATCACTGACACCTCAGAGCAGCAGCTCCTGCTTCAAGTCATAGTGCAAAGTGCTTTGGTCCTGAAGGTGGAATTTATACATGGTGTGCTTTCCCTTTGGAAATACACAAAATAGATGGTGGATGAAATGAATAAAATGTAAGAGATTCCCATTTTTGACACAGTCTGTCATTTGTTAAAAAAGTTATGCTGTTTAAAATGTTATGCCAGTTGTACCCTGTCTTGTTAAGAAAGTTATGCTGTTTGTACCAAAGTTTGTACCCTCAAAACCTTATTCCAAGTTGTATACCTATTCCAGCTGGTAGAGGGGTCCACCGCTTGGGACCCAGAGAGCCACAACCACCCCAAAAGATGTCTCTCTAGAAACAGCTTCTTGGGGGGTCAGGGCGCTCCTCAGCTGGCAGAGGGGCTTCTCAGCAGGAGGGCAGAGCAGTGATTTCAGCTCAGTGATTTCAGCTCAGTGATTTCAGCTCCTGCCTATTGGAAAAGATGGGAGACATGTCTCATGCTGTCATGGTCAACAAAGTCTCGCCTTTATTGTTCAACCAGCTGTTTTTTATACACACAATAATTAGCTCATGCATATTGCAAAATCTAAGCTCAGGATTGGGTCTAACACTAATGCTTTGTTTTCTATTACTAGCCTTGCAATTCCAAGTTCCCATCTCGTTAATTTTCTTTACTGCATACCAACTATTCTCAACAACCCAGCTGGTATCTCTGCACCTGTGTTTCAAGGGCACTGTTGGCCCTGCTTCAGTCACGTACGCCTAGTTTCTCACACAGAGACTAGCTGAGTCTGGCTGCTATGTCCTTTCTCACGCAGCCATACCTCAGGCAGGCTTCCCACATTTCCCCCGTTTTCTTTTTGTGCTAACAAAAGCTGTTTCCCACCACCATCAATCATGTTCATAAGCATGCGTTGCAAGCATTTTATAAAACATGGCAAAAGCAATAAGGTAGCTACAATAACAATTAGCAAGATTATTCCATGTTGCAGCAATGAAGTTACCCAAGGGCCAAAACCGAGTCCTTTCAACCAATCATCAAGTCCAAAGCCTGTGGATTTCTGTAGATGTGTGGTTAGTTCTTGCAACTTAGAAAGCTGAGCATGGATAGAGACTGAGTGATCAGACAAGTTCATGCAGCACATCCCTTCAAACTCTTCGCATCCATGTCCTTGAGCCAGCAGCAGGAAGTCGATAGCTGCTCTGTTTTGGAGGGACGCATGCCGCACTGAATCCACATCGATCAGCAGGTCTGCAGGAAGGGGAGATGTGGTCTGAGTAGAAGACCCAGCCTCAGTTGAGGATTCCTGATGTAAGTCGGCTCCAGTTTGAGGCCGCTGCGCCGGTCTCGCGCTCCGAGCCGGTATCCACTCTGGTCCTTGTGGTAGGACCGTCCACTCGAATCTTTTGTCTGGTTCCCCTCTGTTTATGGCTGGCAGCGTGAAAGCAAAACGCTTCGTATCATTTGGATGTAGAGCAATAGTAAAGAAACAGTCCTTTAAGTCAATAATTAAAAGGGGCCAGTCTTCTGGTATTAGGGCAGGGTTGGGTAAGCCAGGTTGCAAGGCCCCCATGGGTTCCATTTGGTCATTAATGGCACGCAGGTCATGTAGCAAGCGATACTTTCCTGATTTCTTTTTGATAACAAAAATGGGGCTATTCCAAGGACTAGTAGACAGCTTAAGGTGTCCCTGCTGTAACTGTTCCCGCACCAGCTGGTGTGCTTGTATGAGACTCTCCCTTTTTAACGGCTACTGCTTAACCATCACCGGATCAGCTGTTTTCTAGACAAGTGGTATTGGGAAAGTCCAAGCAGTGGCCATTAGCCCAAAGGGTGCTCATTTGTGAGGACGAGACCCATTTGGGAAAGGATGTCCCGTCCTACTAGGCACTGGACGGTAGGTGGCAGCATTGTCACAGAAAAAATAGCTTGCAGAGTTTTTCCATCCATAGTTACCACAAGCGTAGGTGTTTTACTGGCTAACGTCATGCCTCCTATACCTGTGACTGTCGTTGAGGAGGCTAGTAAGGGCCAGTTCTGTGGCCAGTAGTCCGGAGAAATTATACTTGAGTCTGCGCCCGTATCTAACAGTCCAGTTAACTCCACAGTCTTATCCTTAAATCGTAGCTGCAGCTGTCTTTTAGGCCGGGACAAAAGATCCACGGTTAACAAGACAAGTCCTCTGGTGCTCCCGAAACCCTTTTCCCCCCGCGGTGTTGGTTGAATCGGGGGGAGGGCTTTCGCGAGTTGTGGTAGGGGCACCACTTGAGCCAATCTCTGACCCTTGGCGATTTTTAAAGGTGGAAAAGGGGTATGTACCATGACCATGATTTCTCCGCTGTAATCAGCATCCAGCAACCCAGGCAGGATAAATAGTCCGGATATCGAAGCTGATGATCTGCCTAATATCAGTCCGCCGACTTGATTGCCTTCTATGATTATAGGTCCAAAGATTCCCGTAGGAACAGTCTGTGGGTGAGGTGTCATCAGCGTAACCTCTACTGCGGCTGCCAGGTCCAGACCGAGGCTCCCGGCGGTGGCTGGCCGGAGCTGTTGGATGGCATTGCAGCTGCTACTTGTATCCCGGCGCGGCTGCTGCTCGCGCTGTGTCTCGCGTTTCCCTGCTTACGGCGGCATGTAGCAGTATTGTGGGTGTTAGATTGACAGTTAATACACCAGACACCCTTAACCTGGCACTCCTTCCTGATGTGACCGGACTTTCCACAGCGGAAGCACTTCATGCGAGAGCCGACCTGACCGGTGCGGTTACAAGCCATACCGGCCGCTGCAGTTTGGAGAGGTGCAAGGGCAGCCATGACCTGATTCTGTGATGTTTTTGCCTGTTCCTGGAGCCCTAAACCTAATTGCTTAATTGCCTCCACTAAAAATGCCTGAGAGCCAGATGGCATGCCGGCAGCCTTTTCAAGCAACAAGGGAACGGTCCAGTCTCCATTCATAGTATTTATTAATGAGCGAGTCTGTGCGTTCCCATTCTGTAATATACACTGCTTCAGTAATGCCCCTTTCATAAACTCTTGCACCCCCGCTTTATCTATAGCCTCGGCCACCTTATCTACAAACGAACCCAGCGACTCTTCCCTACTTTGTTTAATGCCCATGTATATAGGCGTTCCCCCAGGATCTTTTACCTTATTCATAGCCCTACGCGCTACCTCCATTGCCTCACGGACTTTATTGGGGCCCATTAACACCTGAGCTTCTAGTCTAAGGAATGCGCCGAGACCTAATAGCTCATCTATTGTTATTCCGTGCAAAGGATCACCCGGTCCTCTTTGTACCGCCACAGATGCCTGAGCCTCTGCCTGCCAATGCGCACCAAACAACATAACCTGATGCTGTGAATAGATCAATCTAGCTATACCCCTAATATCCCCAGGCAGAAGCAAATACGCATTAAAAAGATATTCAAGCATCTGCTTTGCCGGCTCACTGTTCACACCGTATTGTGCCACTGTAGTACGCAATTGTGCTAACAGCTTCCAGTCAAGCGCGCTCAGATTTGCCGTCAGACCTCCAGCTGCGTTTGGGGTAAACACCACCGGACACGCCAGGCATTGAGAGGCAACCTCCAGCAACCCTTTGTCCCCACTTTCCGCACCTTGGCGGGCCAGCGATACCCATAACTCACGCCGCTGCCTTGCCAGGGCCTCCGCTAGGTCGGATTCCGCCCCAGGGATAGGCTCCTGACTGCGGGGGGTAGGCAGATGGCTTGAAGCACCGGCAGGGACAGGGGTGCGCTCAGGGGAGTGCTCGTAGCTCTCGTCTAGGGGAGGTGCCGATGGCGCGGCTTCAGCAGGGGCCGGTGGAGCAGGCAAGGTAACCGTGGTGAAGGCAGGAGGGTTGGGGGTATTAGGATGTTGCCGCGAGGAGTCATAGGCATAATTACGTTCCTGAGCGGCTTTGACTTCTTTTGCAGCTCTTTTTTCTGCCTGCATTAATAACAGCTCATTGTGCACCACCCGCCAGAGCTTTCCAATCTTTTTAGCCGGTTTATCATCCTCCAAGGTCAACTCCCACAACCTATCTCCGAACTTTCTCCATTCCGACAACTCATGCACTGTGTGGGGATTAGTAAAAAACCCATAAGACTCCCCGTGTCTCAAAAGTGAAGGTAATTCTTTATCCAGGTCGATACCCTGTATCCGCCTCTGCCTTAAGCAGGCGGTAAATAACTCATATGCCGCTTGCCTATCCATACTCACGTCAGCGCTGTTGCAACTCTCCAAAAGGCTGTCGGCGGCACGTATCGGCTGAGCTCGTCGTTACGATCACTCAGGGTCGGGGCTTCCTTGCTTATCGCCCTTACACCATTCTGGTTGCCGCAGAATCCGAACCCATCATCTTTTCTCAACTCCTGCAGGGAGGGACGCAGCGCATCACGTCCAGGGGTCACCAGATATTGGAAAAGATGGGAGACATGTCTCATGCTGTCATGGTCAACAAAGTCTCGCCTTTATTGTTCAACCAGCCGTTTTTTATACACACAATAATTAGCTCATGCATATTGCAAAATCTAAGCTCAGGATTGGGTCTAACACTAATGCTTTGTTTTCTATTACTAGCCTTGCAATTCCAAGTTCCCATCTCGTTAATTTTCTTTACTGCATACCAACTATTCTCAACAACCCAGCTGGTATCTCTGCACCTGTGTTTCAAGGGCACTGTTGGCCCTGCTTCAGTCACGTACGCCTAGTTTCTCACACAGAGACTAGCTGAGTCTGGCTGCTATGTCCTTTCTCACGCAGCCATACCTCAGGCAGGCTTCCCACACCTGCCCTTGTGAGTTTGCCCCTCTTTTAGCCGGCCGTGATGAGAGAGAGAGAGGTCTCATGTTTAATTTCCGCAGGTGGTAACTTTATTGCAAAGGTACCAGCGAAAGGAGTCCAAGGACGAGGTACCTCTGCCGACCAGAGGAAACCCAGGGGTTTTTATGGGACACCAGGGTGGGAGGAAAAGAGTACAAAACCAATCAATTGTAACAGATCTACTGTCGCCGACTGCCCAGTTCCCCGGCAGGGGTCTTCTGGGTGCCGCGACCTTCCCAAGTGAGTCGCCCAATGAGAGACGGCCTCAACCCAGGCGGCACAGGCAATCCTCTAGAGTGATCAGCTCTTTTGTGAGATCGCAGAAGCAATCAAGCCTGTCAGCTCTCGCCAGGCTGTGGTTGCCAAAGCAGCTTTCTTCCAGGCAGAGGTTTACGCAGGTGGCGCAGGAGAAACCACAGGAGCCAGGGGTCTTCTTCAGGAGCCTTCTTTATTCTCCGACGACTCTCTGAGGAATGACCCCAAAGGTCTCGGGAGCCGGATTTTTATTCTTAACTCAGGGGGTGGGGTTTACTAAAACAACCAATAGTGGCGTGGATTGAAATGTTAGCCAATCGGAGAAGGGATCCAAAAAGAACCAATCAGGATACAGAACTGAGCCAATCGGAGAAGGGATCCAAAAGAACCAATCAGGGGTAAGGTAATTAACATATCAGGAAGTAAATTTAACTGCCAACTTCAAATAACAAGGGGTTAAACAACTAGGTTAGGGAAATTCAAGGGCTAGACATCCTCCATGGGAGAGCCGGGAGTGTTGCTCCCTCTGCATAGTCTTTGGGGGCCTCCACAACTCCCCCTTCTTTATTTAATATGAAAACCTTTTTTGAAAAATTTTCCAAACACTTCAACGCACTTGCAAAAGTAACTAAAACAATCAATATAATAACCAGAACCCATATAAACCCATTGAGGAAGGATGCAACCCATCCCTTCAGTCCCCAGTTTTTGAAAAAATTGTCCGACCATTCCGCGGTCTTTTCCACCTTAAGTTCCTTAACAGTGTTCTGGATTGCTTTAATCTTTGCCTGGATGCTTTCTCCATGGGATGATAGGTTGAAACAACATAGTCCTTCAAATTCTTCACATCCGTGTCCATGGGCTAGCAGCAAGAAGTCAATCACTGCTCTATTCTGTAGGGTGGCTTTTCGGATCGTTTCCTCATCCTCAAGGAGGTCACTGAGCACAGCAGATGTCAAATTTGCTTGCTTGCCCATCCAGCACTCCAGGTGTGATAGTTCACCCAATGCTTTTGCTGCAGCTACCCATGACAGAAATATTGACATGAGTATCTGCTTTTGTCGAGACCAATCGGTGATTCGGCTGTCACAATCCTCCTGAAGGGTTCCTAAATCTCTTTTTCTTCGACCCGAATCTTTTTTCTTGTTTTGCCAATCATGTAATAGTGTGATATTTGGGGCCAAAATGGTGAGCTTACCTAGAGTGCAGGGTCCTCCTCGAAGACGAGCAGGGATCCCTGCCCACACCCTATCCCCACAGATCAGGAATACTCCTTTTGGCAACACTCTGGGGTGTCGAGTGGACATAGAAAGTATGTTCGCGGTATAATTGCACCAATCTTTTCTTTTATAAATTTTGTTATTTGGGGACACATCTTTCTGAAACACCGATCTAGATTGCTCACTCATTACCCAATCTCTTCTATTTTGTCTGTAGTAAAAATTTACACAATAAGTGGCTGGGGAAGACCCCAAAAGGTCCAATTCTTGGGGTTCTTCTGGTGCATGCGGTAGGATTCCTGTCCACTCATCCCAGGTGTCCACCGGGTTGGGTGTTTTTCCCGTAAAGGGGTATTCATTTGGCTGCAGTGGGACTCCTACAAGGCAGGTTGACAGTGGATTGTGAGCATTGCCCATGGACAGGCACATACTCTGCTGTTGGAGGGACTTTGCAAGGGTAACCCAAACATTCTCCTGTGGCTGTTTGACGATCCAGGTCTGACTCAACCTTACCAGGAAGAGTGTCCAGATTACAAAAAGCATCCGTGTAACGACTATTCGATGACTCATCTTGGCCCTAGAATATTTTATAAATAGAGATTTAAGGTTAGCATCCATCCATTTAAAATAATTTTGACATTTACAAACTCTTTTAACTTGGGGACAAGGGAGAGGTACAAGGGATTAGGAACAAGAACAAGGGAACCAGAGTACCCTGGAGGAAACAGGTTTAGGATACAAACTTCCAAGCCTCAAGTGAGGCTCAATTTCTTCTTTAGGCTTTACATCACAGTCTTTTGTAAAGATTTAAAATGTAGTGTCTCTAGCAGTATCAGTCGCACTACTGTCTTTCTTTGAGGTTGTTTGTGACCTGGTAAGCGGGCGAGGTATCGTCTTTTGTGTTTGAGGTCTCCTTTTCCTTCTTTTCCAGGCTGCTGTCTTTTGTAGCTCTGGCGTTCCTGTGGGTGGCTCAATAACATTCATGTTATTATCAGCACTGTCCTTCTCTAGTGATCCCATGTATGGTTTGATGTTTTTGGCTGGGAGCCATCTCGGACCTGAAGGGGTCGATACACATGCATACCCTCTCCCCCAAGTAATCAGTTGATGAGGCCCAGATATCTGATGGGACTCTGGGTCTTTGATCAACACAGGCGGTCTCTCATCAAGCTTTACTCGGGCCAAATTTGAGAAATGCCTAATCACGGGGGGATTGGGCTCTGCACTAGAACAATTTAGGAAATTAATGACATATAGAGCTTTACAGAGTCTCTCAATGGGAGATAACGTCTCTGTTCCCCTCTGCTGTTGATGAAGAACCCGATTGATTGTTTGATGAGTCCTTTCAACAACGGATTGTCCTGTTGGAGAATATGGTATGTCTGTGTCATGTTGAATTCCCCATTCCTGCAAGAAGGTTTTCAGCTGCTTGGACACATAGGCGGGCCCATTGTCAGTCTTAATCTTTTGTGGCACTCCCAGGGTTGCAAATGCAAGTAAGAAATGTCTCTTAACAAAAGAAATATTTTCTCCTGCATGTGCTGATGCAAAGACTGCCCCTGAAAAGGTATCCACAGACACATGTACATATTTAAGTCATCCAAAAGATGGGACGTGGGTAACATCAATATGCCATAGTTCATTACTATTCAGCCCCCTTGGATTGACTCCTCTTTCAAGGAATGGGACTTGGTAGGACTGACACTGTGGGCATGATCCCACAATTGCCTTGGCTTGTTCTCGTGACAGATGGAACATTTTAACCAAAGCATGCACATTTTGGTGGTAGAATTGATGTGAAAGCTTTGCCTGTTGGAAGGTATCTGGCAAATTAGGAGTCTGTGCTGCCATTGCCAAGGCATCTGCTCTTCTATTGCCTTCAACGATAGCTCCGGGGAGGTCAGTGTGTGATCTGACATGCATGATATGGTATGGTTGCTTTCTGTGGGAGATAAGAAAAATCAATTTAGAAAGCAAGGAATATAAAATTTTGTTGGATACCTCCTTCAGAAAAGCGTGCTCTGCTCTCATTACCACTCCTGCTACATAGGCCGAATCAGTAACCAGATTAAGAGGTTGGTCTTTGAACTTTTCAAAAGCTCTGACGACGGCTGAGAGTTCTGCAGTTTGTGGGGATCCTTCCACCACTTGGACATCAGACTCTCACTTCTGAGTCCTCGGATCTTTCCAGGTCATCACTGACTTATGGGAAGATCCTGAGCCATCAGTAAAGACTGTCACAGCTTGAAGAGGGAACCTACTTTGAACAAATTTTGGAATGAGATTAAAATTGGTTTTGAACAATTTGTGTCCAGGATAATGAATTGAGATTTTACCAGAGTAGTTATCGAGAGAGAACTGGAGATTATCATTTCTTTGGAGCAGAAACTCCAGCTCTTCGGTGTTTGCCAATGGGACATATATGCATGTGAAATCACACTCTGCAAGAGAGCAAATGCATGATCTACCTTTGAGGATGACCGAAGCTATGGCTTCTTGGGGGGTAGTTACAGTCTTTTGGGGTTGGGAGTGGAGGAAAATCCATTCAAGGATTAGCAAAGGGTCTTTCAGCTCAGGGTCCCATTGGAAAAGCAGTCCATAAAAATGAGGGGTATTACCTAGAACAGCCAAGAAAAATGGCAAACTCGGCTCATACCTGTGTGCTTGCCGAGCAGACAGGGCCTCTTGCACTCGGATAACAGCATCGCATGCCTCCGGCGTCATGTCTCTGGGTGAATTGAGCGCGCTGTCTCCTCTAAGCAGGTTGAACAATGGGGCTAGGTCCTCAGAGGAGATTCCCAGAAGAGGTCTTACCCAGTTGATGGATCCACAAAGTTGCTGCACCTCATTGAGTGTCCGAGGGTTAGTGTTAATGACTACTTGCTGTGGTGTTACTGTCCTCTCGCGTACTCGGAGGCCCAAGTAGTTCCAAGGGCTGGTGAGCTGGATCTTTTCTGGCTGGATTTCAAGGCCCGCTTCCTCGATGGCATTCGTGGTAGCTTTAAGAACATCTTCTAAGTCTGTCTGATCCTTAGCACATAAAAGTACATCATCCATATAGTGCAGAATAATACTGTCTGGGAATCTTTCGCTTATTGGGGATAGTATTGCAGCGACATACCACTGACATATGGATGGACTATTCTTCATCCCCTGAGGGAGAACCAGCCAATGATAACGCTTCAAGGGAGCTTGCCGGTTTAGGGATGGAACAGAAAATGCAAACTGGGGAGCATCCGCTGGATGAAGTGGGATATTAAAAAAGCAGTCTTTGATGTCAATGACCGCAAGTGGCCAGTTCCTGGGCAACATCATGGGGGAGGGCATCCCTGGCTGTAAGGGCCCAAAGTCTTCAATTACCTCATTAACCCTCCTAAGGTCTTGTAGCAGTCTCCATTTATCTTTCCTAGGTTTTTTAATTACAAAGAGGGGGGTATTCCAGGGACTATTTGAGGGAACAATGTGCCCTTTGGACAGCTGTTCCTCCACTAAAATTTCTAGTGCGCGCAATTTTTCCTCAGGTAAGGGCCACTGATCGACCCAAACTGGATGATCTTGCTTCCAGTTGAGCCGGGGGATATCTAAGGCACGCTTTTCAGTGGCCCCTACTAAAAATCCCTGGAATTAATAGTAAGGGTAGCCCCCCATTGGGACAAGACATCTCTTCCCCATAAAGTAATCGAAGCTCTGACTACAAAAGGTCTTACAGTTGCCACTTTACCTTCTGGGCCACTAATGACTACATTCTTCTTGGCCCTCCATGATGTTGCTACTCCACCAATACCAGAAATTAATCCTGAAACTGGTTCCAGCTCCCAGTCGGAAGGCCACTCGGCTTTCGCTATGAGGGTTACATCTGCCCCAGTGTCCATCATTCCCAACCTTCTGATCTTTTCTCCTCTGGAGAACAAAGTACATTTAACTATAGGTTTTCTTGCCTCCATTAACTGAACCCATAAGACAGTTGGGTTCTGTGGCACAGTATCTGATAAATCCTCTGGCAGTAGGAACGCTTGAGCAAGAGGGACTCCCGCTGGCAAGAAATAAGGATAGTCCAAACACATAACAGAAATAAAAATCTCCTCTCCCGGCTCTAGAGTCCGCACCTCTGGGATTATTGCTAACTCAGCTGGTTTATGAATAGGATTGCCTATGATCAAAATATCAACTGGTCCTCTCAGAGGTGCCCTCCTGCCTGTAGCAATCCTATATATAGAGTCACAGTCAAATTGAACTGATAGGTCGCTTACCAGCTCACACCGGGTTCCCACCTGTATCTCGGTGTGAACCGATTGATCTTCATCTGTGTAGGAACCTCCGAAGCTGGTGTCTTCTTTCCGTGAGGAAACTGGTCTTTGCCATCCTCTTCCGGTAGACGAGGGTTGTGACCCAGTGGAGCCGGCTGAAAATTTGTTGTCGTCGTGCGGCGCCGATCCGCGCTCGCCCTGCCGTTTCCCAACTTCCACCATTTATTAGGATTGCTTTTTATCCAATGAGGATTACGTCGGTGGTCCTCTACTGTCTCTTTCTCGGGACAGTCCGCAATAAAGTGTCCAAATTGTCCACAATTAAAACATCTTTGGTTATCTTTAGACGTGATAACCGCAAAAGCCCCTGACATGCCCTGTGCAATGCCTTGTGCGACTGCCTGTGCAACAGTATTTTCAGTAGAATTATGTTTTACACACGCTTCAATCATCTGATCTATGGTTGGTTCAGGATCAAGAGGTAAGGCTCGAAGAATGGGTTTTGTAGCTGAAATAGCATTTAGTAGAGCCATCTTTACCAACATTTCTTTCCTGGCATCAGCACTTTCCAGCTGTTTTTCTAAAGCTGCCTTTAATCTGTCTATGAATTTGGTAAATGATTCATCTACCCCTTGTTTGATGATGGTGAAACTTTGCACAGGCACATTTTCATCAGGCACCAAAAGGAGGGATGCTTTTGCTGCACTGGCAATTTCCCTCAAGGCTGAATCTGGAATGTCGAATTGTTCAGTAGGTTTTAAATAATTTCCTTCCCCAGCAATTTGTTCTAATATCAAATTAGGTTTATCAAGGTCATTTTGATACGCTGTCACCAGTGTAGCCAATTGTTTTTTCCAATTTCTTTCCCAAAATAGGTATTCTGCTGAGGTTAATAGACATCAAATTATATTTCTGATGTCATGTGGCAACAGCGTATGCGCAGCAAAAGTGGCTTCCAGCAGGTACCTGAAGTAGTGAGAACCGCGACCATGTTCCTTTGCAGCTTTATTAAGTTCTTTTAACTCATTAAAAGGCATCGCATGCCAGGTTACCTTTCGGGCTTGTCTTCTGCCCTGCTTAACCATTATTGGGAAAGCTGTTATCTTATTAGCAATGTCCCAGTCCTTGTCTTTTATTGTCTCTTCCCTAGTTTTTGCCCAATGGTCCTCATATTCGAAGTCCGATAATGAAGACTCGCTACTTTCATCCTCTGAGGAGGAGGGAGGGGGTTTAATGTATCGATGGCATCGCCTTTTTATAATGCCTGAAGGGGAAGCCTTGCCATGGGTAGTATCCGAAGCCAAGATGGCTTCCTTCCGGCCATTTCTACCCCCCCTTCCGGTTTTCCGCTGAGGAGGCGTGGGGGTGTGTCTCTGTCCACGGGGCGTGGTCTTTGATGTGGGCGTGACAAGGGGCAGGGACTTTTCAGGGGTGTGGTTGGAGGTGGGGTGTGTGAGGGGAGTGTACTTAGGGGTGGAGTCAACAGTAGAAACAGGAGATGACATCACAGGTGGGTGGCCATTTTGCGGATTAAGGGCGGGAAAACATGGGAATGGAGGAGCTGAAATGGCGGGGCTGGCCATGTCACCGACGCCATCTTGAACCTTAATAGAACCCGATAATTGCGAACTTGAAATTCGTGGGGGGGGGGGAGGTAAAACTGGGTAGAAAGGCATGGGAAGGAGGTTACAGGGAAGGCTCAGGGCAGTGTGGCCAACACTGTCCTGAGAAGGGTAGAGAGGGGGTTGGGGAGAGCCTGAGAGACGGTGGCTACCCGGTGCAGTACTGCAGGACACGCTCGCCGACCTACCCTCAGAGAGGGAAGAGGAATGAGGGACACAGGGTGAGGGAGAAGGGGTACGGGTTTTCAACTGGGGTTCCCGAACATTCCCTGAATTTCCTCCCAAACTAATTCCCTCAATTGCTTTTATTATTAACTTAAATAAAGGAAAAAACCTCGCTACCAAAATGTCCCCTTCCAACTGAACAACAGTCAACTTAGTTCCCACTGCATCCCAAAACTGATTGGACTTAAACGATGTCAACTTAACATCAGGAAAAGATTGAAAAATCCATCGAACAAAACCCTTCAAACCTGCCTTTTGAAAGTTAAAACCCGCCCCAACAAGGGTGTCTTTATCTTGGTTATAAAACTCCCGCTCCGATGGGGTGAGCGATGAATAGATCAGCTTATTCCCCATTTTGTCTCCACTCCCTCCCCTACGGTAAAAGGAAAAACAAAAATCAAAAGGCCCAACAAACTCACGACTTTTCTTCGCCTGATGGCGTGGGGCAACAGAAAACCGAAGGCGGGTGGCCGCCTGGCTCGATCGGCTGCCATCCGATGCTCCTGGCAGGTCCCGATCGATGCCTCCTTGGTACCTTCTACTAGAACGCAGGAGGGTTCCTCGGAGGAACTGGACAACCCAAGGCCGTTTCTTCTTCCCACAAGTGGGAACGGCTCACCAGGGGAACCCAAAAAGGGGCCCCACATTGGGCGCCAGTTGTCGCCGACTGCCCAGTTCCCCGGCAGGGGTCTTCTGGGTGCTGCGACCTTCCCAAGTGAGTCGCCCAATGAGAGACGGCCTCAACCCAGGCAGCACAGGCACTCTTCTAGAGTGATCAGCTCTTTTGTGAGATCGCAGAAGCGATCAAGCCTGTCAGCTCTCGCCAGGCTGTGGCTGCCAAAGCAGCTTTCTTCCAGGCAGGGGTTTACGCAGGTGGCGCAGGAGAAACCACAGGAGCCGGGGGTCTTCTTCAGGAGCCTTCTTTATTCTCCGACGACTCTCCGAGGAATGACCCCAAAGGTCTCGGGAGCCGGATTTTTTTTCTTAACTCAGGGGGTGGGGTTTACTAAAACAACCAATAGTGGCGTGGATTGAAATGTTAGCCAATCGGAGAAGGGATCCAAAAAGAACCAATCAGGATACAGAACTGAGCCAATCGGAGAAGGGATCCAAAAGAACCAATCAGGGGTAAGGTAATTAACATATCAGGAAGTAAATTTAACTGCCAACTTCAAATAACAAGGGGTTAAACAACTAGGTTAGGGAAATTCAAGGGCTAGACATCCTCCATGGGAGAGCCGGGAGTGTTGCTCCCTCTGCATAGTCTTTGGGGGCCTCCACAATCTACATAAGATCCCGAGAGGGCTTGTGGGTCTCCGGACAGGTCGCTGTGACTAGAAGGCTTGTCTTTTCTCTTAGGGGCTCTGGGTGAAGTTGTGAAATTCTTTCTTAACTCCTCAGCTTGGCTCTCTCCAGGGCAAAGCAGCTGGGGCTCTGCCCACCCCCTCATATACCCACCCTAAAACCCCGGGTTCCCTTCCCCTTCCGTCGGGCTAGGCTGTCGCCATTCCCGCCGGCTCCTCAAACTGCCGGCCCCACCTAATAGGAAAATCCAAGGACTTCCATGGTGCACCGCTCCAAAACCAAAGTGCAGTTGCCGGCAAACAGACCCAAAAGCCGCGACCCAGCACAAAATCCAGATAAAAGGGAGACACTACAACACCGAGAAGACCCTCAGCTACCTAGAGACTGAATTCTGCTTCTGCCGCTTCGCCATGACCAAAAGAGACTGGAAAAAGTGACACCCCTAGACCACCCGAGCCCAGTTGAGTTCCTGGGGATTCCCGCGAGGCCGGAACTCCCGACTCTGCTGCGGTGAGAGCAGCAGATTCGACCGGCACCTCCTCCTCAGCGACGGCCCAAGCGAGAACGGCGACAGGAGCGGCGACGGCACAGGCGACCCCTCGAGTTCGCCCTTGAAAGAGCTGACTAATAAAGGCCTTTCAAAGGAGCAGGTATCCTGGCCCATTTATAACAATTTGGGGGCTCGCCAGGATCTAAGCCACGCCCAGAAGAAGACCAGGACGGGAAGGCGCAGCCCGGCCTCGGACCTCCTGGACAGCTGGACATCCCCAGACCAGAGGACAACACTCGCCAGCCTCGTGGGACGCCACTGAGCAGCATCGGTAAGAACAACCGGTGGCGGGAGTGGAGACGAGCGAATGTGGAGTGAATGAGAGGGGGGACAGAATCTCGGACCCCCCAAGCGAGTTTGGACTGCTGAATACCGCGTTTCCGCACCCCCGCGAGGGGGCCGGCCGGGAAAAGCAGGAAGCGAGTGGACTGGGAGTGACTGAAGCATCTCCAGGGGCATAGGCGCCCCCCTCCAGACGTGCGGAGGAATTTAGAGAGTGAGTGGCACGTCAAGGAAGTGTGTGGCAGAAAAGGCTTGGGCCAATTTCAAGCATGCGAAAGGGCTCGAGCAGTGTGAGGCACGCACCACACTGGCTGAGGCTACGGCCTGGGGCGTCTAAGTACCGGCTGGGGTAGCAAAGATAGGCTGCTTTCGGGGTGCTTTAGACGCTGGCTGGGGTAGCTGTCGGAGTGCTGGCATAAAAGAGTCTGCATTGGTCGGGGGTATCTTGGGTACACTTTCCGGGTTCGAGGGTGTTGTATTGGTCGGGGGTCCCCAGGGGAGAAATACGCTGTCCGGGTACGGAGAGGTAGAACTGGTCGGGGGTGCCCAAGAGGACGCTGTCCAGGTGCAGAGGAGTGAGAGTTACGGAAGTCCCAAAGTGCGAGGGACTTAAAGATAGGGTGAGTGAGTGAATCGCACACTTTATGTCCAAATCCTGGCAGTAGGTGGTGACTGGAACCCTGGGCCCTGGTTGACCGGCCACTTAGGAGGATTTGCCTGATGTACAGGAGAGAAAAGGAGTGCTGGCTAAGGGGTAGTGGCTGAGGCCCTAAGGACAAGTCACCAGGCTACCTGTGGGGCATTCTGAGCACTGGCGGGGGTAGTGCCGAAACCCTGAGAGAGGGTCCCTGGGGCTACTTACGAGTGTTCAAAGAGTGAGTGAGAGTTAAAATTTGGGTTGCCCATCTTTAGATTTGTGTGTGTGTAGGGGCACCTTAAGGAAGTTTAGTTAAAACAAGGTCAGATAATTTTACTTTGTGTTGCCCTGAAGTAAAGTTTCTGTCAGGGTAAGAGCACCGTAGTTTTTATTTGAGACCCAGTGAAAATGGGGGCATACATAAGTAAGCTGGAGCCAGTTGAGGAGAAAAGAGAGAAAAAGATAAGAAATATTCCACCAGACAGTCCACTAGGACAAATGTTGGAACTATGGGAAGTTGATGAGGCCACTAAAAGCTTGAACAGAGTCAAGATGATCCATTATTGCATAGAGGCTTGGCCTAACCTAGATTTACCTGAAAAATGGCCATGGTGTGGAACCAAAGACCCCTGGATGTATTCACAATTAACTCAATACTTGAAATCCCAAGGAGATTCAAGTACCGAACTCTTCCTTTTATATTTAGTAAAAAAGCCTCACTAGCCGTTCTTTTAAAGCAGCGTAGGAGGCATGAGAACATAAGTAATACGATAACAATCACAATGAAAATCCATAAAACACTTTTAACCAAAGAGACCACTTACCTTGTCAATCCCCATTGTCCAAAGAGGTTGTCGATCCAGTCCAGAGACTTTTCTGTTTTTATGTCTTTTACTAATTCTTTTAGTTTTTGTATGTTTGCATGGATGGATGTTGAGTGTGAAGAAAGGTTGAAACAGCACATTCCATGGGGTCCGCCGCTTGGGACCCAGAGAGCCACAGCCACCCCAAAAGATGTCTCACTAGAAACAGCTCCTTGGGGGGTCAGGGCGCTCCTCAGCTGGCAGAGGGGCTTCTCAGCAGCGGGCAGAGCAGTGATTTTTCAGCTCAGTGATTTCAGCTCTCAGTGATTTCAGCTCAGTGCTCTCAGCTTCTGCACTTGTGAGCTGCCCCTCTTTTAGCCGGCCATGGCGAGAGAGAGAGAGAGAGAGAGGCCTCGTGTGGAATTTCCGTAGGTGGTACTTTATTGCAAAGGTACTAGCGAAAGGGTTCAGGGACGAGGAACCTCCTCCGACCAGAGGAAACCCAGGGGTTTTTATGGGACACCAGGGTGGGAGGAAAAGGGTACAGAACTAATAAATTGTAACAGATCTATATAAAATTCTGAGGGGATTTGTGGGTCTCCGGACAGGTCGCAGTGATTAGAAGGTCTTTTGTCTTAAGGGCTCTGGGTGAAGTTGCGAAATTCTTTCTTAACTCCTCAGCTTGGCCCTCTCCAGGGCAAAGCAGCTGGGGCTCCACCCACTCCCACACTGAACAAATACTCTATGCTGCCTGTTGGCAAAAACAAGTAGTCAAAAATGAAACAGCAAAAATATGTAAGTTACAGCAAGGGAAACAAAGGAATGAAAAGCAGAAGGGGAACCAAGAGGAAGCTAGCCATAATGGGGACCCCTTAGAACATTTGCCTCCTCCTCCAGTTTATCCTGAAGTACTACAAACTATCCCTACTAATCCTCCAACCTCACCTGAAAATCATATCCCACCTTCCCAAACTGTAATCCCTGTTCCTCCCCCAGCTTGCCCCCCTCCAGCTTATAACTCCTCTTACCCTCTGCCGTTTCCTAATACTGGTCTAGCCTCCTCTCCTTCATCATCCACAATCCCTGCACCTCCTCACAGCTGGGAGTTGGGTCTGGCACCTAACAGTGCATCCTGTCAGGCAATAAAAAACCCAGAAGGACCTTACAGTAACACCAGGTCAAAAACCAAACTCTTTCCTCTAAGGGAGGTCCCGATGGGTGGGGCTATTGGAGGAATAGGATTTGTCAATGCACCTTTAACAGCGTCAGAAGCCAGAAATTTTAAGAAAGAGCTGGGGAATCTAGTTGAAAACCCAGTGGGAATTGCCAACCAGATGGACCAGTTTTTAGGCCCAAATATTTATACATGGGGGGAACTAAACTCCATCTATAATATACTCTTCAATCTAGACGAGTTTTGGCTGGTTAGGACAGCGGGGATGCGCATCTGGGAAAGAGAAAACCGAATGGACCCCCCGGTGACCAGAAGTTGCCAGTAGCTGACCCAGGGTGAGACCCAAACAGAGGAGAAGGGAGGAGAAATATGGAAGATTATAGAAACCTGGTAATAAGAGGCATTAAAGAATCAGTTCCCCGGAGTAGTAACACCAAATTAGCCTTTGACAGGGCCCAAGAAAAAGATGAAACCCCAGCAGCCTGGCTGAGCAGGCTCAGACAGAATTTCCAGCAATATTCTAATTTAGATCCAGATAGCCCAGAGGGACAGATATTATTAAAATTGCAGTTTGTCACAATATCCTGGCTGGATATCAGAAGAAAACTAGAAAAGATGGAGGACTGGCAAGACCGAGAAATAAATGAGTTATTAAAGGAAGCCCTAAGAGTATACCTTAGGAGGGAAGAAGAAAAAACAAAGGCAAAAACCAGAATTATGGTAGCCGTGGCAAGGGAGAGTGTAAGGGATCTCAGAGAGGATACAAAGGGTGAAGGAAACACAAAATCTTTACCAGGAAAGGGAAGAGGAAGGAACTCACCACCTTGGAGTACTCCTCAGAGACCAGGAGAGACCCGAGCCTGTTATTATTGTGGAGAAATAGGACACTTTAAGAAACATTACAGAAAAGTGTCATTTGATGAAGCTGTCATGAGAAAGCAGAAGACATTAGAAAAATTATTGAAAGGAGAAGTCAAGGAGGATTAGGGATGTCATGGGCTCTATGCGTTAGGGGACCCCATGAAACATCAGGAAGGGCCCATAGTAAATTTTGAAGTAAGTCCCCAACATGAAGAGTTTGAATTTTTAGTAGATACTGGTGCAGATAAATCATGATGTATCAACCGAATTCCAGTTGGAATTGCAAATGGAAGAAAAACATGTGAAGTCGTAGGAGCAGAAGGGGAGCCTTTCAGAGTTTCAGTTATAGAAAATGTGGAAATTAAAGGAAATCCCAGAAGATGTGTCACTGATTTAATATATCTACCCAAAGTAGACAATAACCTGCTAGGAAGAGACCTGCAAGTTCAGTTGGGAGTAGAGATTCTTCCTAGAGAAGGAAGAATGGTGGTACAAATCATGAGGCTGACTATTGGGGACTTGGGGGAAATCAAGCCAGAAGTCCGGGCCGAGGAGGGAAAATATGGATATTTAGATATCCTGCCTATAAAAATAAAAATGCAAAAAAAGACACCTCCTATAAGGGTCAGGCAAAATCCTCTCTCTCTAGAAGGAAAGAAAGGACTAGCCCAAATTATAACCCATCTACTCACAGAAAGAATATTGGAACCTTGTATGTCACCCCACAACACCCCTATTCTGGCCGTAAAAAAGGCAGAAAATACGTTTAGATTAGTGCAAGACCTAAGAGAGGTGAACAAAAGGACAATTACCAGGCACCCAGTGGTACAAAATCCCTACACGCTCCTGAGCAGGATCCCTAGAGAACATTCCTGGTTTACTGTAGTAGATCTAAAAGATGCTTTTTGGGCCTGTCCTTTGGCAGAAGGAAGCCGAGATTGGTTTGCTTTCGAGTGGGAGTGCCCTGAAAGTAAGAGAAAGCAGCAACTGAGATGGACTCGCCTTCCTCAAGGATTCACTGAAAGCCCAAACCTCTTCGGGCAAGCCCTAGAAGAGTTATTAAGACAGTTTACCCCTAAAAACAATGTGCAAATCCTGCAGTATGTAGATGACCTCCTAATATCGGGGAGAGAGCAAGATGAAGTAAAAAGAACCAGTATTGATCTCCTAAATTTCCTAGGGGAAAAGGGCCTCAAGGTGTCAAAGAACAAACTGCAGTTTGTAGAATCACAAGTCACCTACCTCAGACACCTCATTGGAAAAGGGTGTAAAAAATTAAGCCCTGAAAGAATCTCAGGTATACTCACAATCCCAGCTCCCACCACAAAAGGAGATAAAAGAAAATTATTAGGACTATTTGGCTATTGCAAGCTGTGGATAGAGAAATATTCCCAAAGTGTTAAATTTTTGTATGAGAAATTAGTCGAACCTGTGAAATGGACCGATACAGATGAAAAACAATTGAGAGACCTAAAGACTAAATTATCCTCAGCCCCTGTCCTGAGTCTCCCAGACCTTAAGAAAAGGTTTGACCTATTCATTAACACCGAAGGGGAAATAGCTTATAGGGTATTAACCCAAGAATGGGGAAGACACAAAAAGCCTGTTGCATATCTTTCCAAACTTCTGGATCCAGTCGCAAGAAGGTGGCCGGCTTGCCTCCAGGCTGTAGCAGCCACAGCTGTTCTTGTGGAGGAAGCACAAAAGCTGACACTGCAAGGAAAAATCATTGCACACACCCCCCATGATCTCAGGACAGTGTTGAGCCAAAAGGCTCAACAATGGCTGACTGACTCTAGAATTTTAAAATATGAAGTGATTTTAACCGACATCAGTGATTTAGAGCTAACCACATCAAAAACTCTAAATCCTGCCCAGTTCCTCTCAGGGGAACCCACACCAAACTTAGAGCACAATTGCCTGGAAATCATAGATTTACAAACAAAAGTAAAGGAGGATCTTGAAGATACACCTCTACCATATGGGAGGGTGCTATTTATTGATGGATCATCTAGGGTGACAGAGGGAAAAAGGATATCAGGCTATGGAATAATCGAAGGTACAAAAAGAGACAGTCTGAAAGTTATAGAAAAAGAAAAACTACCCCCAAACTGGTCTGCCCAGTGTTGTGAAGTCTATGCCCTCAAGAGGGGATTAGATTTATTAGAACAAGACCAAGGTACAATCTACACAGACTCGCGATATGCATTTGGAATAGTACACACATTTGGAAAGAAAGAGGCTACCTAAATTCAAAAGGGAAAGATCTGATACATAAAGAATTAATTAAATTGGTATTAGAATCTCTTATGAAGCCCCAAGAAATAGCAATTGTACATGTCAAAGGACATCAAAAAGGGGACACATTTGAAGGAAGGGGCAACCAAGTAGCTGACCAAGCAGCCAAACTAGCAGCTCAAAAGCTGGGGAACCAATAAAAATTCTTACCTTGAATGATATACCAGCTGACAAAGTTAGTAAACCAGTGTATGATAAAAATGAATTAAAAGAAATAAAAAGGTTAGGTTTACACCAAGGGAAGCAGGGGGAATGGCTGACCCCAGATGGAAGAAAATTCCTAAATAAGGCAATAGCTCAAAAAATGCTGACAGAAATACACAACTTAACTCACTGGGGCACCCAAGGGTTGTGTGATCATTTCCTGAGAGAACACCTATGTGTTGGAATCTATAATCTGGCTAAAGCAGTTACTGAAGGATGCCTAATTTGTCAGAAAGTAAATCAAAAGGTAATGAGAAAACCCACACCAGGGGGAAGACAAATAGCATTAAGACCCTTTCAAAGTATACAAATGGACTTCACAGAAATGCCTCCAGTACAAGGATATAAGCATCTTTTGGTTATAGTTGATCACTTAACGCATTGGGTGGAAGCCTTCCCTACAAAAAGGGAAACAGCACAAGTGGTAATAAAGATGCTATTAGAACACATCTTCCCCCGGTATGGACTGGTAAATAACATCGTTTCAGACAGAGGCCCCCACTTTGTAGCACAAGTCCTGCATGATGTTGTTAAAGCCTTGGGAATTAGGTGGTGGTTACATACACCCTGGCATCCCCAAAGCTCAGGGAGAGTTGAGAGGATGAATAAAACCCTCAAAAATGTATTGACTAAATTAATAACAGAAACTGGAATGAATTGGATAAAATGCCTGCCCCTAGCACTCTTGAGAATCCAAGTTAGACCGAGGTCTGACATAGGGGCTTCACCATATGAAATGATGTTTAGACTCCCTTTCTTACTAACTCCTTAAAGCACTGGAGATTATTTAGAAGGGGAGGCAGCCACTCAAGAATATATAAAAACAATTGGAAAAACATTGGCCAATCTTAATAAAGAGGGTATCTTCCTCAAACCTCCCCCTTAGACGCAAATGTACACCAAATAAAACCAGGAGACTGGATCCTGATTAAATCTTGGAACACCGCCCCACTAACCCCCAAATTCGAAGGTCCGTTCCAGGTTCTGCTCACAACCCACACTGCAGTGAAATCCCAAGAAAAGGGCTGGACACACATATCCCGAGTAAAAGGACCATTACCACTTCCCAGTGACTCTGTTACCCCAGCAAGGACTCCCTCCGAATGGACTACCATTAGAGACCCAGACACACTTAAAATAACCTTCAAGAAACAACCAAAGCCCAATTAAAAACGAAAGAAAACCCGTTGTTCAAAATCTTTCCAAGTTGTTATCAAAAGCTGTCATAATTTTTTATGACATTTTTATGTTCTTTGTAAGTTGTTGTTCTAAGTTATCATGAAGTGTTAAGCTGTTTTAAAAAAAGTTGTGATAATAATATCATTACAGATCTCTCATAGGGCACACCACAGAAGGGCTAATCAAAAACTGAAAAAGAAGTGGGAACACACTGAAAGGAACTCCATAAGGCCAGCTAGATAACTTCCCCAACCCAAGAGGCAAGACCAGGTGAGATCGAGACAATGGTTCATACTGGACTCTTGGGAGGACTAAACATAGTCCTATGAATGAGCAAACACACCATCCCATCTATGACAGGGAGAATCTGCAGTCCCTTATAAGAGTTCACACTCATGTGAATCCCACGTGTTTTGATATAAAGCAGTATTGGATTGCAAGAAATGCTGCAACATTTAAGCAGCGCCTAACTGGAAAGTGCCCTATAAGAGAATGGTTTTACTTTGATTGATTAGAACCCCAAACTGAAGATATACTCCCATGAATCAGAAACTGCCAATTGATGCGGGCAAAGGCCTGATCAAAGAAATAGAGGGGGGACTGAAATGAATAAAATGTAAAAGATTCCCATTTTTGACAGTCTGTCATTTGTTAAGAAAGTTATGCTGTTTAAAATGTTATGCCAGTTGTAACCTGTCTGTTAAGAAAGTTATGCTGTTTGTACCAAAGTTTGTACCCTCAAAACCTTATTCCAAGTTGTATACCCCCCCTAAAACCCCGGGTTCCCTTCCCCTTCCGTCGGGCTAGACTGTCGCCATTCCCGCCGGCTCCTCGAACTGCTGGCCCCGCCTAATAGGAAAATCCAAGGACTTCCATGGTGCACCGCTCCAAACCGAAGTGCAGTTGCCGGCAAACGGACCCAAAAGCCGCGACCCAGCACAAAATCCAGATAAAAGGGAGACACTACAACACCGAGAAGACCCTCAGCAACCTAGGGACTGAATTCTGCTTCTGCCGCCTCGCCCTGACCAAAGTGACACCCCTAGACCACCCGAGCCCAGTTGAGTTCCTGGGGATTCCCGCGAGGTCGGAACTCCCGACTCTGCTGCGGCGAGAGCAGCAGATTCGTCTGACACCCCCTCCTCAGCGGCGGCCCGAGCGGGAGCGGCGAAAGGAGCGGCGACGGCGCAGGCGACCCCTCGAGTTCCCCCTTGAAAGAGCTGACCAATAAAGGCCTTTCAAAGGAGCAGGTCTCCTGGCCCGTTTTTAACAGTGGAGGCACTGCCAGACATTTGTAGCTATGATGGAAACGAGAGCTGATTTTCCTTAATCCATGCCCAAATCTTTGCCTTCACCTTGTGAACAACCTCAGGCTCGCAGGCCCTGCTCCGAGGCAAACCTCACCGGCGTCAGCGGAGGTGCAAGAGCCCAAGAGGGCCGTGAGAGCTTGAAGTGCTCCGACAATCCCGGGGCAGTTAAACCGCCCGCTCACCCCGCGCGGGGCCGGGCCGGACAAAGGCCGCAGCCCCGTCTCTCTACCGGCCGAGGCCACGGGCGGGCCACGGCCCTTTCCAACAGGTACCGCAGGGCCGGGAGGCGGCGGCCGCGCTCCCGCAGGCCGCGGGGCCGAGGCGGCCATGTTGTAGTCCTGCGATCTGAGGGAACTTTCGGGGAAGTTCCTGGGGCGGCCCGCGAGGGGCAGCGGACCGAGGAGAGCCGACAGCGTGGGATCCTGCGGCGGCCGAGCGGAGGCGACAGCACCAAGGCCGCACTCCGGGCCGCGCACACGCGGAAAGTGAGCGGCGCTCGCGCTACGGCGGCTCCGCCCCCCACCTCCACCCCCGTCCCGTCCCGCCCCCCGCGCCCCCATTGGCCGTTGTGGCCGTCAGTCAGCGGCTGGGCTCATCTCGCGCTCCCCATTCATGCAGTTTGGTTGCGTGTTGGTGTATTTTACTGTTTGCAATAAAGAAGGGGGGAATTTTTTTTGTTCAGTTTCTGCCGCAATTAACTCTTGGTCCCTTAAACACCTTCCTTTTTATTTTTGGGGTTTTTTTTCCTGTCTATTTTTTTTTTTTTTGCAGGACGGTCGGAACAGTTTTTCGCCGCTTCCATTTATTTTTCGGTATCTTATCTCTATTAGGTTTTGCAATCAACTATTAAGGTGCAACTATGCCCAAAAGAAAGGTAAGTACGAAAAAAAAAACCAAAAATACCGAGAGAAGGCAGATGGGGAGCGAAGGGGGAGAGATTAAAGCGGCAATCGCGGAAATTTAGCTGTAAAAAAAAAAAAAATTGCGCGCGCGCGTGTGTGTAGTTTTTTGGTTGGTTTCCTCTTTTTTTGCATTTTTAATTTTTGGTGTATGTCCTATAGCGGAGCGAGGAGCGGAGGGAGAGGGCTCGGGGCGGGCAGGGCAGCGCGGCGAGTTCACTTTTGGGCTGTTTTGTTTGGGAAGGAGGAGAAGGCTGGAGCAGCAGTGTCTCCATGCTGGATTACAAACAGCCATAGTGCTGTGCTGCCCCTGTGGAGAACGCGGGGCAGCAAAACCCCCCCAAAACCTGCGCCATGACTCCCCAGAGCCCCCCACCAACCTCCGCCAGCGTTTTAATCCCCATCGCGCCATTCCCGGCTGGATTCGCCTTTAAATGTCGCCTCTTTCGCCTGCGTTTGCCTTTGTTCTCCTTTTTTTTTTTTTTTTTTTTTCCTCCCACTTCTTGTCATACCAGATGGTTGTGCAATGGTAATTTGGGGCCATTAGGCGGCGCAGAATTTGAAACTGGCCTTCAAGGAAAGCGGGGAACAGGGATTTATCACCGTAGTCAGGAACTTTGGGGCAGCGGCAATATGGGGCGCCCCCCCCGCCTGCCCTCACAGCGCGGGCTGGGGGGGCGGGGCGGGGACGCGGTGGCCCCTCAGTCCCCGAGGCGCCCGCCCGAGGGGTTTCGACCCGGTCCAAGCGCCTCACGGCCGCGGACGGGGCCGCCGAGGGCCTAGACCGAGTCGAAATGCCTCGGGCGGGCGCGATCGCCGCGTTCCCGGTTGACTCTCATTGTCCTTGTGGGGCGCACGGCGACCTTGTTGTGTGAGGGGAAATTGGCGGGAACTTTTCGAACTCGACGTGATGACGTAGCACTGGCGGGGCATTGTGGGAGTTGTAGTCCATGAGGCGGCGGGGATGGAGCAGGCCGCCATTGCTGCGGGTGGTGTTGGGGGGTCCTGTGAGCCTCCCCCGGGTCCCCTCAGGGCTCAGGTGGAGTCACAGGGGATGGTGTTGCCTTCTCATCTCTGTGTCTCGCTTTCCTTGCAGGCTCCAGCTGAAGGCGAGGCAAAGGAGGAGGTAGGAGTTGTGTGTGGTCCCCACTCCAAGAATTCCTATGGGCTTCTGCAGAAATTAGGAAGCCCACGCAGCTCATGAGGGGTGTTCAGCCCCTGGGGGTGGCCTGTGCCTGGTTTTGGGGTGTTCAGGGCCATCACTGTCCCCTGAGGTGGCAGGTGACCCCCCTGAGGTGGTGCTGGGGGTCCAGCAGCTCCCCTGGGCTGAGGTTCCCGTGGGAACATGTCCCTTTCAGCCTCATAACTCTTGCAAGCAAAGAAACTTCATCCCTTACCATGTCAGCTGAGTAAAGTGGTGGCAGCAGAGAAGTGCTAAGCAAAGGTGCACTTCTAGGAAGTCATAGAATACCCTGAGCTGTACAAACAAGGATCATGGAATCTCAGCATGGTTTGAGTTGGAAGGATCCTAAACTCATCCAGTGCCACCCCCTGCCATAGGCAGGGATGTCTTCCACCATCCCAGGTTGCTCCAAGCCCCATCCAACCTAGCCTTGGATACTTCCAGGTATTGAGAGGCATCAAGGCCCTCACTATAATGCCCATAATTTCATAAATCATAGGATTTCTATGGAGCTTCATGATGATATGTTATTTTGGGTGGCAGTTATGAGAAAGCTGTGTTTTATGTGCTCTCTGAATTTTACTGACATATCTTTCCTTATGCAGCCAAAGAGAAGGTCAGCCAGACTATCTGCTGTGAGTATCTGTATTTATACTTTAATGTTTTATCACTTGGGATGGGGACAGTTAAAAATAAGCTACTGGAGTTTTTCCCCCAGAACTGGGAAAGGCATGCTTAGAGTATTGCAATATTTAAAATTCCCATTCCATGTTTCCATTCCCTGAAGATCCCCACATCCCAGGCTTCTCCCATGAGATACAACATCTGTGTTAGTGCACATTCCATCTGGACACAAGTATCCAGAGTTAAGGAATATTGATTTCAGGATGGATTTGTTCCCTGTAGGACTTCTCCATACAAATGCTCGTGGCTCTGTAAATCACCTGCTCTCTCCTTTGCTTGGTAATTTGCCCATTGATTTTTTACAGGGCAAACAAATAATTCTCAAAAGTTACCAACATAATGATCATAAAAATATAAAAGTAAATATGTATTTCTGGTATTCATCTGACTTGTTTCTTGTGTTTTTTTTGCAGAAACCTGCTCCACCCAAACCGGAGCCAAAGCCCAAAAAGGCAGCACCTAAGGTAAGGGTTTTGAACTGAAGTTGTATTTTCCTTCTCGAGGTATTTACAGGGATAAACCCCTCACAATTAGCCACTTTACTTATTCATAATTATCCTGAAAGCTTTAGGATGGAATTATGTGAGCTAAAAGAATGGAAAAGACAATTTTATCCAATTTCTACTGAAGGAATGTGGTAAACGGAGCAGATTTGAAATCCCTTGTGGTGAGGCTTTGCTGCTGCTTTACAAGGCCATTCTGAAGTTTCATATAGTGCATTGTTGGGAAAATGATGCTTGGAATAGAGATCAGAGACTCAATTAGAGGAGGCATTGAAAATCGTGCTTTTAATTACAGTTTATTTCTATATTTCCATTCTGAGGCCCTCTCTGCAGTTAGTTATCAGTTTATCACATTTTAATCAGAGTTCTAGAGACCCCTTCAGCTGGATATTTTTGGAAATGTCAAAAACATTGGCATGTCTGACAGTATAATTAAATAAGAAACTATTTAAAGCTCATTTTTAGTTTGAAGCAACAGTTTGAAATTTCAAAGGGGGCAGTTCTGCAATCCATGAGGGATTTCTTTCTATCCCCTTCTTATCAGAATTCCCAGCCATCAGTTTGCAGTGCTTTTTAGTTAAATTTTTCTGTAAACATTTAGGATTCTGCAGCTAAAAAAAAACCCCAATAAACACCCCAGCAACAAAACTTCAGGGATTGTTTTTAACCTGTTCCCATCATACATTTTCCTTGTGGTTTGGGATGATGAGGTGGGCAAAGCACAGGGGGAGAGAGGCTTTGGTTGCAGAGGGAGATGATGGGCTGGGAACCAGGAGCTCTTTCCTTTCCTTTGAAAAGGAATTTGCAATTGCCTGTAGCCCAGCAGACTTCCAGGTGAGGGAACTGCTCCCCTCCACATCCTCTGTGTGGAGCAGCAGAGATGCCATGGAAAATAGAGAGAACCCCACATGTCATTTTGGGCTCAGCTCTGTAATCTCAGTGCTGTGCAGAGTGAGGTTTTCCTGTTCCATCTTGCCATGCGGCTGGAATTCTAGACACATTCCTGGCTGGATGGAGCACTGGACACTCTGCATTGCACTTCCCTCTAGTGGCTGGTGCCCCAGGCAGAGCAGAACCAGATGCTGGTGGCACACAGGGCAGGGCAGCAGTGGATGATCCACGTTATTGTATTTGGGTCTTTTCCCGAGTTTGCTTTTTTATTTCCATGGAAACATTGTGGGGTTTAGACACCAAAGCTGCCTTAACTGAATGTGAAAAGTTGGAGGAACAGGGAAGCAAGAGTTAAGGTCTGTAAGGGACTGGCAAAGCTTCGTTGGTGCTCCTGCTCCTGAGGTGCTGTTTGAAGCCAGGACACTTGAGCTTTGTTTTTGGCTCTCCAGAGCTCCTCAAACTGCATCAACATCTATGCAAAGGATGATGGAGTAAGGACTGTGGAGGTATTTTTAATTCATGTCTACCCCAAGTGCTTTACTTGTCAGCCTTCAGGATCTTGGAATGGTTTCCTGTGTGTCAGAATAGATTTCACCTGTTAAACTTTGCCATCTTGAAAAACATGGAGCTGGCAAAGGAGTTTTGTCACTTCTAAAATGCAGGACCTGATAATTTAACTGTTGTTGCCATCTCTAGAGCAAAATTATTGAGGAAAATTAACACAATGCTGTAGCTGAGGACCTGTTGTGTCCTGTGGGACCCTTTCTCTCCAGTCAGTCCAGCCATGGAAGTCAGTTTCCCTGGATTCTCCTCCAATGCTTTCTGAAGAAAGGGACTTTTGTACAGAGAATTTGTTTTAGCTCTGTTAATACTTTGTTGAGGTTTTTGGGTTTTTTCTGGGATAAGGGAACAAATAAGCAGTGCCATAGCACAATTGTAATTCTAAATCTCACTGCCAAACAGCACCAGGATACTGGGTATTCCCAAGACAGGGACTCCTGACACCACACTGTAGCAGAGTTTTCCAGGTGGGATGAAATCCCTCAGACTGAGGAGTGATAGGTTAGAGAAGAAAGAAACCCTCACTCACTGAATGTACTGACCCCACCTTAAATTTTCTCCATTACTGGAGGATTTGCTGTAATTTTTTGTGAATTTTTATTAATTGAAGAATCATGTGACTTTACCCCTTAACACCCTGGGTTTGCCCTTAGCAGCTCATTTTAAGGTGAATTAACTATGCATTAATAACTGAGGGATTGAAGTAAGGAAGTAAACTTTTTGTAACTTTTTGTTAATTTGTAGTCACTGAGACAAATCTCCTGAGTGGTTAAATGTATATCCAGTAATTTTCATTTATCCTCACTCAGCTGTGAGTAGATCTTGCAGGGTTTCTGGTTCCTCTGTGGGAAGTAGGTTAATCAAGCAAGGGGCTGAGGCAGTGCTGTTACTTATTGGCAGCAAGAGGCATATCCTTGGAAGTGAAACTAATGAGGGTCAGGTATTTGGGTCAGGATCTGACCTTGCCTATGGAAAATTATTACTACGGAAGCATCAAGTTTTGGGTTTTGTTTTGATTTAGCCTGATTCCCGTATAAGAAACTGCACTTTAATAAATGCAACTCCCTTGTGGTTAGGAAACTGATGCTGTTGAGTCCCCAGTTTTTCTGGCATGGAAGTGGTTTATTATCACGAGGAATATTTCTGGCAGGGAAGGGGGAAGTCCTTTGCCTACAGCTTTGTTACAGTTCTCTAAATAGATACTGCTGCATTAACAGCACATCTGAAGTATTCTGGTGTTTGCACATGTTGGTTTTGTTCTGTGGCTGCCTTTCCAGCAGCAGGGCAGAAGTACAGGCCAGTTCAACATTTTTTAGCTAATTCAATTGAATGCCTATTTAAAATAAGAATTCTTTTAACCCCAGCCATGGCTGCTTTTATATTTTGCACTTCCCTGTAGCACATTCAGGACAGACAGAAGGAAAACATTTTTCCTGTGAAACTTTGATCTCATCTTTTTCAACAGGAAGTTTGAGGGGTGGAAGGAGGTTGTGCAGAGCGTTTTGGAGTTGAGAACATGCTGATGTACAAGGTGGAAATTAGGATTTAATATCTCACTGTCTGTTTTCTTAACAGAAAGAAAAGGCAGCAAATGATAAAAAGGAGGACAAAAAGGCAGCAACAAAAGCAAAGAAAGGAGCCAAAGACAAAGAGGAAACTAAACAAGAGGATGCTAAAGAAGAAAACCACTCTGAAAATGGAGATACCAAAACTAATGAGGTACTTTAGCTCCACTAAAGTTGAGAACAGAGCCAGATGTGTTGGAAGTACAGCTGCAGGAGCTCTGCTGGGCTCCAGAGGGTGGGGGGGTCACAGCCACACTGTGAGGACAGAGCAGCTGTGGTACCTGCCCAGGACAGCTCCCAGGGAGAGCCTGCAGAAATGGCCTGCTCTTTCCTGCTCTGTGCTGGAGCCCTTCCATAGGTGCTGTCTGTTGGCCCTGGTCCCTCTTGGGGCTGCCTCACAGCAATGCCCAAGATTTGAAGAACCGTGGAGCCCAGGGACATCATCGCCCTCCAGCCCTGAGCTGACTTTGCACATCCCCTCTGGAGTGCTGGGTTCCTCTGCTGCTCAGCACGGCTTGGTGCTGGGCCAGAAATCTGGTTTTGAGTTCTACACAATTCTTTAAAACAATTATTTGCTTCAGAACAATTCAACAAGAGATTGGCAAAGTAGACTCAGTCTTGTCTCTTATCTGCAGCCTCTTCTCACAGGTCCTTGCTGTGGCAGCTCTTTACCTCAGCTGCCTTTTGCTAGGTCCAGCTGCAGGCTCCATCAGCGGCTGAGGGATTGTCCCGGCAGATTCCTTGCTGATAGTGAAGCAGTGTTTTTTCAGGGCTCTCTTGGCCCATAGCACAGCCCAGCCCGTTGTGTTCTGTCATTGACAGTGGTGTCTCTTCATGGACTGAGTGTCATCATCCAGCCAAGGGTCCTTTATTCTTCCATTTCTAAAACAAGATCAGGAGCTGCTTGGATAAAGCACTACCTGGCTAATGTGCTTCAGAGGAGCTTTGAGGGAGCTTTGCAGGTTTGATGTGTTGACTTGAAAAGTAAAAGCACATTTTTATAGAGAAAGGTGAGAAGTGATTCCCCAAAGTTTAGGCAGAGCAGGATTGTGGTTGATGTGCAATTCTTCCAGTGTCCCATCATGAGGGCTTGAACTTCCCCTAACATATCACTGATCCTAATTAAAATACATTCGAAACCTCTGCCTCTCTGCAGGCATTTATTCCAAAATTACCTCACTAATTAATACTCCTGTATTTTCATTTTAAGAATTATCAGCACACTGTTGTGTCAATATTTTCTGTGCATTCCTGTCTATCCACACAAAGCCTTGTCCATGTCTCTGTTAACAAACTGGTCTCTTTTTGATGCTGGTTTGATTGGAATCCAATTAGCATTACCAATAATATTTCTATTCTTCCCATCCCCTTTTTTTAGGCACCAGCTGCTGAAGCATCTGATGATAAGGAAGCCAAGTCCGAGTAATGTTAACCCTGCCCTATATCTTCATCATTTGGTATCCGTACCTCCATGCTGTATTGTTAACAGAGAGGAATATTTTTATCAACTATTTTATAAATGCAGGTTTTTTTAGCATGAATTTAATTTTGGAACATCTTCATCTCAGTTACTTGGGAATTAAATCCCTAACAAACAAAACAAAACAACAAAAAAAAAAGTCATTGTTTTTAAATTTTGTGATTGCAATAGTTTGTATGGTACATGGAAAGAATAAGTGGTGGTAGCTTTTGACTTCTGTCAGTGTGTCCCTTTTTGTGTAAGTCATGCTTACAGACTTCAGATTTTATTTTTTCCCTTGTATGTGTTGTATGGTTTCTTAAAGTGGGGAGGTCTCAAAACAAATAACCGTGTGAAACATTCCAGTGGTTCTGTGGGTTGCTTTTATAAAGAAGGTGAGCTATTTTCATGAAGAAACCTAAGAGGAAATCTGTTGTTTCCCAAATGTAATTTTATTTTGTCAGTTTTGGAAAAAAAAAAAAAAAGTGTAATCCTGTTTTTAAATGAAATACAAACATTTCTTTTCAAAAAGGGCAGGTTGGTTGTATGTACCCACTGTTAGGAATTTTGCTGGATTTATCTTAATAAAAAAGACTCCTCAAAAGCTGATTGTGGTTTGTTGCTTGTGCTGCTGGAAAACTCCCAAATTCCAGGAGAGCTGCAGTGGGAGAGGGAGAGCCTGTGGAGCTGGAGGGCTTTAGCTTTTGGCTGGGGCTCAAGCCCCTCTCTGCCTCAGTTGTCTGACTTCCCACTAATCCAGGCTTCCTTATTCTGGGAAAGAACTTGACCAGACCAGTGAACTGGGGTTAAGTCCCAGTCCTGTTGTTATGGCTTTTTGTGCAACTTTATTAACTCCTGCTAAAACCTGCTTTTTTAGAAAGTTTCTTCACATCCATGACCAACTACAGGATATATTTAATAAGAAGAAAAACATCTGCAATGCAGAAACCTCTCTCACATTACATTGCTCCTCACCCCAGCAATGGGAAATTCCAAGAGCTTTGAGTATTTTGTGTCCAAACTCCAAACAGCATCTCAGTGAGTGTCTTGGATTAAGTGGGGTTCAGGATCAGCCCCCCAGGGCCACTAGAGGATGTTTAAATGTGAATTTCATTTCCCAGGCTTCAAGCATTGGGGATTTTTATTCCTGCTGCTCCACCTGTTCTTGTACAAGTGTTCAGGGTTAACTGAGCTCCAGCTTCCTCAGCAGTGAAGGTGAGGGAGTTCTGAGGGGCCTTTTCCTTGGCAGTGTATTCCCTTAATCCAGCTGAGATTTTGGAGCATGCTCTGGTCTCTCCTCCAGTGAAAACTCATGAAGCACTAACTGGATTCCCTGTGTCTGGTGGAAGTGTGGTGAGATGTAGGTAAAACCAGTTGGAACATGATCCAACAGTTCAAATGTTCAAACAGTTCATCCTGACTGACATCTAAAAATGACTCACAGAATTTCCACTCTACAGACAGGCTGGGAGAGCTGGGGTTTTTCAGCCTGGAAAAGAGAAAGCTCTGGGAGACCTTGGAGCCCCTTCCAGTGCCTAAAAAGGCTATAAAAAGGAGAGGAGAGGGACCTTTTATACAGGAACATAGTGACAGGACAAGGGGAAATGGTTTTAAACAGAGGTCAGGGTTAAATGGGATATTGGGAAGAAATGGTTCCCTGTGAGGGTGGGGAGGCCCTGGCACAGGGGGCCCAGAGAAGCTGTAGCTGCCCCTGGATCCCTGGAAGTGTCCAAGGCCAGGTTGGATGGGGCTTGGAACAACCTGGGATAGTGGAAGGTGTCTCTGCCCATGGCAGGGGGTGGATTAGATGACCTTTAAGTTCCCTTCCCACCCAAATCATGATTCTATGAGTTTAGCCAGCAGTTGGTGAAACATCCCAATGGGTCTGTACTCCAGAAGAGAGAATGCATATTGGAAATATTTTAGATTTGTGTTATTTCCTACCCCAGTGGTTTCTCTAAAAGGGCTTCAAACAGGAATCCAGTCCTGCAGGAAGATGAAGCTCCTTCTCCCAGCCCTGGTGCTGTGGGATCATCTCTCCTTGGCTCCAGCCTTCAGTCACTGAGCATTGTCTCAAGCATTCTGATTTAAGCAGCAGATACTGAATATAGCTGATATTTTCTTAGCACAGGATCCATCCATCTGCCAAGGTACAAACACCCTTTGGAATGAGGTCGCTGATCCCAAGTCGTGTCTTTCCATCTGAGTCCAGAGGTTGTTACACAGAACATACGACTGAGTGTTTGGTTTTGGTTATTTCTTTATTGAGTGCCAGGGTGGGAGTTGTTCTTAATTCTATAACTATTGTTTTAATCAAAGTCCCCTTTCAAATAAGTACAGAAAATTGCCCAAGAACATTTTGCTCAAATTCATAACTTTTCGAAGCCATGGCGTATTGAGAGAGTTGCACAACTGAATGGATTGGCTGGTTTATGCCAAACCCTCTTTCACAGCTGTCCTGGTGTATAGACACTGGATCCAAGGCCAGCTCCATGGCAGCTCCCAAGCTTGGCTTATTTTGTCTGAAAAGGAGAGGTTTCAAACTCTTGAGTCAACCTACTTTCAGGTTTATTCGGAATTTGTGGAGAAAGTGCCTTCCACGAGGTCCTTGGCTGGCTGTTCCCTGTGTTCCAGGTGTTCCCGCTTCTGATGCTGGGTAGGAAAGATCCACAGACTGCTGTGGGTCTGGTTATCATTATTCATCATAACAATTGGGGACCTTGAAGATGAAACAGTGAAGAGATTCATGAGTGTGAAGATAGTGATGGTTCTGAGGTGATGCCACAGGACAAGATTTGAGTGTTGGCAACACCCTGCCATGGTGAGGTGTCCACACAGCTTGTCAGGATGAGAGGAGACAGCCTCAGGTTGCTCCAGGGGAGGTTTAGGTTGGATATTAGGGAAAAAAGGGTTGTCCAGCCCTGGCACAGGCTGGAGTCACATCCCTGGAGGGATTTCACTGTGGATGTGGCACTTGGGGACATGGCCAGTGGTGGCCTTGCCAGTGCTGGGGGAACAGTTAGACTCAATGGACTTGGAGGGCTTTTCCAACCTAGATGTTCCTGTAATTCCATGATCCAGCTTTTGGTGCAGGCTCCCAGAGCAACACTGTGTCCTCACACAGTGTCCTTCAGGGATCTTCAACACAACTGGGCAAGCATTTGTTTTTGTTTGCTCAGAACAATAAACCCACTGAAAACCACTTTGAAAACACTGGTCACTGTCCTGGGAGGGATGGGGAAATCAGAGGAGGCACCTCCAGGCTTCATCCTGATCTCCACCATCAGCAATGTGCTGGAGCAGCACAGGAGGATCAGGAGGGAAAAGGCACAGCTGCCTCAGCAAGCAGAGAATGGAAATCACAGTGAGGTCCTTGAGATGTAAAAAAAGGGAAATAGGGGAAAATAAAATAAAACAACCCTTCCAAGCACATAAAAGGAAGGGGTTTGCAGGTTCATCCCACATCTACCTTTGCTACTTTGAGTGAAGTGACTGTACACCAAAAAAAAAAAAAAAAAAAAAAAAAAAAAAAAAAAAAAAAAAAAAACCTCTGCTCTGGAGCCAGGCTGGGAGAGCTGGGGGTGTTCACCTGGGGAAGAAAAGCTCTGGGGAGAGCTTAGAGCCCCTTCCAGTGCCTGAAGAGGCTCTAGGAGAGCTGTAGAGGGACTTTGGACAAGGGATGGAGGGACAGGACAAAGGGAAATGGCTTTAAGATGAAGGAGGATAGATTTAAATTGGTTATTGGGAAGAAATTCTTCCCTGTGAGGGTGGGGAGGCCCTGGCACAGGTTGCCCAGAGAAGCTGTGGCTGCCCCATCCCTGAAAGTGGCCAAGGCCAGGCTGGATGGGGCTTGGAGCAACCTGGGATTGCGGAAGGTGTCCCTGCGATGGCAGGGGGCAGAAACAGAGGATATTTGAGGTCTCTTCCAAACCAAACCAGTCTGGGATTTTGTGACACTCCGACAGGTCTGTCAGATCGAGAGCAGCTCCCTGGCAGTTAATGGAGTAACACTGGTGTTAATCTGATGAAGGAGAAAGAAAATTGAATCCTTGCAATGGAAACGATGGCTCCTCCCTCTGACTGTCCCAGTGGTGCTGCTCTTTTCCCGTGCAGCTGCCGGGAGCCCCCGCTCTGAAACTTGATGCCCTAGATGGGCTCCAGGAGCCGGAAACACCCCAGGCCCGGCGCTGGGCAGCTTTCGAGGAGCCTCTGTCCTTGGAAAGAACAATGTCAGTGTGGCTTCCAGAGACTGTCTCCGGAGCTGGAGGTGGTCACAAGTGAGCATGGACAAGGGGACAGATGTCACTGGTGACTTGTGTGGCCATTGTCCCCTACTTTGGAAGGGATGTGATTGGGACTGGGCTACAGTGAGTCAAGGAGGGGATGGGGGAAGGATCAGAACTACTCCCACACCTTTCATCTGTTCCCAGAGAAGCTGTGACTGCCCCATCCCTGGAAGTGTCCAAGGCCAGGCTGGACGGGGCTTGGAGCAACCTGGTCTTCTGAAAGGTGTCCCTGTTCAGTGCAGGGCAGAGAATGAGATGGGGTCTAAGGTCCCTTCCCACCCAAACCACTATGATTCCATGATTCTATGATCTGCCCTGATTTACCCACCTCTACTGGAAGATGACAGGAAGGGGCTGATGGGAGAGGATCCCAGAGGAATGACACTCCCTTCCTCCTGCAGCACCAACCAGGGAATCACTGGAACTGTGTCAAATGGAAGTGATGTCCAGGGATTAGCATGAACTTCAGGCTGAGGTAACACCTGAAAGCACTGAAAGGAAGTTGATGCTGATGTGATAGAAAAGGGAAAAACGGCAAACTGGAAAGCTCTGTTCCTAAGAGTGGGAATCCAATTGACACCATAAAACTCTCAAAGGCAACTTAATACTATTGGACACATCTTAAACAATTCCAGACATTCTTAAAAGGGGGGGAGGGGAGGAATCATAAATACCACAGGGAAAAATGCCGGATTGAAACCTAAACACAGAGTGGTCAAGACCACTCCTCCCTCTCGCTCTCGGCAGCATTCCCAGTAAGGGGATTCCAGGGCATGGCTGTTTCCCTTTGGAAGTGCCTCCCTCCCGGCGATCGAGGTGTGTGCTGCTTCCACTAGGGATGAAGTGTAGCACAAGCCTGGAATTCTCAGTCAAGGCTGCTCCAAAGTTATCCCAGAGGCAAAATCTCACAAAATCGTCGAGGTTTTGTTTGTTTAACATGAACAATTCGGGGAGGGGGGTGGAAGTGCATTTCTTGGAGCTCAAACCAGATGTGCTACATCCCAGCCACAAAGCTCCAGCTTCTGCGCTGCTTGTTTTCCCCCCAGGAAGATAAAAGGAGCTGTGGAGAAGGTTTGGATTGCGGCAGCTCTCGGGTTTCACCCTGGCTCAGGGGGCGCTGGCAGAGGCTGCTATGTGGGACCACAAACGAGCTTTGCTGTTTCACGGATCTAGGGCAGCCACTCCCCTCGGAACATGGCTGGAGTTGGAGGTGGGCTGTCCCTAAGCCTAAGGCTGAGCCCCAGATTTCCATCAGGCTGGACGTTTGCTTGGATTGGTTTTGTGAAAAACGAGTTCCACTCTCTTAGAAAAATTTATAAGTTTAATAGAAAATAAAAATAGACAATTGGGAGACAGAGAAGCAAACGTTCCTCGGCCGAGGGTGCCTGGCATAAAGTCAGCCAGCAGCACGCCTTCACCCTTTCAGATTTTTATTTTTAAGGACCACTGTGTTACATATTCAAGAGACCCTAATGGATGATTCAAACATTCTCTTCGAGTTTTATCTGTTTCAAGTATCCTCAATCATTTTATCTGGTAGATTCATTTGCGGGTGGCTCCACTCTGTCTGGTAACATGGGTCTTATAAATCTTTCTCCTGAGGTTTCTGGTTATTTTCATTTGGATAAGAAAACAGAAAGTTAGCAGCCTTTTATGCAGGGTTACAAGGTGACCCCCCTCCCCATACCTTCTGGCTTGGTCAGTTTAGATGCTACAAAGAAAAAAAACAAACCCAGTCTTTTTACTGTTAACTCTCTGGTGCAATCAGAAAATATACATTCATTACCTTTCTAAACTATTAATAAAACAATATAGTACAATTATACATATACTATTCATTCTAATATTTGCAAAAAGCCAACTTTATAATATGTATTTATAACAGTTTCTTCCTTCATATAAATCCAGCGTCACAGAGGTGCTGACCAGAACTACTTCCCCAAGTCATGGTTCCATTTTGTGTTAGCTTTACCAGGAGAGAAAGGTCAGAGTTGCCTCTCTGGGCCTCATCCAAGAGCAATCCTGCAGGATCTGCCTTCTCTTCCTATAAATCTGTCCATGCTGCCAACAGAAAGTTCCAAATCCAGGCCAAACATTCCCTGCTCTGGTTTCACCACCCATGTGGTTACAGCCTGGTTATCAATGGAGATCTTGGAGTAAACCCCGACTTCCCTGCTCCATGTTTACTCCTGTGCTCCTCTATACCTACAGCATTACCCTGGGAATAATTAAAATCATTAACAAGTGTAATTAATTGCTGGAGGGGAAAGGAGATTTTTAGGACATTATATCAGCAACAATTAAATAAATTACCCTTTTTGTCTTGCAAATAATTGACAGACGGGGGGGAAAGGGAGGTGGGATTTGTATTTCCTGGTGCAGTGGCACAGGGACAGTGAATAGGGGTCGGTGGCCCTTGTGTGGAGACACAAAGCAAACAAAGAGGCCCCAAATGAAATTACAGAGTGGCAGATGTAAAACGAACATATTTCACACAATGAGTAATTAAACCATGTAACTCATTGCCCAAATGGAGCCCAGGAATCGTAATAGCTAAGGAAGTGATTACACAAATTCTTGGAAGATGATCTGGTGGGGCTGTGGGACACAAAGATACGTCACGAGTGCAGGACCAGCAACCCATGGTGGTGGGAGAGAACCTGGAATTGTCCCTGGCTCTGGACCTCTGGAAGGAGCTGGGGGGTGAGGGGACAGAGGTTTGTGCCGCCCCTTTGGTCTGAGCCCCTCCAGCCACATTCCAGACACTTTGAAAGGAGGAAAACTTCTCTGCTGTCCACTCTATGTGGCTGTTGGTGGGGACAGATACATGGCATGGATGTACCCAAGGTACTACCTGTGTCCCTGCCAAGCCCTGTGCCACTGACCTGGGCTGTGCACATCCCCCTGAGCAGGTGTGTTCCCAGAAATATTCTCCATTGGAGCTGAATTTTTCCCAGGAGGAAAAGGGCACCACATCCTCCTGCCCTTGGCAAAACTCCCTCTTCAAATGCCATCCTAGTGCCCAGGTTTGCTGGGTGCTGCTGGTGCTGAAGGTGAGGTGATGGCCACCACTGGGCTGGAGAAGGGGTCCAGATTCCCAGCCCCCAGTGCTGCTCCATTTGGGCTCAGGAATTATTTCCAACCCCCTTTTTGGCCCATCTTGGCTATAAATTTTCTCGGCTTCACTTGGTGTTGTAGCCTCTGGTGGTGGTCCTGGCTGGGGATTCCTGCACGGCTGCTCTGCACACACAGTGAGGTCATCCCTGGGAATTTGGGGTAATCCAGCTGCCTGGGGTGACAGCACGGGGATCAGGAGCAGGTACCAAGCTCTCAGGGTGTCACTGGATGGGGCACCGTGGTGGTGGCTCAACAGGGCTGGGGGATGGTGGCAATAGCTCTGTCCCAGCTCCTGCTGCAGGAATGTCCAGCAAGAATGCACAAGCAGGGACCAGAGAGCAACCAAGGCAAAATGTATCCATGATTCTCCTCCATCACTTGGAAGTGTGATGTCCCTGCATGAGCTGGAACCTTCTGGAGTGCTGGGAGCTCTCCCTGCCTGCCCCACAGCCTCTTCACTGCAGAAATTTAGGATGACAGGAACAGTGCTGTGTCCTATGAGGACAGGCTGGGAGAGCTGGGTGTGTTCTGGAGAAAGCTCTGGGAGACCTTAGAGCCTCTTCCAGTGCCTAAAGGGGTCCCAAAGAAAGCTAGACAGAGACTTTGGTTAGTCAGAGTGAGAGATCTCCTGGCCTCATCAGCCCACAACATCCTTGGGAGAGCAACAATGTGCCCACTGCTGCAGCAGGAATTGGTGATATTTGCATATAGTTTATATGTTTATGTTTTATACATATCACAGACTGCTTTGGGTAGGAAGGGACCATAAACCCATCAAGTTCCACCCCCCGCCATGGGCAGGGACATCTTTCACTAGCTCAGGTTGCTCCAAGTCCCATCCAACCTGGCCTTGGACACTTCCAGGGATGGAACAGCCACAGCTTCTCTGGGCAGTAATATTGTATTATATATAATATACATAATATTA
Source organism: Sylvia atricapilla (assembly GCF_009819655.1). NCBI lineage: Eukaryota > Metazoa > Chordata > Aves > Passeriformes > Sylviidae > Sylvia > Sylvia atricapilla. Next base: position 14,712,692 of record NC_089173.1, on the reverse strand, counting down.
AATATATGCATATATCTCTCTATAAAATGTGATTGTAGGTGCCATGTTCAGATCAGGAGTAACTCTGTGGTGGATGTTGAAGCTTGGGTTGATGTCCCGGCACCAAGGGCTGTGCACCCCTTCACTGAGTGTCCCCAGATACCCCACAAGGTCCCCTTTCCCTCAGCAGGGCCAAAACCTGGTGGTTTTGGTTATTCCCTTGTTGGAGCCCTTGAATCTCCATCTCACTTCTCTCAAGAGCTGCATGACAAAACTAGCGGTTCCAGCCTATTTTGGTGACCACTTGCTCCAGGAACCTCAGGTGTTTCATCAAAAGCCTAGATGGATTTTGGGTGTCAGGTTTTATTAATTCCAGCATTGGCTGACAAATTTCTCTTTGGAAGAGAAATTCTCTGCAGCTGCCTGTGTGGCGTGAGGGGGGGGTGTTTAAAAAATAACACAGATTTTTGTTTCTTTCTTTCAGGGCAATTTTCTTCTCAGTTGCTGGAAAACGGAATGCTAAAAAGCTTCAAAAGTGGGAAGGAAAAGGGCAGTGTGCAGCAGTTCCAGACATTCCTGAGTTTATTATTATTATTTCTTTTCCAAAGACCAAGGGGGGAAAATAGCCCCATTACCCCGCGCATCCAGCACGCCCAGCCAGGCGTGAAAAGCAAAGCCAGTGTCATGGCAATGGCAGATGGCACGGAGCGGGAGCGGCGGCGGGAGCGGGAGAGGGAGGGAGGGCTCCGGCCCCGACCTCCGAGCAGACCGTGCTCCTAATTAGCCCCTGAGCAGGGACTAACTATACCAGGAGGTAAGACAAGTGATTACTTTTCCTTGCAGAGATGGGATGCAGGAGTGATGCGGATGGAGCCGGAGCCGGTGTTGGAGCTGTCCTCACATCAATGGTAGGAAACTATTTCAATCTCGGCTCATCCCTCCCACGCTGCCAGGGAGCAGGGAGCCACAGCAGCTATTCCCTGCTCTCCCAATGACCACAGGCTGCAGAGAATGTGGGATTGCAAGGAAATACTGATGGGAAGGAGAGAGGCACTGTCTGGATGCTGTGCTGATGACATCAAAATGTGACATTCTCAATTATTAGCATTATTTGGCACCCAAGTATCCAAAGTACCCCCTTGAACTCATCAAGGGTCAGAGCAGAACCTCCTCTTCCCTCCTCCACAGTTGTTTTGGAGTATTTTTTCATGCTCCATAACCTCATTCCTTTTAATCCATTTTTTCTGGTTTCCTATAAAAGAAGCAGTTGGAAGTAAATTATTTTCACTACCATCGAACTGGGTGCAAAGCTCTCAGAAAATGGGATACAGGGAGGAAAGTTATGATATTATAATATATAATTATATATAAGTATTATATTATATTATATTATATTATATTATATTATATTATATTATACACAGTTATTCTGTAAATGAATTTATTTTTGCACTGCAAGAACTGGAAGTCCAGAGCTGCTCATGCAGATGTGGGTGCTGACAATTCCTGCTGGGCTTTCCATGGCTTTTACACACTGGGTGAGCACAACGCCAATGCAGGCTTCTCTCTGCTCATCTTAAAATAGCTCCAGCTCCAGCCCTGACCTGCCCACTGGAGCACTGGGAGCATCTCTCCACCTGGTCCACGATCCCAGTCCCTGGTGTTGTGGTTTGAAAACAAACCAAGTGAGAGGCTCTAAGTCAGAAATAAAATTTAATGAGAAGAAAAGGAAAATAAAATAGAATAAAATAAAATAAAATAAAATAAATACAAAAAGAAAAACCACTGACAGAGTCAGAATACAACCTGATCAGGGTGATGGAAACAGTCCAGACGAGGTGGTCTTCCTGAAACAGAAATCTTGTAGAAAGGTCTGGTAGCTCCGGTCCTCTGGGAATCCAGTGGGTGAGGGCTGCTTCTACTGTCCCAAATCCCAGCTTATATCCAGGTGAGAATGCTTGGCTCTTCCCCATGGGCGGAGCATCTTACAATGGGATGATGAGTCATGGAAGAGGGCCTTGATGGCCCATTAAAGTCTGAGTCATGCAAAAGGCATTGATGGGCCATTAACTGAAGATGGTGATAGAATACATCCTAAACTACAACCCAGGACACCTGGGAATCAGTGGGATTTCCAGACAACATCCCCCTCTTGCAGCCCATCATCTGGATGATTTGAACTCAAGTGTAGCTGGATTTCACTGGGATTTCTGCTTCCCAGTGAAACATCGGACAATTTGTGTTTCTATTTTTACCCTGGATTAGCCAAGGGTCACTGCAGGACCAGATCAGGAGTGCTGGGCTTTCCGTGGCCTTATGCTTCATCCCAGAAATGCTCTTTGCCTTTGGCAAGGAGGAGAAAAGCCTGAGAGGACAACTCCTCTTTGCTCCAGGTTTGGATCCCTGAGGAGCTGCCAGGGCTGCTGCAGCTCAGCACAGCTCACGGCCTCACCCCCTCCACTGCACTTCCCATCCCAGCTTCCCTCACACAGAGGTGGTCAAAGTCACCCCAGTCTAAAAATGCATCCAGGATTATGAGAAAACTTGGGAACATCTCACCAGCAGTGCTGTGGCTGAATCACCACAGTTCCAACCTGGCTGAGATGCTCATGGGATGAAAAGAGTCAGGGAGAGTTTGGAATTTCCAGAGAAATCTCTAAATTTCCACCTGTTGCTGTTATTTAATGCAGAAACAAGGGGAAAACAAACCTGTCTGGTGTTGTAAACGGGCCAGGAGACCTGCTCCTTTGAAAAGTCTTTATTAGTTAGCTCTTTAAGGGGGGAACTCGAGGGGTCGCCTGCGCCGCCGCTGCTCCTGTCGCCGCCCTCGCTCCTGTCGCCGCTGAGGATCAGTTGTCAGGCGAATCTGCTGCTCTCGCTGCAGCAGAGTCGGGGGTTCCGGTCTCGCGGGAATTCCCGGCAACCCAACTGGGCTCGTGTGGTCTAGGGGCGTCACTTCTTCCCAGTCTCTTTGTGGTCGTGGCGAGGCGGCAGAAGCAGAATTCAGTCCTTAGGTAGCTGAGGGTCTTCTCGGTGTTGTAGTGTTTCCCTTTTATCTGGATTTTGTGCTGGGTCCCGGCTTTTGGGTCTGCTTGCTGGCAACTGTACTTCGGTTTTGGAGCGATGCACCATGGAAGTCCTTGGATTTTCCTATTAGGCGGGGCCAGCAGTTCGAGGAGCCGGCGGGGAATGGGGACAGCCTAGCCCGACGGAAGGGGAAGGGAACCCGGGGTTTTAGAGGGGGTATACAACTTGGAATAAGGTTTTGAGGGTACAAATTTTGGTACAAACAGCATAACTTCCTTAACAGACAGGTTACAACTGGCATAACATTTTAAACAGCAGAACTTTCTTAACAAATGACAAACTGTGTCAAAAAAAGGGAATTTCTTACATTTCATTCATTTCAGTCCCCCCTCTATTTCTTTGATCGGGCCTTTGCCCGCATCAATTGGCAGTTTTTGATTCATGGGAATATCTTTTATTTAGTTCTTCAGTTTGAGGTTCTAACTAAAGTAAAACTATTCTCTTATAGGGCACTTTTCAGTTAGGCGCTGCTTAAATTTTCAGCATTTCATGCAATCTAATACTGCTTTATATTAAAACACGTGGGATTTACATGAGTGTGAACTCTTAAAAGGGACTGCAGATTCTCCCCGTCATAGATGGGATGGTGTGTAGTTCTCCCAAGAGTCCAGTATGAACCATTGTTTCGATCTCACCTGGTCTTGCCTCTTGGGTTGGGGAAGTGGGACAATAGCTCTTAGAGCATGCTCTTTCAATGTGTTTGCTCAATAGGACTATGTTTTAGTCCTCCCAAGAGTCCAGTATGAACCATTGTCTTGATCTCACCTGGTCTTGCCTCTTGGGTTGGGGAAGGTATTTAGCTGGCCTTATGGAGTTCCTTTCAGTGTATTCCCACTTCTTTTTCAGTTTTTGATTAGCTCTTCTGTGGTGTGCCCTATGAGAGATCTGTAATTTTTTTTTTTTTTTTTTAAACAGCTTAACATTTCATGGTATTTTAGAACAACTTACAGAGAACATTTTTAAATGACAGCTTTTGATAACAACTTGGAAAGATTTTGAACAACGGGTCTAAGTGTGTCTGGGTCTCTAATGGTGGTCTATTTGGAGGGAGTCTTTGCTGGGGTATCAGAGACACTGGGAAGTGGCAATGGTCTTTTTATTCGGGATAGTTGTGTATGGTGAAGCCCCTATGTCTGACCTTGGTCGAACTCAGATTTTTAAGAGTGCTAGGGGCAAACATTTTAGCCAATTCATTCTAGTTTTTGTTATTAATTTAGTTAATACATTTTTGAAGGTTTTATTTATTCTTTCAATTTTTCTTGAGCTTTGAGGATGCCAGGGTGTATGTAACTGCCATTTCATTTCTAAGGCTTTAACAATATCATGCAGGACTTGTGCTACAAAGTGGGGGCCTCTGTCTGAAACGATGTTATTTATCAGTTTATATCGGGGAATGATGTGTTCTAGTAGTATCTTTATTACTACTTGTGCTGTTTCCCTTTTTGTAGGGAAGGCTTCTACCCAATGCGTTAAGTGATCAACTATAACCAAAAGATGTTTATGTCCTTGTACTGGAGGCATTTCTGTGAAGTTTGTTACTTTTTGACAAATTAGGCATCCTTCAGTAACTGCTCTAGTCAGGTTATAGATTCCAACACATAGGTGTTCTCTCAGAAAATCATTACACAACTCTTGGGTGCCCCAGTGAGTTAAGTTGTGGATTTCTGCCAGCGTTTTTCGAGCTATTGCTTTATTTAGGAATGTTCTTCTATCTGGGGTCAGCCATTCTTCCTGCTTCCCTTGGTGTAAACCTAATTTTTTTATTTCTTTTAATTCATTTTCATCATATATGGGTTCACTAACTTTGTTAGCTGGTACATCATTTAAAGTAAGAATTTTTATTGGTTCTCCCAGCCTTTGAGCTGCTAGTTTGGCTGCTTGATCAGCTACTTGGTTGCCCTTTCCTTCAAATGTGTCCTTTTTTTGATGTCCTTTGACATGTACAATTGCTATTTCTTGGGGCTTCACAAGAGATTCTAACACCAATTTAATTAATTCTTTATGTATCAGATTTTTCCCCTTTGAATTTAGGTAGCCTCTTTCTTTCCAGATTTTTCCAAATGTGTGTACTATTTCAAATGCATATCTCGAGTCTGTGTAGATTGTACCTTGATCTTGTTTTAATAAATCTAATCCCCTCTTGAGGGCATAGACTTCACAACACTGGGCAGACCAATGGGGGGGCAGTTTTTCTTTTTCTATAACTTTTAAATTGTCTCTTTCCGTACCTTCGACTATTGCATAGCCTGATATTCTCTTTCCTTCTGTCACCCTAGATGATCTATCAATAAATAGCACCCTCCCACATGGTAGAGGTGTATCTTTAAGATCTTCCCTTACTTTTGTTTGTAAATCTATGATTTCCAGGCAATTGTGCTCTAAGTTTGGTGTGGGTTCCCCTGAGAGGAAGTGGGCAGGATTTAGATTTTTTGATGTGATTAGCTCTAAATCACTGGTGCCGGTTAAAATCACTTCATATTTTAAAATTCTAGAGTCAGTCAGCCATTGTTGAGCCCTTTGGCTCAACACTGTCTTGAGATCATGGTGTGTGTGTGCAATGATTTTTCTTTGCAGTGTCAGCTTTTGTGCTTCTTCTGCAAGAACAGCTGTGGCTGCTACAGCCTGGAGGCAAGCCGGCCACCCTCTTGCAACTGGATCCAAAAGTTTGGAAAGATATGCGACAGGCTTTTTGTGTCCTCCCCATTCTTGGGTTAATACTCCATAAGCTATTCCCCCTTCAGAGTTAATGAATAGGTCAAACTTTTTCTTAAGGTCTGGGAGACTCAGGACAGGGGCTGAAGACAATTTTGTCTTTAGGTCTTTCAATTGTTCTTTATCCTTATCTGTCCATTTTTCAGGTTCAGGTTGGACTAACTTCTCATAGAGAAATTTAACACTTTGGGAATATTTTTCTATCCATAGCTTGCAATAACCAAAGAGTCCTAATAATTTTTTCGTATTTTTTTTTGTGGTTGGAGCTGGGACTGAGAGCATACCTGAGATTCTCTCAGGGCTTAATTTCTTACACCCTTCCCCAATGAGGTGTCTGAAGCAGGTGACCCACGATTCTATAAACTGCAGTCTGTTCTTTGACACTTTGAGGCCTTTTTCCCCCAGAAAATTCAGTAGATTAATACTGGTTTCCTTCACTTTATCCTGCTTTTTCCCCGACATTAGGAGGTCATCTACATACTGCAGGATCTGCACACCGTTTTTAGGGATAAACTGTCTCAGTAACTCTTCTAGGGCTTGCCCGAAGAGGTTTGGGCTTTCAGTGAATCCTTGAGGAAGGCGAGTCCATCTCAGTTGCTGCTTTCTCTTACTTTCAGGGCACTCCCACTCAAAAGCAAACCAATCTCGGCCCCCCTCTGCCAAAGGACAGGTCCAAAAAGCATTCCTTAGATCTATTACAGTAAACCAGGACTGGTCTCCAGGAATCCTGCTCAGGAGCGGGTAGGGGTTTTGTACCACCGGGTGCCTGGTAATTGTCTTTTTGTTCACTTCTCTTAGGTTTTGCACTGCCTTTTTTACAGCCAGAATAGGAGTGTTGTGGGGTGACATACAAGGTTTTAATATTCTTTCTGTGAGTAGATGGGTTATAATTTGGGTTAGTCCTTTTTTCCCTTCGAGAGAAATAGGATATTGCCTGACCCTTATAGGAGGTGTCTTTTCTTGTATTTTTATTTCTATAGGTGGGATATCTAAATATCCATATTTTCTCTCCTCGGCCCAGACCTCTGGCCTGACTTCCCCTAAGTCTCTAACAGTCAGCCTCATGATTTGTAGCACCATTCTTCCTTTTCTAGGAAGAATCCTTACTTCTAACTGAACTTGCAGGTCCTTTTCCAGCAGGTTACTGTCTACTTTGGGTAGATATATTGAATTAGTGACACATCTTTTGGAATTTTCTTTAATTTCTACATTTTTTATAACTGAAGCCTTGAAAGGCTCCCCTTCTGCTCCTAGGACTTCACATGTCTTTCTTCTAATCGCAATTTCAACTGGAAGTCGGTTAAAACATGATTTATCTGCATCAGTATTCACTAAAAACTCAAACTCTTCATGCTGGGGACCTACTTCAATTTCAAAATTTGCTATGGGCCCTTCTTGATGTTTCATGGGGTCCCCTAATGCATAGAGCCCATGACACCCCCAATCCTCCTTGACCTCCTTCCTCAATAATTTTTCTAATGCCTCTTGTTCCTTCATGACAGTCTTATCAAATTACATTTTTTTGCAATGTTTCTTAAAGTGTCCTATTTCTCCACAATAAAAACAGGCTCGGGTCTCTCCTGGTCTCTGAAGAGTATCCCAAGGTGGTGGGTTCATTTCTCTTACCTTTTCTGGTAAAGATTTTGTGTTTCTTTTACTCTTAGTATCCTTTCTGAGATCCTTTACACTTTCCCTGGCCACGGCTACCATAATCCTGGTTTTTGCCTTTGTTTTTTCTTCTTCTCTCCTAAGGTGTACTCTTAGGGCTTCCCTTAATAATTCATTTATTTCTCGGTCTTGCCAGTCTTTCATCTTTTCAAGTTTTCTTTTGATACCTGGCCAGGATTTTGTGACAAACTGTAACTTTAATAATATCTGTCCCTCTGGGCTATCTGGATCCAAATTAGAATATTGCTGGAAATTTTGTCTGAGCCTGCTCAGCCAGGCTGCTGGGGTTTCATCTTTCTCTTGCGTCCTGTTAAAAGCTAATTTGGTGTTGCTACTCCGAGAAACTGATTCTTTAATACCTCTTATCATTAGGTTTCTATAATCTTCCATATTTCTTCTCCCTTCTCCTCTGTTTGGGTCCCACCCTGGGTCAGCTATTGGCAACTTCTGGTCACCGGGAGGGCCCATTCGGTTTTCTCTCTCCCAGATGCGCATCCCTGCTGCCCTAACCAGCCGAACCTCGTCTGGATTGAAGAGTATATTTAAGATGGAGTTTAGTTCTCCCCATGTATAAATATTTGGGCCCAAAAACTGGTCAATCTGGTTGGCAATTCTCACTGGGTTTTCAACTAGATTCCCCAGCTCTTTCTTAAAACTTCTGACTTCTGACGCTGTTAAAGGTGTATTGACAAACCCTATTCCTCCAACTGCCCCACCCAATGGGACCTCCTTTAGGGGAAAGAGTTTGGTTTTTGACCTGGTGTTACTGTAAGGGTAACTTTCTGGGTTTTTTATTGCCTGACAGGATGCATTGTTAGGTGCCAGACCTAACTCCCAGCTGTGAGGGGGTGCAGGGATTGTGGATGGTGAAGGAGAGGAGGTTAGACCAGTGTTAGGGAATGGCAGAGGGTAAGAAGGGTTATAAATTGGAGGGGGGTAAGCTGGGGAAGGAACAGGGATTACAGTTTGGGAAGGTATGATTTTTAGGTGAGGTTGGAGGATTATTTCGGGATAAACTGTAGGAGGAGGCAAGTGTTCTAAGGGGTCCCAATTATGGCTAGCTTCTTTTTGGTTCTTCTGCTTTTCATTCCTTTGTTTCCCTTGCTGTAACTTACATATTTTTGTTGTTTTATTTTTGACTACTTGTTTTTGCCAACAGATAGCATAGAGTATCTGTTCAATACTTGAATCTCCTCGAGATTTCAAGTATTGAGTCAATTGTGAACACATCCAGGGGTCTTTAGTTCCACACCATGGCCATTTTACAGGTAAATTTAGGTTAGGCCAAGCCTCTATGCAATAATGGATCATCTTGATTCTGTCTAAGCTTTTAGTGGCCTCATCAACTTCCCATAGTTCCAACATTTGTCCTAGTGGACTGTCTGGTGGAATATTTCTTATCTTTTTCTCTCTCTCTTCAACTGGCTCCACTCTACTTATGTACGCCCCCATTTTCAGTGGGTCTTAAATAAAAACTACGCTGTTCCTATTCTGACAGAAACTTTACTTCAGGGCAACACAAAGCAAAATTATTTGACTTTGTTTTAATTAAACTTCTTTAAGGTGCCCCTACACATACACAAGTATAAAGGCAGGCAGCCCAAATTTTAACTCTCACTCACTCTTTGAGCACTCGTTAGTAGCCCCAGGGACCCTCTCAGGGTTTGGGCACTACCCCTGCCAGTGCTCGGAATGCTCCACAGGTAGCCTGGTGACCCGCCCTTAGGGCCTCAGCCACTACCCCTTGGCCAGCACTCCTTTACTCCCCTGCACCCGGACAGTGTACCTCTTCCCTGGGTACCCCCGACCAATACGACACCCTCGAACCCGGAAAGCGTACCCAAGATACCCCCGACCAATGCAGACTCTTTTATCCCAGCACCCCGACAGCTACCCCAGCCAGTCTCCAAAGCACCCCGAAAGCAGCCTATCTTTGCTACCCCAGCCGGTACTCAGACGCTCTGGGCCGTAGCCTCAGCCAGTACTCTTTATCCCAGCACCCCAACAGCTACCCCAGCCAGTCTCCAAAGCACCCCGAAAGCAGCCTATCTTTGCTACCCCAGCCGGTACTCAGAGGCTCTAGGTCGTAGCTTCAGTCAGTGCTCTCTTTCTCTCCCCACACCCTGGTAGTTACCCCAGCCAGTGCCAACTCACAAGCCCCGAAAGTAGCCTGGGCAACCCGCCCTTAGGGTTCCAGCCGCTCCCCCAGCCAGCGCTAGTCTCCTGTGACACCCCGGGCTATAACCTCAGCCAGTGTGGTGCGTGCCTCACTTACTTCTTTGACGTGCCACTTACTCTCTAAATTCCTCCGCACGTCCAGAGGGGGGCGCCTATGCCCCTGGAGACGCTTCAGTCACTCTCAGTTCACTCGCTTCCTGCTTTTCCCGGCCGGCCCCCTCGCGGGGGTACTCAGCAGTCCAAACTCGCTTGGGGGGTCCGAGCTGCCGGCCCCCCACTCATTCACTCCACATCCGCTCGTCTCCACTCCCGCCACCGGTTATTCTTACCGATGCTCCTCCGTGGCGTCCCGCGAGGCTGGCGAGCGACGTCCTCTGGTCCGGGATGTCCAGCTGTCCAGGAGGTCCGAGGTCGGGCTGCGCCTTCCCGTCCTGGTCCTCTTCTGGGCGTGGCTTAGATCCCGGACGAGCCCCCAAATTGTTGTAAACGGGCCAGGAGACCTGCTCCTTTGAAAAGTCTTTATTAGTCAGCTCTTTAAAGGGGGAACTCGAGGGGTCGCCTGCGCCGCCGCTGCTCCTGTCGCCGCCCTCGCTCCTGTCGCCGCTGAGGATCAGGTGTCAGGCGAATCTGCTGCTCTCGCCGCAGCAGAGTCGGGGGTTCCGGTCTCGCGGGAATTCCCGGCAACCCAACTGGGCTCGTGTGGTCTAGGGGCGTCACTTCTTCCCAGTCTCTTTGTGGTCGTGGCGAGGCGGCAGAAGCAGAATTCAGTCCTTAGGTAGCTGAGGGTCTTCTCGGTGTTGTAGTGTTTCCCTTTTATCTGGATTTTGTGCTGGGTCCCGGCTTTTGGGTCTGCTTGCTGGCAACTGTACTTCGGTTTTGGAGCGATGCACCATGGAAGTCCTTGGATTTTCCTATTAGGCGGGGCCAGCAGTTCGAGGAGCCGGCGGGGAATGGGGACAGCCTAGCCCGACGGAAGGGGAAGGGAACCCGGGGTTTTAGAGGGGGTATACAACTTGGAATAAGGTTTTGAGGGTACAAATTTTGGTACAAACAGCATAACTTCCTTAACAGACAGGTTACAACTGGCATAACATTTTAAACAGCAGAACTTTCTTAACAAATGACAAACTGTGTCAAAAAAAGGGAATTTCTTACATTTCATTCATTTCATCTGGAAAGAAGAAATATGGAAATTGAGTTTGGAATTGTTGGAAAGGGATGGACTATGTCCATGAAAAATATTAGCAATAATTGGTCCCAAATCACTGCTATGAGCTGCAGATACTGATAGTCTGGATCTCACATCCATTAAATGACTTGTAGCTATCAGCAGCTCCAGGGTTTTTCTGCCCTCCAGCAAACACGTCTCCTTTTTCTGGAGGTTTGGTTATGTTCTGTTTCATTTCATTGCTGAGAAAAATTTAAATATTTCTTATATCTGTGTCAGCATCTGGTAACAGAGCAAGAATTCTGGAAGCTGAAAAAAAATTTAAAAATCCATAAACATAAAAATATATACATATAAAAAATAGGAGCTTCCTTCCTGTATTCCCTGAGCACATGAAACTGCTTCCAAAGCACATTTTATTTTAAGGTGAGTTATTTTGTTGCCATTGTGACATCATTTGGGTTTCCAACCACTGTCATGTTGGTTTTATCCCAGGCAAGACTTGCCACAAGCAGTCACCATCCCCAGCCCCTTCCCAGCCAGCAGCTTCCCACGGAGCTGCAGGATTCCCTGGAACTCCAGACTGCAGGATGAGGTGTCACCACTCCCTGCTAAGGCATGGGGGGACACGGGACCTAGGCAAGTTAGAGAGGAGAGGCAGGCATGGAAAAACTCTGACCAGAAGGATTTTCCTCTGCTCATTCCTCATCCTTCCTCCTCAGCCCCTGCAGTGAGCTGTGAGAAGGTCAAAAATAACCTGGTAGATTTATTAATTAACACTAATTAATACACTCAGCTGCTCTGGTGTCATTGTGCTCATCTACCCCAGGCCCTGACATGGACAAGAATAAACCGTGTTTGCCCCCAAAAGCTTAAAATCTCTGTCAATCCTATTTCTTGCTGCACAAGTGTCTCATGGATTTAGTTTATTACCAAGAGAACTGCACTAAAATAAAGATTTTAAATACAAAGGTCTGTAATTATGTTAATAAAGATGCAAAGAAACGGGATTCCCTGGTAAGAGAATATTTGTGGGGTCATTTGGGTCAAATGGGCTCTGTAGGTGTATTTGAAATTAATATTTAATTTTATGTATTATTATATTAAATATTTAAATTAATTGTGTTATTATGATGCTAAAGACTTTTAATGGGAAATGCCTTTTTTTGGCTCTAATTGATTTAATTAAAGCAGGCAGAGTACGCCTCATTAGCCTAAAACCTATTTCATGGATGCCAGGCCCTATATGTGACCAACAGCCCAGGTGCCTGTTCTACTGCAAAGCCAAAAGGAGCTAAAAAAAAGCTGTTTTAAAGGTTTTCTATGTTTTTAATTTTAAATAAACCATTTCCAGATTATCAAATCGAGGCTACATTCCCATGGCAGACCTGAGCCCTGTGTAAGCCTTCCAAGGATTGCAGCATCTGGCTAAATCCAGACCAGATTAAAGCATAGCTTTCACTGCACAAACTCTCCCTGAAAGGAGCAAGATACTCTTGATGCCGGGAAAAGGATGGAACTGGGAATTGCAGGCAGAGGATAAAGAATGTCAAAGGCAGCAGAAGGATCCAGGGGAGAGGAGGCAAGGTCCTTTGCTGTATGAGAGGCTGGTGCACTTCTCCTCTGCAGAGGGAATTTGGGAAGCAGAGACATTCCGGGAGCATTCCAGCCACGGCCATTGGGTGTTCCTGATGTTATAAATGCCTATTATAAAGTTGGCTTTTCACAAGATGTGTGCTATATGATTAATAACTTTGTGGTAAGGATATAAGTTTTTATTTTCTGATGTTAGTAAAGAAAATTAGGCATAGTGGTAGTAGTGATATAGTACTTGCTTAAACTGTCTGTTTGGCTGGGATAACATCCAGTGAACATGTAAAGAAGACTCTGCTATTGATACACCAACTATCAGCATCTGCCATCTGAAGAAAGCATGGACCAAGGCCCAATCTGGAGGTGATAATGAAGAACACAGCCAAGACACATGCATGCTCTAAAAAGGCGGACCCGAGGAGGAGCCATGCAAAACAGTCCCTGGAATATGGAAACTATTTTATGGAAAAATATTAATATTCAACAGACTGATACAACAGAAAGGGTATTTAAAGAAAGCCTGTGAAATAGCGAATTGTGGACTTGGCTAAATGCCAAGTCACCCGGCCAGCCGTACTTTGCTTTTTTTTCCCTTATCTCCTAACTGTCTTATCTTTTCATTAAAACCTATTTCTTAAAATCTACCAAAAAGTGAATCTCGTTTTTCACAATTTGGGGGCTCTTGCCGGGATGTACCTCATCCCTGAAACCCCAGGAGATTCAGAGCAAGGGAGGCACCCCGCCTGATTTTTGGCGGCCCAAAACTTTGTTTTTCCTGGTGAGAATTGGGGATTGCAGGTAAACACCCGAAGAGATAAGCAAGGAGAAGGAAAGCAAGCAAAGTAAAGAAAAGGGAAAAGGCTCCCTGAAACTGCAGTATTTTTGCTCTGTAAAAAACCTCGTGCACGAAGAACCTAAGAAAGAAAAAAGGATTGTAAGTATCTCTTAGGGGAGCGGGATAGGGGGTCTGTGTGGTGTGTGAATGAGACACTGGCCGGGCACCCCAGACTGGTGAAACGAGTGTGGTGGCTTCTCATGCTGCGGTACCGTGCTCCCGTGAGAGGGGCGGCCAGTACGGAGGCGAAGCGAAAGGTAACGAGTGAAAGTGACCCCCGGGTGGCTGGGACAGGGTCCCAGGGAGGGGTTGGACCCCTCGGGTAGGGAGCCGATGGTTTTCCTATACCATCCACTGGGAAAACTGGATAAGTGGGGGACCCCAAAACATTGTCGGATTGAAGGTTGGGTAACCTAAGAGCATCCGGAGAGTGGCCAAATGCATGACTTTTTTGCCAGATTGAGGATAAAAACACTAAAAGGGCTAGGGGTGTAAGGATCAAGATACCGGGGTTTTAAAAAACCGACCAGGTTGAGAAACACCAGAGGCTCAACAAGTGTGATAATCCAAGAGCATCTGGAGGAGAGGATAGCTAAATACCTATAGGTAAATAATAAACATCAAAAGAGGGTACCATTTTTCTTGTATTGTCTGCTTGTGTTGTCTTGTTGTGAAAGAAGGTGAGCAAGGAAGGTGTACTGAATTGAATAAAGGTGAATGAATGAATGTAAGAATACTAATCTTTTTATGTTGTCTTTGTGTGAGTGAATTGTATGAATGCATATGTAATATAGACTGTTGAAGTAAAAAGGAATTTTTTGAAGAAAGTACATGGTATTGTGCTGAGATAAAGAGTTTTCTGTGCCTTGTAGGGGAGAGGGGGAAAGGGGAAAGGTGGTGTTCAGGCTGTTAGGGAAAGCAGAGACCAAGTGACAACGAGCCAAAATCCTGAAAATGGGACAGAAAACTAGTAAAAATCAGAATTCAAAAATAAAAAAAGGGGAAAAAGAGTTGCCAGCAGAAATACCCCAAGATAGCCCGTTGGGGGCTTTGTTAGCAAACTGGGACCTAAATCCTTGTACAAGAGAAAAAGACAAAGTTAAGATGATTCAGTATTGTATGAGTGGACAAGGAGAGAAATAAGATCTGACCATGTTTATTTGCCTAGATATGGTTCCTTTGAAAGGTGGATTTGTTAGGCTTTAAACATATATATAAATTCAAAGGAACCGTTTAACCCCGAGGAAAAAGGAATATGCTGCCTACTGGAGAGGAGACATGGATACCATAAGAATTTTTAAAATATCTAAACCCCCAGAGACAGAGCAAGAAGAGAAAAAAAGAGAAAAGGGCTTAGATTTCTTAAAAATCTTACCTCCCCCACCTCTGCCTGCTGCCCTACCTGTCCCTGCTCCCGCACCACTTTCTCCCCCGCCTCTGCCGGCTGCCCCAGACGTCCCTGTTCCCCTGCCGGCCGCCCCCCGTATGTGGCCATCCCACCTGCCCCGGCCCCGGTACCGGCTGCTCCAGCGCCGCCGGCTGCCCAGCCGTTCATAGCTGCCGCGCCTGTGTTTGCTCCGGCCCCGGCCGCATGCTCGGGGGTCGCTCCCTTAGACATGCCGGGACATGTGCCAGCCCCAGGCCCGGCGGCATGGCCCGCGGCAGCTCCGCCGGGAACCCCGGCTGTCCCAGCCACGGCCGCTTCGGCCGCCCTTCCCCCGCCTGGGGTTACTTCGGCTGTCCCGGCCCCAGCAGCTCTGCCCTTGATGGCTCCGGCTGTGCCCAGTACAACCAGTAAAGAACGCGTGCAAAAGATTCATGCCCCAGTCTGGTTTCCGCCAGAAAACCCAGTCCTGTCGGCGGTTCCGGCTACAGCCCCCGCCAACCCCCTCCCTTTCCTGGAGGCCTCAGGCCCGGGGTGGACTACTGTCCCCATCCCTCCCTCTCTCCCAGTCCCAGCCACCCCTGCCCTTCCCCTTGTGAAGACAAGCCCTGCTGGCCAGGGGAGTTCTCCTCTTCAAGGGGAAACACCACACCAACATAAGGATAAGAAACAGGAAAGCTGGGATAAAGGGATCAATTTATTCCCATTACGGGAAGTTCCTATGGGAGGGGGGAGTACAGGGTTTGTAAATGACCCTTTGACTTCTTCAGAAGTCAGAAATTTTAAAAAGGAAATTAAAGGATTGTTGGAGGACCCAGTAGGTGTTTCAGAACAACTAGATCTTTTCTTAGGGCCCAATTTTTTACTTGGACAGAATTACAATCAATTATGAAGATTATTTTTTTTTCCAGGAAGAAAGGCAGATGATTAGAGCTGCTGGAATAAGGATTTGGGAAAGGGAAAACCCACAGGGAGAGCCAGGAGACCAAAAAATGCCAGTAGAACCTCCAAATTGGAATCATAATGATGAGGCAGGACGGAGATCTATGAATGATTATCGTAATTTGATAATCAAAGGAATAAAAGAAGCTGTACCACAAGGGCAGAATGTCAAGAAAGCCTTTGAAGGACAGCAGGGAAAAGAGGAAACACCAACAGAATGGCTAGAAAGACTCAAGAGAAATATGAAATGATATTCTGGAATAGATCCTAAGACACCTGTTGGACAGGCTTTATTAAGAGTTAATTTTGTTACTCATGCCTGGCCAGATATAGGAAAAAAAAAACTGAAAAAAAATGGAAGACTGGCACAAAAAAGCACTAAATTATTTATTAAGGGAGGCCCAAAAAGTTTATGTTAAAAGAGATGAAGAAAAAGCCAAAACAGAAGCAAAGATCATGGTAGCCATGATGCGAGAAAGTAATTTCCAAAGAAACCCAAAGCCCCTGGGTACCACTCCTAGATATTCAGGTCTTAGAGATAGGAAAAAGGAGAAAAATAGAGCCCCAGTACAAACAAAATCCCAGGAGCTCCCTAAGAACGTCTGTTTTGTTTGTGGGGAAGAGGGACATTACAAACGTGAGTGTCCCCACCGAAAAAAAGATTTGAAAATCTTCAGAGAAATAAACCAAGAAGAATAGGGAAGTCATAAGGCTCTATTTTTTAGGGGACAAATACCATCAAGAGCCTTTGATAACTTTAAAAGTGGGTCCCCAGGGGGAGGAACTGGAATACGTTGTAGATACAGGTGCTGAGAGGACCTGCTTATTAAGTATTCCAACAGGTTATAATGTAAGTAAAGACACTGTAAAGGTGTCAGGAGCAAAAGGAGAGAGTTTTACAGTTTCTGTTATTAAAAATGTGGTGATAGAAGGTGAAACTAGAATTTGGGTGGGAGATGTCTTATTGGTCCCTGGGGCAGGTAGCAACTTATTAGGAAGAGACTTACAAGTAGAACTGGGAATAGGGGTCATACCACAAGAAGGGAAAATGACAGCAAAAATTTTAAAACTCGACCAAAAGGATGAGGATGAAATTAACAAAGAAGTTTGGGCTGGAGAAGGAAATAGGGGAGGATTAAACATAGACCCCATAAGGGTCACAATTGAAAGAGAAGAGTGGCCTATACATGTACGTCAGTACCCTATATCTTTAGAAGGGCGAGATGGTTTGAAGCCAGTAATAGAAGGACTAATAAAGGATGGGACATTAGAACCCTGCATGTCTCCCCATAATACCCCTATTCTGCCAGTAAAGAAGCCTGATGGGAATTATATATTAGTACAAGACTTACGGGAGGTTAACAAACGAACTCAGACCCGTTACCCAATAGTACCCAATCCTTATACTCTTCTAAGCAAAGTCCCACCCCAGCATCAGTGGTTTAGTGTGGTGGATCTAAAAGATGCTTTTTGGGCTTGTCCATTAGCCGAGGAAAGCCGAAATATCTTTGCTTTTGAATGGGAAGATCCACATACTGGAAGGAGACAGCAACTAAGATGGACAAGATTGCCGCAAGGCTTTTCTGAGTCACCCAACTTATTTGGACAAACTTTAGAAATAATATTACAAACTTTCCCTACTCCTCCTGGAATACAAATTATACAATATGTGGATGATCTCTTATTATCAGGGGAATCTAAAGTCGAAGTTAGGGAAGCTACCATAAAACTTCTGAATTTTCTTGGGGAAAAAGGACTAAGGGTATCAAAAGGAAAACTACAGTTTGTAGAACCTGAAGTGAAATATCTTGGACACTTGATAAACAAAGGTAGCTGAAAACTAAACCCTGAGAGGATTGCAGGAATTTTATCCCTCCCCCCTCCCTCTTCAAAAAGGGAAATAAGGAAACTACTTGGATTATTAGGGTATTGTAGATTGTGGATTGAAGGGTATACACAAGCAGTAAAATTTTTATATGGAAAATTGACAGAGGGAGATAATGTAAAGTGGACCAAGGAAGATGATGATAAATTAGAGGAACTGAAGTCAAAACTAGCCTCAGTGCCAGCTCTAAGCTTACCCTCATTAGAAAAACCTTTTCATCTGTATGTAAATGTGGAAGGTGGAGTAGCTCATGGGGTCCTGGTTCAAGAGTGGGGCGGAGTGAAGAGACCAATAGCTTATTTATCAAAAATGTTGGATCCAGTGAGCCACGGCTGGCCAGTATGTATTCAAGCTATTGCTGCTACTGCAGTCCTGGTAGAAGAGAGCCGTAAGCTTACTTTTGGAAGTAAATTAGTTGTGTGTACTCCTCATGCAATTCGAAATATATTAAATCAGAAGGCTGAAAAATGGTTAACAGACTCTAGGATGTTGAAATATGAAGCAATCCTGATAGACAGTGATGATCTGACATTAGAAGTAAACAAGAGTTTAAATCCAGCACAATTTCTATATGGAGAACCAAAAAATGATTTAACACATAATTGTCTAGAAATTATCCAATACCAAACTAAGGTACAGGAAGATCTTGAAGAGCAAGCCCTTTTGGAAGGGGAAACAATATATGTGGATGGTTCTTCCAGGTGTATACAAGGGAGAAGAATGTCAGGATATGCTATGGTTGATGGGAAAAATATGCAAACCATTGAAAAGGGAAAGTTACCATCAAATTGGTCAGATCAAGCTTGTGAATTGTATGCTCTAAAAAGAGCACTGGAATATTTGACACATAAAAAAGGGACTATATATACTGATTCAAAATATGCCTTTGGGGTAGTACATACTTTTGGAAAAATTTGGGAAGAAAGGGGATTACTAAATTCAAAAGGAAAGGGGTTGATACATGAAGGTCTTATCTTGGAGGTCTTAGAGGCATTAAAATTGCCAGAGGAGATAGCTGTAGTACATGTAAAAGGACATCAAAAGGGAATGACCTCTGAAATAAGGGGGAATAATCTGGCAGATCAAGAAGCTAAGGATGCAGCAGAAAATGGAACCCAAAAGATTAAGCTAATTCTGACTTCAAATGAGGAGGAATTGGAAACTCCAAAATTCAGTGAAGCAGAAGAAGGAGAATTAAGTAAGATAGGGGGAAAGTTGGATGAATCAGGAAGATGGAAACTTCCTGATGGGAGACAGTTACTTAATAAACCACTCACTAAGAAAATATTAGAACACATGCATCAAAAAACCCATTGGGGTACTCAAGCTTTGTGTGATCACTTCCTAAGAAATTATGGATGTTATTGGGATTTTTGGACTGGCAAAACAAATAACTGAAAGATGTATAATTTGCCAGAAGGTAAATAAAAAGGTGATGAGAAAAACAACATTAGGAGGTCGAGAGTTAGCTCGCCGACCATTCCAAAGCATCCAAGTAGATTTTACTGAACTTCCTCAAGTCCAAAAATGGAAGTTTTTATTAGTAATAACAGATCACCTGACTCATTGGGTGGAGGCTATTCCCACTGTCAAAGCCACAGCTAACATGGTATGTAAAGTCCTTTTGGAACAAATTATTCCCAGATATGGAATGGTCAATAGGATAGACTCGGACAGAGGAACACATTTCACGTCAAAAGTCTTACAGCAAATAGTTCAAGCCTTGGGAATAAAGTGGGAATTACACACCCCATGGCATCCACAAAGTTCAGGTAGGGTAGAGAGGATGAACCAGACTTTAAAAAGAACCCTAACAAAACTAGTAATTGAAACCCAAATGTCGTGGGTGAAATGCCTACCCTTGGCTTTATTGAGGGTTCGCACACAACCCAGATCAGACTTGGGAGTGTCACCTTATGAGATGATGTTTGGATTACCCTTTTTGACCACTCAATTTGAAACAGCCACTTATGATGTAGGGAAAATGAGTGTTAGGAAATATGTCAACACAATTGCAAAGACCCTTGAAAATCTGCGGTTGAAAGGGATAATCTCTCAAACCGCACCGTTAGACTTTAAAATCCATAATATCCATCCAGGAGAGTGGGTACTAGTTAAAACTTGGAAAGAACAATCCTTAATTCCACAATGGGAAGGTCCCTTTCAGGTATTGCTGACAACTGAGGCTGCGATCCGGACCAGGGAACGAGGGTGGATCCACGCCAGCAGGATCAAAGGACCCGTGGAAGAACCAAAGGAATGGACTGTAACTTCGGAACCGGGTGATACCGAACTGACTCTAGAACGAGGACTGAGTGGTAATGAACTGGGGAGAACCTAAATAACCCAAGAAATACACAAAGAATCACACCTAATTGGGAAATAAAGCCAAACTTTCAAGTTCAGCCTGGAAGTATTCCAGAACACCCCTATTACCCCCTCTGGAGAGGAACACTTCCACTTCAAACAGGAGGATAAGGACTGTTTCAGTCAGAGGATTCTTATATTCTCACCTTAAGACTTATACACAGGAGTTACTACCTTCATCAGAATTATACTATATACCCTGCTTGATTTATCCCAAAGAGTTAAAAAGTAAATGTTCACATTGTTGTTATTGTAATTCACATCCTTATTGCATGAAGTAACAAATTTATTCCCCATCCTGGTAGAACTAAAACCAACTGAAATAGTAACTTTGCTCTGTATGGGAATAACTAGTGCCTGTTGAGTGGGAAAATATCTGAGGAACAGTGGAGAAATTGAGGTAAGAAGTATCAAAGAAGACTTGCCTGGAAATTAACAAAAGGAAAGTGACAAGGAAATAGAGGGCAAGACTGGGTTGGCCACTGTAATTGCCACCAAGATGATCATATACTCCTGCTGTGGGTTGCAACCCCATAGGCATGGAAGGTGGAGGTACAAGCCATACCAGACCTCTGTTATTCCTTTTTTTGTCACTCATTCTTCTTTTCCCTTTTGGGACATCGGCTAAGTCATGCCACAGGTGTTATCGAAAGCTGTATATGGAAAGACACTGAGGTTCCTTTCTTATTACACATACCCACATCAACAGTCACTGTTATAACCCATCCAAATTAGAAAATTGTATTCATAATGGGAAAAAATATTGGGTTGTGGAAAACCTGGGGGCAAATGGTGACAGATTGGGAAGTAAGTGTCCAAAAGGAGAAAAATGGATTTGTCTCACATATGCTGTCAGGAGTAGAGGCCAAGATTTAGTAAAAGACCAACTAGTGAACAAAAAGACAAAGCTAACACAGAAATCAAAGCCGGTACAGATTTCACTCCAAGATTTGTATACAAATCTGGATCAACAATTAAAAAAAGAGATAGATATCTCAAAATCGGGGAAAAATCTGTTTGTGGAATTGGGAGAAAGAATAAACCGGGAACTTAATGTAACTAACTGTCGGGTCTGTGGAGGGGCTTTGATGTCAGAAGAATGACCATGGAAAGGCAGTAGCTTAGGCCCAGTTGAATTCCTTAAGTGGAACCAGACAAATATCAAAGGGGAAAACCGACCAGAAGGGTGGATTTTAAGCTCAACAGTGATAGGAGAAGAATGTCTCTGGCGTACTGGAAAGAACTTTCTTAATGAAGTAGGCAACGCCCCCTGTAAAAGATATAAGGTAAGCAATGGAACTTTTACCAGGTGGATCCCAGAGAAACCAACTTGGTATTGGACTCAAAAGAAAATGAAAAAGGGAAATTGTGAATATAATAATGAAGTTGAACTTTTTCAATGTAATGATACAGAAAAAAATCCTTATTTTGGGATCCCAGAAATATCCAAATTTTGGGAAAATATAAATCAACAAGAAAAGAATTACTGGAAAGCACCAGATGGCTTATTTTGGATATGTGGAAAGAGGGCATACCCAAGACTCCCCTCTAGATGGAAAGGAAGTTGCACTTTGGGAATCATACAGCCAGGATTCTTTCTTTTACCAGGATCAAAGGAAGATCAGTTAGGGATACCGGTGTATGAGGACTTAAAAAGAGATAAGAGGGATGTGATTGGAGGATTCCAAAAATGGGGAAATGATGAATGGCCCCCTGAACGCATATTGGAAACATATGGGCCAGCCACCTGGGCACAGGATAGGAGTTGGGGATATCAGACCCCAATTTATATGCTGAACCGCATCATAAGACTCCAGGCTGTTGTAGAAATAATAACAAACAAAACTGGTCAGGCGTTGGAATTATTATCAAGTCAACAACGCCAAACCAGGGCTGCAGTATATCAAAACATGTTAGCTTTAGATTATTTACTGGCTGAAGAAGTGGGTGTGTGTGGAAAATTTAATACGTCTGATTGTTGTTTAAAAATAGATTGCAATGGAGATGCTGTTCTGGATATAGTCAATGATATTAGAAAAATAGCTCATGTACCAGTCCAAAAGTGGGAATCAATGTTAAAAAGCAGTTGGTGGGATAACTTACTGGACATAGAATGGTGGAAAAAACTAGGATTTTTTCTCTTATGTGCTACTGCTGGACTTATATTTCTTCCTTGTTTAATCCCCTGCTTTATCCGGCTGATCACAGACGTAGTTCAAGGCATGCAAGTGATAACAATGCCTGTGGAACCAAAATTGACTACATCTGGAGCAGCACAAAAGATCATGGTGTTAAAGAAACAAAATAATGTAAAACACCCCTTTGAAGAAGCAAAATTGATCTGTGAAAAAAATGAACGAATAATGGAAGCTAGTAAGCAAAGAGGATGGCTCAAGCCAAATGATTGATAAAAAGAAAGAGGGAGGAATTTGTTATAAATGCATATTATAAAGTTGGCTTTTCGCAAGATGTGTGCTATATGATTAATAACTTTGTGGTAAGGATATAAGTTTTTATTTTCTGATGTTAGTAAAGAAAATTAGGCATAGTGGTAGTAGTGATATAGTGTGCTTAAACTGTCTGTTTGGCCGGGATAACATCCAGTGAACATGTAAAGAAGACTCTGCTATTGATACACCAGCTATCAGCATCTGCCATCTGAAGAAAGCATGTACCAAGGCCCAATCTGGAGGCGATAATGAAGACACAGCCAAGAAACACACATGCTCTAAAAAGGCGGACCCGAGGAGGAGCCATGCAAAACAGTTCCTGGAATATGGAAACTAGTTTATGGAAAAATATGAATATTCAACAGACTGATACAACAGAAAGGGTATTTAAAGAAAGCCTGTGAAATAGCGAATTGTGGACTTGGCTAAATGCCAAGTCACCCGGCCGGCCGTACTTTGTTTTTTTTCCTTATCTCCTAATTGTCTTATCTTTTTATTAAAACCTATTTCTTAAAATCTACCAAAAAGTGAATCTCGTTTTTCACACTGAGATTGCCCCAGCTCCCTGATGGAAACCCTCTGGAACACAGCCTGAACACACCAGTTCACAGCTCAGCAACAACCGCCACAATGAGGTTCTTTGCTTGCAGAGGTTTTAGCCAAAGCCATTGTTTTAACACCCTTTTAAAATATTTATTTTCTAATGTCTTTGACTGGGGGAAGGGTGGAAGGGGCTCCCAATTTAATTCCATAATCCCCCTAAGCCTTGCTTAATGCACTCACTCTGCTTGGCCTCTGTGAATTTTACAGTGGTGTTTTGGGTGGTTGCAGCACTGCACTGGAAAATGTCCAATCATTTATTTTGCAGCCATTTGAGGGAAATGATTCCCAGGGCTGGAAGCCCAGTTGTTAAATCCATATTGCCAAAGGAAACAAACTCTGTCATCCAGATGGAGCTGGACCTCTGTTGAGGGTTAGGTTTGTTCCTTTCTTACTCTAAAGAATTTTTCCCCATAAGTTACCAAGGAAACTAAGTGTTGGATACTTAAGAGTACTCAACCAAAACAAAGAGGTGGCCAAAGCTCGGAGGGGGCAGGAAAGGACAGAGCTTGAGGCAGCTTGGCACCATTCAGGGAGAGAGAACAGCTGGGTTGCTGCTTGCTGCGGAGGAGTTCACTGTCACTGGAGGGGTTCAGTCCTGGGAAATCTACCATCATCTGCTCGCTCTGGAATTCTGAGCTTCTCTGCTGCCCTGTGAGAGCTGGGCCAGCCCTGCCCCGCCATTGCAGTTTCGTCGGCACCGCTCCTCTTGCTATGGTGTGACCCTGCACCTCCTGCCTGCAGGGACACCCTGCCCCCGCCTGCCGGGACATCCTGCCACTCCAGCTACCAGCCTGGGACTTCTCCACTGTTCCAGTTTGGTGCTCTGAGGATCCTACAAAGGCACTGAGACCAAACTGCCCTGAGTTTTTGTGAAGCAAAATCCTCGAAGTTCTTGGTACTGTTTT
This sequence comes from Sylvia atricapilla, assembly GCF_009819655.1. NCBI lineage: Eukaryota > Metazoa > Chordata > Aves > Passeriformes > Sylviidae > Sylvia > Sylvia atricapilla. The sequence continues at coordinate 14,688,936 of NC_089173.1, read as the reverse complement.
TGTTATTAATGCTGTAGTTGTTGTTTTTCTTTGCTTTGTTATACATACTAGAAAAGAACTGCTATTTCTATTCCCAAATCTTTTGCCTAAAAGCCTCTAACTGCAAATTTATAATTAGAAAAAGGGGGTGGGGGGGGGGGGTGGGGGGTGGTTTACATTCTCAATTCCAAGAGAAACTCCAGCTTTCCCTAGCAGATACCTGTCTTCCCAAACCAAGTCAACCTCAGGACTGTCATGCAGATTCCTGGATGAGGTAGCTCAGAGTCCAGTTGAAAACTCCCAAAATTAACAATTAAGCAAGAGCAGGAGACTTTAGCAGTTGGTGAAAAATGTCATTGTTGGCTGAGGGGGTGAGTGGGGCTGGAGAGAACAAAGCAGAGTGCCTAGCTCTGGGACACCCAGGTTCCCCGGGATGAGTCCCCCCAATCATGGCCATGGCTCACCTCAACTGCCCTCAGATGGGGGGGATGGAAGTGCTTCTGGAGGGAAATTCCAACAACAGATTTTGTCCTGCTGCTTTCTTCTCTCAACAGGGAGGGAATGCTGCAGCCTGGTTTGTTTTCCACATGTTCAAGAAAGACAAAATGGGGCTTTAAAGAGTCTTGACGCATCTCACAAGCCTCTGGTCTCCTTAAACCCTTCCCTCAGTTCTCAGCTCCCAGAATTTCTCCAATATCTGCTTGAAACCTGCACCAAGAGGTCAGCATCACTCTCAACGGGATTTTTCCATGTCCTGTTTCAGGATGCACTGTGTCTCCCATGGAAATGTTCCTTGGCCATTCCAGCAGCATCCTGGAGTCAGCAAGGACAAACCCCCCAAATACAAGGACATGGAGGGCTGGGAGAGTCCATAGGCAGCAGCAAAGTCAAGATGAGAAGATGGGTTTGGAAGAAAGTCAAGTTCTGAAAGGTGTGACCTGTAACAACCTCAGTCACCAAGCAGGAGGAAGGAGCAAAGAGAGGAAAAAAAAATGAAAAAAAGCTCTTCTGACTGCAAAGAGCAGGAGAGAGAAAGGTGTCCAGAGACATCAGGAAACACATGGAGAGAAGAGGATCCTTAGGAAATGGCAGATCCTTTAGACTTCAAGGACAATGTGGAGAAGGAACAAGAGATGTTTTTTTCCACCTCTACATTCAAATTCCACACTTGTCCCATTATAATCCAGGGATAACAATGAAAACCTCAGGGAAATAATGACTGATGGCACAATTCTGTCCTGATGGACACCATGGGCCTTCACAGCTTCACCTCCCATCTGCAGTGGTTTTCCAGCAGAAACTCAACCACACAGAACTCGGGGACTTCACAAACACTAAATACACTTTTATTGGTGTAAGAGAAATGAAAGGGAACAGCCAACAAGGCAAGAACTTGCAGGTGTTGAAAACCACCTCACTGGAAATTAAATTAAATTAGTCCTTCAATAAAAAAAAAAACAAAACACCACTTTAAAGGACCTTCCAAGAATGTAAGGCCTCTCCAAATCAAGATGACATATAAAACATATTCTAGCAGGTTATGTCTCAAGCCCTAATAATTTAAGGCAAAAAAAAAAAAATATTCTGAAATCTGAACTCCTGAGGACATCAGGGGAAAGACTTTTCCCCAAGATACAAAGCTGGAAAGCTACAGGAAAATGTGAATGTCCATTAAATGATGGAAGTGCAAGAATTAAATTAAATATGGGGTCACTTTACTGCAGAGGAACTTATGGAAGTTTCCATGTTAAAGCTTTTTCTTATGAGGGATAATTCAGAGATGCTGAGGATGGACCTGACACTGACATCATTCCCCTCGTGTTTCTGCTGGCAGAGCCCAGAGTACACAGGGCCACAGGGCCACCCCTTTTCCTGGGTGTTTCATTCATGGCTGGATTTGGCATTTCTGTGTGAAATAGAGATAAGGAGAGATGTTTAGAAAATAGTCAGAAATTTCACTGCTTTGCAAAGCAGGCAGATTAAGTTGCCCCAGTTGTAGCAGGGCTAATCACAGCTCACAGCAGCTAATGGCTGCCATAAGGAATATGAGATATGGATCAGTCCATGGAGCAAAGGATGACACTGCTTCAGGCAGGTGGAATTTAGGCTGAATGGATTTTAGGATTCTCAGAAGAAAAAAACCCATCATATTTACATCACCAGAACAAGTAATTTATCAACAAGATGAACTATTGCAAGATAGAATTTAGAAACAAAGGCGAGCGGCATCCTGGCTGTTCCTCCATCACCTTCCTATGGGATAATGTTGCACCCAACTCTTGGATGTCTGGCACCATCTAGAGGAATGTTTGGATGCAGCAGAGAAATTAAATATTAAATATTAAATTATTAAAAATAGCAAAAATCCTAGAGCAGATCTTGTGTAATATCTAACAGCTATTTAGTTATTATTTAACAGCTCTTGTCGAGAGAGAGAACCACAGGAAGGAGTGGGAACTTGGAGATTTGTCCTGCAAAAACAGGATTTTGTTTGCACACACAAGCCCGGCACTCCAGCAACTGTAATAAGTGCTAATTATTTTGCACCTCATTTATTTTTTAAAACAAACTATGTATCAAAATTTGAGGTTTCTGTATGTAAAGATCTAAAATAAGCTTAGCCTTTTCAATATTCCTTTATTCACAACTGTGTAGCACAAGTCACCAACTCCTAAATTCCTTCTGAATAGCTCTTATTTTTGAATCAGTTAAACAAAACCTTGGATTTAATTTAACTACTCTCCTTGTTTGCCATTTAGCTCCATATGAAAGGCCCAACATGAGCAGGATGTTCACAGAAATCCTTGTGGGTTGCTTCCAACTCAAGGTATTCTATGAAACGTACACAAAAAATAATAAAAAAAAAAGCCAAAAATGCTTAATTTGTTCCAGTGTTTAAATCCAGCTGTATTCAAGCATGTGTATCCCTATCTATATTTATTGGAAAGGTACAATGCAGGTAAACCCACTACACCTGTACAATTCCACTCTAAACTTTCTTATTTTGATTTTTAACTGTACATTTCTGGTTATGCTAAAGCACAATTCTGTTTTCACACACAGCTAAAGCAGGATTTGACTCATGAGGACAGAATAAACATAAATAAAATATGAGAGAGACACCTTTACCTGATGTTACAAGCTGATTGTGGGGAAGTCCATTTAATTTTGTAATCAAATTAACCAGGGGGTTGAGTTTTAACTATAACTGAGGAAAACTCCCTACAACATCAAATGGGGAGAAGTGATGGGTATTTAAATGTCATCAGTTCCTACTCCTAAAATCCCTCAAAAACTTTAGTTTTCATTTATTTAAAGAGCAGTATGGAAAGAAACAGCTACAATCCAGCTCCTTCCTTAAAGCATCTCTGCTCCTGAAGCCTCCTTAGTCTCTTCTCCCTCCTCTTGCCACCAGCTGCTGCTAGCATTTACATAACACAGCTCTGCTCTGAGGAAAGATGAATCAGCACATCCATAAAATCCTACTTTCACTCCGAGATTTACTATCAGTCCCAGCATGCTGCTGCTTGGATGCAGTGTTATAAATGCATATTATATAGGTGTTTTTTTGCAAATATTAAAATGAATACTATATGTATAATGTGGGAAGATTGTACTGTATTATGTTTTATTAATAGAGTTTAGAAAGGTGATGAATGTATATTTTCTGATTGTAACATAGTGTTAAAAGACTGGGTTGGTGTTTTTTTGTTTTTTTGGTTTTTTTTTGTAATATCTAAACTGACCAAACCAGAAGGTAGGGGGAGTCACCCTGCATTCCTGCATGAAGATTGCTGACCAAAGCTATTGAACCACTGTTATCAAGTATCATATCCAAATGAAGATAACCAGAACCGCAGGAGAAGAATTTATGAGACCTATGTTACCAGACAGAATAGAGCCACCTACAGATAGATCTACCAGATAAAATGATTGAGGGAGAGTTGAAACTGAAGAAAAGAAAATCAAACCCCAAAAGGATGTTTAAATCATGCACTAGGGTCTATTGAATATGTAGCACAGAGATCCTTAAAACAAAGGATCTAAAAGGGTAAGGGTGTGCTGGCTGGCTGGTGCCAGGGACCCTCGGCCGAGAAACTATTTGCTTCATTCTGTCTCCTAATTCTCTATTTTAAATTTTTTTATTAAATGTATAAATTTTTCTATGAAAGTTGTAACATCGCGTGGCTACAAAGTTCATTGTGCCTGTTATAAATTGGCCAGGAGACCTGCTCCTTTGAAAAGCCTTTATTAGTCAGCTCTTTCAAGGGAGAACTCGAGGGGTCGCCTGCGCCGTCGCCGCTCCTGTCGTTCTCGCTCCTGTCGCCGTTCTCGTTCCGGCCACCGCTGAGGAGGTGTCAGACGAATCTGCTGCTCTCGCTGCAGAGTCGGGAGTTCCTGCCTCGCGGGAATCCCCAGGAACTCAACTGGGCTCGGGTGGTCTAGGGGCGTCACTGTTTCCCAGTCTCCTTTGGTCATGGCGAGGCGGCAGAAGCAGAGTTCAGTCCCTAGGTAGCTGAGGGTCTTTTTGTTGTTGTAGTGTCTCTCTTTTATCTGGATTTTGTGCTGGGTCGCGGCTTTTGGGTCCGTTTGCTGGCAACTGCACTTCGGTTTGGAGCGGTGCACCATGGAAGTCCTTGGATTTTCCTATTAGGCGGGGCCAGCAGTTCGAGGAGCCGGAGGGAATGGCGACAGTCTAGCCCGACGGAAGGGGAAGGGAACCCGGGGTTTTAGAAGGGGTATACAACTTGGAATAAGGTTTTGAGGGTACAAATTCTGGTACAAACAGCATAACTTTCTTAACAGACAGGTTACAACTGGCATAACATTTTAAACAGCATAACCTTCCTAACAAATGACAGACTGCGTCAAAAATGGGAATTTCTTACATTTTATTCATTTCAGTGCCCAGAGAGGTTACAGCCACCAGCAGGGAAACAGACGAGACAAGTCTTTTTTGTTAAGCACGAGAGTCCATTTTATTTCCTCCCCGCACCCTGAGCCGGAGAAGGGAGGAGAAGGCGAAGAGAGCCAAGGCCAAGAGAGCACACCCCACCTCCATCTCCTCTTAAGTAGAGGGTTTGGGGGCGGGGCAAAGGGCAGGTAAGGGCATTGACCTGAAGCCAATGAAGACACACTGAGGGGGAAGGAACCACAGGCCAAGGTCATTGAGGGTGTGAAAAACGAGATTCACTTTTTGGTAGATTTTAAGAAATAGGTTTTAATAAAAGATAAGACAATTAGGAGATAAGGAAAAAAAACCTAAGTACGGCCGGCCGGGTAACTTGGCATTTAGCCAAGTCCACAATTCGCTATTTCACAGGCTTTCTTTAAATACCCTTTCTGTTGTATCAGTCTGTTGAATATTCATTTTTCCATAAACTAGTTTCCATATTCCAGGGACTGTTTTGCATGGCCCCTCCTTGGGTCCACCTTTTTAGAGCATGCATGTTTCTTGGCTGTGTCTTCATTATCACCTCCAGATTGGGCCTTGGTCCATGCTTTCTTCAGATGGGAGATGCTGATAGCTGGTGTATCAATAGCAGAGTCTTCTTTACATGTTCACTGGATGTTATCCCAGCCAAACAGACAGTTCAAGCACACCACATCACTACTACCACTATGCCAAATCCTCTCCACTAACAGCAGAAAATAAAAACCTACATCCTTACCACAAAGCCATCAATCATATAGCACACATCTTGCGAAAAGCCAACTCCACAATAGGCATTTATAACAAGGGGGAGACAGAACCGACCAAACTATTGTATACAGAGCACATTGGAAGTATCCCCTCAGGCAGGAGGGGTAGCTAGGGTCAGTCTTGCCAAGGCCAGACCCTGGGTATTACATTGAGTGGCTGAAAGGACTCCACAGAAAGTGAACCTCGTTTTTCACAGAGAGGATCTGGAAAAAGATGAGTCATGGAGCTGCAGGATCCTAGAGTGGTGTGGAAATGGAGCTCCTGGGGAAAGAGAGGACAGGCATTACTCACCAGAGATGACTCCTGGAGGGGAAAACCCGAAAGAGGTGGGAAGAGGTATCAATAACAGCCCTTTTAGCAGGATTGGGGAGTAATGAAGCAACTGGGAGAGTGTTAAGGAGAGGAAGCTGAGGTGCCAAGGAGCCAGGAATGGTGGGAAGAGGCTCAGGAGTGACTGCACAGCAGCACAGTCCAGCCACAGCTAGGTCAAAGGAAGTTCCCAGTGAACTGTTTGGGAATAAGGAATGCTGATTGTACCTACCCCTGATGCAAGTACCTGCACAGCTGTGCCCTGCAGCACACACAGGATGCACCTGGGGCATTCCCAATACTCTCCCCCTCCTGCTGATGCAGGAATTCATCTGAGCCACGATGTGGACCAACACCGAGCACACACAAGCTCATGGATTGAGAGCCAAGCAAGAAGTGGCCAGGGTCCCAGCTGGAATGCTTCAGGAAGGACACAAGCAAGGCATGGATAAGCTTACTTTGGGAGCATTTTCTATCCCAGGCTTTTGAAAGCCCCTTTTAGTTACTGCAGAAATCCCCATGGGCTCTAGACAGGCCCAAACAGAACAATCCTGCCTGGTGGTGCTGCAGCTTCACCTGTGCCACCTCCAAGGTCAAATAAAAGCAAATCATGAGTGGAGAGATTCAGTAAGGCACCAAAAGGTGCCAAGGAAATGTCACATTCCTAAAGAAATACAGAATCATGGAATCTCAGAATGGTTTGGGTTGGAAGGGGCCTTAAAGCCTATCCAGCCCCACTCCCTGCCATGGGCAGACACACCTTCCACTAGCCCAGATTGCTCTAAGCCCCATAGAACCTGGTCTTGGACTCTTCCAGGGATCCAGGGGCAGCCACAGCTTCTCTGGGCAGGGCCTCCCCACCCTCACAGGGCAGAATTCCTTCCCAATATCCCATCTAACCCTGCCCTCTGGCAGTGGGAAGCCATTCCCCTCTGTCCTGGCACTCCAGGCCCATGTAGTCTCTCTCCATCTTCCCTGTGGCACTGGAAGGCCACAATTAGGTCACCCTAGAGCTTTTCTTCTCCAGGCTGAACAATTCCAATTCTCTCAGCCTTTCCTCACAGCAGAGCTGCACTATCCCTCTGATCATCTTGGTGCCTCCACTGGATTTGCTCCAACAACTCCATGTCCTTCCTGTGCTGGGGATCCCAGGGCTGGAGGCAGCTCTGCCGGTGGGGGTCTCACCTAAGCATGGATATACTAAGGAGCTGTTGGCACTGGAATGCACCAGGACATGGTGCTGGGCAGTACTTATGGGGCTGTTTTTCCCGACATGGAATTCTGTTCAACTCAGGAAGATGGATTTGTACTTTCAGGGGAAAGTTATATTATAAAACATTATCTGTGTTTTCTCCTTTGGCTTCCCATCATGCATGAAAAGATGAGCTTGCAGTTCTGGGCTCTGAAGACAGGTGGGAGAAATATTACCTCTCTGGAGAGTGGGATCAGTGTGTGCTTCTTCTGGCTGGGAATTTATTGAGAACAACAGTTTCACACTGTCTCTCCCGGGAAGCTCCACAGCTTTGGAGGCTCTGGGGTCCTGCTGGGAAGCTGGGAGAGCTGTTACTATTGGGAAGCCACTGGAATTGGCAGCTTGGTGAGGTGGCACCCCGTGTCTGTCCACTGACAAGCTGAGCAATGAACCTGCCCTGAAAACATTCCAAGGGTGATTGTTTGGAGACTACAAGGAAGATGGAAAGGGACTGGAACAAGGACAAGGGGAAGTGGCTTCCCACTGCCAAAGGGCAGAGTTAGGTGGGGTATTGGGAAGAAGTTGTTATTGTGAAGGTGCTGAGGCCCTGGCACAGGCTACCCAGAGAAGCTGTGGCTGCCCCTGGATCCCTGGAAGTGTCCAAGGCCAGGCTGGACAGAGCTTGGAGCAGCCTGGGACAGTGGAAGGTGCCCCTGCCCATAGCAGAGGATGGGACTGGATGAGCTTGAATGTCCCTTCCACCAAACCGTTCTGTGATCCTATCAACTGTCACTGACAACTCAAGAACTTTAGAGGGTGATGAAGAGGAAACAGGGTCCAGACATCATCCAGTTTATCCAAGCTCCTGGCACAAAACAACTTCCACAGCTGGATGAAGGGGCAGGTGAGTACAGGTGAATTATGTGGAACAGCTTAATGCCAAATCCCCAAATCCTTCTCCCTAGATTAGTTGGGTGCCTGGAGGCATCCCGTGGAGCTGCCAGCAGGAAGGACTGCATCCCAACTGCACAGCAAGAAAACTCTGAGCCAGTGCTTCACAGCAACCCCAGTCCTGAGCAGCTGCTATAAATATATGCTCAAACTGAATTTATTCTTAATATTTACAGAGCATCGACTCATTGATTCAGCTCTCCAGGCATGAGGAGAGGTTGTCCTTTGTTATTCCATGATGACAGTGGTTTTTACACTACCAAGTGTAAAACTGCTCTGGAGTTCTAACACCAAATGTCAGGTACTTGAGATAAAATTCAATTCACTTGACATGTTTTAGCAACTGTTATAAATGATAAGCCAATTCAAAATAACAGAATTTATTTAGCAAATTTAAAAAAAAAAAAAAAAAAAAACAATTAAAAACCACAATAAAATTGGACAACATCGATCGAATGCTGGGTGGGCAGAGTGACAGTAACAACGGTACCATCCAACCTCAGCCACACATCACTGGGTCTCGGCGTACAATTTCTGTACAGTTTATTCGCCCTGAGGCTAAGTCCATTGAAAGTCCAAATATTCATGTATCTCTTTACTTCCAAGTGAGGTCTTGAAAGGGGTTCCCTTAAGTATGAAAAGATGTTGATAGTCTTCCCGGATCTCGTCTTTGCTGATTTGGTCATCCTCCGGATCCCCTATCAAGATTGATATCAGATGTCGAGCAGCTGTGAAGTGGAGGCCCATCCTTGATGAATGGGCCATCTCCAGTCCGGCCATGTCATTTCTGTTGCAAATGTTGTGGTTTCACAGCTTGCACCACAGGTCTTGGAATCTCGGAGATGCCCTGGAGTAGCTTTTTAATAGACCAAATCTTTGATACATGAATTTATTCATTAAATTTACCACACAACTTATTGCTGAGGTGACACTTGAAATGAATGAAATGTAAGAAATTCCCATTTTTGACACAGTCTGTCATTTATTAAGAAAGTTATGCTGTTTAAAATGTTATGCCAGTTGTAACCTGTCTGTTAAGGAAGTTATGCTGTTTGTACCAAAATTTGTACCCTCAAAACCTTATTCCAAGTTGTATACCCCCTCTAAAACCCCGGGTTCCCTTCCCCTTCCGTCGGGCTAGGCTGTCCCCATTCCCCGCCGGCTCCTCGAACTGCTGGCCCCGCCTAATAGGAAAATCCAAGGACTTCCATGGTGCACCGCTCCAAACCGAAGTGCAGTTGCCGGCAAACGGACCCAAAAGCCGCGACCCAGCACAAAATCCAGATAAAAGAGAAACACTACAACACCGAGAAGACCCTCAGCTACCTAGAGACCGAATTCTGCTTCTGCCACCTCGCCATGACCACAAAGAGACTGGGAAGAAGTGACGCCCCTAGACCACCCGAGCCCAGTTGAGTTCCTGGGGATTCCCGCGAGGCCGGAACTCCGGACTCTGCTGCGGGGAGAGCAGCAGATTCGTCTGACACCTGATCCTCAGCGGCGACAGGAGCGAGAACGGCGACAGGAGCAGCGACGGCGCAGGCGATCCCTCGAGTTCCCCCTTGAAAGAGCTGACTAATAAAGGCTTTTCAAAGGAGCAGGTCTCCTGGCCCGTTTATAACAACACTGATTTCAGGGGCTCTGACAGGCGCTTCCCATGGAAAAATACTTATTTCCATTAAAACTATCTACTCCCACCCTGACCCCTTTGTTCTTTGCGGAGAACGGGTGCTGTATCCATTATATTTGAATTTCCTAGTCACTGGGAGCAAACACTTTATTTGACTCCTAAAGCCACCAGAACATGAGATACTTTCCTGCAGCCAGGCCTTGTTTACGGGGAGCCCGGGAGGGCCATCACCGCCCCACCGCGCAGTCCTGTGTCCCCTCCATGGCACACACACGGGCTCCATCCCCCTACCCTCGACAGGATCCCCAACATTCCTGAAGCCCTTCATTCTCTTAAAAACTGCTTCATTTGAGGCACACATGGGGCTCCATTTCCCAGACGCTGCCAGGCAGGAGGCCACGAGCACTGAGGTCGAGAACAGTGTGACCGTGAGGGCTGGGAAGGGCTGGAGTCGTGAGGGCCGAAGCCACGATGACAGCGGCCGTTAGTGCTCCCCCGTCACGGCTACCGGGCCCTCCGAAGCACCGGCTCAGCGCTGCCCCGTGACGGCGGCAAAAAGCCTCAGGCACATACTGGCTCGGCCCTTCCTTTTCCTCCTCCTCCCTCAGCCACCGCCCGGAAGTGGCGTGCGCCCCCCCGCGGCGCGTCACCGCCCCGCCCTTCCTCCCCCCCGCCCGCCCGGCGCTGCCGCGCGCGCCCCCCGGCGGCGGGCGGCGGCGGTGCGGGCGGTGCCGGCGGCGCTCGGTCCGCGGAGCCGCGATGAGCCCGGGCGGGACCCGCACCGGGACCCGCGCCCCGCACCGGCACCGCCTCTCCGGCATGGGGCTGCGCCCGCACTAGGAGCCGAGTCCCCCCGGGGCGCCATCCTCCACCTCCCCTCCCCCTCCCGAGGAGGATGGCGGCGGCGGCCGCCCCTACCCAGCTGGAAGCCGGTGGGTATCGCTGGCGGCGGGGGCTGCGCTCCGTACCCGCTCGGTTCTAACCGTGTCTAACCCGCTCTCCCCCGCCCCTCCGCAGAGCTCTACTACCTGATCGCACGGTTCCTGCAGTCCGGACCCTGCAAGAAATCCGCCCAGGTGAGCGTGGAGCCGGCGCTCCGGCCGGGCCGGGCGGGCGGCGACGGGACGGGGCGGCAGAGCCGTTGCGCTGTGGTCGCCGGACTCACGTTCTTTGTGTGTGTCTGTGTGTCCCTCTGTCCCCAGGTACTGGTGGAGGAGCTGGAGGAGCACCAGGTAAGGCGCCTGCCCCGACGGGACGGGGGAAGCCCTCGGGACGGCGGGGTCGGCGTTTGCCCTGCCCCGTCTAACCCAGCCCATCTCCGCCCGGGACACCCGGCGGGAGTGCGGCTGCCCCGCGGCGGGGCCGGGGGCAGCGGCCGGTGGACTCCATTCTGGGGGGCGCGGACGGGCACTGGGGGGGGCTCTCCGGGGAAGGGTCTCTCGGGCTCTGACGGCCGCCCCCGTCCCCGTGTCCCTCCCGCAGCTGATTCCGCGGCGCCTGGACTGGCAGGGCAAGGAGCACCGCCGAAGCTTCGAGGACCTGGTGAGACAAGTTTCACTCCTGACTTTTCCGACGTCTCCCCGTCCCCCGCGCCGCCGCACCGGGCACCGCGTCCCCCCTCCCCCCCACCAGGACTGCGGGCTGCGCCCCGCCGAGGCCGCGACGGGCCGCGGAGGGGAGGGCAGAAAAGCGGAGGCGCGATGGGGCCGGGGCTGCCGATGAGAACCCCGTAGGCCGCGCTATTGTGGGGCCGTGGGTTATCCGAGGGCATGTACCGAGGCCCGCTGCGGCCAATGGCGCTGCGCCTTAGAACGCGGAGAGCGGTGCGCGGCGATGTGAGGCGGCAGATGATTGGCTGCGACGGAGCCGGCGGGGCGAGTCCCCCCCCCCCCCCACCATCGCCGCCGCCTCGCCCGCGCCCATGGGGCTGCCCCGCTCCGGATCGGGTTCGGCCGTGCTCCCGCGGCCCGGCGGGGTGGGGGGGACGTGCCGGACGTGCCGCCGGGCCCGGCGCTGCCGGGCTGGGTCAGGGATTCCCGGCCTGCGGCGGCCTGCGCGAAATCCGCCCCTCACCGCGGCGTCTGGGCCTGCTGTCAGGCAGGAAAGGAGGGGTTAGGAAGTGTAGCGTTGTGGCTGTTAAATGCCGGTGAAATACACATAGTGACTGCTTTTGCTGAGGTATAAACCCCGTGAATGTGTGTCATTGAGGAAGGTCAGCCTCTCCGCAAGGCCAGTAGTGGAGGGTGGCCCTTGGCTCCGCACCCCCCGAGATGTGTCCGTGTGAAAGCGGCAGAACTGAAGCCCTTCCAGTCCTTTTCCGAAGGGTCCAGACGGCCTTGGTTTCATTTCTGGGAGCTCTGGGCAGTGACGTGTGGCGCTGATGTAGCACTTTGCAGTTGGAACGCTGTAAACTTCCCAATAGCGTTTGTGGCATTGATACCTGTGACCGGCGCTGGCACCTCACCTGGAAGGAATGGAAAGCACGTCCTGGCCTCTCCCGGCTCCCATGGAGCAGTGGTGACGTGGGGTTTTGCCATGACTGTTGCTCAAAGTCCTTTGCATCTAGCTCAGGAGCTGGTTTCCTACTTTAGCAACATTGTAGGAGCTCAGGTGTGAACAGAACTTGTGCCCAGAGGAGACCTTTGGACCTGCTGCCTTTCCCTTTCCAAAGCCTGTTCAGGATTTCAGGTGGAAGCTGGGCTTCCTCACACCTCTTGTGGATAATTTTGGGACTGTAAATTGAGTGAGCTGACATAGAGTAAGTTCTGCACTGAATAAATTTTGGTGCTCTATGGTCTTCCTAGAGAATCTGAAATCTAACTGTGGGCTGTCTCAGGTTTAGCGTGGGACTGCACCCAGTATCCAAGAGGAATATTAGCAGTGCCACTATGAAGTCTGGTGTCAGAGAGAATGGTTTTTCCTATCACTTTGATTAACATATAATTTTTCCTTTCATTCTCTGTGGCACAGATATAAAAGCCTTAAAACCTTTTTAAAAATGTGTGTGAACATGTTTAAACATGTACTTTTCTTAAACATTTCAGAAATGAGAGAAAAACCATTTTGAAGTGAGTTTTGGAGTTAATGGAAAATTTATTTCTGTATGAACTCATATAATAATTAAAGTTTTTTTTCCCTATGTCTTAAACTAATCAGCACTAACCAATGCTTTTAATTTGCCTTTTTATCTAGTATTATTTAACTGTTTCTCATGGTATACAGTAAGGACCAGGATTATAAATGAATCATTACAGTGAGACAGGTTGATGCCAAGTGAGATGAGCTGAGTTTCTCTCTCAGAGTAGTGTTAAGGATGTTGAAAAAAGGCTTTTTCTCCCTCATTGCCTGGGGTTTGCTGTGTTTGGAATTTGAACTTTTGTCTGCATATGATTGTTTATTAACCTGAGCTCCTCGACTTCAGGGCTGGCTGGATGTCTGAATGCCATGTTCAGAACAGAGCCAGGGTTGTGAAGGACACAAAGCACTCTGACCTTCATTTTAATTATCTCAGGTACATAATGAACCAAAATTAAATTGGAGATGCCAGCTGTTGGAGGTAAAGGGTTTTTTCCTACCCATTTCTGCCTTTCACAGACAGAAACCCCAAATAGTTTACAATCTCAGCTGGGTGGTGCAGCTACTCTGGTGAGGCAGGTAATTGAATTCATGAGAGTTTACATCCCTGAAAAGTCTGATTTGTTTGTTTGCCCAATATTCAGACAGAATATTTCTTGTTCTGGTGTTTCAGCTTTGTTTTCCATCCTCAGTGTGGCTGTTCAGGTGCCTAGTGGTGTTTTTCAGAAAATATACCAATACTGTGACCACTGAATACGCTGTTACTGCTCCTGGGCTTTTGGGAGTGATAAATATGGAACAGCCCAATGGCTACTGGGTGCTTTTTATCTAGGGAATGTTTACTCGCACTTCACTCGAGTTTTTAGGCAAGATCTGAAAGCTCACTGTGAGATTTCTTTGTTCCTTTTTTTTTTTTTTTTTTAGTTTAATCTTTTACTTTAAATGTCAGGTATCACAGGGCAGACAAGTAATTTAAGATATGCTAATAAGAATTGTACCTATGGAGCAAAACCACACAGAATGCAAGTTTATGTGCATTTGTGTTCCCTTTGTTTTCCCTGTTTACTTTCATGTTGGAGCACTTTTTGCCTTCAGCATGTGGCTGCCTGTCTAGGTAATCACAGAGTCACAGAGTATCCTGAGCTGGAAGGGACACACAGGACCATCAGTCCAGCTCCTGACCCTGCACAGACACCCCAACAATCCCACCCTGTGTGTCCCTGGGAGGGTTGTCCAAACCCTCCCGGAGCTCTGGCAGCCTTGAGGCTGTGCCCATGCCCTGGGGAGCCTGGGCAGTGCTCGGTACCCTCTGGGGGAAAACCTTTTCCCTGATCTCCACCTAAATCTCCCTGACACACTTCCAGCCATTCCCTGGGTCCTGTCTTCTCAGGGAGAGAGATGGGAGCTGCCCCTCGAGGAGCTGCAGCCCCTGATGATTCTCCCCTCAGTTCCCTCTTCTCCAGGCTGAATTCTCCAGGTGTACTCCACAGTGGTTTTACTTTCAACTGACTGCTGGTGGTCTTGAGACATGAGATATGTTTGTAAAAGGGTCGGGTCAGTGCATCACAGAATCCAAGACTGGTTTGGGTTGGGAGGGACCTTCAAGCCCATCCAATTCCACCCCCTGCCATGGGCAGGTACACTTTCTACTAGACCAGGTTGCTCCAAGCCCCATCCAGTCCGGCCTTATGAAGGTCTGAAGAGTGTCCAATTTGCAGGCAATTAGTGCTCTGGTTTTAAATGAGCCGCAGCAGCTCAGTGTGGAGTCAGCTGCTGTACAGATGAGTCAAGCTGAATGACTCCGATTATCAGCACAGTCTCCAGTGACCTGCTGTTCCACATTATCTTTGTTTATTCCTGATAAAGGTGACTGGCTCTGCTCTGGTTTTAAGAACTTTCTGATGGGCTGAGTCTTCTGGCTCAGCCTGGTTTGGTCTTTGTGCTGGGAAACACGTAATTCCAGGCAAAACAGAAAATCAGCTGTTGTTGGACAGTGGGGAATTTGCATCCATGGGTGGCTGTGCTGGTATGGAACAGCTTATGGGATTTGGCTCCGAGTTCCTGCCTTGCCCATTTGCATTGATTTAAAACTAGCCCTGAGTCCGAGGTGCTGGTATTTATAGATCCTGCCAATCCCAGCATTAGCAGAGCAGAGATGTTATGGTTTTGTCACTTCAGGAAAATGTCATCTGGTAGCATGGTTGTTCCAACCTGTTCTCTCCGGGGACCCCAGTGGGTAAAGGCTTTTTTAATTCCAGTCTATTTGCATATTGTTGGTATCTTGTGCAGGTCCAGTGTCTGAGTTGCTTTTTGCTGAGATTCCCTGTTTGAGGTTGTGAATAATTTCCTGCTTGCTCAGCTGCCTTGGCCTCTTGGCCTCCTCCACTGCTTTTTGATACAGTTGTCAATTGATTCTTAATTGATGGTTATTTTGGCAAATGAGGGAAGTGTTGGATGACTACCTGGAGGAGAGAAATCCACTGCTGAGGCCCAGCTGGGCCTGCCGAGCAGGAGTGGGGACAGGGCAGCCTCCTGTGAAAAACAAGATTCACTTTTTTATGTAAATTTTAAGAAATAGGTTTAATAGAAAATAAGACAATTAGAAGATAGAAAAAAGCAAAGAAAAAAGCATTCACCCAAGTCCACCCCCTGCTATTTCAGAGACTTTCTTTTAATACCCTTTCTATTGTATCAGTCTGTTGAATATTCATATTTTTCCATGAACTAGTTTCCATATTCCAGGGACTGTTTTGCATGGCCCCTCCTTGGGTCCACCTTTTTAGAGCATGTGTGTTTCTTGGCTGTGTCTTCATTATCACCTCCAGATTGGGCCTTGGTCTGTGCTTTCTTCAGATGGGAGATGCTGATAGTTGGTGTATCAATAGCAGAGTCTTCTTTACATGTTCACTGGATGTTATCCTGGCCAAACAGACAGTTTAAGCAAGTACTATATCAACTACTACCACTATGCCTAATTTTCTTTACTAACAACAGAAATAAAAACTTATATCCTTACCACAAAGTTATTAATTGTATAGCACACATCTTGCGAAAAGCCAACTTTATAACAGGCATTTATAACACTCCGAAGGGCCACATCGCTGCCTCATGTCAGTCTGCAGCTCCTGCCTCAAATCTGTGCTTAGAAGAGATGTTCCACTGGGCTTCCCAAAAGAGATGGTTCCCAGAGCTCCCTGGTTCCCATCTCTGGCAAAACAGACATCTTACTTTAAGTAATAAGAGTCACAAAGAGTCTTTTTTGGGTTGTTTGTTCCCTGTTCATTGAAACCTTCCTTGGAGGAAGAGTTGTCAGCAGCTGTAGAATCACAGACTCCTGACTTGGAAGGGACCCACAAGGATCATCAAATCCAGCTCTTGTCACTGCACAGACACCCTAGGAATCCCACCTGTTGGGAAAGATGGGACAGGAAGGGCTTATGGATATGATTGTCTGGTAAGAAATACTGCAGATATAAAATCTGTGAGTGAAATAGACATGAAGGCCAGCTTTGAGATGTAGACATGGCAGGCAGGAAGACAGTGATTAACTAGAGATAGGTTGAAGGACAGAAAACAAAAGGACCCAAGAATGCAGCCCGTCTCCACCCTGCCAAGGCATCAAGGAAAAAGTAGATAAAAAAAGTAGTCTTTAGAGTTTAGAATATAGGATGATATGGTAATTTAGTAATTCTCATAGGTTGCATGCAAAGTTGGTAGGCTTTGTATCTTGCACCGGTTGGTCACTGTAAATTAGAATATTCAACACAAAAGGAGATATAATGGATTGTAACAAGGTCCTCACTCTTTTGCCCGCTCTCTCCCTCTGCTTCTTCGATCTCCCTCTCTCTTACCACTCTGACCCCAGCACTCTTCTTACCTCTCTAACCCCTCTTAGCTTTTTTACCTCCCTTACCTCATACCCCCTCTCTCTCCCTTTCTCGGGCTCCGCTTCAGCCAAGGCTGGGAGCTGAAAGCAGGCCCTCTTTACCCATGACCCTTGCAATAAAACCATGTGTTTTAGAATATCTCAGGTCTGCAGAGTTCCTTCTCCCTGCCGTCCATGGATGCACCTACACCCACCCTGTGACTGAGGGCATTGTCCAAACAGGGATCAAAGTCACACCATCAGAGGGGATTTTGTTTCAGGGATCAAGAAGCTGCTTCTCCCAGCTCCAGGGAGGACTCTGCTTGTGGTCTCTGAGGTGATGCTTCCAACCACAGGACCATGAACAGGTTTAGGGGCTGAATTTCTCCGAGCCCTGACGTGACTTCACTAATAGTTCTTTCTTTGTGCTTATCACTGGAGCAGCTTATCTCTGCCTGGCTCAAGCAATCAGGATTGGCAGAGCTTCTTAAAAAGAGAAGACTTTTTTTTAAATAATAGATTTGCTTCACTTAATCCTTCACTTTTTAGATCCATTGTACCTGTGTGATTACTGTGTCAGAGAACTCACCTGGTTCTATTGCATTCTTGTGCTCTCATATTTTAACTTTTATAGGATTTTTCACATCCTAAGGCAACAAAACATATTTTCTTTATTATTTATCCCAAGATGCAGCATTTGTTCTCACTTAGCATGTTTTCAGCTCTGCATCATTTTAACATGCATGGTTTGGGCCTGTATTACTCATCTCTAATTTTTTTCCAATTTTCTGATTATTTTCTAAAATATTTTCTCATTATATTCTAAAATATTTTCTAATATATTTGAGGAGCTGATAATATCCTTGCTGCTGTTTCATTTTGCCACGTGGGATTTGGACGAGCACAGACTAAGAGGTGTAGCTGTACCTTTGCCTTTTTCCATCCTTTTAAGGAAAATCTGATCTGGGAAACATTGTTTTTTTCAGCTGGATGTTTGCAACTTTGTGTTCTAGAAAAATACTTAAAATCCATTTACAGCTCTCTCAGAGGTGAAAGGAAGGATTTTTGATTCAAGTTCTGGGAACCTGGAAACAGAATTACTTGTTTAGGTCTGGGCTGTGATTTAAGCATTTTTTCTGGAAGTTATTATGGAAAAAAATCACCAGGAGAATTTGCTGCTCTTGCTGCCTGCCTAGGGAGCTGTTTGTTAGTAATAGCAGTGCTAATATTCAGATTAAGGGCTGCATATTTGAGGCTGTTGTGGGTTGTAGAAACATGGAAATGTGCAGGGAAAGAAGTGTGATCAGGGAATGCTGTCAGGCCCCAAGTGTGTCAGTGTTTGCTCTTTGCTATTCCCTATAAAACTATTCCTTCATCTTTAAGCCACCAAGTCCTTTTCCATTTTGGAGTTAGTCAGGATGGCTTGTGGAACACCTTGGGTTCTGTCTCTGCAGTGGGATATTTGCTGCCAGCAAATTCAGCACCTTCCTAGGCATGGAATGTGGTGAAACTCCCAAACCAGCTCCAGGGTGAAGAGGGGAGTGTTTGCTGTGCTACACTGGGAAGATGGTTTGGATTTTTTACATTTCCAGAGAGAATGGTATGGTTTGGGTTCTTTTGGTGCTCTGGAAGTAAAATTTCAGAGCTTTTAGGTTGGTCTTTTTTGATCTTTTAATCTTAAAATTGATACATCGCTGTGTTTTGGCAGATGGTGGCTGAGAGGCTTGTTACTGGTTATCAGAGATGGAAATAAGAATTTCATACTCAGATTTTACTTAACTGCAGATTCACTCTCTAGAACTTCCCTTTCAGACCCTTTCAGAAATCTTACAGACTGAAGGGAGGCTGGCGCAGCATCATAAAATATTTTGTAGCATGAACACATTTACAGTGTTTCAGGAATGAGTCAGAATGAGTGGCAAATACCATAGTTTGGATAATCCTTTTCTCTCATTTCAACTTCTGTTATATACCATCATTTACAGTGAGAGAATTCATGCTCATACACTGAACTTCACTGGCTATACCACTTGGAAGGTGTCAATTTAATTCTGGAACTCCGATTTCAAGGAAAAAAAGCTAAAATGACTGGAGAAACCTGTCAGTGCAGGAGAGCATTCACAGGGACATTCCTTGATGCTCGCTCACAAGATGAAATCTCTTGGAATGAGAATACGGTAATGCACTCATCAGATTTCTCATTCCTGCACTGAAAAAATGATGATTTTGCATCTTTAGAATCATCATGATTGATGAGATGATTCTTTAACCAGCAGTGACTGAGGGATGAGTAGAGGGAAGAACCAGTCTCTTCTCCAAGAGTTTCATTCACATTGGAAGAGTTTTTAGTTGGATTTAGTAACTGATAATTTGTATATTTAATTAGATACATTTCCCTTTTCTTTTTGGTTAAAATCTGGATTGTGGGGCCGTGTTGATCCTGCTCATGGTGCAGGTGGTGACATTATCCAGCCCTGCCTGGCTGTGCTGGGTCCTGTAGCTCCACTGCTGTTGCCCAATTGGAATGAAAAAATTCCCAATGACGTGTTCTAATAATCTGCTTGATGACACAGTTGAGTGAACAATGTTTTGGCAGCAGGGCTGAGGGAATTACAGACCTTCTTCTCCTTCCTGATGCCTGGCACTCCCTCTGGTGTACTGGGGCAGGGAGCTGGGCACATCCCTGGGATCTGGGTAGGCAGGAGGCTGTTGGTCCATGAAAAGAGGTGCATGGAGCTGTGTGTCCTGTGTCAAAGGAGCTCTGATGGGCAGCTTTTCCTGCCAGTTTGTAAATACAGGAGTCAGGCAGTGCAGGACATTCTGGATAATCGGGCACAATTTATTTGTTCGAACAGACTCTCAGAAAAACTGTTGTCACTGTAGAAAACAGCCTCTGTCCAAAGGGAAAAATAAAGGATGTTTTCCCAACGTGACAAAATTGGAGCCTACACATATGGATCTTAGATACCTACTCTCAAGAGCTGGAAAGTGGAGACTGAGTATTGATTTTAGGGTAATGTTTAGGGGTTTCAGGTAATTTTCAAAGTTTTTATTCTTTTGCACGTGTTTCATACAGTGATGTCAGTGCAAGGGTGTTTCAGTTAAGCAAAAAATGGGAAGAGAACAAACTGAAAGGTAAAAAAGGTTTAAAAAAAGTTGTTTGAGCAGAGCACTGCACTGGGGATTTTTGTTTCTTATTAAGGGATATCCTAAATTTACAATTAAGCTGTTACAACCTGAAATTTTTGATGTGGCTTTTGCAACACTCCACTTTAAAATGCAGTATAATTTTGAAGGGATTTTCGTAGCTTTACATGTGAATATGAAGTAAAGTACTACCAGTAGGAGGAAAAATAAACCAGTTTTCAAATGTCTGTGTTGTTTGTGTGTTTAGGTGGCTATCAATGCACACATCCCTCCAGATTATCTTCTTAGGATCTGTGAGAGACTTGGACCCCTCTTAGACAAGGAAATCCCCCAGAGTGTCCTGGGGGTGCAGACTTTGCTGGGTGTTGGGCGCCAGTCTCTCCTGAGGGCAGCAAAAGGTAAGATTCTCAATTTATCTGGACTTGAATTCTATTTAATGATTAACCCCCTTTTGTTGCCATTCCTGTTGGGATATCTGTGTGTTTGCATGAGCCCTGGTTTGTCTCCTGTTCCTGCCAGCTTTTTTCTTCCTATAATGCAGTTATTGCTGGCCCTGCTGGATATATTTTCTTGGGTTGAAAATGCCATTTTAAGCAATTCTTGCCTACAGTTGCCTGATCTTGTTACTTCCTCTGCCTCTTTCCCCAGTGTGTTGATGTTTGTGTAAATTATGTGAATGGGATTAGGGGTTTGATGTGTCTGAAAAATGCCATTTTTCCATATACATTTACACACATCTGTGTCTAAAATCACTGAGCTGGGCTCTTTTTCAGCCTGTTTTTTTCCATTCTTTGACTCCCTGGCTGTGCAGACACAGGACAGGATGGTGTCATTTGGGGCAGGATTTAGGGAGTAGAAGAAGGCCAGGCTGATTCTTCAGTGACAATTCCTGCCTGTCCTTGCTTCAAGTTAATTTGAAAACCCCCATTCCTTTCATGAAGAGAGCACCAGTCCTTTTCCCTTTGAAAAACTCTCTCTGCTTGAGAGAATGATCCTGAGAGCAGTTTTGTGTTAGAACTAGAGATCTGAGAGCCATCTGCTATTGAAGTGGTTCCTCCTTCCCTCCTCACTCCATGCCCCTGCCACTTTCTCCCAGCAGGAGCCAGAACTTCCTTGATTCTGTGATGTGCTGATTCAGAGAGCTGAAATGTTGCAAAATTTGTTGTAGTAAATTAAATGAGCTGGTGAAAAAGGATCACAGGGCTGGAGGTGACACAGGAGGAGGAGCATCCTGGGAGAGGAGGAGGGATGGCCGAGCAGGACCTTCCTGTTTTGGTGGCAGTTGAGCACTTAATTCCCTGCATCCTGTCAAGTCACACCATGATGCTGACGAGCATCTGCTGATCCATTGGATATCTCCTGGAGGGATGAGCTGTTCCCAAACACATTGCCCTACAGAGTTTTGGGACTGAGTTTTGTTTTGCCTGTGCTTTGCTGTAATTAGGTACAGAAATTCAGGTTTGCAGAGAAACATTCCTTTGTTTCACACTCAGTTTGCAGCTTAGAAGCATACAGCAGCAAAATGTAAAGCGAAAAGAAACATTTTTCTGCAGGGGAACAGAAGGTTTTAGGTGGATGGATCTATTTTAGGAAGTCTGAGTGCTGTTTTTAATGAATATCATGTAATACTCTGTGCAGCAGTTTGGGGTTTAATCAGAAGGTGCTCTCAGGAGTCTCTGAGTCACCTCAGCTTGTGCACTTTGCATTCAGAGACCAACATGGTGCTACACAAATCCACCAACCTGCGGCACTGTCCTTCTGTTTCAGCACTTACCGTGGAAGCTCATTTCTCTCCCTCCAGATGGCCAGAAATGGAAGAAATCCAGGTCTAATTTCTGAGGCACTTTGAACAGTTTCAGAAAAATCACTATTGTTCTAGAGAGGAGCCTCTCCGAGGCCAGTTGGCAGCAGAATGCTGGAGAGTCTTTAAAGAGAGCAGTCTTCACTTTAAAACAATGATTTTTTGGGGGGGAAAATGGGGTGCAGAGGACAATCTGAAAGGAGGGCACATTGCCACTTATTGCAGGAAAACAGATTTATTGGAAAAAACCCTCACTTCTCTCACTTTTACGCAGCAAAATGTGAGTTTTCAAATGTGCAGTTCCTACCAGAAGTGCTTTCTTTAAGTGATAGCATTGCAGAAGGAAAACATGGCAGAGTTCAGTTGGGCCTCACTATAAAGTGCACTCACTTTTTAAATTCACTTTTTCTCTCCACAGATTTAGAGTCAGTAATCACCCTAATTAAGCAAATATAAGTTGAAACCATTTACAGTGACACTGCTGAGGGACTGGAAATCAGAGTCACAATCTTTAAATGAGGAATCTGACAAACTGTTTAATCAGACAAATCTTATTCTGGGCTGTTGGGAATGATGCTTGATCTCTTGATTATTTAATGTATTGATTATTTCTTGTCCCTTGTCACTCTTGCTGGTGCAGACTTCAGACACACACTATGGAAAGGATCTGCATTTGCAGCTCTGCACAGGGGCCGACCCCCTGAACTCCCAGTGAACTATGGGAAACCACCAAACGTGGGTGAGTCTGGAAGTCCATAAAATGTTCTTTTCTCCTCTCTGTATTTATTCCTGTCCCACAGAAAGTTCCTCTCACTGACTAAAACACTACTCTGGGTTTGCATTAATGTTTCCTCTGACATTTCATGATTAATTAGTCTAAAATAGGTCTCTCCCTGACAAGAGGATAATTTTTGTGTTATTCAGGCCTAGATTTTCCACTGTGTGTGTAGCCATCTTTTGCATAGTTGTTTGGAGGGCAATGGGCTTGAGTATTTTTTTATGATATGCCTCTGTAATACATACATGTGGCTGTAAGATTGGATGGGCATGGTCACAGGAGCATGGAATCCTGGACTCATCATGGAATCTTAGCCAGAACAAAGCATCTGGTTCCCAGGGAACTTTTTTGACTCAAGAATTCCTTTTAGTTGGATTATGACAGAAAACAGACTGCTTGCAACATCCCTCTCCAAAAAGGAAATAATCACCAAAGCAACATTTGTGTTCCTTCAACCTCAGTTGTCCACACAATTAGATAATGAACTTGTATAAAACTCAGAGATATATGTGGACTCTCAGCTTACATCTCATCACAGAACTGCTCTGTTTTATATAAACTTAAGTGCTTGCCTTGTATGATTTGAACTTTCATTAACTGCTTTAATAGCAAAAAAAAATTTGATTCTTACAGGCATAAAAGTAAATCCTGGTTTGTAAAGTTAGGGTCCCTTTGAGAGGTCGGACCGAGCTACGATACATCCACACTGATGCAGTGATAAATGTTGTACTGACGTTTATTGTTTGTGCATTCATATTTAACCTCTTACAATTTTATTGACATTACAAGGCACACAAAGAATGTACACATTTGCCGCCTTAAGGTGGCTACTGTATTAGCACTATACATCTACATGTGAACACCCGTTAGTACCCGAAATACCTTAAGAAAGAGAGGTGAATTTTTGCTGTGCCACAACCTGAATTTCCACTGTGCCACAAAGGCCCACAGGTCCCGCAGACTCAAGGAGCCCACAGGCCCCACAGGCCAAAGGGCCCAGTCTGGAATTGCTCACACCTCATTCCAAATACAAATCATGTCCTCCATCTCTTAGAAACTCCGCTACAATTCCCCCTTTTTCTTTTGGAGCAATCCAGACTGAATTAAAGGCACGACTCAGCAATTTTTGCATACAGCGTAGTAGGAAGGGCACACACACTAAAACAACTACAATTGTAATACCACACATAATACTAAAATGAACCAAGTCTTTGACCCAACCAGTCAAACTCCATGAATTGAACCATTGGTCAAAAGGAGTGTTGACAACCATAAACTTCTTTAGATTGTTCCTCAGTTGCGTGAGTTGCTTATAGATGGACTGTGAATGGTAACTTAAATATTATCTATAACTTAACTTAATTGAACTTAACTTATCTTAACCTTAACTTAACTTATCTTAACGTAACTTAACTTATCTTAACGTAACTTAACTTATGTAATTGGTATAACTTATTTAACTTACTTAACTGGTATAACTTGGCCAAGTTATGATTTATACTATATACTTATAACTCTATTTAACTTAACTCTATGTAACTTAATTCTATAACTGTATTTATATAACTACTTTGTAACTGTTACACATTATAAAATCAACTCTTGTCAGCGCCGGAGGGGTCACAGAGCATGTCAGGCAAATGGTGGTCGTCAACGTTGTTGACACTATTTCGTGGTATTTCTGACTGGGGACATGCACGGGTGAATCGGCTCGATACCCAAACAGATCCAGATCCTTTCCTGATCAACTCAACGAAAGCCTCTGATCTGCTCATGACCCGACTTTTTGGCTGGACAGGCAAAAACAAGCACTCAAGGATGATTGGCATCTCCCCCTTTTCTTTTTGCCATTGAAAACCAATGGCAAACGGACAGTTAAAGGCATTAGACAGGAAAAGTGACAAAGGGAGTTGTTCCAAACAACGAGCACTCCAACCATGCTGTAATTTTTCTGAGACTCGACATAAAGCCTCACGAATTGTGACAAAGTTCCGTCATATGATTGTCCATATTACATCTTTGGCACCACACAGCCTTTTGACAAGTCTGCCTTATATGACCAGATTCACCACATTTGTAACAAGTAATGTTGCTTCGATGTAGCAATTCGTTATTGTGGTCAGAACACTCGCTTTCCCCACCAGATCCACCTGACAAGGCAGCTGCAATGATGTTACCTTGGTTTTCCACAGCATCGTGGACAGCTGTTGCAAGTGCTGCAATCTGACTATTTTGCTCAGCTCGTGTTGCAACCACTAACATTACATCCACTGGACTGCCTTGTGGAAGAGTGGCTAAAATGGTCCTTGAACGTGCATTGGCATTCTCAAAGGCTAGAGAGCGAAACAAATGTTCTTGTACCTCTGGTGTCATATCTGGTGCATCCTTCAGAGCAGCCGACAATCTATCAATGAATTGTCCATATGCTTCCACGGCACCCTGCTTTATTATAGAATAGAGTGCTGGTTTTTTCTTATCTGGAACTAAAAGCAATGCCTTGTGGGCTAGCGATTGAGACAGTTGATGAACTTCCAACAGAAAGGTGAGCTGAACATTAGTTGTTGCATAGGGTCCATTACCTGTTAACATGTCAGGCTGGATACCATATAAAGGATCTCCCACAGTTTGGTGTCGGTTAGCTTCTTCAATCGCTAACCGTCTCCATTCTCGTTCAAAAATAAGAAATTGTGATGGAGTTAACAACAGTGAGGCAATGCTGGTAGAATCTGCAGGACAAAGCACATTTGTTGTAAAGATGTATTGAATGATGTTTCTGGCTGCTTCTGATCTGATACCATAGTTTGTAACTGTTTGTTTCGCTGACTGCAGAACCTTCCACTCATGAGGCTCCCAGGTAGAGCTTCCATTATTGATGATAACTGGACAAGACAAGGCACCTGCAGTTTCCCAGTCCCCATCCAACATAGCATTCTTCCGAACTGCAGCCCATCTCTCAATGGGATTGCTTGACATGGCTGGCAGTGATACCTGCTGGGTCAACGGGAGAACTGCCAGTGCAGGAGGTGCTGTTGGCACAACTGAAGGAGGAT
The DNA here is from genome assembly GCF_009819655.1 of Sylvia atricapilla. Lineage (NCBI taxonomy): Eukaryota > Metazoa > Chordata > Aves > Passeriformes > Sylviidae > Sylvia > Sylvia atricapilla. The sequence goes on along the minus strand of NC_089173.1, from coordinate 14,663,455 downwards.
TGCCTTCCTCCTGTGACTGTGACTGTGTTCGTTTTTCCAACAAGTCTTGTTGAGTGGACAGTTCAGCAAGCTTAGCTATTATTTGTTGTAAGTCCTTTGCACGCTGCGAAGTTGAGATTGCTGCTCGCCATGCAAATTCTTATTAAGTCCGTCATTGTCAGAATCAAACTCTGGATCATGGGGAAGAGGGCACTGCACAGCCGCTGCGGCAGATCGTGTTTGCATTGCTGTGACTCCAGCCGCCGCTGTCAGGGGAGACGGAGCCACCCCGCCTTCCACAAGCCCTGCCACTTCCTGAGTTCCAGGAGAGGGAAGGGGCTGTGATGCTGCGCCGCCATCTCCGCCTTGCACTCCGCCCCCTTGCGTCATGCCTGTGGCCGGCCCCCTCTCATCACTGACTCCGCCTGCCGTCTCATCTTTCACCACGCCCTCAGACTCTGGCGGGCGTGCTCCTTCCCGAGCAGGGTCAGTTTGCGCCGGAGCGGACGGAGGAACATCCGGTCCCTGGACATGTTGGATCACATCCTGCAACGTGGGGCTTACGGGAGCCCGCACTCCTTTCATGGGGCAGGTGTTATAAATACCAAAATATCTCGCCAGCCTAGAGGGTTTTCGCGTCTCATTATTTTCGATCCCCGCACCGATCTTGGAGGGCTTCTGATCCTCCGCGCTTTCAGATCTCTCACCCTCCAGAGCCTGAATTGCAGCTTCTGCAGCCTTTCTTTCAGCCGCAAGCATTTGTAAGGTAACCAAAGTCTTTTTCCACACTATTCCTAATTCCTGAACGATCTTTCCTTCTTTTCCGCCACCGATCACACAGTCCCATAACATTTCTCCTATCTCTCGCCACTCTGTCTCACTAAAAACAAGCGACGGCTTGTTCAGCTTTCCCCGCTTCCTGGCCCATAGGGCCAACTGTTCGAAGTCCGCTTCTTTTAATTTTTCTCCTCTCTTAGAAATAATATTGACAAGAAGCCGCGTAGCTGCCTGCATTTCTCGATCCATGTTTTTTTTGGTTTTTTTTTCCCACTGTCTCTTTGTTCCGCAGCGTACGCAGCTTACCTTCCACCAGGGTGCGTCACTGCAGCCTCATGGGTCCCTGCTGTGACACACCTTCCAACCTCTTGAGCTTTTTACCTTCGCTTACTTCCCCAGCCGAACTGAGCCGAACTTGGTTCTAAAGCAAGCTCTCCTGCATCCAGGAGACTGCAATTCGTCCACTTCCTGGGGACGACGCATGATTCATCCACGATGAATCCTGTGAAATGCTCTGCGACCAGTGCGGGTTGGCAATTCCACGTGGCCTACGTCTGAGCCAACTCCGGAAACCGTTTCCCAGCGGACTGCTTCTGCGCTTAGGCATAGGCAGCAAAACAAAGCAGGGAGTCCCGCTGAGCCCCTTCTTTCGGCCAGCGGACCATACCCACCCACGTTCGGGGGGCACGGTAACCAAAGCAAGGGTCCCTAGGTTCGGGTGCCACTTAAAGTTAGGGTCCCTTTGAGAGGTCGGACTGAGCTACGACACGTCCACACTGATGCAGTGACCAATGTCGTACTGACGTTTATTGTTTGTGCATTCATATTTATCCTCTTACAACTTTATTGACATTACAAGGCACACAAAGAATGTACACTTTTGCCGCCTTAAGGTGGCTACTGTATTAGCACTATACATCTACATGTGAGCACCCGTTAGAACCCGGAATACCTTAAGAGAGAGAGGTGAATTTTTGCTGCGCTACAACCTGAATTTCCACTGCGCCACTAAGGCCCACAGGTCCCACAGACTCAAGGAGCCCACAGGCCCCACAGGCCAAAGGGCCCAGTCTGGAATTGCTCACACCTCATTCCAAATACAAATCATGTCCTCCATCTCTTAGAAACTCCTCTACAGGTTTGTTTCTTTTTAGGGTATTTTATCTCTGTGCAAATGGATACATTTTCCTGGTTTGTCAGGGAGTCCTTTTACATATGGATCCTCCTTCCCTTTGGAGAAGTAGGGATGGTGCTGGCAGTTTTCTGTTTCTACCCTATCAGTGTATTTATTATTTTAGGTTGGTTCTGCAGTTACTTTACTGTGAGCAGTTGTGCTGATGGATTACTAATAGACTGAATTGTAGATTTATTGCACATAACTCCTCTGGTTGTATTTCTGCATGGATTCTTGGATCAATTCTTTCAGCGGACTGGGTGTTTTTGGAACATGTGGTATTATTAATGAGGCATCCTGGCAGGTTGGACTTCAGCATTTGTCATGCTTTCATGGCAAAGGGCTGTGCTGCTTGCTTGGTAACTATTTAGTAAATTAAAGAACACAATAATTTTTTTGTTTGGGTGTTTTGCTAATTTTTTTTTTTTAAGAAATGCAAAGGTATTATATGGAAAAGGGTCTTTCATAGCCAGGAAATCATTTTTATAAGTATTGATTCCTGGAAGAATACAGTCCTTGCTGTAGCTACATAAACTACTACTAAGAGAGGAAAATGTGCATAAATATTAAAATAAGGATTTGACTTCAGGCAGGAGTTTGATATTGGGATTCCTTGTTAGTCCTGAAGAGGAAGTCAGAAAAATTCTGTGTCTATTTGTGCAAAATAGATGTTTTTTCCTAGTGAGTGGTGCCAGCCAGAGATGCTGCAGTGTCTATGTCTTAAGTACAAAATGAAGAAGTGTGCCCAACCTCTTTGGTATTTTGGCATAACTGTGAATTCCCACACTGTGCTGGCTCAGGCAGATGTACTTTTCTGGAATTACTTGCTGAGGGAGTTGGGCTGAAGTAAAAGATACCCATTAATGTATATTCAGGAGTGAGGTGAGTGTATAAGTACCTGTGAAAAGTGGTAAATAAGGTATAGAATGAGCAGCCAGGAGTATTCTCACATAGTTTCCCTTCCAGTGATAAGGATTTAAGCTTTCCACCAAATGCTGAGAGAATGGGGTCACTGATGGATCAACTGGGAGGGCCCAGCTGCAAGAGTTGGCAGTTGCAGTGGTTGCCTTTCCATGTGGTTGGGATGAGACTTTGTGGTCCATACTCCAAAATAAAAGGTCCTGCACAGTGGAACTGGAGCAGGAAATCCGTTTTGCCTTTTCCCAGTGTGTCTGTGCAGAGCTGGGAATCTTCTGGCTGGGGAGTTTCTGGGAAAGTGCTGAGCTGTGGAAGTCATTCCCAGGGATGTGGTGCCTGTGTGGTCATCTGCTGGAGGGGGACAGGGAGGGAAAGCACTGGCAGAGCTTCCTGCTGCCAACAGGATGACATGGAGGAGGAGCATTTACTCGAACCTTTCTGGGCAGCTTTTGTGGTAGTGGAACTTTTAGGGCTCCCTTTGTGCTCTTCCAGACAGAAAGTGGAAAGACTGGTCATGCAGTACCTCAGGATTGGGAGTGATTCCCCTTTGATAAACCTGCTTTTGATGCTACTTCGTTTTTGTCAGGGCTTTTTTTTTTTTTTTTTTTTTTTTTTTTGCAGGCAGCTAAGAGCTGCTCTAACCTGAGAACGGAAATCTTTCTGTGGGCAGCTGTTGTTAGTGAAAACAACGTAAAATTTGGAAGCAGAAGGTTTTCAGCACAGTCTCAGTGATCAAGCATTTCAGCTGGGTGGAAATTCACAGCTACCTTGGGCCTGCCAAAGAGCAGCGCTGGGATGAGGTCAGGAATCAATGATGGTTCGTGCTGGAAATGAGTTCCATGAGATCAGCAGCTCCCAGAGTTGGATCACACTCTGCTTTCACTGCTTTTCTTGGGTCCAGGCTCTTTGTGGCCACACAGCCACTCTCTGAGAAGGTGTTTTCCATGTGGGAGCCAACTGTGTTTGTTTCCTGGCATTCCAGTGAAATCCTGGCTTGTGTCTCTCCTGTGAGCGGTACCTGATCCCTGCTCGGATTTGTGATAAGGGCAAAATCTAGGTCCTCATTACAAAGTCACAATGCTTCTTGCAGAAGGTAAAACAGTCTGATAGGAGCTCATCACCCTTGAGAAACTGATTTTCAAACAAACATTTGCACCAGGTTCCCATTTTCTGATTTTCTTTGCAAAAAGTGGATTGAGACAAGGGTTTTTAGGGAGAGCAGGAATTCCAGCTGGTGCTGCTCAGTGACTGCCTCACTGAAATGCTTGAATTCCTTCTGAGGTTGTGATTTAACTTTGAAGTCTGGGCTGTCTGATGATTGTTTTTTTAAATCTAGCTTTCACTGGTGGGTTGTTGTTGCTGGGTTTGGGGTTTATCCTTCCTAGGTGAGCTTTCTTGCAAGGGTTTTTACATTGTGCTGTTACCTATAGTAGAATGTGAGGTAAATTGTGATTTAGAAATTGTTGTCAGCTTATGTGACTTGAATTAAGCACTGCAATTTTCCTCAAGGTATGGCCTTCCAGGACCAAGGACTGTGGGAAAGAAAGAGAAAATGCCTGTATTTTACAGGTTGGTAGTTGGAGGAGCTGAGATGGCCCTTCAGTGTTGGGACAAAATTAACTTTTCTTATCAAGAAGGCTGGATCTCCTCCCTTTTTATGGGAAATAACTGTCTTGAAAGTTTTTTCTGGCAAGGAATAGTGATGGAGTGGACTTGGCAGCTCTTACACCCAGTGTGGCATGAAATACATCAGTTAATGAGATAGGTTAGTAAAATTTTTTTAGGGTTACTAAGTTGCTGTTTCTCCATGTGGGAATTGTTGTTGAGTTTTAGTGCTTTGGGGCCTTATGAGGACAATAACTTCATTGTGCTGTAGAAAGGAAACTTCACAGGGATTTTTGTCATGTGGGGGTAATTCCCTATTTAGATATTGTGTATTAATCTTCCTGAAAATACAGGAATGGAGAATGTTTGGTTTCTTCCTTTGAAGCAGTGATAGGTGTTTTTGTCCAAAGATCATGTTGCCTTAATAAAGTTGTTGCTCCTCATGGCTCAACAATAGTTCTGGATGTCTCTGGTTGAAGCATTTCATAAACAGGGCTTTTTATTTGGTAATTATCCATGGGAGATGGAGGAGTTTTGTCCCCATTGTGCAAATAGGGAAATAAAGACAGAAAAAAAAAAAAATTACTTTCATATCTGCTGAAGCTGAACTGATTGCAAGGCTGGGAATCGACAGGAAAAGTGAGGTGCCAAAACTGAGGGATTTTGGGTGCCTTTTGGTGCTTCCTTCATGGGATTTACAATAAACAGCAGTGGTAAATGTTCAGAAGGGAGGACACAGAAAATATTGTGATTATTAGGAATATTTTGACATGAGAGTGTATCTTTTTGATTCACACAGTTCTTTGTGTGGTTAAAAAAATATTCAAAGCCATCTGAAATTGCTTACAGGCAGATCCACTGTTATTAAGTATTTAAATATATAAATATATATGTATTGAAATGCTTGAAGCTTTGAAAGGCACAGCAGAATCACCATGTTGCTGAATGACTCCACGTCTCTGTTGGTACACAGGGTGGGGGAAGGGAGATGTAATCTTTTTAAGAATTCAGCTTTTAAGCTGTTGTGCTTGAAGAGTAAATAAAATAATGTGTAGGCAAAGCTGAGGTACCTTGTAGAGCATTTATCACTGTGGGATCTCTGTGTTAGAGGTAGGAAAAAGAGTTTAAAATTTCAGTTTTACTTTGCTCAGGGAGACAGTTTTGTTTAACAGCCCTGTATAATATCAGGTATCAGTTGAATAGTAGGTAGTAAATTAATTTGCTTTAGTGTGTTTTGCTTTTTAGTATTGCTGAATGTGTTTTCACATGCAAAGCAAATATTGACTGAAGGTGAGGTTATGCTGGAGCCTGATGGCTTCTGCAAGCATCTTTTATGCAACTTTTTTCCCCTCATGTGTCATGTTTCAATTGCATTGAGTGATTAAAAATAATCCACATTTTAGAGCCCAAAACTGAGACACAAAAATGCTTTCTTTAAAGCTGGAAACAATTTCTTTTCCTTGCTCCTGTGTAAATACTTCAATGGTAGCAATTTACACAAGGAGTTACATGTTAGGAACCCTTTGAAATGGCACTTCTTGACTTTGTAGATTAATTTTTTAACGTATTCCATGTTCTTTTTTTGTGTAGATTGGCAGCGTTAGCATGAGACAAGAAATGGCTCGAGTTTTTCACTAGACTTTTTAAGTTAAAGGAGTGAAAGGCACTAAAGAGCTTCATGGGGCTCCTGTGAAGCCTAGCTCACATCAAGGTGCAGGGGAAGATAAGGAGTTGCTTCAGGGGATCTGCTATCACAGGGACTCCACAAACCCACCAGCATAGCTCTGTTAGATCCTCAAGTACCACTGAAAAACCCTCTCAAAACTTTCAAATCCAAAGTTCAAGTGCTGTGAGTCAGGATAGGTTAGGGAAAACAGTAATAGGAGAAGATTGGTGACATTAAATACCCCCAAATGGTCTCATATTGTGCATCCAATCAAAGGCTTTTTACAGGATGGGTTTGTGCATTTAGGTTTTAGGCTGTTCTTGGAAGGGCTGCTGGCTATGGAAATAGGAAAGAGTTTGTTGCTGCGGTTTTTTCTCCTACCTGCCATTCTGCCACTGGGAGTTTTCCATGAGTGCCACCTATTGTTGGGAGTGGGCAGAGCCCCAGCTGCTTTGCTCTGGAGAGAGCCAAGCTGAGGAGTTAAGAAAGAATTTCGCAACTTCACCCAGAGCCCCCAAGGCAAAAGACAAACTTTCTAGTCACGGCGACCTGTCCGACCTGTCCGGAGACCCACAAACACCCTCGGGATCTTATGTAGATCTGTTACAATTGATTGGTTTTGTACTCTTTTCCTCCCACCCTGGTGTCCCATAAAAACCCCTGGGTTTCCTCTGGTCGGCAGAGGTACCTCGTCCCTGGACCCCTTTTGCTGGTACCTTTGCAATAAAGTTACCACCTGCGGAAATTCCACACGAGGCCTCTCTCTCTCCGGCTAAAAGAGGGGCAAACTCACAAGGGCAGGAGCTGAGAGCACTGAGCTGAAATCACTGAGCTGAAATTACTGCTCTGCCCTCCTGCTGAGAAGCCCCTCTGCCAGCTGAGGAGCGCCCTGACCCCCCAAGAAGCTGTTTCTAGCGAGACATCTTTTGGGGTGGTTGTGGCTCTCTGGGTCCCAAGTGGCGGACCCCTCGACCAGCTGGAATAACCTATTTCTTGTTCTTCAATTCCATTGCCATGGGAATGCAAGGATGTAGATGTGGAAGTCCTTTGGCCCTCACATATGATCTGGAAGCCATTCCAAGGAAAGATTTTTATCAATTTTTATCACTTCTTTTATCACAAAAAAGCACTTAAAATAAACTACTATTATACTCTTTTTATAGTTGATATTAGTAACATGTAATTTCCTAAATTTCCTTTCTTCCTTAAAGATTTTCCACATCTGTGTAGGATAAATGTATTTGTTACCTGTTCATTAATTGAACATTGGAATAACTCCCAGTTGTGGTGGGAACTTTTCATTCTGCTTTCATTTTTGATGAGGAAGCAGTTGCAGCCTGTGGTGGGTATTGAAAAACTCCATCAGGAGTGGGATTTCTTTTTATAACACTGCACAGAATGTTCTGATAAGGTGGAAGAGGTTCAGATTTATTACTGATTCTAATAATAAAGTTGTTAACAAGTACTATATTTGATTTAATATTTATTTACTCTGAGTTCTGGACAAAATTCATGTCCCACTCTTCTTTTTTGTTTCTTTTTTCTCTCCCAGTTCATATCCTTTCTGCCAGGCAATTAACTGGATGTGGCCGTTTCAGCCACTTGTTCCCAACATCCACCTACCAACACATGAAGATGCACAAGAGGATTTTAGGGCACCTCTCCTCTGTTTATTGCATAGCCTTTGATCGCAGTGGGAGGAGAATTTTTACAGTAAGTTTAAAATTCGGACTTTTTTCTTTTCAAAGATTGCTTTGTTTGGTTTGATTTCTTTCTTTCTTGAGTCCTTCAGCAGCCTCTCAGTCACTGATTGAGATGCAGACATGACTTTGTTCAGCTTCAAGTTACTTTTCTACTAAATTTACCTTCCTGGATTTGTAGTGTGTCAGTGAATATATGACAATTATTTTAAATTTTTCTTCAGAATGCAGTGACATCCATTTCTTTGGTGATGCCCTTGCTTTTTGCTGGGCATATTTAAAAATCAACAGATTTTTCAAATGAATGTTGCATTTTTAGCTGTTAATGTTAATCCCTGTGCATGGAGTGACAGGACAAGGAGGAATGGCTTCCCACTGCCAGAGGGGAGAGGGTTAGGTGGGATATTGGGAAGAAATCCTTCTCTATGAGGGTGGTGAGGCCCTGGCACAAGGTGCCCAAAGAAGCTGTGACTGCCCCATCCCTGGAGCCAGGTTAGATGGGGCTTGGAGCAACCTGGGATAATGGAAGGTGTCCCTGCCTTCCAAAAAGATCCCTTTCCAACATCCACCATCCTGTGATTCCATGTTTCTCTTTTATCAAATTGAAATCCTTGACTCCATAAGATGATCCCCAGACTCCACAATTCACAGAATCATAGCATCCCAGAGTGGTTTGGATGGGATGGAATATTTCAAAGTTATCCAGCCCCACCCCCTGCCATGGACAGGGACACCTTCCACTATCCCAGGTTGCTCCAAGCCCCATCCAACCTGGCATTGGGCACCTCCAGGGATGGGGCAGCCACGGCTTCTTTGGGCAACCTGTGCCAGGGCCTCCCCACCCTCACAAGAAAGAATTTCTTCCTAAAATTTGGCCTCTGTGCAATCCCACGGAGTTCTGTCAGTTCACAGGGGTTGAGATCCCTGTCCATCCGCAGTTATCCATGTGTGACATGCATGAGACGTGTCCCATACTCTGTAATCTTTGGGAATTCCTGTGGAATTCCAGGGGTCAGATGACTGTTTGGTGAAGATCTGGGCCACAGATGACGGGCGCCTGCTGTCCACCCTGCGGGGCCACTCGGCCGAGATCTCAGACATGGCTGTCAACTATGAGAACACGCTGCTGGCTGCGGGCAGCTGTGACAAGGTGGTCAGGGTGTGGTGCCTCCGGACCTGTGCCCCCCTCGCAGTGCTGCAGGGCCACTCAGCTTCCATCACTTCCATACAGGTAAGGACTGATGGGGTTTTCCCCTAAACCCTTGAATTAGAATGGTAATAAGAGCTGTGGCGGTCAAGGATAAAATTTTGTCTATGATTTGTCCCAACTCAAGGGTGTTTTTCCTGGTTAACTCAATCCTGTGGTGCCCAGGGGATCATCCTCCTGATTCCATGTTCTTTTAGCTGTGTGATCCCACTGCTGCTTCCTTAGGTCTAGAAAACAGGGGATCTGATGCTCTTTTAGAGCAACTCAGAGAGCAGCAGCATCTCCTTGGCTCAACTCACTGATGTGTTTGGCATCTTTGGTGGTGCTCCTGGCATGGCACCTGACCCAACACTTGTGTTCACAGAGAATATTTGTTTTTCAGAAGGATCAGTTAAAATGCCTTACTCCCCATTTCTTGTTTCCTTGTTATCTTAGCTCGTAGCTTAAAGAGCTGCTCTGGATGTTGTAGCAAATGCAGATTTTCTTTAAAAAAAGGTCACAACCGCCAGGCAGAAACCCTCCAAAAAACAAAATTCCAGGACAAAAAAGACAATCCCTGCAATTTGGCAGGTGATGCACATAGAGGGTAGAGTGAGTGGGGCTGTTTGGCTCAGAATCCCTCTCTCCTGGAGTGGTGCTGCCTTGGATTCAGCACAGGCTTCTCCATCGTGCCAGTATTCTCCAGGAGTCTCATTTCTCCCCATATTCCCTACACTTCCAATTTTGTCTGATTTCAACCATGTTAAGGTGATTGTGTTAGAAACCTGTTTTCCAACCTGGCTTTATAACTGGTGTATTATTTGTTTACATGTATATATATGTGCACATATATATATATATATATATATATAATATGTGTGTATTTCTCTCAAGCTCTTTGTAAAACTGATAATTTAGAATATAATCAGTCACTGCTTTTTGAGGAAGCAGTGCTGGATTCCTTTATCAAATTACCAGGTAGCCTGAGGATTAAAGGTATTGCTGCAGTTATGAAATTAAGAATGAAAAGCTTTCCCACTCCTTAGAGAAGTTTAGGAAGATAGAGGAGAGGGGATCCCGCTGTGCAGCTTTCTTCATTGGGCTTGGATGCAGGAATAGTTGTATTTGCCCTGTTTTATCCAGTTCTACCCTAGAAAGAACTATTTCCTCATGTTTTTGCCCCATTTACAGGGTCTGGGCTTGTTTAATTTCTCCAATTTCCTTTGTGTGGTAAAAACAAAGAAATCCTATCCAAAATGTAGGTGTTTTCCATTTCCTCAGCTTTATTTTTATTGAAGTTCAGGTTCTGTGCTTACCCCTGCTCTCTACACTGCCAGGGAGAAACTAATGTGTTAGTGAAAAACATTCTTGTCAAAAAGTTTCCAGCATGAAAGAAGAGAAAATAGGAGCTGGTTTAATTGTTACAACTTTTATTTTTAGTTCTCTCCAGCAGGGAAAGGAACAACTCGATACCTCACTTCCACTGGTGCCGACGGAACAATCTGTTTCTGGCAGTGGCATGCAATCACCATGAAATTCAAGTGAGACTGTTTAGATAATTACAATTATTTGAACTTGAGGAGGAATTTATTTTTAATTTTGACACGGAGAAGAATGCTGAGATAATGAAACAAGGGCATTTTCTTGCTCAGTAAACTGGTATGTGGAGCAGGAGCACTTTGGGATTCCAGGGCATTGGAACCAAAAGGGGAGGCAGAGATGGGGGTTGTTATTTCTGAGGTTTGTGCCATGCAAGCCAAACTTGTGGAAGAAATTCCAGCTTTTACATTCAGGATTAAACCCCTGTCTGAAATGTACAGGCAGAAGAATTAATTTGCTTTTAATCAGAAGAATGTACATATGTAGATGTCATCAAACTCATATTTCATCAGGAGGAAATTAATGTTTTGGCAGGGTCTGTTTTAAATAGGTTTGAATTGGTGAGGATAATGATAAATCAGTTAAATAATCTTCTCGGTTTAGGGAATTATTGTTTTCTTATTAAACTAAGAAAGAAAATTCCTAAAATGAAAAAATAAATTCCAGCAAACTTAAGTGAGAGTTATAAAATTAAGAGATTTAAGATGAGCTTGACCTCAACCTGCTGAGCTGCAGGGAACTGTTTGTGTTGAATAAAGAAGGAAAAAATAAAAATATTGTGTTTTGCATGTAGGGATCGTCCTGTGAAGTTTGCAGAGAGGTCCAGGCCTGGTGTTCAGATCTCCTGCTCATCTTTCAGTTCTGGTACATGTTCAGCATCAGCTGTTTCATGAGTTTGGGGCTTTGGTGACAGTTCTGTTACTTCTCTTTCAATACAAATAATGTTAAACCCTTTTCCAGTTAATTTTATCCATGTCAAATTATGATTATTGGAAATATTCCCTGCAACGTGTCTGCCTCAAGTTGCTCTTTCTCTTTTTTCCTATAATTTAAGCTAAAATATCTTGACTGCTTCCAAGGCTTTCAGTCACTTGTTTTGCACATCAGAGATATTTCTCTATAACATCCTTTTAAGACTTTACCTTGTAAAGTTTTTGAGCGAAAAGTTGTGGAAATCCTCTGTCAAAAATTACACTTTTGCTTATCTTCCAAATTTGGCTGAATTCTAAGAGGATCAATTCAATGTATTGTAAAACCTCAGCTTAACAAACCTCCTTTGCTGCTTTGAATGAGCAAGAATACTGATTTTTACAAAGAAAATTATGTAATTACTCATTAAATTTGCTTTTTGAAATTGAAAACTTTTGTAGAACCACATTCCTTTTTTAAAGCCAGAAATCCAGAATTAGCTAAGCCCATTTCAATGCAATAAACCATACAATAGTGCCCTTTTTGAGCAATATTATAAAGAAAATACAATAAAATACCCTAATCACTGCATCTCAACTCAGCGATAATTTCTCTGATGTGTGTCAGATATTGAAACTGCATTTAAATATTATATTTGACATTTACCTGTTTACATTGAAATTTTCTGTTTAAAACTTATTCTGAAATTTAAAACTAATTTTGAGTATTCTGAAATTAAAATAAATGAAGTTAAAATAAGTTTTTCTTTGAATGACTTTTCTTCTCAAAGAGAATTCTCTGTTTTAGGTGGCATGTTCATTGCAACAGGGAGTACTGACCATGTGATAAGAATTTATTATTTGGGCTCAGAATCTCCAGAGAAAATGGCTGAGCTGGAATCTCACATGGTAGGAGGCAAATCTCTTTCCCCCCCACCTTTTCCTCATTTCAGGAACTTGATTTCTGTACATCCTATTTTTTTATTTACTATCTAGAATTTGTTTGGCTTTCAACATTGTGGTATTTAAATGCCTGGAAGTTTGTGGGCTGTTTATTTTTAAATCCCTCTGAGTCAAGAGGTTTGTGCAAAGTATGCTTTTTATGTATTTCATTCCCCCAGAAACTGAGGGACCAGGTGATTTCCCTTATTCTTGAAAAAAGTCTGTGTTGGAATGAGGAATTAAAACATTTTTAATGCACAATGTCATTTTTTCCAATAAACTTGCTGCTGAATGTTTAGTTAAATCCACATAAGACAAAGCAATTCAGAATTTGAACTGTGCTGTCAAAATTTGGATCATGATGGTAATTTCATTTAGAAAATAAAGCTTAAAAGCATATTTTTTTCATAATAATGCAGAAAGGTTTGCATAACAATTCAAACTACAAATTTACCACCTCAGGAACATTTTATGTATTAAGCCTAAGGTCTGAATTGATTCCCTGAACTTCAGTGGGAGTCATGGCTCTCACATTGAAGTCTCCAAGCCAACATATCTAACAAGTATTTTGCTCACAAAAGAAAAGGATAATTTCTGTATTGAACAGGTTTGGAAGAAGCTGCAATTTCTTTAATTTCTATAAGTCCACTCTTAATCCTGCAGACAGCTGACAGCTCCCCCTAAAATAAATCCCAGTTACCAGGAGATAAACATTAGTGGGAGTAAGGAGAGCAAATCATGGAGCCAGCACAAGTATTTGGCAAATTAAAAAAAGGGCAAAACTATGTCTAAAACATAACATTTGTTTCTCAACAATTTGTAAGTGTTAATAAAGCCAAGGTTTGCATTTTTTGGATTAAATTTTTTGATGCACTTTCGTGCTAGGTCTAAAAATTGCAGGAAACCATCACCTCTATTTCAGCATTTAACACAATGTGTCTGGGGAAGTTTTATCTTCAAATACAACTTTTCTGTACTTAAGTTTTTTGACAGTTTTTTTATTTGCTAAGTAAAAAGCTCATCATGGAGATCTTTTAGGCTGTTTTTCACTTCTGTTGTTTTCCTTCCTCCTGTTTAGGACAAAGTGGTTGCAGTGCAGTTCTGTAACAATGGTGACAGGTGAGTGCTGGGTTTTGGACCTGACAATGATGATACTTATTTTTCCAAACAACATTTCATGGAAAATTTGGCGCAACAGGAGGATTTGCCCGTGGGCTTGGCTTAATCTTGAACAAATTATTGCAGTATGTTGCAAGATGTGTGTCATGTCCACAAGCTTGAACTCGTCCTCTGCTGTAACAACAAAAATGTTCTGTAACTGTGCTTTTAATTTGTTTTTTCTTTCAAACAGCAAATTGGGACCCAAATTTTATAACCTCTCTGTGTAAGAACCTTCCCATGTAGCCCCCACAGAGGGGTTGCTTGTGGAGGAAGAGCATTGTAATCAATGTAGTCTAAAGCAAAAGTTAGTAGATATAGACCTTTTTATCTCAGCTTTTGCTCCTATTCCTTATTTTGCTGGGCAGGAGGTTTAAGGGATATGCCTTTAAGGGATGAACCTTCCAAGCCCAACTGTAGCTGTGCACTTGTACTTGGAGAGCTTTGTCATGTGGAATTATGTGGGAATGTGCTGGGGTAATTGTACCACCAGTTCATTCCAAGCCATGTGAGAGAGAATGAGGTCACATACTGAAAATTATATTCTGTAATGATGCTTTGAATGGAAAAGGGGTACCTTCATTTTATTTTAATATAAAGAAGTAAAATTAAGAAGAAAATTAATTTGTCACAAGCATTTTCAAACTCTTTCATCACAGTGAAAAAAATCAGATCAGGGAAACTGAAAAGGTGAAACAATTACTTCATAAAATTGAATAGATTTGCCTTTTAATTATAATTTTGTATATAAATGGAATATGCTTCCAAAGGTGTTGGCCATCCTGAGAAAATTTATTAATTGAGGAGCTTTTTTCCCAGTTTCTCAACAAAAATTATTTCTGTGACATCGATGGCCAAAGCATTATGATGTGGTTAAATACATTTGCTGCATGCTTGAAATTTTTAAATAAAGAAGGGTTTAAAATTTAAAATATTCCTGTTCAGCTCCACAGGCAGGACAGCCTCCTTGTGCTCCATTTGGCTCTTTCCCTTGCCTGTCTTCACCCTGTCCCTAAGTTAATGCATTATAATTTATGCCAGACTCCTGGCACGCAGTTTCCCTTTCTTTGCTGCCACTCTGAGCTGCTCCAGGGATTTGCTGATGTCATTAAAAAAGGAATGTGCAGCTCATATGAATAACAACATTGAAGTCATTCCAAGACCATCTGCTGCTGGAGCCAAATGTAATTAATGTTGTGGGCTAGAAATTCTCTTGGTACCCTACAGTATCTGATAAGAAAATTGTAACCTCATGAGTAAGAGAAGTAGAGATGTACAAATACACACTTCCAAGTGCATATATGTAATTTATTGGTGTCCATGTGGGGCTAAAAACATCTTTATTCAGAATTTCATGGCTTTTTTTCTCTTTGCCCCACAGCTTAAGGTTTGTCAGTGGAAGCAGGGATGGAACAGCAAGAATCTGGCACTACCATCAGCATGACTGGAAGAGTCTGGTCCTGGATATGGCTACAAAAATGACAGGGTAAAGCAAAACAAGCAGAACACACGTCATGGACCCATTTACCTGCAAGCTAAATCCTCCATTATACTGAAAACTGGTTATTTGCTTCCATTTTGAGTTGATTTCCGTGCATGTATTGAAAATGTCGTGGCTTTGTCAACTTAGTTAATTCACCCCCAAATAGATAATAATCTGTTGGTACTTCCCTATCCTAATGGCTGAGGAATATTTAGGATTTTACACATGAAATAAGAATGTCAAACAATTTATCTCACAGAAGGAGGTTTTGGTAGAGCCCCAGTGATCATTTGCTTATATATATCTATATCTATATCTGTCTATATCTATATCTATCCAACATGGTTCTTAGCATTGTATTTCTACCTTAGGTTTCCAAGTAAGAGGTGAAATTAGTGTTTGGTTCTCAGGTTCAATTAGAGTTTTGAATTTTTCTTTTTGAGATCCTCAAGTGACTTCTTTAAGTGCCCTGTAATTGAATTGTAATTAAATAATCAGAGCAACAAAATGCAGAAATGTAGAAATCCATTAGGCACTTGCTTTGCAGAATTCTCCACATTTCAGTGGTTGCATTTTCAGTGTTTGCAGTCGGAAGTGTGAGTTGGATTTATTTAGCAGGTTCCTGCTCATTGTGGAGTTTACTGATATTGATGACTGATAAGAAAAATGCCTTGTAGGAAAAAGCCTAATAGAGCTGAAAGGAAAAATTTGGGTAGGGAAGGATGATGGCTTAGAAACAGAGGAGAAAATGTCCTTTTTAAGGAAATAGAGCTCTATAAATCTCGGTGGCACTGAATATTTCCCGTATTCAGTTTTTACCACTTCAGAACCATCCTTCATTCTTCTGCCTTAGCCAGAGTCACAGAGATTCCTGTGATCCATCCTCCCCCGAATTTCATACTGAATTAGCTCTCCTAAATGTTTCCATATGTAGTTACTGATTTTTTCCTTTTTAAATTACTACTTTCCCTAGAAACAATGTGGCATCTGGAGAGGACAAGGTCACCAAGCTGAAGGTTACCATGGTGGCTTGGGATCGATATGATGCCACCGTCATCACTGCAGTCAACAACTTCCTCCTCAAAGTGTGGAACTCGTCCACAGGGCAGCTTCTCCATAGCTTATCTGTGAGTACAATTCCAGGGGGGAATCCCAAGTGGATGTAGTTCACTCTGAGATTGATTTGAGGCTGAACTCATCACCATTCCTGTGACAAGGATTTGGTGTTGAAGTATCCAGCTGTCCCCTGCCTGCTGGGAGGAGAGTGCACCGTGGGGAAAGGAACTGATGTGCAGAATCCTGGTGATTGCTGGCTGACAGGGAACCCTTTGGAGGCTCCATTTGTGCCCTGATGTCTCCTTCCTCCCCATCCCTCCCCATCTCAATGGTGCTGATCAGTGACACTGCCAAACCTGTGGCAGGAATGGTGACCAAGCACAGTTCCAGTAAGTTGAGGTGTCCTGGGTGACTCCCTAATCTGGGATGTCCTGTCAGAAACTCCCAGCACATCTGGAGATACCACATGGAGAAATAAAACTTCTTTTTTTTCCCCTGCTGTCATTGCAGGGTCACGATGACGAAGTTTTTGTTCTGGAGGCTCATCCCTTTGACCAAAGGATTGTGCTTTCAGCGGGACACGATGGGAATATTTTTGTTTGGGATATAGACAAAGGAACAAAAATTCGCAATTACTTTAACATGGTAAGAAGGATCACAGAAGGTTTGTTTTTTCTTTTTTCGCAAAACTGCTCTTGAGACAAAAGCAGATTTCATTAAATACCTCCAGAGCCAGTACAGCTGTGAGATCTTTGGTGATCTCGCCCTATGTTTGCCATTAACATAAAATGTAGACTTCCAGGTGGTTGTTCCAGAATATACATTAAAAGTTGGGCTGAAATTTCAGGACAGAGAGAAAATGTGAAGTTTTACTTTCTTATTCAGTTTAACTTTAATAAATAAAAGTGTAAATCAGTCTTGAGCAAGATGAGAAATCACAGAATGAGGATTCAGTACATGTTGAAGCACAGGGGAAATGTTTGTGAAAATGCTCTTATAGAGAGTGTCTGGTTGTGAAAGTAATTCTCTGTGCTTGGTACAGATTGAGGGCCAAGGCCATGGAGCTGTTTTTGATTGCAAGTTCTCACCAGATGGGCAGCATTTTGCCTGCACAGACTCTCATGGACATTTGCTACTATTTGGTTTTGGATGCAATAAATATTATGAAAAGGTAGGTTGAATGAATTTTAAACTCTTCCCTGTCTTGACCTGATTTTGTCTTAGAAGTATTTGTGTTACAATTTATTCCCTCACTCTGACCTAGACAAAATAATAATTAGGTCATGGAGCAGTTGCTGTTTATCTAAATCAAAAAGATTTAGACAAGAGACTCTATAGATAGAGGAGAAAAGCATTTACTTCTCTGTCCACCTCCCTTGGCCAATTTTACTGTTGAATTTCTGGATCAGGCCTTGGTAATAAACCACATTCCTGGTAGGAATCTGTTCTCTATCATAGCATTCCTTGTGCTGATCCCAAGTGTAGGAGTTGTGGTTTATGGGAGCCATTCCAGAGCAGCAAGACAGCTGCAAATGGCCATTGATTTATTTTCTAAATTGCTTTTCTTTCAGATTCCTGATCAGATGTTCTTCCACACGGATTACCGGCCCCTGATCCGGGATGCCAATAATTATGTGCTGGATGAACAGACTCAACAGGCTCCACACCTTATGCCTCCTCCATTCCTGGTGGATGTTGATGGAAATCCTCATCCCACGAGATTCCAGCGGCTGGTGCCAGGGAGGGAAAATTGCAAGGATGAACAACTTATTCCTCAGCTGGGATATGTGGCTAATGGTATTCTGTCTGAACCTCATGAATAATACAAATGTGGCACAGTATTGAGCACCAGCTCCTGGGATGGTGCTGTGAGGATGTATAAATTAATGGCTTAAATTCAATATACAGGTAGAAGAGGGTGTGGGATGGGGTTATGTGTGGAATCAAATTGACTGGAGGCAAGAGAATTCCAAAATCTGTGGATTTTTCCCAGATATATGGCAGATGTTTAAAGCGTTGTCTATTAATCTCTGTAACTGTGGATGTGAGAAAGAAAGCAGGAAGGTGAGGAAGACATGGAAAACCAGCTTTTGTTTTTTAAAACAGTTCTTTTTTTCTTGTAAACACAAACTGTAGCAAAATGCTGATCCCAAAAAACACCTTCCATTCTTACCTACTGAAGCATAATTTCTTTCTGTTGGTTCTAAGGGTTTGTGTTTATGTTCTACATGTAGTCTGGAGTTTTGAGATTTTTTTGTAACTTCTCTTCTAAACTTTGCCTCCATTTATTATATGAGAGCAGAAAGCCAGCTGATGATCAGATGTTTTGCAGAGCAGACAAATAGTGGTGCAGAGTTTTAAATGGGATTATTTCTAGGCTGTTTTTTAATACAGAAATCCATCATTTTATCAGCATTTGTGGCTTTATTCTTGTCAAGGTGATGGTGAGGTGGTCGAACAAGTCATTGGGCAGCAAACCAATGACCAGGATGAGAGTATCCTTGATGGAATGATCAGAGAGCTCCAGAGGGAACAAGATCTGAGACTAATTAATGAAGGAGAAACTCTTCCAAACCCTCCACTCAACAGATCCCACTCTGTTAATGGAGGTCAGTGCCCAGCCTTATCTTCATCAGTTCCTTCCTTATCACAGGAGGGACTGATCAGTGTTAATGGCAGTTATGAGACAGTGTCTTTGAGGATGCTTTTCTCTCCTTGTACACCTTGGTAACCCCTGTGGAGCAGTGGGATGTTCTGTGGATTCCAACAGAGGAATTATAAATTTAAGGGGCAGCTGAGGGCACCTAATGGTCTAACTGGGCCTGTATCTGATTGCTTGGAATTATTAGACTGGAATTATTCCTGCTATAAACCAGTTTCCTGAAAAATAAGCATGAAGTTCACTGTATTGTCTTGATATCAATGCAGAGATGAAACTTCATAACTGCAAAATGCCAAAATGAAAGCATATAATTAGGAGCTGTCAGTGGAATACAGTGTTGTGACAGACTAATGATTTCCTGCTGCTGCACAAGTGAGCATCAGTGCTAATAAAATAAACATGTTACTCTGTCTTAGTATTTCCTTAGAAAGCTTGAGATTATTCTCACGTTAAGTGTTCTGCTACTGTGATTTTATTTTTAATACACAAAGTGATTAAATATTGAAACCACACTCAATCAGATATGAGCAACTGAGTGAGTGCAGCTGATGAGAGGGAGCAGATGCCCATAACTGTGCTGCAAGTCAGCCTGAACCTTGGGAGAATTCACAGCTGCTAATAAATCACTTCTAGGTTAAGTGTCTTATTACATGTGTTTGAAGTAGATTTCCTGGCAAAGCTCATTATAATTTGGATGTGGAATTGCTTGTGTTTCAATTCAAGGAGTAAGAAAAATATTAGGGGAGAATACCAGGGAAAATATAAAAATGCATTTTTGCTTTGATCTAAGTTGATATTTCAGAAAGGTTGCCTAAAAGGCAGCTTCAGCTCACACAAAGTTTCTTCTGCTGCTTAGGATATGTTGTACAGACCCAGTTCACAGTTTTATTTGTGTGTCCTTCTAGTTGTGTAAAGGAATTTCCAGATATGAGTAGTGTGGAAATTAAAGCAGTTCTCTTCTAGAACTTGCATTGATCAATGACTTTGCTCACATGAACTGCTCATTTGAGTAAGTTAATTTGAGTATGTATAAAATATTAAATAGCCAGATATTTTTATACAGCTTTGCACAACCGTAAGTGCAATATTATCATGTGATTTACCATATTTAAGCCTGTGGGAATTGTGTTGAGGGATAAGTAAGGACAATGATGGCAGTGATTCCATTATTATCAACGTTTGTTTATCAGTCTTCATGCTGCCCTTAAGCTTTAAATTGTGGATGGGATACAGGGAAGGAATTCTTCCCTGTGAGGGTGGGGAGGCCCTGGCACAGGGGGCCCAGAGAAGCTGTGGCTGCCCTTGGATCCCTGGAAGTGTTCAAGGCCAGATTGGATGGGGCTTGGAGCAACCTGGGATAGTGGAAGGTGTCCCTGTCCATGGCAGGGGGTAGAACGAGATGGGCTTTGAGGGTCCCTCCAATCCAAACCATCCTGGGATTTATAATTTTATTGGTGGTTCATGGAAGTAAAGAAGCTCTTTCTTTATGTCCCCCCAGCTCTTCGCAGCCCGGGCTTGGATGTGGTCTCCCCACTCAATGTGGGGCTGCGCCGGAGTGGGCAGATCGAGGGCGTGCGGCAGATGCACCACAACGCGCCCCGCAGCCAGATGGCCACTGAGAGGGACCTCATGGCCTGGAGCAGGAGGGTGGTGGTCAACGAGCTCCCTCCAGGCATCAGCAAGTAAGAGGCTCAGTGGGTCGAGAGATTCAGTTGTGTGCTGTGTACTGATCCTTCCACACTCCTGGAATGATTTTTCAGTGACACGTCAGCTTTGGGGCTTGGTTGGTTGGGTTGTTTGGAATATTGGGATCAGAATGGAGAGTTGAGAATGGTAATTCCTTCTTTTCACAATTCAGTCTTTTTTCAGTACTTCAAATACCACATTTCCCTCAAGCTTTATGTTAAAAAGTCTTGAAAATAATTTTAATACATTTGAAAATAATTACGGCTGTTTAGCTAACGAGTTTGCTTCTTTAGCTTGATTCCAGGAGTGAATGGATGTATGCTGCTAGGGGAGATTTATGCACAGATTTCTTAGAGCAGCACAAGTGTTTTAATGTGTATATTAAGGAGGCTGTTGAGTTCCATGATGACTTAATGAATATAATGTGTGTTTCTGATGTATAATTAGGGTCCAGGAAGAATGTCGAGCTGCCAAAGGTGAAATAGAAATCAGTTTATACACTGCTGACAAGAAGAGAAAGCCATCCCACACCTTACAACGAGTGAGTTAATGCCCTGGAAGAGACAATTTGGCTGAGAAGCAGTTCTGAGCACTGAGCAACAAAAATAAGACCAACAAAAACCCCCAAAACAATTTTATTGAATTATTTAGAAGATCAATAGTCCTAATTGTTTCTCTGACTCACTGTCTTCTTCCTTCTGTAACTGTGATTTGGCTGTCTATGATATCCAAATAGTGGTAAATCTCTATCCTTGAAGCTTCAGTGGTGGGAAGATGCTGGGAAAGGAAAATCGCAGAGCCACAGTGAGTTTTCACTTTGACTTGTGGAACGTAGAGGTGCCAAACTTTTACAAGGGGCTGGATTTATCTTATGCAGAGACTGCAGGAATTTTATAGAAAAAAATGGTATCGTCAATAATTTCTTTTCCAAAGATTGCTACTTTATAAAGTAGAATTTCTGTTGAACCAAAAATCCACACCTAAAACATCCACAGTGTGTCAGAGATATTGTCTAATTCCACAATGATTTCTTACTGCTCAATTGTAACTGGGGTGCAACACTCAGCCACTGTAACCAGGCACCTTGTAACTGTGTAACCCATGAGTACCTCCCTGATTTGTCCCTGTCTGTGCTCCTGTCTCCCCGGCAGAGCGAATTCCAGGCGGGAGGTGGCCGCTCGCTGCGCAGGAACCAGTGGAAGCGGCAGCACGCGTACCAGACCCGCTCCACCATCGAGCACAGCCAGCAGGGAGCCAGCCAGAACCCCTGTGCACGCCATGAGTCTGACAGCTCCTCTGAGGTCTGAGCCTCCCAGCAGCCTCCAACAGCTCCCCCATTCCCAAATCCCAGAACACGTTTAGGTTCCCTGTGTCTGCTGAGGGGAGGAAGTTTGTGCAGCCGAAACTCAGTTTGAGTGGAGCTGCCAAGACTGGTGGGGGGGGACAGTAGAAAGAGGTTTTTCAAATGTATTCATGGCAAAAGGCAGTGAAAAAATGACATTGGCCCATTCCTGGATGGGGATGGTCGCCTCACAAACAGGGACAGGGCAGAGGGATTTAACACATCCTTTGTCTCCATCTTCAACATGGATGATGGAGCAAGGGTGTCCCAGTGCTCTAAGCTGGAGGGTCATGACTGAGAGTGATCAACTCCCAGTCAGCCCTGAACTTCTGTGGGATCTGCTGCTCCAGCTGGATCCCTATAAATTGATGGGGCCTGAGAGAATTCATCCAAGAATCCTCAAATTGCTGCTGATGCCATCCCAAAGCCTCTCTTGATGATCTTTTGAGCAGTCTTGGGAATCCAGAGAGGTTTTGACAGGGACAGGACCCAGGGAATGGCTGGAGCAGTGCCAGGGCAGGGTCAGGCAGGATTTTAGGAAAAGGTTCTTCCCCCGAGGGTGTCAGTCACTGCCCAGGCTCCTCAGGGAATGGGCACAGCCCCAAGGCTGCCAGAGCTCCAGGAGCCTTTGGACAGTGCTCCAGGGATGCACAGGGTGGGATTGTTGGGGTGTCTGTGCAGAGCCAGGAACTGAACTCTGTTCCTTGTGGGTCCCTTCCAGCTCAGGATATTCTGTGATTCTCCACATGGGAAGAAACACTCAGGTCATTGAGTCTCTGGGATTTGTGGTGTTCCTGTGGTGTATTGGTCTTGGAGAGTGAAGGATTGTTTACCTAAATGCCAGGACAGTGTTCAAAAGTAGCTTAAAATAGCTCCTGTATTTTTGGAAACCTCAAACATTTTCAAGTAAATTTAACTGGGTTGGGTTAAACTACTTGCTATTTTGGGATTTCATACAGCACATGGATTCTGGGTCAGGACTGATTTCATTTTGCAGTGCTTTGATTTCATCTACATCTGTAGACTGCTGTTGAAAGAGATTGAGTATTGGTATTAATCATTGATTTTGGCAAGGGAAGAACTTAAAATATACCAGATAAATATAACTTGTTCTCCTTAAGGAAGAGACTGAACATTGTTGCTTTGTAAATGCATTGAAAGTACAGAACAGCTCAAAAAGTGGGTCCCTGGGCACTAAAATTTATTAATCAAACACTTAAATAAGAACTCATTCTATAGTTCTGATATAATTAAAATTCACATTTGTTTCTGTAAGAGCTATATAAGGATATATTATAATATTAATTAAGATATAGGAAGAAATTGTGAATTTATTTCTTTAAAGCTCAACCAGCCTTTTAATACAAAGCTTTCCTCAGATGACACAAGTGGCTTGCAAACAAAATTGATACATTTTACCCTTGGCCCCAGAGTGAATCCTGTTATTTTCTCTACAGGAAGATGAGACTGTTGGCACAAGTGATGCATCCATGGATGATCCTGTGGCAGCCTGGCAGAGTGAAAGCAGTTCCAGGTACCTCCACTGGACTCTGAATTGGTAACACTGGTTTATTATGGGATTTAAGTAGGACAGTTGATATTGAGATACTCACACCTCATTTTGAAGACTGATTTTTAACCAGTTTGTCATGAAACATTTTACATTGTGATTTTTTTCTGTTCTTTTTCTTTTCAAAGTCAAAAACAATTCTAAAAAACCTTTTATAAGAAAATATTGTCTTTAATTATGAGCTACTTGAAAAATTTCAATGCCAGTTTGCCATATAAATGCTATACATGTATTATTTGGTATTAAAGAAGTCAGAACTGGATTTTTAGGGAAGTGCTCTAGTTCTTTAAATGTTTCATGCATTTTTTGCTGCCAGTTCTTTTTAAGTCAGTCTGTGAATCAGTGAGATAATGAAAATTGATATCAGCCATAGATTGAGTTTTACTGTGAGTTTCAAATTGATAAAAAAATTTACTGAAATCACAAATCAGATTGCACTTGTTTTTCTTTAAATTCACATGATAACAAAATTCTGTGCTAATCCTGAGCAGAACTATGAGAGCAGGTTGAATGTTTGGACTTTTCAATTCACTATGGGGAAACTGAAGTTTTTGGTTCTCTTTCTTACAACTTTTTCATTATCTGCAGTGATTCATCAAGTGAATATTCAGACTGGACAGCAGATGCTGGGATTAATCTGCAGCCTCCAAAGAGGCAAACCAGGCAGGCAGCTCAGAAAATCTGTAGTAGTTCTGAAGATGAAAATATGAAGGGAACGAAAGGGCTGGAGCCAAAGCGAAGGAAACTTAAACAGGCAAGGAAAAAGGTCAGCAAGTGTAATTCTTAGTGTCTTTTGTATTTTATGAATATAAAATTTGGTTTTAATGGTTGTTTTCAAAGTAAAATTTTTCATAAATGGGTATAGAGTAAAAAAATATAGAGATCACAGTAATTGTGGTACCAGTGGTACCAATAAATTTTATTGTTTATTTTATTGTGCTTCCATGTTTCCCATAGGTGGTTCTTCATTGCAAATGCCATTTTTTTTCTCCCAGATTTATGCTCTTCACCACAGTCAGGTTTACAACAGGGTGGTTTTGTTGTAAAATTATAATGGATATGTATTGTATTGACATGGTCAGATTTCTTTTTCCTGGTATTTTTTAAGACATTTTGAATACTTATAAAAATACAATTTATTTCTTAATTATAGAACCATAGACTGGTTTGGGTTGGAAAGGTCTTAAAGATCATTTTATCCCACTGCCCTGCCATGGGCATTTTAATGATTTATGAAGGTTTTAATTTTCAATTATATTTATAACAAACCTGTCTTACTCTCTGCTATTTAGTGGAGATTTTGGGAAGGATGACACTCCACAATTTGCTTTTCCTTGTATCTTACCTGTAGTAACTGCTGCATGATGAGTTTTCCATAGTAATTAACTCTATTTTGACTATTGTGTTGATTGCATTCTAAATTAGTGCAAATATTTAACTTCTGTCTGTGACTTACCTATATTATTTCCTGATGTGCTGTGTTTAGAAAGCCAGTGGGCTGCTGTCCCTGGAAGGGGAGCCCAGTGAGGAGTGGCTGGCCCCACAGTGGATCCTGGACACCATTCCCCGCCGCTCGCCCTTTGTGCCCCAGATGGGAGATGAGGTACTGCCCTCAGCAGTTCCCACATTCCCAGAGGAATCAGCAGCTCTGCTTGCTTGGGACTGTTCTATCCAGCAATATTTGCAGGGAATTGTGCTCAGGACAGGCTGAGTTTTGATAACTTTGTTAATTCTCAGGCAGTTTGTTGTTTACAGATCCACATCCTGTGTCCCTTTTTCTGCACAGGTAACTTGGGCTTAGCTGGAAAAATTTGCTGTGCATCTTCACATGCACATTTCTTAATGATCCCAGTTTCAAAGCGCAGAGCAGGTGCCAATTTGGGGACTGATATAAATATTTTCTAGAAGAGTGTTTTATGACGAAATAAGTAAGTGTGCAATGTGTTCTGAAAAGGATAAGACCTGGTATAAAATGAACAGGAAGAGCACAATCAGTAAAATAATTTTCTCCACTTTTCTCTTAATTTGCTATTTTTTTCTCTCTTAATTTTCTCTCTTTTTTGTCCTCTTTTAAGATCATCTACTTTAGACAAGGCCATGAAGCTTATGTGAGGGCAGTGAGGAAAGCCAAAATTTATAGTATTAACATGCAAAAACAACCATGGAACAAAATGGAACTCAGGGTAAGTTCAAGAAATACTTCAAAGAGCTGAATGTCTGTAATGCTAAACTAACATGAAAAACCAGCATGAAAAATGTAAAGAAAGCATTCTTTAAAATGTTAATATCAGAATTTTAATTGTAAATATTAAAGTCAGTTTTTATTAACACAGTCTTTACATCTGTTCACTGCCTGGTTTTGGACTTGATTCTCAGTGGTCTCTTTCAGCACTATTTTTGCTTGAACACTGAATTCATTCAGAACCCAGCACTGCAGAGCTGTTTGTGGTTCTCTCACCATTCTACAGAGACCTGAACATTTGAGTTCTGTTTCTTGATTTTAATGCTGTGGTAAGAAATAAGAAATCATGGTGTAAACACCTAAATGTGTGCAGGAGTTCTCTTAAACACTGGATCTTGCTTTGAATGAGTTCCCAAGACTTAATCCACAGTGTTACCATATTTTTTTTCCTGCTTTCCTCAGGTTTCATATCAAGAGAAGAACCCATATATGTCCTTATATTCACTTAACCATGCCAGTGGTTCTATTAATGAAAATAATTGCTTTACTGGGAGAATACCCAGTTACTAGTCTCAGATATTCAGTGATTCCAGCTGTAATTTTCCAAGGCATCATCAGTTTGTGAAGAAAGGAAATAGCTGTTCACTGAGGATGGGCTTTGACAGGACATGAACATAAAGGCAATTGTGGAATTTCCATTTTCAGAGGAAGAATTTCCTTTTTTCCCCCTGTGCAAGAGTGAGGGGCCCTAGGGTAGGTGAGGGAGAACCTTTGGTGTGCTTAAAACTGAGTTTGTTCCTTAGAACCTTCTTGAATAATTTGTAGAAATCCTGTTCACAAACCTGCCAAGGGAATGAGCTTCTTCATTTTTCTTTTTGAGGTGACAGTGATTGATTTTAGTATTTGGAGGAGAAAATTTAATGTGTGAGATTACCTGTGCTGTATAGTGGAAACATATTTGGGTTTTATTAATGTGCTTCACTTTAAAATGGATATTTTTGTTGTTGGCAAGGTAAAATAATGCTGTTCCATGCTTCTTGCTGAATAGGAACAAGAATTTGTGAAGACTGTAGGAATTAAATATGAAGTTGGGCCTCCCACACTCTGCTGCTTGAAGCTTGCATTCTTGGATCCAATCACAGGCAAAATGACAGGAGAATCCTTTTCCATAAAGTAAGTCACTGGAATGCTGATGACATTCTTCAAGAGCTTTCCTTGCAGTGTAGAAGCTTCTCTCTCCTCCTTTCTTATTTCCTGTGCAAGGCATGATGATGGCAGTAATGGTTATCCCAAATGCATGGAATTTGAGGACTGTGTAGTTCATCTAGACCTGTATTTCTGGGTAATAATAACTTTTTTTGGTCTTATTTCCTGAAGGTACCACGATATGCCAGATGTTATTGATTTCCTTGTGCTGCATCAGTTTTATAATGAAGCCAAAGAAAGGAACTGGCAAATAGGTGAGTAGTTTTTCCCAGTTCCATGTGTTTTGCACCATTTCTGCAGCTGTTTAATGGGATACAGTGTCTTTATTACATGATGCAAAGGACTATACACACGTGATATTGTAAAGATTATTGGAGACTTTTATTTGATGTTTGCTGCAATTCCTGTTGCAAAAAAAAAAAAAAAAAAAAAAAAAAAAAAAAAAAAAAAAAAAAAAAGAGAGAGAAACTGTTCCAAGGGCAGTGAGAGCAGGAGAATCTCCTGATCTGTTGGGATCTGAGGAGTGAGGCAGCTGTGAGTTATTTCCAGAGATGGGCAAGGCCTGCCCTGAGGGCGAGGGTTCAACTCCTGTGGTGCAAAATGTAAGGATGGAAATAGGGCATTCACAAAAGATGGAGCTGATTCTCTAAAAGGAAATATTTAGCAATTCTTGATGTTGTTCTTTTTCTGAATGTAATGTTTGCCCTTCCAGGGGATAGATTTCGCAGTATCATTGATGATGCCTGGTGGTTTGGGACTGTGGAGAGTCAGCAGCCTTTCCAGGCAGAATATCCTGATAGTTCCTTCCAGTGCTACAGTGTCCAGTGAGTATTTCCGTGTCCTGGGGCTCCTACATAATTCAGAGAACTTCAAAAATAGGATCAAGAACATCAAGAACTAGAATCCCTTTTTCCATTTAAATACATACCCAGACACTTTATTTACTTATTTAATTTCATGTGTTGTACTTATTTGTTACTTACTATTTATTTATTTTAGACTATTTCTTTAATTTGAATATTTACTTATGTAATTTTTTAATTTATTCCTAAAGCAACACTTCTGGTATAAACAGCAGTGCAGTGACTGTATAGGAGATACAAGAGGAAAATAGGGAGTTGAAATGTCTTATTCCTAACTGGAGTGACCTTTTGGGTCAAATCTGGTAAAGAAAAGATGTGTCCTTATATTCAGCTCTAACTTGTGCATTTGAATGAATTTTTTAATAGCTGGGACAACAATGAAAGAGAGAGGATGAGTCCGTGGGACATGGAACTGATCCCAGAAGGAAGTAAGTGTGTGTTGGATTCCTGTCTCTGCACAAAGCAAACAACTTTGGGGCCCTGGATTTACCCTCTGGAATTGTTCTTCTCCAGCTGCATATCCGGAGGAGGTCGGTGCTGGAGTTCCTGTGACCCCAGAGGAGCTGACAGCTCTTCTCTACAAACCCCAGGAAGGAGAATGGGGGGCCCATTCCAGAGATGAAGAATGTGAACGAGTAATCCAAGGGATCGAGCAGCTTCTTTCCCTCGGTATGTTTGGAGAGAAAAGAGGGAAGGATTAACAATATCAGGGAGGTGGCACAGGACTGGGACTTGGTGTGGAGTATTTGAAATGTACTCAACTAAATTATTGAAAAGAGCCTTTTAAATTTCATATTTCAGTTTCCAAGCTATTTCCCCTTTTTTTTTTCTGGGGCTTCACCTGATTTCTTTCAGTGGGGCTTCCCAGTGGGTCATATCTAAAGGTGAAAGAGCAAAACATAATTAAACCCCTCAAAACCAACCAACAAATCCTCACTAAATACCTTCACCTCCAAATTCCTTGTAACTGTTTTGTAACCATTTAATAGCACACTATGCTTTAAATTCTGCCTCTGTTTGCACCCAGGACATGTCTGTGTTCTTATTTGGTACTGCATGTTGTAGTATTCCTGTTCTAAGTGCAAATGCCATGTTCTTTTCAGTCAGATTGGCTGCTGGCACACGAATCTCAGAAGTGATACTTAAACAGAAAGGGTTTTTTCAAGAGTAGGAATAGATGGTACAAGAGGAGGAACCCTGCCCTGTGGGTAATGACATCCTCAGCTATAGATCTGCATTGCTTTTGACGAATTCTTTGAAAGAAATCATTAAAAGGAATCTTGGTATAACATCCCTTGGAGGCATCTAAATGATTGTGGTCTTTTGTCTTGCAGACATTTCAAATCCCTTTGCTGTTCCAGTGGACCTTAGTGCCTATCCCATGTATTGCACTGTTGTTGCTTATCCAACTGACCTCACCACCATCAGGAGGAGGCTTGAAAACAGATTTTATAGGTGAGTATGTGTTTGTAGCTGACATTTATTGCATTTACTAGTATGTGGAGCTGAATGCTGTTTAAAGTCCCTTCAGCAACTGCATGAGATCAGATTGGCCTTGGGCAAAGTGAGTCTTCCTGAATAATAAATTCTCCTGGCCATGTTGTTAAGGCAAAAGCTTCCGTAGCTGGATCTGGAGTGTTGATTTAACATCCTGAGCCTGGCTCTGTGTTGGAAGCAGTGTGTTTGCTTTGTTTCCATCCCTGCTGCCTTTGAGCAGGGTCTTTGCTTGTGTTGCAGTTGCCAGAAGGGGACTGAATAATGCTGGAAACTGTAAATCTCAGTTTTTCCAGTTCATTTGGGAATAAATAATGTCCTACTCTTATTTCCCCCCTCTGAGGATCACCTGTTTCTTCTTGATCTGAATTCCCAATTCCATTTTTTTACTGGAGAATCCTACTGGACATGAAAGAAAAATAACATGCACCTTCCTCTCCATCCCATTCCTTTAATTTTGTGTATTTTTCAGGAGAATCTCTGCCCTCATGTGGGAGGTAAGATACATTGAACACAATGCCAGGACTTTCAACGAGCCGGACAGCCCCATAGTCAAAGCAGCCAAAATTGTGACAGATGTCCTGCTCCGCTTCATTGGGTGAGTTTGGACCTCACAGACCCCACAGCTCCAATTCCTTGTATCATTCATTGTGTACCTTGGGTTTTGTCATTGTCCTGCAGAGATCAGAGCTGTACTGATATATTAGAAATCTACAACAAGGTGAAAGCAGAAGACCTGAGCAGTACTGATGAGGAAGAAGAGGTAAGATAATTTCCTTCCCTTTTAAAATTCAGCACATGAAAGAAATTTTGATTTTTGTTGAGTCTTTATTTTGTGGGTAATTGCACTGAGTTTTGGAGATGAGGCTGTTTAGGCTCACCTGGGACAATAAGCTCCCTGAAGTAAAAATGCTTCTTGGAACTGTCTGTGTTTAATCTTCTCTCAGTACATGATGTTTTGTTGGAAGGATGAGTAATGAGGGGAGCTGAGAAGTGGAGCTGTTACTCAGTCAAAAAGACAACAGTTCTCCATTGTCAGGGAGGCAGCAAAGTTGATTTCCTTATGTAATTCTCTGTCATTTCCCATCACTTGATCCCTGGAGTGAAATGTCAGGTAGAATCCAGGGTAGATATCACTGCCCTGAGCTGCTTCCCTCTCCTGACACCTTCTCCCCTTCAGTGTAGTTTGAAACCCTGTGGTGGTTGTTGGCTGGATTTTCACCCTTTTTCCATGGCTGAGGGTTGTCCAGACCTGCCTGTGTGTGATCATTCCCTTTGCCTTTAGGTGGCAGAAGTAGATGTGGATTCAGATGCTCCAGGCACTTCCTCTGGGAAGAGACAGGTGAGTAAAATTTCTGCTTTGGTAATTTTTTTAATATTTGATTAAAAAAAATATCTCCAGCAGTCAAATTTCGATACAACTGATAAATATAGCAAGGCTGGACCTGAAATATTGCAGCTTCTCATGGATTTGAGTGTTATATATGACCAGAAAAGGCAAACTTGTTTAATTTGTCCAATTTGCATATTGCTGTGCTATCAGCTCTGCTTTAATCTTCCTGGATTTCTCTTTTTAATTGGGGAATGCTTGGAAATTAGTAGGAACTTCAAGGGAACAATGTGAATATTCTGATACCATCTGCAATACCTGTTTCCCTGCAGGTGAGACGAAGAGTGAAGAGGCAGCCCATGAAAGCCAGTGCTGATGCTTGGAAGGAGCAGTGCCAGCAGCTCTTAAACCTGATTTATGAACGAGAGGACTCAGAGCCTTTCAGGCAGCCTGTTGATCTCTTCTCTTACCCTGTAAGTGCAGCTTCCACATCCAGAATTGTTCCTCCTTTGGCAGAATATCCATGCTGGGCATGGCTCTATCCTCTCCCTTTATGAGCTGATGTTTTCAGGAAATTATTTGCAACAACTCTCAAAGTAAAAGACTGACTTGAGCCACTGGATGAACACTGAGGTGATGTTACTGCTGTAGGATTTGAGAGCTTTGATTTTTCTCCTGTGTTTTCTCACAGGATTATCGAGATATTGTAGACACTCCCATGGACTTCAGCACTGTGAAAGAAACCTTGGAAGCAGGAAACTACACCAGTCCCTTGGAATTCTACAAAGATATTCGTTTAATATTCTGCAACTCTAAAGCTTACACTCCTAATAAAAAGTCTCGTGTAAGTAATAAATTTTAATGCCTGTTTTTTAACAAAGACCTTGGCCCTACATGCATAAAACATGTGAAATGAGGTCTGAAGAGCAAAGCATTGCTTGGTGTAATAAAAATAACCAGGATACACCAATTCTGTGGTTATAAACTTGCTTTGTTCTGCTCTCCCAGATGACTTCTAACATCCATTTTCATCTGGGATGATGGTCACTGTTGCAGCTGATCCTTGCAATATTTGTAACAGAAAACTGGTCGCCAGTTGCTTTTTTTTTTTTCAATAATTTATCCCTGTAAACAAGGCTATCAGCTTGATAACTGCACATACTGTGGATGAGGCTACACAAAAGCAAGGCCTAGGAGGAGGACAGGACAGTCATTTAAAGGTTTTGACATTTGGTTTACAGAAATTAGGAGGGAGGACATTTTGGGTTGCTTCTCTGTAACTCTATAAGGGTAATGTAAGGAGAGTTCACCAGGGATTTAGTGCAAAAAAAAAGGTGAGGAGACATGAAATGCAATTGTTTTTCCCTTGGTATTCAAGTTCTCTTAAGGCCTGCTTCCATGCTTCATGGTGATTGACAAAGGGGACTGTATTCCAGTAATCCAGAAATCCATTTTCCTTCAACTCTGGAAATATTTTGTACTGTTATTAAATCCCTTTATGTAAACACTTTCTGTTGCAAGAATACACATGGCCCATGGAAGGAAATAATCTGTAAAGAACCTCATAGTGGAACATCGCTGCAAATTTTTTCTTTGTGTTGCAAAGTCTGGACATCTTTGTGGTGGTTTTTGGTTGATCTTCAAGTTGCTCAGCTCTAATAAGCCTGACCATTTTTCCTCACTGCAGATTTACAGCATGACCCTTCGACTCTCTGCCTTATTTGAGAATCACATGAAAAACATCATCTCTGAGTACAAGTCAGCAATGCAATGTCAGAAGAGGAAAAGGCCTCGGTACCAAAAACTGCTGAGGAGCAGCAGCAGTTCCCCTTCAACCAGCAGAGCATCCAGGTAAAACAGGGATGGTGAGCCTGGCTAGCAGTGCCATTCCAGAGGACAGGGGTAGATGTGCTTTTGGGAATAACCAGCACAGTGTTGCTCATTTCCTGATGAACTTGCTCTTTTGGGAGATAAAATCATGCTCAGTTTGTAGTTTGTAATTCTGGTAAGTGAAAGATGATGTGGTTACAAGTGTTCCCTCTGAATGAATTGAAAGATGAGCTGTCTCTTTGCTTTTTAATTGTTGAAAAAGTGTTGTGTAACACTTCCCTATCTTCATCCGATACATTATCTAAGTAAACTGACTGTTGGTTTTAAAAGGGGAGATAAAATCTTGTCCCTGCAAACCCCTATACCTTTAGCAAACAGCACTGTGGTGTAACTATTTTTAGTGTTATCACACTGGGGAAAAAGAGATCATTTTGCAGGAGAAATCAGTTTTGTATTTGAGTCTTTGGTGATAACAGATTTCTCTTTTTGGTATATTCTGTGTTTTCAGCCCAAAAGGGAAACAGAAGCAAATGAAGATTCAACCTAAACCAAACCAAAATACCTTACTGCCCCTGACCAGGACTAACTCTCCAGTCTCATCTCATGGTGAGAAATCCAGCCTTTCTTTTACAGCAGTTTGTCTGTGCAGGTTGAGTCTTGTCCTCATGAGACACATGCAAAACCTACCTGTTGAAGGAGCAAGGTCCTGGAAATGTGTTTTCTGTAGGTTATTTTAGCTGGAGTT
This sequence comes from Sylvia atricapilla, assembly GCF_009819655.1. Classification (NCBI taxonomy): domain Eukaryota; kingdom Metazoa; phylum Chordata; class Aves; order Passeriformes; family Sylviidae; genus Sylvia; species Sylvia atricapilla. The sequence goes on along the minus strand of NC_089173.1, from coordinate 14,630,613 downwards.
GGCTGTTGGGAAGTTCTGGGTAAGGACCAGGGTATTGGGAACCTGGGTCTGGCCATTATAAGAATTATTCCAGTGACAAAAGCCCAGACTTCCTGTGTATGGGTCTCTCTACTACAGCAGTGATGGATAATTAATTAAATTAATCCTACTTGGAATTACACTCTGGAGGAATCTGTCTTTCCCTGGCTGCAGAGCAGCTTGGTGAAATTACCCTGACTTAGGCTGTTAACTCAGGGCATACAGAACTTCCCCAGACACAGCCCTGTAGATAGAGCATTATAATCACCCTGTCCCCTTGTGGTGTCCTGTCTGAAGTTTCAGATACAGCAGAAGAACCTCTGGGTTCAGCCACTGGTGAAGAGCTGGAGGGTCAACCGTCTTCGTCAGGCTCAAATGCACAGAGCCGGAGTGGAAATGCCATAGATCCAGGGAAAAGCAGACCAGTCAGGAGCAAATCTACACCAGTGAAACAAGGTGAGAAATAATAAGTTTATGTGCTTTGACTGACTGGTTTCACTACAGATGGAAGATCTTGCTTCTGTCTAATGTTTATGGAATTATTGCCTCAGTGTAGCATAGTATATATTCCTAAACCATACCAAAAAATTGAATTTACTTTACTCTGTGATGTCTTGTCTGAGGTGTGGAATGCAGATGATTCCATGTGCACTTTAGTGAAGTCCTTTAAAATCTCTTCAGATGGAAAACTTGATTGCTCTTAAACTCCTACAGTTCCTTCAGGAGTTACAGAAAGCAAACCAAGAGAATCCTCACCCCAAAGCCTTCACCTTTTATTAATCAAGCTGAAACCAAAGATAAAAGAAAGTTTACAAAAACATTGAAATATTTTTCTCACATGCAAAACAAAGAAGTTGTGATTAAAAGGGAGACAGTTCAGGTGTGGTAATCTCAGGGATGAATTACTCAGAGTTTCCACCGAGGTAGGCACTACATGAGCATTTCCAGAACCCTGGAGCCTTTCCCAAGTCCACACTCCTGTGCTGTGGCAGTCATGGATGCTGCAGGGGAGCTTTTTCCTGTCCTGTCTTAAAGAAGATATTTAATCTTCATTGTCAGATTCATAACCCTGAAAACGTGGAGGATTTTGGGTCCCAAGCCAGCAAGATACTTTATTTAATTTTCATTTAAGGTGTTCAGCAATCCCAGTGAGCTTTCTTGGGTCATTGACTCTCTTGAGTGATGTTTTCCATTAATATTCCCTGAACTAAGCCTTTGGAGAATGTGCATTTGATGGGGAATAAATGCTGCTTGCAGAATGTTATTTTTGTGTATATTTTGAAATGGATTTTAGAGTGTTCCTGCCTTGGCACTCCAGGTAGGATTCACCTGACTGAGTTTTAGATGTTTGTATCCAACCTGGTCACTCCAGGCTCCTTTTTTTGCCTGGATCTTCACTGAACTCTTGCTCAGGAGAGTTTGCAGCCATTGCTTCCAGATAAAAACTGTTTGTTTTGGTAGATTTTCCCCTTTGAGCACCTGCTTGTGTCCACAGCATGTAAAAGGTGAGTAGCTCCCAGTGAATCATCCCTGAGCACACCTCAGAGGCAGCTGAGGAGAATCCCAAAGGCAACTGAGGCAAATCCTACTTTCTGTGTCCTGTTTAACTGTGGTGTGATGCTGATGGGGTTATTTTGTGTTTACTTAGATCACTCTCCTGATGGGCCACTCACCAGTGGGGATGGCAGAGAACCCCGGGCAGGAGTCAAGAGGAAGCTGCTGAGCGCCTCAGAAGAGGATGAGCACCTGGAGGAGGTGGAGGAGGAGGAAAAAAAGAGAGAGTTAAAGGAAAAGTCTGGTTTGTCTTCATCAGAAAGTGGGGAATCAGGATCCAGCTCCAGCTCTGAAAGCAGAAGTGGTTCTGATTCTGACTCAGAATCAACCTCCAGGACAGACCAGGATTACATCGATGGCGACCACGACTACAGCAAAGTTGTGCAATCCAAAAAACCCAAACGGAAAATCAAACAGAAACTCGCTGAGGGCAAACAGAATTGGCAGGGCCGAGGGACAGGGAGGAGGGGCAGATGGGGCAGGTGGGGAAGGTGGAGCAGAGGGGGAAGAGGGGGCAGAGGTGGAAGAGGCTGCGGCAGAGGAAGAGGTGGCAGCCGGGGAGGAAGGAGAGGCCGAGGGGCCTCACGAGGAGCCATCAGAGCAAAACGTGCCCGGCTCGCCGACAACGAGTTTGAAAACCTCTTTGGGGGACAGTTTGGGGAGAACATGTTTGGAGGGAGATTCAGCCGACCCCCTCGGATCAAAACCAGGAATGAGGGCAGGAGAACTGTCCTGTACAACGATGACTCCGACAATGACAATTTTGTGCACACCGAGGATCCTTTGAACCTTGGTACTTCCAGGTCAGGCAGGGTGCGGAAAATGACAGAAAAAGCCAGGGTCAGCCATCTCATGGGATGGAATTATTGACAGATGGAAAACTTTGGAACGATTTTAAAAGAACTTCAATGGCCTTCTACTGCAGGGATTTTACCAGAAATTCTACCAAGCAAGTTGTGCGGGGACTCCACTCACGTTTCACAGTGGTGCTTTTCCATCCCGTCATTTTGTGTTTGTTTTAAAGCTTCAGATCTCCACACTTCATTGGTCAAAACAAGCCTTAGTCATTAGGCCTTAAATTACAGAAATTCTTCCCCACACACTACGAGTTCATCACATTACAGAGGCTTCCAGCTTCTCAGTAAGAACATGACATTTTCAAGTCACGCTTATGACTTCTCTCCCTCGTTTTATTTTTGTATTATAGAAATAGCACCTTCTTACAGAGTTTTTATGTGTTTTCTGCCATAAATCCTTAGAGACAGTAATAATTATAACTTTTGCACAATACACCAATCCTAAAGGCAGCTATAAAATGTTTACAGTTTCTATATTGTAAGAAGGATCTGGATTATTTTAATCTTCCCAGGCCAAACGTTGATGGAATTGTGTTGAACTGAAGTATGTCCATACTACAGTTTTGGGGGTCCTGATGTGCTTTCTATTGGTTCTTTATTCGTGTAAAAACAGTGACAAAGGGTTGGTGCCTTGTAAATATGTAGCAAACCTTTGATGTGGTGTGTCCTATGTGTGCATTAACTTTATTAAAAAGAGAATACTTGAGAAGTATGAATATCTAGACAAAAGGTGCCAAATGCAAAAGTTACTTGCATCTATTTTCTTTTTGTCCTCATATTTTTACAGTATTAATTGAGATTGTGCAGCTAAAGGGGTGGCTTCAACATTTGAAAGGTTCCTCCTCTTCAAAGCATGATTTTTAATAGTAGCTCAGCTACCTCTTATTTACAACTACTGGAAACTGAAAAGAAAATAGATGCTGTTATTCAGAGCGTGGTGAAGAAGAGGTGAGACAGAATGTAGAGGGGTGGAAGTTGTGAGTAGCTTTATCTTCCTTGTGTTGCCACCAAGAAAACAAATGCAATGGCTCTCAGAGTTCTCAGCAGCAGATGTTTGGGGCAGCTTTGGGATTTGGTTGTGCAGAGGGGCTGCCTGGCCCCCACTGCCCCGTGCTCCATGGAAATGTGGTTCAGGCCCTCTGGCCCCTCAGAGGTACTGAGGGAGCTGTCGCCCCCCCAGACTGACTCTTGTGTCTCAAGCTTCCAGAACAGAATTCCTGTTGCACTGTGCTCTTGTTGTCCTGGGAAATGCTGACTTGAAATCCTCTGGCAGTGGTAGTGCAGTTAGTGAGGAGATCCCTGCTCTGGCTCCTCGGTGACCTCGGCAGTGGTGTGGGCTGAGTTGGAGGTGAGTGGTCTCTTCCTTCCAGGGCTCTGGCTGGAAGAGATGTGGGATTCCAATTTCCTCCCCTTGTCTGACAGTTCAGAGTCAGGTTAGAGAGAGAACAAGTCAGAAGAGACTACAAAATTCCAGTGGAATTTTTCAAGGTTTTTAGGGTTTTTTTGAGCTTTCATCCAATATCCTGAAGTTCTTTTGTGCACAGCTTGGTCAATAATTCTGGAAAACCTCAGGCAGCAAAGAGTGACCCATGTATATTTTTAGATGCAGAAGGAATTTAATTTTTGACTTTCTATATTAAGCACTAGCTATTTTATCTTGCTTTCAAAAAAAAAAAATCCTAGTTAGATGCAAAAATTACTTGAAAAAAAAGAGCAGAGGTTTAGTTTTGTGATGGAGGAGAGTATATCCTAAATTGCTCATTAATATGAGTTTATGGTACAGTACGAAAACCACACTTTTAATTTTTTAAGGAATGTTTGGAATCAACTGTAATCCAGTGATGGACTTGATTTGGTTTTTAATGAGGGGTGGGGAAAAAAACAAGTGCAGAGGCTCTCCTAGTTCTGTGTTGGGCTTTAAAGTATAAAGACCTGTCCTATCACCTCTCTCATATATCTGTATATATACATGCATTTATATTTATGAGAAATGTATTATTTGTTTGACTGATTGGTCTTTTTACATATGGTAGCCAGGAATAGCATGTATGCATCAGTCCATAGCTGGAATCATATCCCTTAGATCAGTCCTGTGAGCTAATGTAAACACTATGGGTTCTGTCCTAAAGCCTGAAAAGCTTGAAATGCAAAAGAAATGCTTTTTTCCTCTATTTCTGACTGGCTGAAAATCCACTTATTCCTTATTTATTTTGTGTAGGGGTCGGGGAGAGAAAAACCACAGGGATTCCAGAGAAATCATTTTATAAGCTGGTGTATTTTAGCAGCAATTAGAGTATAATTTAATATGTTCTTAACTGTATCTTTTCTCTGTACTGTGAAGATACCAGTGAAGCATCACTTTGCTGTGGCGTAAGTATTACTGTGTCCCATGACTATGAGCTAGAGCAGGGGGTGTTGGGACAGCATAATTTAGTGTAAAAAATGAAAAAAAAAAAAAGTGTTGTGTTTTTTTTTTTTGTTTTTTTTTTTTGTGTGTGTGCATGAGAACCTTTTATAAGCATGACAACTTGGGTTTAGAGCTGTTCTTTTTGCTTGGATTTGTGTCTGGATTCTTCCTCTGAGTCGGGCAGTTGATTTCTCATAGTTCTGTGGAATAATTACACTTTCATAGGAACTTGGATACTCTCAAATCCCAAATCCTATCAGGAGCCACTTACAGGTGTGGTAAACTTAGGATGAGCCCTACAGGTGCAGCAGAAGCAGGATTTAAAGTGATTTAAACCATCCAAAAGTCTCCCTGCTCCAGACCCTGCCAAGTTCCAGGCAGGCTTCAGAGTCTGGAATGTGCTGTCTTTCCTTGCACTCTCACCAGAAAACTCCAGACTCTGCCTAAGGAATGGGATTTAAGGTCTGATTTTAAATGGGATTTCTGAGGATGAGCAGGCAGGCCAGGGGCTCCTCAGTTCCTGTAGGTGTTTGGGCATTGGTGCCTCTGTTCCCGTGAGGCGTCCTGCTGGCCGATCCCAGTCCTGAGCTGCTGGGGCTCCTCAGAACCCTTGGGGACACCTTGGGAAAGGCCTCAGGCCCACACACAGGGCTGAAATCTTGTGTGTCTTTGCTCTCAGCTTCTCCCAGCCCAAATCCACTGTCCCTGCAGTGCTCCCCTTTCTCTCCAGACCAGGGCATGGATGACAAAGCTTATTTGGCAGTAGTGAGGTGCTGTTGTCTTGGATATTAGGGAAAATTTTTTCATGGAGAGAGTGGTCAGGCAGTGGAAGAGGCTGCCCAGGGAGGTGGCAGAGTCACCATCCAAGAGCTGAACACGTGGCCCTTGGTGGTTCAGTGGTCATGGTGTGATTTGGTTGAAGGTTGGACTTGATGATCTTGGGGCCTTTTCCAACCTTAGTAATTCCATGATTCAGCCTAAACTTCACCTGCTTTTTATTTTCTCCATCACCTTTTGTTTTCCTCTTTGCCATGCCCCACCTCTGTCCTATAATTTCCTTTTATAGGCTATTTATTTATTCTCTTGGAAACTTTGGATATAGTGGTGAATTTTATTTCAGATGGCCTGCTAGGCTGTTAGGTTTAATCCAAGCCTTTCTGTTGGTGTTTGAACTTGGATGGATTTGGGCAGTTTTATCCCTCCTCCCTCTTTCCATCAGTCCTTTCTCCATCAGCCAAGCAGAGGTCACCCCCTAATCCCAACCACCTCCACCCTGCACACACAAAAACTAAAAAGAATTGTGGAAAAATAATTAATGGAGGATTTTTGGCTGCTTCGAATTCTGTGTCCTGTTTGCGTAGTTTCATTTTCCTGGAATGTTTTCATCAATGACCATCTCAGCTGCTCCTCCTGTGGGGAAGCAGAAGGACTGAGTAGTTCAGAGAGCAGGGAAGAGAGCTGGCACCAGGGGTGTGGCAGAGAGTTTTTAATTAATTAAAAAAAAAAATATTTGGAGGCTCTCTTGACTCCCAGAAACAAGATGACCCTTGCCAAGCATTTGGAAAAGCTGCTCCTGGGTGTCTCAGTAATGTCTCTGTGCTCCAAATCACAGAATATTAACATGAGAAAATCAGTTTAAATCACTAATTTTCAATAAAAACTTGATTCATTCCATCTTTTAATGGTGAACACCAGGGAAAAGTGAACAGCTGTAGGTTTAAGGATGTGTCCTGATCTGGAGTGTCCTGTCATGGATTTCATGGGTTAAAAACATCTTTGTGTGTTTACATGTCTTAATTTTACCTTTTTATTTAAAAACCATCCTGCAGAGTTTTATAAAATGCTGATGATTTCCTGAAGGAGCAGTTAGCCCTCCAAGGCTAACTCTACATTTAATAGGTAGGGAGCTGTTGTTCTGTTCTTACAGTGTGTATTATAGCAAATCCCTGTGCATGAGTGACAGAGACTTTTCAACTCTTCAATATGTCCGAGGTTTACACATGGTAAAAAAACTCCTTTATGTACAGTAAGTAACAGCCTGCAAAATTTAGTCTAAAAACTTGTCTTTTTTGTCTTAGAAATGCAAAGACCCATTGGAAGCTTGTACATTTTTACTACGTCGTGTTCAGCCCACAGCGAACTCACACAACTGTGCTACGAATCCCTGAAAATTTAAGATTTCCAGTGGGAATTGCTGTAATAGCCTTAACTCTAGTGTTCTAAAAATGGTGCTGAAATACATTTTTGTGTATGGATGTGGGTACCTGATCTGAGTCTGTGAGACTTCCAAGGCAAACCAAGCACTTGGAGTTACTACTCCTGGTAGTAACTGCAGCCACACTGGGGAGCTGGCAAATGTGTAAATAGTTGGGAAATAATTCCACCAGTGGAAAATTAGGAGCAGTTCCTCAGTTTAGGGGTTTTCATTGGCAAGCACTGCAGATCTTCCTGGGTTTTGGGTCTGTGAGGAGTTTTTTTGGGGGGGTGGGAGGTGAAATCCTGCTGAATATTTGCAGGTAAAATCCAAATCCACAGTTTCTCTTCCTAAAATTCTTCCTCAGAGAGTGGTGGCTGCTTGGGTGTGTTCAGAACTCAACGTCTGAGGATTATTTTTCTGTAGAAATATAATTCAGGCTCTTCATTCCTCCATGAGTCATTAGAGCAGATTTCATGTACAAATACCACTTGATGTCAGAGCAAAATTCACATGATTTAGGCTCTCCAGGTCATGTTCTGGATTTAAAATACTCCAAAAATGCACAAAACTATTAGAATTATATCTACTTTCTATATTATTTTTTTCAGGTGATATTTTTGCCCATATCTTCACATCCACTATCTCAGGTCCCTTTAATGAATACTTCAGGGATTTTGATGCCACATGTTGGCAGACCAAATGTAATATTTATATGCAATGAGCTGTTAGTTTTTTGTATTGTACAAATGTAAATTTGTAAAGATTTTTTTCTAGAGTTTTTTTTAAGTCACTGATGTAATCTAGGATGTTTCATTTTCCAGCTGTGGGATTCTCTTAATAAAAAAAATAAAAACTCTTACTTTGATTTTGCATTGCTTTTTGAGTAGTTGAGACATTAAAAGGTGAAAAAAAAAGTAGGTAAAATGGAGGTTTTCATGTAAAAAAAAAAGCTTTTTGATGCAACTGGATAATTTAATAGTTTTAATTGGAAGTTTTATGAACTGGATATAGAAACTTTATAAATGGATAGAGAAGCTTTTACACACTGTGGTGGTCTTGAGCAGGATGGGATGGAGACCCTCACCCCAATCACCATCCAATCTGGCTCCAAAATACCATTTTTCTGGGAAAAAAGGATAGGAGCAGCTAATGATTTCTTGGAAAAAGAAGGGGAAAATGCCTAAAAGTGCTGTGAAATGGCTAAAAATGCCATGAAATATTGGAAAAGATGGGAGACATGTCTCATGCTGTCATGGTCAACAAAGTCTCGCCTTTATTGTTCAACCAGCCGTTTTTTATACACACAATAATTAGCTCATGCATATTGCAAAATCTAAGCTCAGGATTGGGTCTAACACTAATGCTTTGTTTTCTATTACTAGCCTTGCGATTCCAAGTTCCCATCTCGTTAATTTTCTTTACTGCATACCAACTATTCTCAACAACCCAGCTGGTATCTCTGCACCTGTGTTTCAAGGGCACTGTTGGCTCTGCTTCAGTCACGTACGCCTAGTTTCTCACACAGAGACTAGCTGAGTCTGGCTGCTATGTCCTTTCTCACGCAGCCATATCTCAGGCAGGCTTCCCACATTTCCCCCGTTTTCTTTTTGTGCTAACAAAAGTTGTTTTTTACTATTATCAATCATGTTCATAAGCATGCGTTGCAAGTATTTTATAAGACATGGTAAAAGCAATAAAGTAGTTACAATAACAATTAGTAAGATTATTCTATGTTGCAGCAATGAAGTTACCCAAGGGCCAAAACTGAGTCTTTTCAACTAATTATCAAGTCCAAAGCTTGTGGATTTCTGTAGATGTGTGGTTAGTTCTTGTAACTTAGAAAGCTGAGCATGGATAGAGACTGAGTGATCAGACAAGTTCATGCAGCACATTCTTTCAAACTTTTCGTATTCATGTCCTTGAGCTAGCAGTAGGAAGTCGATAGCTGCTCTGTTTTGGAGGGACGCATGCTGCACTGAATTTACATCGATTAACAGGTCTTGTGGTAGGACTGTCCACTCGAATCTTTTGTCTGGTTCTTTTTTGTTTATGGCTGGCAGCGTGAAAGCAAAACGCTTTGTATCATTTGGATGTAGAGCAATAGTAAAGAAACAGTTCTTTAAGTCAATAATCAAAAGGGGCCAGTCTTCTGGTATTAGGGCAGGGTTGGGTAAGCCAGGTTGCAAGGCCTCCATGGGTTCCATTTGGTCATTAATGGCACGCAGGTCATGTAGCAAGTGATACTTTCTTGATTTCTTTTTGATAACAAAAATGGGGCTATTCCAAGGACTAGTAGACAGTTTAAGGTGTCCTTGCTGTAACTGTTCCCGCACCAGCTGGTGTGCTTGTATGAGACTCTCCCTTTTTAACGGCCATTGCTTAACCATCACTGGATCAGCTGTTTTTCAGACAAGTGGTATTGGGAAAGTCCAAGCAGTGGCCATTAGCCCAAAAGGGTGCTCATTTGTGAGGACGAGACTTATTTGGGAAAGGATGTCCTGTCCTACTAGGCACTGGACGGTAGGTGGCAGCATTGTCACAGAAAAAATAGCTTGCAGAGTTTTTCCATCCATAGTTACTACAAGCGTAGGTGTTTTACTGGCTAACGTCATGCTGCCTATACTTGTGATTGTCGTTGAGGAGGTTAGTAAGGGCCAGTTTTGTGGCCAGTAGTCCGGAGAAATTATACTTGAGTCTGCGCCCGTATCCAACAGTCCAGTTAACTCCACAGTTTTATCCTTAAATCGTAGCTGCAGCTGTCTTTTAGGCCGGGACAAAAGATCCACGGTTAACAAGACAAGTCCTCTAGTGTTCTCGAAACTCTTTTTCCCCCGCGGTGTTGGTTGAATTGGGGGAGGGCTTTCACGAGTTGTGGTAGGGGCACCACTTGAGCCAATCTCTGACTCTTGGCGATTTTTAAAGGTGGAAAAGGGGTATGTACCATGACCATGATTTCTCTGCTGTAATTAGCATCCAGCAACCCAGGCAGGATAAATAGTCCGGATATCGAAGCTGATGATCTGCCTAATATTAGTCTGCCGACTTGATTGCCTTCTATGATTATAGGTTCAAAGATTCCCGTAGGAACAGTCTGTGGGTGAGGTGTCATCAGCGTAACCTCTACTGCGGCTGCCAGGTCCAGACCGAGGCTTCCGGCTGTGGCTGGTCGGAGCTGTTGGATGGCATTGCAGCTGCTACTTGTATCCCGGCGCGGCTGCTGCTCGCGCTGTGTCTCGCGTTTCCCTGCTTACGGCGGCATGTAGCAGTATTGTGGGTGTTAGATTGACAGTTAATACACCAGACACTCTTAACTTGGCACTTCTTCCTGATGTGACCAGACTTTCCACAGCGGAAGCACTTCATGCGAGAGCCGACCTGACCGGTGCGGTTACAAGCCATACCGGCCGCTGCAGTTTGGAGAGGTGCAAGGGCAGCCATGACCTGATTCTGTGATGTTTTTGCCTGTTCTTGGAGCCCTAAACCTAATTGCTTAATTGTCTTCACTAAAAATGCCTGAGAGCCAGATGGCATGCTGGCAGCCTTTTCAAGCAACAAGGGAACGGTCTAGTCTTCATTCATAGTATTTATTAATGAGCGAGTCTGTGCGTTCCCATTCTGTAATATACACTGCTTCAGTAATGCCCCTTTCATAAACTCTTGCACCCCCGCTTTATCTATAGCCTCGGCCACTTTATCTACAAACGAACTCAGCGACTCTTCCCTACTTTGTTTAATGCCCATGTATATAGGCGTTCTCCCAGGATCTTTTACCTTATTCATAGCCCTACGCGCTACTTCCATTGTCTTACGGACTTTATCGGGGCTCATTAACACTTGAGCTTCTAATCTAAGGAATGCGCCGAGACCTAATAGCTCATCTGTTGTTATTCCGTGCAAAGGATCACCCGGTCCTCTTTGTACCGCCACAGATGCCTGAGCTTCTGCCTGCTAATGCGCATCAAACAACATAACCTGATGCTGTGAATAGATCAATCTAGCTATACTCCTAATATCCCCAGGCAGAAGCAAATGCGCATTAAAAAGATATTCAAGCATCTGCTTTGCCGGCTCACTGTTCACACCGTATTGTGCCATTGTAGTACGCAATTGTGCTAACAGCTTCCAGTCAAGCGCGCTCAGATTTGCCGTTAGACTTCTAGCTGCGTTTTGGGTAAACACCACCGGACACGCCAGGCATTGAGAGGCAACCTCTAGCAACCCTTTGTCCCCACTTTCCGCACCTTGGCGGGCCAGCGATACCCATAACTCACGCCGCTGCCTTGCCAGGGCCTCCGCTAGGTCGGATTCCGCCCCAGGGATAGGCTCCTGACTGCGGGGGGTAGGCAGATGGCTTGAAGCACCGGCAGGGACAGGGGTGCGCTCAGGGGAGTGCTCGTAGCTCTCGTCTAGGGGAGGTGCCGATGGCGCGGCTTCAGCAGGGGCCGGTGGAGCAGGCAAGGTAACCGTGGTGAAGGCAGGAGGGTTGGGGGTATTAGGATGTTGCCGCGAGGAGTCATAGGCATAATTACGTTCCTGAGCGGCTTTGACTTCTTTTGCAGCTCTTTTTTCTGCCTGCATTAATAACAGCTCATTGTGCACTACCCGCCAGAGCTTTCCAATCTTTTTAGCCGGTTTATCATTCTCCAAGGTCAACTCCCACAACTTATCTCCGAACTTTTTCCATTCTGATAACTCATGCACTGTGTGGGGATTAGTAAAAAACCCATAAGACTCCCTGTGTCTCAAAAGTGAAGGTAATTCTTTATTCAGGTCGATACCCTGTATCCGCCTCTGCCTTAAGCAGGCGGTAAATAACTCATATGCCGCTTGCCTATCCATACTCACGTCAGCGCTGTTGCAACTCTCCAAAAGGCTGTCGGCGGCACGTATCGGCTGAGCTCGTCGTTACGATCACTCAGGGTCGGGGCTTCTTCGCTTATCGCCCTTACACTATTCTGGTTGCCGCAGAATCCGAACCCATCATCTTTTCTCAACTCCTGCAGGGAGGGACGCAGCGCATCACGTCGGGGTCACCAGATATTGGAAAAGATGGGAGACGTGTCTCATGCTGTCATGGTCAACAAAGTCTCGCTTTATTGTATAACCAGCCGTTTTTTATACACACAATAATTAGCTCATGCATATTGCAAAATCTAAGCTCAGGATTGGGTCTAACACTAATGCTTTGTTTTCTATTACTAGCCTTGCGATTCCAAGTTCCCATCTCGTTAATTTTCTTTACTGCATACCAACTATTCTCAACAACCCAGCTGGTATCTCTGCACCTGTGTTTCAAGGGCACTGTTGGCTCTGCTTCAGTCACGTACGCCTAGTTTCTCACACAGAGACTAGCTGAGTCTGGCTGCTATGTCCTTTCTCACGCAGCCATATCTCAGGCAGGCTTCCCACAATGAAAGGAGCAGGGGAGGAGGAGGAGGCTCAGGGTGAGGTCCCTTGGCCACTGTGAGACATGGGTGGGTTCAGAGGGTGACTTGGCTTGAGGAGAAGGTTGGACTGTTACCTAAGGGATATTTCATGGGAAATGAGGAGTTATTGCTCTGTTCTTGTCCTTGTTAAATAGCAGTGATAACTCTTGGGGAGGGTTTCCTCACCCAAGATTTAGGTTGTTTAAAGTCCTTGGCCCTCTAAAAGCCCCGAGTTGCGTTGGTATAAAAAGCGGAGTCTTCAAGGTTTGTTTTCAGGTTTCTCGTGTTGTTTATTATTTGATATCTCAGACTTTTCTCTGCTCCCAGCTGAGGTCTGGACAGAGGCTGGGACATGAGGTGACTGCCCACGGATGGGATGTTCCCTTACATTTATACAGATAACTACGTGTTGGTTATTTACTATTTTGTACCAATGCCTAGTGCTCACACTAAAAGGGTCATTTCTACTTTGACCCAATCAACTCTAACTACCTTGTGTCATCACCACCCCAAAAGATGGAGGACAAGGAAGAAAAGGGGAAGTACATGAGGTACCACCCAAATTCCACCATCTTGTCCCCATTTACCTCTATTCTATGAACCCTAAAACTACTGAATTTTGCATCTTCTACTGTGCTAAACTAATGTTTTCACATCCCGATGGTTTGCAATTCCTCTCTCTGTGTTGGAAGCCTCTCCCATGGACTAAAATCAAACCCGGTGTTTTCCTGGGCTCTGTGCCAAGGTCTCCAAGCCCCCTGGACCGGCTCCACACCCCCCTGTCCAGGGCTCAAATGCCCTTCCTTGTGTCCCAGCTCATCCAAGGGGATGTCCTGGACTCCAACAGATAACATTGTTTAAACAGTGATTTTTGGGGGTAGATGGGGCTGGATTTGTGTAGAGCTGCCATGGGGGCTCCATGCTTGGCTGGAGGCAGGTGGTGAAAATTAATATATGGAATAAACTCAGCAGGAATCTCTCCATGGAAAGGGTGGTCAGGCCTTGCCAGGGGCTGCCCAGGGAGGTTTGGAGTCCCCATCCCTGGAGGTGTCCAAGGAATTCCTGGAGGTGGCACTCAGTGCTCTGGGCTGGGGACAAGGTGGGAATTGGGCACTGGCTGGACTCGTGGTCTAAGAGGCCTTTTCCAACATTAATGATTCAGGGATTCTGTCATTCTATTTTGACTTTTCCCCCTCTTTAATCTGATGACTTTTTTGACATTTCACTTTATTGCACTGATTCCAGTGGCATTTCCTCTCTGATGGGAATGAATATCTCCTTTTTAACACAACACATCCTCCAAAACCCAGGGACAAAAGGGCTTTTTTTTTTTTTTTTTTTTTTTTTCCCCTTGGCCTTGATGGTTACAGAAAACAAAAACTTGTTTTGCAGCGATGCTGGAGCCCCCCTTTATGTACATCCATCAGATGGCATTGGAGGGAAGGAATTCCACTCCCTTCAGAGCTGCTTGACCTTTTCTAAACCTCCCTTGGCTGTCCCTCTCTTGATATTATATTGATTTGATATTATATTGATATTATATCATAGCTGTTATATACTTTATATCATCATGTTTAGGTCATATATGATAATACATGTTATAAAATACATAATATAAAATACCAGAGTGGTAGAGAGCAACTATTTTTCCCCATGCACTTTGGAAATGCGTTTTGTAGAAGTATATTTTTAAAGGTATTTTTTATAGATATCCTAGAATTCAGCTGTGATTTTTATGCATTTCATCAGGGAGTGGACTCAGCACTGCCTTGCAGTGATGTGTGGGTGTTGGGGGTTAAGTTTTGTTCCTTTTTACTCTAAAGAATTTTTTCCCCATAAGTTACCGAGGAGACTAAATGTCGTACTTAAGACTATTTAACAAAACAAAGGGGTGGTCGAAGCTCAGAGGGGGGTGGGGGTTTGAGGCAAGTAAAGGGCAGAGCTTCAGGTAGCCTGTGGGTCTGGTTTTCGAGGAGAAGGCACGGCTGGGTTGGTGCTCCTGCTGGAGGATTTCACTGCAGTCCAGTCTTGGGAAATCTGCCATTGTGAAAAACGAGATTCACTTTTTGGTAGATTTTACGAAATAGGTTTTAATAAAAAAGATAAGACAATTAGGAGATAAGGAAAAAAAGCAAAGTACGGCTGGCCGGGTGACTTGGCATTTAGCCAAGTCCACAAATTGCTATTTCAGAGGCTTTCTTTAAATACCCTTTCTGTTGTATCAGTCTGTTGAATATTCATATTTTTCCATAAACTAGTTTCCATATTCTGTTTGCATGGCCCCTCCTTGGGTCCACCTTTTTAGAGCTGTGTGTTTCTTGGCTGTGTCTTCATTATCACCTCCAGATTGGGCCTTGGTACATGCTTTCTTCAGATGGCAGATGCTGATAGCTGGTGTATCAATAGCAGAGTCTTCTTTACATGTTCACTGGATGTTATCCCAGCCAAACAGACAGTTTAAGCAAGTACTATATCACTACTACCACTATGCCTAATTTTCTTTACTAACAGCATAAATAAAAACTTATATCCTTACCACAAAGTTATTAATTGTATAGCACACATCTTGCGAAAAGCCAACTTGATAATAGGCATTTATCTGCTCGCCCTGGAATTCTGAGCTTCTCTGCCACCCTGCGAGAGCTGGGCCAGCCCTGCTCTGCCATCGTGGTTCCATCAGGGCTGCTTGTCTGCTACAGAGTGACCCTGCACCCCCTGCCTTGCCGGGACATCCTGCCACTCCACAGCCACCGAGACTCTTTTTCCACTGTTCCAGTTTGGTGCTCTGAGGATCCTACAAAGGCACCGAGACCAAACTGCCCTGGGTTTTTGTGAAGCAAAGTCCTCGAAGTTCTTGGTACTGTTTTTGTTATCAATACTGTAGTTGTGGGGTTTTTTTGTTGTTGTTTGTTTGTTTGTTTTTTATACATATCAGTAAAGAACTGCTATTTCTATTTCCAAAATCTTTTGCCTAAAAGCTTTTAACTGAAAAAATTATAATTGGAAAAAGGGTGGTGGTGGTGGTTTACATTCTCCATTCCAAGGGAAGCTCCAGCTTTCCCTACCAGATACCTGTCTTCCCAAACCAAGACAGTGGGACAGCTGGCTCATCCCAACGCTCATTTCCAGCCTGGAAAACCCCAAGAGCACCTTTTTGAATTCACCCTCAGGATGCTTCAGGGATGCAGGGTGCTCCCGGTGACATCGTGGGCACTGTGGGGCCCCGGAGCCTTCTGACCCGCACAGCAGGGAGAGGCCAAGCTTTGCCTCCATCCATTTCCAGTTCACAATAGGAACGGGATGAGCCGAGTTCCAGGAGTGTTTGGACAGTGCCTCAGGCCCAGGATGGGATTTTGAGGGATGGTGCTGTGCAGGGCAAGGAGCTCCAGTGCTCCCTGCGTGCCCCTGCCAGCTTGGCAGAGTCAGTGACTCTGTGTCATTTGCCCTTCCTTTGGCACAACCAGGAGCTGGGTTTGGGAGCCGGGTGGAGCCGTTCCGAAGGCCGGGGGTGCCGGGTGGGCCACCCGCTCCGTGCCCCGTCTGACGGGACTTTCAGGTGTCCTTGTTTCTGGGTGAATAAAAGCGTCTTCGTGCCCAGCCTCGGCGGATCAGGTGCGGAGCCGGAGCCCGTTCCGTGACGCAGGTGCGGGCGGTGCTGGCAGCGCTCCCGGCCCGGGCCTTCCTCCCGCTCTGCCTGGGACAAACCCTTCTGTCTGCCTGCCGTGTCCGGCCTGGGGCTGAAGCAGGACCTGTTCTCCTCCATCAATATTTGCTCTGCTGTCGGGAGCGAAGGCTCGCAGCGCTCCCGCAGGAGCTCCAGCCTCACATGTCCCCGCAGACGGTGCCGGAGCCCCGCGGAGCATGAGGGACCGGTTGGCCGAGCTGCAGCAGCGAACGGCAGCCGAGGGGGACCCCCACGACGACTCCCTGCGCTTCGACAACCCTGCGTTCGTCGGGGACAACACCAGCCCCATGGGCCGAACGCTGCGGGAGGCGGCCGAGCTGTGGTGGGCGCTGGAGCGGCTGGAACAGCTCTTGGAGAGCATTGACAGGGTGCAGCAGTAGGTGCTGTGCTGCACCTTGGAGGAGAGCATCGCCCGCCAGAAGAGCGGCCTCAGCCCTGCAGCCCCAGCTGGGAGCACTGCCGGCAGCCCCGGCCGGAGTCTCGGGGCAAGCGGGCCCCGTGTCCACCAGACCCAGCTGTGGCTGCTGCTGCGCCGCTACGGTGCCATCCTGGCCCGCCACTACGCCCGGGAGAGCCGCTACCGGCACCGGCTGAAGGAGCAGATCCAGAGGCAGGCGGAGCTGGCGGGCATCAACTTGGGTGCTCAGGACGTGGATCTGCTGGCCGAGAGCCTGAAGAGGCCGCGCATCGTCGGCCACGACCTGGAGAAGCGCAAGGCCAAGCATCACCTGGGCCTGGCCCAGGCGCGCCAGCGGCAGCTGCTGGAGCTGGAGGCGCAGATGCTGGAGCTGCGTGGGCTGTTTGTGCAGCTGGAGGGGCTGCTGGCCCAGCAGCACGGCACTGCCGACAGTGTGGAGCAGCACGTCCTGCGCACCCTCGACTACGTGCCCCAGGTGGCGGTGGGGTGAAGAGAGCCGGCAAATACCAGCGGCCGCTGCGGCGCTCAGCCCTGCTGACGGCGGCTCTGGGTCTCTGCTCCTGCTGCCCCTGCCTGCCATGCCCTGGCTGGGGCCTGCGCTGAGCCGGGGCTGTGGGGCAGATTGTGGCAGAGCTCGGGGATTCACCTTGCGCTGGGCGAGAAATGGTGTCTAGTGGGAGGGAGGCTGTCCTGTGCTCCTTGAACAGTGGAGCGGTGACGGTGGGCAAAAGACTGACGCTGAAGATGGTGGCAAGCATCAGCAGTTTATTTTCCCACAGTACAACTTTTTATACTTTTTCTCTGTATCACACGCATGACACGCACTCCTTTTTGCATTATATTTGGCTAACAAACTGTGTGCATGCACATTCTACCCTTTTGTAATTGGTCATAAATTTCTCCGTTTCTTGTTGTAAATGACAACACACATCCACTTTCCACACTTCTCCCTCAAAGTTTTTCACTTGTCTTGTTCAAGGACACAGCTGCAACTCATCAAGACCAAGGCTGCCCGCAGTCCCATTCCTATTCTACAGGGCATGAGACGGGGACACCTTGTGTGATGGTGCGAGGACCATGCGTACTTTGTATAATGGTGTAAGGGCCATGCACACCATTCCTGATGGGGCAGGGACCCTGCACACCCTGCATGGAGCATGAGGACCAGGCACACCTTGTGCATTTATATAAGGACAATGCACACCTTGTATAATAATGTAAAGACCATGCACACCTTGCTTCATGGCACAAGGACCTTGCACACTTTGTTTGGTGGCACAGGGACCAAGAACACCTTGCACGGTGGCATAGGGACCACCAGCACCTCTCCTGGTGGCACAGGAACCTTGCACCTCCATTGCCACGCCCAGCCAAGAAAAGCACTTTTAACACTCCAAAACCTGACTTCAGAACTGTAACAGTTCTCGGTTTTGTTACTTTTTCAAGGAGAGAGGGCAAAAAAGCCAGTTTAAGTTTTTGGCAGCTCTGTGGTTTCATGTGAGGGGACTCAATGGCTCGGTGCCACCAAGGAGCAGCGTGAAGGCTCTTCCACCACATCCCAATCCTGATTCTCCCAACTTCCTCCAATTTCTACTCCCTTGGGGTTATTTGGTGCATTCATGTTGCATTTTGGTCGTTGCTGGTTTGTCAGGCAGTGGGTCAGCTTTGGGCTGAGTGTTCTTCATGGCTCATCCCACACTCTGACACCAGGAGGAGATTTGCACAGTTTTTTTGGGAATCTGTAGGCTTTTACTTCAACCTGCACATTGCCAAACCAGCCAATATCCCACATGTGCTGGAAATGCTGGAAATTGGCTGGCCCTTTTTCCTGGTCCCCATATCACCACCTGAATTTCCCAAAACCTCTCAAACTAGAGCCTGGGGCCTGGTTAAGTTTTTTGGGACCCTTTGTGGAAGGCCCCTCTGTGTCCTGGTAGTTCTTGGCAGCTCATCCCAGTGCTCTCAGCCACCCTTACATTTATTTTCATCTTCTGGCTGAGCTTTAATAAAACAATTTTTCAATAACCTCTTGAGTGTGGAGAGTAATTTCTTTGCAGCAGGGAGTCCAAAGCTAAGGAAGAGCAGAAATTGAATGACTTGTCAGTGTGTTGATTGAGTTAAATTCTTAGGAATGTAGAAAACTTAATTTTCATGCTGATAAATTCATATTTTCTGTTGACCTGGAAAACCCTCACATCAGGAATGTCCATCCCTATGAGAGCTCTGGGAGCCAAGTTGAGTGGTCTCTGCTCCTGCCCTTTTCCTACTTCTTTATTTTCCATTTGTGAGGTCTAAATGAATATTCCTTTTTCATTCAAATTTTGATGAATGGAAGTTCACGTTTATTTAATTTTCATTTAAAAGGAAAGAATCCACAACTTCCAGACCATTGGAAACACCTCTTGCATCTCACATCCAACCCCACATTTACTGTGTGGCTGCAAGAGCAACCTCCTGGGAAGCACTGAAGTTATTTACAGCCTCCCAGGAAACAAAGAGAAGAGAAATAAACCTGCTGAGGTTGGGAGGTGGCAAATCTGAGCTCAATAAAACATAGTTAACCTCCTTTCACGCCCCACGGTTACAGCTCCGTGCAAACAACCTCCCTGGAGCCCTCTTGGGTGGCTGGGCAGCCTCTGGCCTAACTGGTTTTGCTGCTCAGGAGATCATTAGCCATAAAAAACAGAAAAAAAAGCTGGATCACCAGCAGTGCTTCCAGCCAGGACATGCTCCCTGAGGATTTCATGGAACACAACTCCCCTGGAGCCTGGCACAGAAGGGATGGTCCTGTGCTTGTGGGGCTTCAGCAGCCATGAGATCTCCTGTGTGTGGGATTAGCAGGAGAAAAACCCTGATTTCTGTTCGGGGATCCATGAGGAGTTAAAGGAGGAGGAAAAGAGGAGAAACTTCACACCTCAGAGTGGTTCTTCCCACCAATGGCTTCAGTGGTTAATGAGACTTTATGTATTTATGAATTTAATTCTTTCTGCTGCCTGGTGGCCTTTCATTAAATACTGGCCTCAGACAGGATCTAATTACTGTAGAGTAATTAATGATATTGTAATGTGGGCATGAACACCCAACAGGATGGGGAAAATTCCTTTCTCTTCTGACTCTGGGACTCATCTGGAGCACATTTAGGGATATTCCTGGAGATGGTGACACCGAGGTGGAGAACCTGCTCTAACAATTCCAAGAATATACACGAGAGAGCTGTTTTAATTATGTCCCAAATAAGCATCAGAAATGTAAGAAGTTCACATTTAAAGGGAAAAATAAGATAAAGTCAAAGTTAAAAATTCAAGCCCCTCAGCTCTGCTCTGTGCTCACACACATGGAAGGCACCAAAAGAGGAATTTTTGGTAAAATGTGTTAAAAGGAGCTGGATGAAAAGCCCAAAGCCTTTCTAACAGTGCTGGCAGCACCTGCAGTCTTTCAGTTGAACAAGTGTCACTGAAAAGAATTTTTTTTAAGAACACAAAATCTTTTGCTGACATTTAGACAAGTAAATAATTCCAGAGCAAATTAATCACCCTGCAGAACTCATTTTAAAGGTGAGGTGGGTTATCACAGCTCAACAGCTCCTGCTCAGGGACCCTGGGGAGATTGTGTATTCCAGTTCAAACACTCAGCTTTAGTCCCTTCTATGCTATTGATTTTTGATGTCACAACAAAAACCCACAAACAGAATAATTTCTTGTAAATGCAGCTTTTAAAAAGCCTCCTGAACACCGCAAAGGAACTCTCAGTTCCCTGAATTCTCTTGCATTTGAAGCATCTCTTTGGCCAAACATCTGGGCATCCACATTTATCGGCAAAATTGGAGGGGAATGCTGAACTGTGATTTCATTTTGTTGTTCTCCAGTTCCCCAGCATGAGAGAAAGGATAAATTCTTCATTCAAAATATATAAATATTTTAGTTCAATAGGAGATATTGAATGGATTATATTTCCATTTTCTTCATTGAAAACCATTGCTCAGTATTTCCATTTCCAGAAATTTTTCAAAAAGGGGTTTTTTTAGTCCTCAAATTGCACTTGGTAATTTTATTCTGAATATACTTAGTGTCAAATCAGAAATTCATTCTGCTGTAGGGGCTACCAAGTGATTGCCTTGCTTCAAAACATTTTTACATTTCCCTCCCTAGCCCAGAAATGTGTCAACAGTTTAAATTTACTTGATTTGTTTTCTCCCCAGTTTTTCCTGTATTTTGCAGTGAATCAACAACTCTATTCATAGAGCTCATCAAATATCTGCTGCTGCCTCTCAAAAAAAACCATAGAGATCTGGCTCACAAGCTTTCCTGCAGAAGTAGGGATCTCTGCCAAGAAATTCAGGGGAGACAGTGCTTGTCTTGGAAACTCCATCCTTGGGTTTTAGCAACAAATTGAGCTCTTTTTTGGTGTTTGCTTCAGCTGGATGTCTTTGGTGTCCCTGATCTGTGCGGGCAGCCTGGAGCAGGTCACATCTCAGTCTGAGGTAATTTTTAAGGGTGTTTCACTACAGGCATGAACTAAATTGCTTTTTCCAGGGATAAAATATTGCTGTTGGATTTCCCTGTCAGGGATGAAATATTATGTCCATGTCTCTTCTTGCAGTCAACTAATACAAAATCTACCAGAAATAATTTAGGATTACAGAATCCCAGAATGGTTTGGAAAAGGCCTTATAGATAATCCAGTCCCACTCCCTGCCATGGACAGGGACACCTTCCACTACCCCAGGTTGCTCCAAGCCTCGTTCAACTCGGCCTTGGACACTCCTAGGGGTGGGGCAGCCACAGCTTCTCTGGAAAATCCATTCCAGTGCCTCCCCACCCTCACAGCCAGGAATTCCTTCCCATTATCCCAACTGTCCTTGCCCTGTGACAGTGGGAAGCTGTTCCCCTTTATCCTGTCACTCCTGGGAAGCTCAGACTGGAAATTCCTGTTTCCCAGAGCCTGAAGCCCTGTGTGCACAAATCTCTGTTTTTTTCCAAGCAGAGATTTAGATTTAGGGGCTGTTTCTGGCTAGGAGGGCAAAGCTCTCATGATGGAAGAGAAAGGAGAGGGATTTGTGGCAATTTTTTATCCTCACCATGTTCCCATCACACCGTGGGAATGACAGATACGTCAGTCTGCCAGGATCCCACAGTGGCACTGATTATGAATCAAGGAGAGCTTCTTCAGGGATGATTTGGTGCCTAAGTGCTGTTTGCAAAGCTCCAAGTGAGATCCAGGGGACAGTTGGATGTTGTCCCTGGCAATCTGCATTGCTGGAGCTCTTGGAGCCTCAGGAATGAGTCACACCCAGGGCTGGGACAGCAGTGACATCCACAGGATGACTGCCCTGGCTTTGCCTGGAAACAGGGTCAGAGTTACCTTTGCAACCACGGTGATCACCAAGGCTTTAAACAGTCTCAGATTCGAGTTCTGGTGCAACCCTCACTTCACAGGATGTTTGTAATTTGGCTTCACACAACATAACCACCCCTCTGAGCTCCGTGACTTGGATCAACTTCTGCTTCTCTAAAAAATGGGCTTTGTTTTAATGGTTTTGTCAATCCATGTGCACTACAACATCTCCATGGAGTCTTTGATAACCTTTCACTTGATATACAAAGTTTTTCAGGCTGGATTAATGCTGAGAGGCAAAAAATTGACTGTTCAAGCCTAGCAAATGGGTCAAGCTGAACTATGCTGTATCAAATACACCTTAACGAGAGTTTTCCCTCCTGTTTGTAATGGCACAGAGCCATTTGTGATGAGGAGCTGTTTTACAACTCACATGTTCTGTCTGGCTTGCAGGAGTCTGTCTCCAAGACAGATCCTGCAGTGCTTGGTTTTATGGGAGAAGGAGATGGCCTCTTGTCTTGGTTTAGATAGACAGATATCTGCTAGGGAAGATTGGAGTCTCCCTTGGAATGTTAGCCCCCCCCCCCTCCCCCTTTCCAAATTATTATAAATTTGCAATTAAAAGGCTGTCAGGCAAAGATTTTGGGAATAGGTATAGCAGTTCTTTACTAGGGATATTAAAAATACAAATGTTGTAGTAAAAAAGAATAAGCAAACAAACAAGAAATCCTAGAAAACCCTGACAGAATCAGAAATACAACCTGACACCCTGTTGGTCAGGGTGTTGGAAAACAGTCCAAAAGTAAGCCCTCCTGGAGTGGCAGATGTGGTCCTGTTGGAAGCAGTAATGATCCTGTGGAGCCAAGGGTCCAGAGATGGGCCCAGTCTTCCTTTGGGAGTCCTGTGGGAACACTGGATGTCTGGTGACACTTGTGGCTCCTTTTTATCTAGGTGGAAATGGTTTGGCTCCTCCTCCCTGGGTAGAGCATCTTACAATGGGATGATGTAACATGTCATGTCATTGGTGAGCTTTAATGGTCCATTAACAGAAGATATTCCCATGGGGGCAGTGGAACAATGAACAGAGATGAGAAACAATGCCCCACCCAGTTTTAACAGTGGGCTTGTTATCAGTGAAGGCAGTTACTCCCTCCCTTCTGGAGTTACAACAGATAAAGAAAAATCTTCCCAACCGGGTTTCAACAGATGGAATAGAATAAACATTGCTTTGGTTACAAAACCGAAGAAACCTCTCTATCCTCCAAAAAAGGCCCAGTATTTTTTATTCTTCACAAAATTAGAGTGGATGAGTGACATCTTTCCCTCATGTTCCTCAACAGTGAATCCTATTTCCCAAATATTAGCACAGCAATAAACCTGAGACCTGTAGAAAGCTTTGGCGCCATTGGCTGACAGCAAGTGATCTTCTGGCAGTGACTTTCAGGCGGAATCATGGGCAGAAAGCACCAAACAGGAGCAGCCAATGTCATGAATCACAATTATTAACTGGTGTCATTATTTGGGCCACAAAGAAAAGTTTTTACTTGTCTTTTTTTTTTTTTTTTAACAGAGATGTGAATCAAACATGAAGTGGGAAAACTGGAAGAGTTGTTTCCACGAGTGGTTTTCAAGAGTGGTTTTGTTATAAATGAGAAGAAGCCAATTAAAAATAACAGAATTTATTTAAGAAATTAAAAAAACAATTTAAAAAACCCAATAAAAAACCAATTAAAAAGCCACGATAAAATTGGACAACATCGATTGAATGTTGGGTGGGCAGAGTGACAGTAACAACGGTACCGTCCAACCTCAGCCACACACACTGGGTCCCAGTGTAAGGTTTTTATATAGTTTATTTGCCCTGAGGCTAAGTCCATTGAAAGTCCAAATATTCATGTATCTCTTTATTTCCAAGCGAGGTCTTGAAAGGGGTTCCCGTAAGTATGAAAAGACGATTCAGGAGTCTTCCCGGATCTTGTCTTTGGGGTGCTGATTTGGTCATCCTCCGGATCCCCTATCAAGATTGATATCAGATGTCGAGCAGCTGTGGAGGCCCATCCTTGATGAATGGGCCATCTCCAGTCCGGCCATGTCATTTCTGTTGCAAATGTTGTGGTTTCGAGGCTTGCACCACAGGTCTTGGAATCTCGGAGATGCCCTGGAGTAGCTTTTAATAAACCAAATCTTTGATACACGAATTTATACATTACATTTACCACAGTTTTCAAGAGCAATCATCTTCCTGCTCTCTGGGTTGTTAAGATAGGGTTAATAATTTCTGTTACCACAAAGCTGGGGAATAGAACCTCAGCTTCACTGCAACCAGGATGTTGCTTCCATTGTTCCAACCAAATCAAGTATAACTTTGCCTGGGTAATCGGGGCGGGGGGAGAAAGACAAGATTGGGACGATTTGTACTTAGAAATAAAGCTATCCTTTACTAGGTTGGGTGAAACTGTACCTAATCATCATAAGATAAATATAATTGTAACGATTGTTGGTAGCTGAACATAATTATTATCTCAAACTAGAATCATGAGAATCACAAGGGAAAATATTCACCAAAATTCATGCTTGGGTATATACAATAGAACAATGGAGGTTAATGTTTAACATAGAGTTGTGTAACAGAGGGGTATAATATTGGGGCCTTCTTGAACCCTCATCGGAGTTGGATTTGAGCTCCCAGAGCTCTTATCAATAAAGCACCCACATAATCATCCCCCTTGATTATGTGTTTTCCTCGCTAAGAGGGTGACATGATGAAAACCTTTGCTGCCTTTTTGTCCCCAAGCCATATCCTTCAGAGGGTGAATATTTCTGCATTTAATTCTGATGTTGTGCAAATGGGAAGAGAAATAATCACATTAGTGCCTCTCAGAGGTGAGGGTGAGATATTAATTTTAAAGAATTAAGGACTTTAGTTAAACTAGACATTGCTGATGTAGACTTCCCTTTTACTAACTAGACATTGTTGAGGTAAACTTTCCTTTTTTTAACATAAGCCGGATTTAAGGAACCGATAAATCAGGAGACCTGTCAACTTAATCAATAGACTCCAAGAACACAATGTGATCATAAATCAGATAGTCTTGAGAAAACAGGATCCAGGTGTCACCAACACTAAAAGGTTAAAAAGGCAAAGCGAGGAAGACGCATCTTACTTCATCATTTTGAGACCCCACCCCCTAAAAAGGACCACCGACCCATTTCAAAGAACAAACTACGCATGCTTAATTGCTTTTTGGCTAATTACCATACGAAGGGGGGAATGGGATGGACCAGAGTCATGAATATGCATTTGTGTTTTGGGTATTCAACACTTTTGTACATAAAAAGACCCTGTGATCATCTGTAAATTGCGCGTGTGTATTTGGGAGTTATCCCTCACGCTGCCTGGCGTCGTAATAAACATACACTTTCTAACTTCAAACTGTTAGAGAGTCTTTGTCCGTCATAGTTGGATATTGGTATTAGATCAATATCCATATTTTTTTAACAAATCAAGGGTACAAAGGCTTTCCATGGCTTTCCACTCTAAGATGGCATAACTGTAATAAAACTCTGTTTTACTCACTGCTTTATACCCAGCTCAACTCTAAACCAGCTCCTTTTAAAATAATGTACTCATTTTCTTTTTATATGGATCCTGCCAGGCTTCAGAATAACTCAAGTGGAGAATATTAGGAATGGAGGAGCAGGGAAGATAAACAATCTCGAGAGTAGTGTACAAATGCAGCTCGTTCAGTGCTGGAACATTCAGGCACTTTTTCCAAAAGAAGCAATTAGCACTTTTTAAATAGCAGTATTATGTGGCTGCAAAAACTCATTGTGTTCACTGCCATGAGGAATGGATGAACTTTATTCACCACAACAAAAAGGATTTTATTGAAAACAGGGAACAGATAGAAGACCTGAAACCCAAACTTTGTTGGAAGTTAGTGGTTGTATAATCCGAGTGGAGAAGGGAGCTGGGTTCGTTAAGGTGGACAGCAGATATCCATAGGTTTGCTACAGGAATTTTTTGAAGTTTCCATGTGTCTTGGTTTGGGAAGACAGGTATCAGCTAGGGAAAGCTGGAGTTTCCCTTGGAATGGAGAATGTAAACCACCACCACCACCCTTTTTTTCCAATTATATTTTTTTTCAGTTAAAAGCTTTTAGGCAAAAGATTTTGGAAATAGAAATAGCAGTTCTTTACTGGTATGTATAACAAAGCAAACAAACAAACAAACAAAACCAACTACAGCATTGATAACAAAAACAGAACCAAGAACTTTGAGGACTTTGCTTCACAAAAACCCAGGGCAGTTTGGTCCTTTGAGGGCCTTTGTAGGATTCTCAGAGCACCAAGCTGGGAACAGTGGAAAAAGAGTCTCGGCCTGGTAGCTGTAGAGTGGCAGGATGTCCCGGCAGGGCAGGGGCAGGGTGTCCCTGCAGGCAGGGGGTGCAGGGTCACGCTGTAGCAAGAGGAGCAGCGCTGATGGAACCACGACGGCAGGGCAGGGCTGGCCCAGCTCTCGCAGGGCGGCAGAGAAGCTCAGAGTTTCAGGGCGAGCAGATGATGGCAGATTTCCCAAGACTGGACTGCAGTGAAATCCTCCAGCAGGAGCACCAACCCAGCCGTGCCTTCTCCCCGAACGCTGAAAACCAGCCAGGCAGGCTACCTGAAGCTCTGTCCTTTACCTGCCTCAAACCCCCACTCCCTCCGAGCAACCACCCCTTTGTTTTGTTAAATAGTCTTAAGTACGACATTTAGTCTCCTTGGTAACTTATGGGGAAAAAATTCTTTAGAGTAAAAAGGAACAAAACCTAACCCCCAACACCATGGTTCTTGCCCCAGCATCCTCAGACCTGAAATGTTTCCTGGTTTACTGTTTCAGTATAGAATCCCAGGATGGTTTGGGTTGGAAGGGACCTTAAATACCATCCCATTCCACCCCTGCTATGGTCAGGGACACCTTCCACTATCCCAGGGTGCTCCAAACCCCATCCAACCTGGCCTTGGACACTGCCAGGGATGGGGCAGCCACAGCTTCTCTGGGCAACCTATGCCAGGGCTTCCCACCCTCACAGGGAAGATTTGGTGACTGAAAGCCATCAGCAGCACAGGAAGACCATGAAATTCCTAACCTACAGCTGTAGGAATGGTTTGGATTCAGCTCTATCCATAACAGCTGCAGGAAACCCAAATCCCAGCCAGGGTGACTAGAGGAACCATGGGGCTCATCCAGACCAGCATACCAGGAGCCCAGGTCAGCTGGGGCTCTGCTCAGCCAAGTCTAAACAACCTTCAGGGGTGGAGACCGCAATCGCTGGGAAATCTCCCCTCAGGGGAGTCTGTTAAAGAAATTTCTATTCAGTTTGGTGGATATTGGGAAAACTGAAGTGCAGGTTGGCTGTAACTTGGGACCTGCAACACTTCTAATTTTGCTCCATTTTCTTGCATTTTAACCATGCCTTGTCAACGTTCAGAAATGTAAATAGGGACTGGAGCAGATGGGCCTCAGTCTAGGATAGAAAATCAGTATTATGTCCTTTTGTCTCCGAGCTGTTGAGGAAGCTCTGGGAGAGGGTTGTGAATGTGACCCAGCAGATCTGCTCTGCCATGAAACATGGGCCCGCACTTTAGTGCTGCCTCAGAATAGAGTTTAAAAGAAATCTTATTTCCATACTGAGTCACTGCTGGCACTTGGTTGAGTGAGTGAATTTCAGTTCAGCCGGTGGTGAATTTGGGACAGGTGCAGAGGATCGGCTTTTTGTTTTCCTGGCAGATGCAAGGAGGGGGGAGAGCAACTTGGTTCTCCTCCATAAAGCAGCCACAGAATAATGGTAAATTAAGACTAAAGCATTTCTGATGAATAAAGGCAGAAGCACAAAGTTCCAGAAGAAAATGTGCTCCACAAAAAACCCAGAAGTTTCCAAACTTGCAAAATATGAATTTGTTATAAAGCCAAATATTTATAATTTTTTTTAGTGAGTTTGAAACATCTCATGGAATCATTTAGGTTGGAAATAACCCAGCTGGAGGAGCAGAAGGATGAAGCCAGCCACCCCAGCATACCCTGGTCCCAGGTAGGTGGGAGGTGTTACAACAGGTACAGACCTCAATGCAGACCCTTGGGTCCTGGCCACCACAGACATTTCTCACCAATTCATTGCAATCTGTTTTTCACACTTATATCATTACTAAAAGTGTTTTTGGGTGATTTGGGCCTGTTGTTTTATTCGTTAAATGGTTATTTCTCAGTTAGAAAAGGCTGTTAGAAAAGGCTACAATAAAAGCCTTCAGCAATTTCAAAGCTCTATCTTGAGAAAAGTGATGTAATGAATAAAATTAACTATGAAATATTTGATTAACTGATTAAATTTGGTTTTTAAACACTGGCAAAGCTGCAAGATACTTTTCACTGTCGGACAGTGAACCCTCCTGGCTTTGGGGGCAGCCAGTTTTGGGGCAGGCTGATGTACAACCACAGGCTTTGGAGTGAAAGAAAATCCGAGTGGTGATTTCAGCAGAGCTCCACCCCAAGGTCCACACCCCGCCTCTGCTTATCCTTCCAGGGATAAACTCTGAGCTGTAATTCCACCCCAGTTCGGCAGTTTCAGGATTTTCCGTTGTTTTCCATTGTTCCATCGTTTTTCCAGCCTGCGACAGCCATGTCCCAGAGCTCCTCTCCCATGTAGTGACAACACAAGTGGCCAGTTGGCCACTTGGCAGCTCCAGGGATGCTGCTGAGGCTCCTCCAGCCCATCTGCCCCGCAGGTTCCAGGGATTTGTGTCTCCAGCAGGGAGGACACAAGGAATTATTTATGTGTGGGCTCACACAGGCTCCTCCTGGAGCAGCCCTGGCAGATGGATGAAGCTCCAAATCCGTCAGTTAGATGCCTCCTGAGCTGAAGGATGGGAATGATTGCTCAGCAGGGGATGCTGCAGGAGGTGGATGCTGCAGCCAATCCTCCTCCCGGCTCCATGTGTCCATGGCCCTGTGCCCGTGAACACTCTTGTCCATGGGAAAGACCTGGGTAGGTTTGAGGATGCATTTTAGAGGAGGAAAAGCGCCAGGAAGAAGAAGGAACTGAGGCCCCGTTGTTAACAAAATATCAGAAAATCGTATAGCAGTAGTTATGCTAAGGCTTCTTGGCTAGCATTAGGGCACTAGGCCTTGGGAAGGTAGCCTGGGAATGTTCTGGGTCTGTGGAAACAATAATCAAAGGGATTAGCAAAGCATGAAGAACATGCTGAAAGGGAAAACTGTCTTAAAGATAAAGTTTGAAATATTACTAGGAGGGGGTCTAGTGACGGGGAAAAGTAAATTTTGGTAATTAACCTATAGTTTTAAATAAGACAAGCATGTAGAATTTATTACTTTAGAAGTCTGTTACCTAGTAGATGAACATCATTGCTTTGATCAAAGAATTTTTCTGTTTGTCACGTAGTATGATGAAGTAATCTTTGTAAAAAGGTATAAAAACCTGAGTCTTGATGAGGGTCTTTGGGAATCCTGATTTGGGATGCTAGTCCCCAGGACCCCGGGCCCCGAATAAAGCACGACATAAACTGACTCCTTGTTAGTTTGTGTTTTCACTTTGTTTCGGGCAACAGTTTTCTGGTGACCGCGGCAGGACTCCGAAGGCTGCTGGGGCGGTTCGCGAGCTGATCAACTCCACGCCGGCACCAGGTGATTTCTGGGGAGACATCAACCCGTGCCCGACCCCGCGCCTGACGGACGACTGTGAGGTAAGCCCGACAAGTGCTTTATTCCTCTGATAAAGGTGTCGCCCTATAAGACGAGAGAGTAATTCCCGCAGGGCTGGGTAAAAAAAAAAAGACGTCTGTGGTTGTGGTAAAAGCCTAGGCGCTGGCCGTAAGACACGGCAAGGAAGCTGTGCAGGACCAGCACTTGCCGCTCGTAGTGACGAGAAAAGGCAAGAATTGGTGGAATAGGTGGAATAATCAAGTTGTGTGAGTGAGATAATAAAATTGTGAATGAGTGTTTGTTGATTAAGTGTGTCATGATGCCGTTTAAAAACTTCAAAGCATTGGCGTCCGTAGGTATGGAGATCCCCGATGATTCTCCGCTCGAATGCTTGCTGAAAAATTGGAAATTGGGTAATTTTGGGCAAGAACTGTGCAAAAAGAAATTAATGGCTATTGTAATTATGTTTGGCCACAATATGAGACTGGGGGAATGCAATGGCCCCGGAATGGTACTTTGAATTCTGATATTATTACTCCTTTGATGCACTTTTTGCAGAATAATGAGAAATGGGATGAGATACCGTATTTGGATTTGTTTTATTATTTGCAAGGAAAGCCGGAGTGGCAGAAAGAGTGTGGTTTGTTGGTGTTGAACGTTACTGCAGATGACAAATGTTTAGGTTGTAAAAGCAGGGAAAATTGTAAGTGCTGTTCTGTCACATTCAAAGAACCTGAGGAGGATGTTTCAATGCTGGTAGCACCTAGTGCTCCTCCTCTGGAATCCTCAGACGAGGAAGATTCAGAGGAAGAGGATGGTGGGGAGAAAATGAGGGAAAAGGAAAAGCCTAGAACTCCTTTATCGGAAAGGACCAGGAGAGGTCGGGTAGGAGGGAAAGGGAGGAGGAATCAGGGAAGTTACAGCTGGCATTGATATTCATGGGACAGTCACAGGAGGATATAAGGAAGAAATTACAAAAGTTGGAAGGGGAAGAAACTCGGAATTTGGAGAAATTGTTGGAAGTGGCGTGGAAGGTGTATAATAATCGTGAAAAGGAAACTGCTAAAAGACAGCAAGCTAGCATGTTGGCTGTGTTGCAGCAAGCTGCTGAAGGAACTTTCCGAGGGAGAGGACGAGGCCGCGGTAGGGGCAGAGGAGGAATGGGTATGGTGGCAAATGGTGGGAGAGGGGGATTTGGAATGGCAGGGCAGACTGGGGGACGATCGAGACTGGGATTTGACCAGTGTGCCCTATGCAAAAATCGAGGACATTGGAAGAATGTATGCCCCCTTAATGGAGGTATGGGAGATAACGGGGTGGTGTCCATGGGGAGTCCGGGCCAACTGAGTGACGGGAGTCCTTTCCAAAGAGGACCGCAAGGTGTCGCTCAAGCCTTTATGATGGGAAACTATCAGAACCAAAGCTGACTAGACCGGGATTTAAAGGTGATTCTGGAAATAGAGGGGGAACCACTGGAATTTCGGGTAGATACGGGAGCCACATACTCAGCTATAAACACACAGGTCGGGCCATTAAGTGATTCTAAAATCCAAGTGGTTGGGGTAACAGGTCAAATAGAAGAACGACCATTTTTGCGACCTGTGGACATTAAATTTGGGGGGAAAGAATTTGACCACCAGTTTTTGTATATGCCCAATAGCCCTGAATCTTTATTAGGAAGGGACTTGCTGTCTGTGTTGCAAGCAAAAATAACATTTGAAAAAGGAAGGGCGAAATTAGAAATGCCAGAAGAAAACATATCTAAATTGTTTTTGGTTAGGGAAGTGGAGTCAGTAGAAGTCCCCAAAGAAATAGAGTTGGCTATGGTCCCCTGGGTATGGGAAACAGGTATTCCGGGAAAATCTAAGGCTGCACAACCAGTAGTAGTGGAATTAAAAGAAGGAGCCAGCCCGGTAAGAATAAAGCAATATCCTTTAAAATTGGAAGCAAAGAAAGGAGTGGCCCCGATGATATCCCAATTCCTGACCATAGGTATTTTGCAGGAATGTGAATCTGAGTTTAATACTCCCATTTTCCCAGTAAGAAAACCAAATGGTAAGTATAGGTTAGTCCAGGATCTAAGGGCCATTAATAATATCACTAAGGACATTCATCCAGTGGTGGCTAATCCTTATACCTTGTTAACATCTGTGTCAGAAAAATTTCAGTGGTTCTCAGTAATTGATTTAAAGGACGCGTTCTTCTGCATCCCTTTGGCATTTCAAAGCAGGAAATATTTTGCTTTCGAGTGGGAAGACCCAGAGACAGGGAGGAAGAAACAACTCACTTGGTGTCGTCTGCCTCAAGGATTCAAAAACTCACCTACAATATTTGGGAATCAATTGGCTCGGGAATTAGAAGAATGGAAGACAACACAGGTAAAGGAGTCACCTTTCTCATTTGTGATTTTGCAATATGTAGATGATATTTTTCTCGCTACTGCAGATAAGGAGATTTGTTTGAAGTTGACCATCGATCTGCTGAACATGCTAGGTCAGGCTGGATACCGGGTGTCCAAAGAAAAAGCGCAACTGGTAAGACCACAAGTTATCTACTTAGGATGTGAAATTTCTCAAGGAGTGCGTAAGTTGGGGGTCAATCGAATTCAGACTATCTGTGCTATCCCGACCCCACGAAATCATCAAGAATTGAGGTCATTCTTGGGAATGGTGGGGTGGTGCAGGTTGTGGATCCCTGATTTTGGATTAAAGGCCAAACCTCTCTACGAGGCTGTGAAAAATCCCGAACTGAAATGGGGCAAGATTGAGGAAAAAGCATTCCAGGCCCTCAAACAGGCACTGAGAGAAGCTCCGGCACTGGGATTGCCTGACCTCAATAAAGATTTTCAACTCTATGTGACCGAGAGGCAGAAATTGGCATTGGGAGTGCTCACCCAAAAATTGGGATCATGGAAACGCCCGGTAGGATACTTTTCCAAACAATTGGACTCAGTTAGTGCTGGATGGCCAGGATGCTTGAGAGCAGTGGCCGCAACAGTACTATTGATACAAGAAGCCAGGAAATTAACTCTTGGAAGAAAAATGGAGGTATACGTTCCCCATATGGTGTTGACTGTTTTAGAACAAAAAGGGGGGCATTGGTTATCCTCAAGCCGGATGTTACAATACCAGGCATTGCTGAGAGAGCAGGATGATATTGAATTAAAATCGACTAATCATCTTAACCCAGCAGAATTCTTAAGAGCAGAAGAGGAAACTGGAGAACTGGCACATGACTGTGTGGAAGTCATTGAGCAAGTATATGCCAGCCGAAAGGACTTAAAAGATGAGCCCTTGGAGAATCCCGATTGGGAACTGTTCACGGACGGATCAAGCTTTGTGGAGAATGGAACCAGGTATGCTGGGTATGCGGTGGTCACCTTGCAACAAGTGATAGAGGCCAAAGTTTTGCCTCCTGGGACCTCGGCCCAGAAGGCTGAAGTCTGGGCCCTAACATGTGCTCTCATATTAAGTCAAGAGAAGAGGGTAAACATATGGACAGATTCTAAATACGCCTTTGGGGTGGTACATGTTCATGGTGCCCTTTGGAAAGAGAGGGGCCTGCTGAATTCCCAAGGATCATTAATTAAACACCGGGAAGAAGTAAAAGCTCTTTTAGAAGCTATCCATAAGCCACAGGCTGTTGCGGTGATGCATGTGAGAGGACACCGAAACGAGGAAGGGAAAGCATTCCAAGGGAACCAGTTGGCAGACCGGACGGCCAAGCAGGCAGCCCGAGAGGTATGGACTCAGTTGGTATTACTGCCCACACGAATCAATCCAGCCACACCGTTTATGGATCAACGACCCCTCTACTCGCCAGATGATGAAAAATTGGCAGCATTTGTTCAAGCTCGGAAAAATTTAAGAGGATGGTATGTAACTTCTACTGGACAGGTGGTACTGCCTCAGAGGATCATGAAAACAGTTTTGGAAATAGAACATAATAAATGCCATTGGGGAGCAGAGGCGCTGACAAAATTCTTGAAAAATGAGATAATCTCTAACCAGATGCTAACAATGGCTAAAAGGATCAATGCTATGTGCCCTTTGTGTATTAAGAACAATCCGGTGGTAAGAAAACAGGTGCAAATGGGTAAAATACAAATTGGACCACAGCCTGGAGACTATTGGCAAGTAGACTTTTCTGAGTTACCTAAAGCACAGGGGTATAAATATTTGTTGGTTTATGTGTGTACCTTTTCGGGATGGCCAGAAGCTTTCCCTTGCAGAACAAATCAGGCTAAAGAAGTAGTTAAAACGTTATTGAGAGAAATAATCCCTAGATTTGGGGTGCCATTAGGGCTATCATCGGACAGGGGTCCTCATTTTGTGGCAGGAATTGTGCAGGAGATAGCTAGGATGTTGGGAATCATGTGGAACTTACATACTCCATGGAGGCCTCAATCGAGTGGACAGGTAGAGAGGATGAATCAGACACTAAAAGGGCAGATCAAGAAAATATGCCAGGAAGCCAAAATCCAGTGGCCACAAGCTTTACCACTGGCCCTACTAAGAATAAGAATCAAACCGAGGGAGAAAGTTGGTGTAAGCCCATACGAGATTCTGTATGGCAAACCTTACCATGCATCCACCTATCAGGGAAACCCTCATTTGGTAGGAGATCAAGTGTTGATGAACTATGTGTTGTCACTAAACAAAACTCTTACAGCCATCTGAGGAGCTCTGCAGTGGAACCGCCCATTGCCGTTGGAAAATCCTGTTCACGACATTGTTCCCGGAGATCAGGTGTATGTGAAGAATTGGAACGCTGAGCCCTTAAAAGAAACATGGGACAGTCCTCACCAGGTGATAATGACAACTTACACCGCAGTGAAGGTCGAAGGGATCGACAGTTGGATACACTATACCCGTGTAAAGAAGGCCCCGCCGAAATGGGAGGTGCAACCGCTATCTGCTACCCGAATGGTGTTCAGAGCAAAGCACTGATAACTGTGTTTTTGTATATTGCATATCTGTCAAATGCTTTTGTGGTAGTGGATGTTCCTGAGCCTTTAGTGGTAATACCTGAAAATGCTACTCTGAAATTAACGTGTCTATTTTCTGACAATCAGGGAGCTGGATTCACTTACATAATTGCCGGATGGAGACGATCAGGAGAGGTAATAAAGGACGGAGTCATAAAATTTTGGGACGAGAATCAGCAAAGAGGAAATACTACCCTTCAAATACCTGGCATTCAGAGACATCAAGGTGGTCAATTTGCTTGTATTGTCTGGATAAGAAACAGTTTTGCATATGGGGATTTTGAAGTAAAGGTTTTGGCTGAGGATGAGGCAGTGGTCGGAGATTATCCAATATCAGTAATACCCGTAAGTACCCGAGTAGATATATGGGATGGCCCTCCGTTGCGGATAAGCTGTATGTTCAGGTTAGAAAAGATTTGTAGGTGGAAGATACAGGTCAAATGGTGGAAACGGAATCAAGAACAAGGATGGGAAAGTCAAACAAAAGAGACAAGCTGGTGGTTGGAAGAAATGACAGGAAAGGGATGGTTGAATATCACTAATCCTCGAATAGGGGAGACAGAAGAACAATATTTGTGTGTAGTATCCTGTGGGACTAATGGAAATTATGGGTTAAGGAAAGTGGAAGCCAGACCACATACAAATGTAGGGATACGCCCTCAACATAGTGTCTATAAAGCTGTCAGAGGGAGAGATGTCATTCTCAGTTGTAACTTGGAATCGGGAAGAAAGTTTTCGGATTACGGATGGTGGTTCAAGAGAAATTTGGTTTCTGGGGAAAAATACAAACTGCAGGAAAGACTGGAGTTGTTGACTCTTGACTATCAAGGATGTGCGGGGGGGGGGTAGATGAAGGAAATTACATTTGTTGGATAGCCCATGATGAATGGTGGGGGATGGGGACAATAACCGTGTCTATCTGGGAGACGGAGACAAGAGTGACTAGACAAACACCAGAAATTGACCATTTAGTCAGAAGTGCTGATCAGGAAAATTTGGTGGTAGGACTCATAAGGGATTTTGGTCAAATTCAGAATGTAACAACCATTACGGCTTGTCTACCTTTACCACACGCTGCTGGAGATCCTATACCATGGGGAGTAATCCCTGTGACGAATATGCCGACCATGGTAAAGAACGGGACCCGGGAATGTAGGAATGAATTACACAATCGAACTAAAACGGTAGAACGGCTGACGGTGGTTCGGAAACAGTGGTCAACTCCAGGACAACGTGCAGATTGTAAAGCACTTCCAAATTCGATTTTTACAAAGATAGGTAGATTTAAGGATGTGGGATGGTGTGAATATGATGAGATCCGGAAAACTGATCAATCTATTGTAGAGCATTATTATGAGATGGTATGTCAAGAAAATAAAGTTCAGTGGGAAAATTGGCAGGCCATTTGGGGACCAAGCTTACTGGAGACATATAGTTACTTAGGGGACATAGGATGGTGTATAGAATGGAAAGGTTTGAAAAATCAAACTCATGGGAGGGTCGTAAGGGGAGACTCGGCTCATCGGAAAAGGAAGGAGCAATTAGGGAATTGGAACTGCACACAAGTGTTTACATGCGATAGTCCAGAAAACCAAATCGGGTTAGTACCGGTGTTAATATTATTGAAATGGGGATGTGAATGTCGAGGATATAACCATACTATTAAAGGAACCTTAAAAGGGACGAATCAATTGGATTGCAAAAATACAATGGTTAGGAGCCCAGGGAATTTAGTTTGGATTATGGGACACGGACAATGGACTACTCACATGCCCATAGATGGTCCTGTCACTCAGATAACCTTAGGGGTACCTACTTTATGTCCATTTTGGAGACAGTCAAAATTAACAAGTGAGGAAATGAAAGGACGGACCCGACGAGAAACCGGAGATGAGTTAGGTCCTGAGGATGAGTGGCATGAACCATCAGGAGGAGTAAAATTCGGGTGGGTATTGGAATCTTTGTTTGCCCAAATTTCAACTTATCATAATAGGGAAATGTTATATAAATTAATGGGACAAACCGAAAGACTGGCTGCAGTCACAAAAAAAGGATTCAAAGATGTTAATTTGCAGTTACAGGCAACCACGAGGATGACAGTACAGAATCGTATGGCATTGGATATGATATTACTCAAGGAACATGGGGTGTGTGGGTATTTGAATGGTAAGGATGACCTTTGCTGTATACACATCCCAAATGTGACTACCGAAGTAGAGAGGGATATTAGCCAATTAGACCAAATTGAATCAAAAGTCCAGGAGGTAGAGAAGGAGGCAGAACATAATTGGGTTGGAGCTTTATTTAGCTCATTTGGAATCCAGATCTCTGGTTGGATCTCTTCAGTGATACAATATATGATCATGATTGTAATAATCATTATTGTAGTAGTAATCTCATACAGGTGCCTTCTGGGAATGATTATCTGGGAAGGAACTCATACCCATGTACTGGTTTGGAGTAAATTAGGGAAGAACCTCCAAAAGGAGTCCCCTAAACCAAACCTCCACCACCCCTTCCCCCCCCCCCAGCCCTGGATTCGGGAAGGAAAATACCTCGGAGGAAAGTGGAAAAACCGGTTTATTGACAAAAATACACTCCCCAACACCGAATAGTGGGAAAAGACGGGTTACTGTGACGATGGGGAGGGTGCTGACGCGTCTCTGTCTGGCCCGGGTCTTCTCCAACTTCTCAGGTCAGGTCAGGTCCGGAGCCGGTTCAAACCTTGGGGGGGGGGGGGGGGGGGGGGGGGAGGGGGAGAGAAAGGAAGGAGGGGGAAAGAAAACCAAACAGAAGCAGCAGGAGGGAAAGAAAAAATGGTGGCAGGGGCAGCCGGAGAGCAGAGCGAAGCAAAGCGAAGCGAAGAAGGCAAAAGCAGCCGAGCCAGCTGAAGCAAGAGCCGAAAGCAGCCAAGAAGGAAAAAGGAGGCAGGAACTGCAGGCTCCCGCCCAAGAGGGCGGGATTCAGCTGCGAGACATAACAACATATCCAAGATATGGGATGGATATATGGGATAGGAGGCAGCTCAACCCAGAACATTCCACCCCTTATCCCATATATCCATCCAATTAAAACTTTCATCTGACTTACTCAGACCTTTAGCACTTACACATTTCCGTCCGTCTTACTTGCTCAGACCTTCGACACTTACACATTTCCTTCTGTTTCATGTCTAACTGATCTAACACGCAGACAATGGTAGTAACATTCAGCACATATCAATCTTACCCCATATTCAGATCTCCCTGAGGTACACATTGCATTGTTCCATCTTTCTGCATTATCCACCATGTACAACCCGGTCCTTGAGCAGAGACAACTCCACGGATGGGTTTGCCCGTACTCAAGTCAGGGTTGATCCATACTGTCTTTCCCAACAAACCTCTAACATGGGCCACTGGGACTTTATCTCCATCTACTACATTAAGGTGCTGGGACTGAGCAGGACCCGCTCGGTTGGTGGAACCTTGAGTGTTAACTAACCAGGTGGCTTTTGCTAAA
Source organism: Sylvia atricapilla (assembly GCF_009819655.1). NCBI lineage: Eukaryota > Metazoa > Chordata > Aves > Passeriformes > Sylviidae > Sylvia > Sylvia atricapilla. The sequence goes on along the minus strand of NC_089173.1, from coordinate 14,592,530 downwards.
TGCTGCTCCCAGTTTTTTAAGGACCCTCCACCCAACGCCTTCAGGGTGGTTTTTAACAGCCCATTGTACCTCTCCACTTTACCCGCGGCTGGTGCATGGTAGGGGATATGATATACCCATTCAATGCCATGTTCCCTAGCCCAGGTTTTAATAAGATTATTTTTGAAATGAGTCCCATTGTCTGACTCAATTCTCTCGGGAGTGCCGTGCCTCCAAAGGACCTGCTTTTCAAGGCCCAGGATGGTGTTGCGGGCTGTAGCATGAGACACAGGGTAGGTTTCCAACCATCCTGTGGTGGCTTCTACCATGGTCAGCACATGACGCTTGCCTTGGCGGGTTTGAGGTAGTGTGATGTAATCAATCTGCCAGGCCTCCCCATACTTGTACTTAGACCACTGCCCTCCATACCAGAGAGGCTTCATCCGCTTGGCTTGCTTAATGGCAGCGCATATTTCACAGTCACTGATAACTTGAGAAATGCTGTCCATGGTTAAATCCACCCCTCGGTCTTGTGCCCACTTATAGGTGGCATCTCTACCTTGGTGACCTGAGGCATCATGGGCCCATCGTGCTAGAAATAACTCTCCCTTGTGCTCCCAGTCAAGATCTATCTTCAACTCCCCTATCTTTGCAGCTTGATCTACCCGCTGATTATTTTGCTGCTCCTCATTAGCTCTACTCTTGGGGACATGGGCATCTACATGGCGAATCTTCACAGGTAGGGTTTCTAACCGGGCAGCGATATCTTTCCACTCTTCAGCAGCCCAAATTGGTTTACCTCTACGCTGCCAGTTCGCCTCTTTCCATTTCTTCAGCCATCCCCACAGAGCATTGGCTACCATCCAAGAATCAGTATACAGATAGAGCCTTGGCCACTTCTCTCTCTTTGCAATATCTAGGGCCAGTTGAATTGCTTTAAGTTCAGCAAATTGACTGGATCCACCCTCTCCCTCAACGACCCCTACAACCTGTCGTGTGGGGCTCCATACAGCTGCCTTCCACCTCCGACCCATCCTTACGACACGGCAGGAACCGTCGGTGAATAAAGCGTAACATATTTCCTCTGCTGGCAACTGGTCGTATGGCAGAGCTTCCTCAACCCGGGTCACTGGTTCTTGTTCTTCATCTGCAACACTGAAACTTTCACCTTCGGGCCAGTTTGTAATTACTTCCAAAATTCCAGGGCGATTCAATTTCCCAACTTGAGCGCGTTGTACAATGAGGGCAATCCACTTGCTCCAGGTAGCACTGGTGGCGTGGTGGGTGGAGGGAACCTTTCCTCTAAACATCCACCCTAGCACTGGTAGTCGGGGTACCAGGAGGAGTTGTGCTTCCATACCTATAACCTCTGAGGTGGCCCGAACCCCTTCATAGGCTGCTAGAATTTCCTTTTCTGTTGGAGTATAGCTGGCTTCTGACCCTCGGTAACTTCGACTCCAAAATCCCAGTGGTCGGCCTCGAGTCTCCCCAGGCACCTTCTACCAAAGGCTCCAGGACAGACCATGGCTCCCAGCTGCAGAATAGAGCATGTTCTTCACGTCCGGTCCCGTCCTGACTGGACCAAGGGCTACCGCGTGAGCAATCTCCTGTTTAATCTGAGTAAAAGCATGTTGCTGCTCAGGGCCCCACTGGAAAGTGTTTTTCTTGCGAGTTACCAGGTGGAGAGGGTTTACAATCTGACTATATTCTGGAATATGCATCCTCCAAAAACCTATGACACCTAGGAAAGATTGTGTCTCCTTCTTGTTAGTTGGTGGAGACATCGCTGTGATCTTATTGATGACATCAGTGGGAATCTGACACCGTCCATCTTCCCACTTAATTCCCAGGAACTGAATTTCTCTAGCAGGTCCTTTAACTTTGCTCTTCTTGATGGCAAAACCAGCTTTCAGGAGAATCTGGATAATCTTCTCTCCTTTTTCAAACACTTCAGCTGCAGTGTTCCCCCACACAATGATGTCATCGATGTACTGCAGATGTTCTGGAGCCTCACCCTCTTCCAATACAGTTTGGATCAATCCATGACAAATGGTAGGACTGTGCTTCCACCCCTGGGGCAGTCGATTCCAAGTATACTGCACACCCCTCCAGGTGAAAGCAAACTGAGGCCTGCATTCTGCAACCAGAGGAATGGAGAAAAAGGCATTGGCGATGTCAATAGTGGCATACCACCTTGCTGCCTTGGACTCCAGCTCGTACTGGAGTTCCAGCATGTCCGGCACGGCAGCACTCAGCGGTGGAGTCACTTCATTCAATGCCCTGTAGTCCACAGTCAGCCTCCATTCTCCATCCGACTTGCGCACAGGCCAGATGGGGCTGTTAAAGGGTGAGTGGGTTTTACAGACCACCCCTTGGCTCTCCAACTCACGAATCATTTTGTGGATGGGAATCACTGCATCTCGAACTGTTCTATACTGCCGCCGATGCACTATAGAAGTGGCGACTGGCACCTGCTGATCTTCCACCTTCAACAATCCCACAGCAGATGGGTCATCCGATAGTCCAGACAGGGTGTTCAGTTGCTTAACACCCTCTGAATCCCTTTGGGTCTTTCAAATACCCATTCCGAAGAAAATCTATGCCCAGAATACACGGGGCCTCTGGGCCGGTCACAATCAGGTGTCTCTGCCAGTCCTTTCCAGTCAGGCTCACCTCAGCCTCCAACAAAGTCAACTCTTGTACTCCTCCGTCACCCCGGCAATGGAAATTGGTTCTGCCCCCACATGTTCCGATGGCACCAAAGTACATTGCGATCCAGTGTCCACCAAAGCCTCATGTCTCTGTGGCGCCGATGTGCCAGGCCATCGAATCCACACAGTCCAAAACACACGATTCTCCCCAACCTCTACCTGGCTAGAGGCAGGGCCCCTCTAAGCCTGATTATCTTTCTTTCTTTGGACATATGTCCTAGAGGTTCCCTCCAGGGGATCAGACATATCATCATCGTCCCGACTGCAGACAAGTGGTGCTGCTCTCTGTTTAGTAGGACTTCCTCTTTGAATCCTACCTTCTTTCGATTTACGCACCCATTGTGCCAGAGCAGCAGTGGGTTTTCTGTCCCACCTCCTCATGTCCTCCCCAGCTTCACGCAAGAAGACCCACAACTCGGTTCTCGGAGTGCGCCTTCTCTCCCCAACAGAGGTACGCCTGCGTTGAACACCAGGGTCTCTAATTTGAATGGCCGAAATTTGGAGGAAGTCCTCCCTAATCTCTTCCCTGAGCTTTTTGTGATTTTCCTCTAATTTATCTTCCAATTTCTGCAGTCGTGTTTCCACAGCTTCAATCCTGGCGTGAGTTGGGCCATGTACTGAATCAGCATATGCTCGAAGCTTCCTTGCCATATTGAGCACGATTTCGTGTGTCTCCTCCCGCTTCATTATTGCTAGAGCAGAAGCGTATTCAGATGGTCCAAGTCGTACAAGTTTTCGCCACATCACGGGTGTACATGGTACCAAATCTGGGTTCTTAGTGTTTGGGTCATCTGAGAAGATAATCTCTGCCACTGCCATTTCTCTCAAGCGTTGAATCCCTTGTTCTATGGTCTTCCACTGGGTCTGCTGCATGTAGAGATCGTCTGCACACAGGTATCTTTGTGCCACACTTCCCATGACCGGAAGATCATGAAAGCAGTAACCCGAAGTGAAGTAATGGCTCCAACTTCTAGAAGAACTGCTCCCCCGCCGTATGTTGAAACCACAACTTGAAGAATTGAGCATCCTTGCAAAGAAGATTTTTGAAGAATGCTCAAAAGGGGGGAATTGTTAACAAAATATCAGAAAATCGTATAGCAGTAGTTATGCTAAGGCTTCTTGGCTAGCATTAGGGCACTAGGCCTTGGGAAGGTAGCCTGGGAATGTTCTGGGTCTGTGGAAACAATAATCAAAGGGATTAGCAAAGCATGAAGAACATGCTGAAAGGGAAAACCGTCTTAAAGATAAAGTTTGAAATATTACTAGGAGGGGGTCTAGTGACGGGGAAAAGTAAATTTTGGTAATTAACCTATAGTTTTAAATAAGACAAGCATGTAGAATTTATTACTTTAGAAGTCTGTTACCTAGTAGATGAACGTCATTGCTTTGATCAAAGAATTTTTCTGTTTGTCACATAGTATGATGAAGTAATCTTTGTAAAAAGGTATAAAAACCTGAGTCTTGATGAGGGTCTTTAGGAATCCTGATTTGGGACGTTGGTCCCCAGGACCCCGGGCCCCGAATAAAGCACGACATAAACTGACTCCTTGTTAGTTTGTGTTTTCACTTCGTTTCGGGCAACACCGTGGGTGGCTGGCAGGGGAGGCTGCAGGCTCTGCTCGCAGAGAATGAAGGACTGAGATCCTGGCTCTGGAATTCGGCTGCACCATCCCTGTCCCACCCGGCGGTGTCACGCCCAGCCCGGGCAGTGTCCAAGGAGCTGGAGCCATCCCTGAGGCAGCAGCAGCAGCGACACCCTGTGCCAATTAACACCCAAAGCAGAGTGATTGCTGTGGGACATTAACCCGTGAGTGAAGGCACCGCAGGCACATCCCAGCTCTGTCTTTGCCCGTGGCCACATTCCAGAGCCTCCCGCTCAGCTCTCCCGGACTGGCTCATTCCCACCAGCCCCCAGCCTAATTAAAGGGCTTGATGTGTAGTAATGGCTGGGCTAACTAAATGTTGCTGTTTACCATTAAATAATGAGGCTCATTAGCATAGGCTGTGCAGCGAGAGCTTGTGGCTGAGCTCCACTGCCCGGCTCTGCCCAGGAAACCTGGGAGTTCCCTGCTCCAAAACTGGATGATCCATTATTTTTTCTGGCCTATTAAAGCATTATGACTTGTTTAACCAAAAGAATTTTAAATTTTGAACATTTGAACAGGCTATGGCGGGAAACATCCATCCGCTTGCTGGTTTGGGTCACTATTGATCTTTTCAGCGTTCCAGAGTCACGAGGAAAATGTGATATCGAGCACATTTCCCAAAGGGAACATTTTTGCATGTGTACAAAGCTAAATTGATTACAAGACTGCAGCCAACACTGTGAAAAATCTCAGCTGGTTGTTTTGCTGGCGCACCACAGAACAATGTTTTTTTTGTGTCATTTCTGCACCATAATTCTCAAATTTCCTGAACAAAGCAGAATATCAAAGAGCAGAGTATTAAGAACTCATATCCACTGAAATATTCACAATATAAAATCGTAACACATCCCCAACACTAATTTAAAACATTCCTGACATTGGGTGAAAATGAAAACTGGGAAAAAACCCCAAAACACATGGCAGGGCTGAAAATCCAACTTGTTTTCACCACTTGGTTGCAGATGGTCCTGGTGAATCAGAGAGTCCTTTTTATAATCCTAATTTTATATAATTGTGGTGGTTTCACATTTGCCGAAATTTGTTTACCAACTGGGAGATAGGATTTTTGGGAGAAAAAGGCAAAACAGGCTCAACTTAAAAGTAAACAGATTTTATTAACATACACTAAGAAAAGAAAGAAAAGAGGGGAAAAAATTGAGACATTCAAGCACCTTTCCCCCCCCCCCCCCCACTGTTCACTTTCCCACTAAACACAGAGAAAACTATGATTTTTAGTCAGTTGCAACCATTTAAACACAATCCTGCATCACTTTGGGAGAGAAGCCTCTCTAGAGTTTATGGAGATATACACCACAGGAAAAGGTCTGGTGACTCTCAATGTCACAAATCAGCAACCGCCCAGAATTTTGCAGATTCTGTGCAGTCCCACCCATACAACAGTTTCCCAAGCTGCCTATGGGCCTCCGCATGTTTAGGGTATCATTTTAAGAATGCTTTTCTAGTACAAAACAAGGACTCTCTTCTTCTATCTCTAAAATTGCCTCTATCTCAAAAGAAATAGAGACCTCCTTATTCTTTCCCAGGAGCCGGGGACATATTCTATTTAAAACTTTCAATTAAATTTCATGTATATCAATACACACAACCCTTTGGCTAGAAGTTGCATTCCCCCAAGCAGCATTAGGATATTACAAAAAGAGTCCATTTCCCCATAATTCACATCCAGAGAAGTCTGGTCAAAAATGTCTACTTCCTCCATCCCATCTTCCAATAGTCTTTCTCAGTTCTTTCACTGAGTTTGTCTCAATGCTGTCTCTCTACATTTCAAATCGCTCTGTCTTCCATGGAGGAGGGAAAAGGGTTAATGTCTTTGCCCAGAGTCTTTTTTCCCTCCTCTCCAGCTGACTCCCGGAACTTCAAGGCTGCAGGTGATGGTGTGAGGGGAAGGGGGGGAGGGAGCTGCTCAGGAACGCTGATGGACGAACCCTCCTCCACCCCTGGTCAGATCTAAAGCAACTCAAACTTGGATCAGCTCCCTGGAGAAAAGTTCTCAAAAGTCTCTCCTCCCTTGGACCAGAGGCTCTGGCAGCCAAGCCAAGAGCATGGCCGCTGTGGCCCCTGGCACAGGGCCAGCACTGCTGATCTGCAATTCTCCTCCTCTCCCCATCGGAAGAACTGGGGGAGAGAGGGGACACTGCCAGGGGAAGAGGGGACACTGCCAGCCCCGGCCACTCTCCCACAGGCAGCCCCCCCCCCCCCCCCCCCCCCCCGCCCCCGAGACCTGACTGGGCCTGGCCCTGGGGGGCCCAGACTGAACTTCTGACTTACGAGGTGATGTTAGCTCCTTGCCAGCCGGAAAAGGAAAGGGCCAAGTCACCTGGAATTTTTGATTTAAGACTGGGTCTCCAGAGGCATATACAACACGCTTATTTGTCAGCCAAGCTGTCAATCCATGCTAGAACTTCCTTAGGAAAAAAAATACCCTTCACATTCATGCTAAACTACCACAATAATTTATTGTCAGAAGGACCAGCTGGGATCACTGTGGCTAAAGATTATTAACATTTCCATTACCATCACTTTATAGCTTGGCCATAAACATCCCTCAGAACTGGGATGGTCCAAGACTTTGCTTAGGAAGAAATTTTTTACCCTCAAAACTTCAAGTGACTTAGGAACCATTAAGGAGGGCAAAAGGAAAATAAAAAGGTTAATTTTCCTCATGGTAGATGTTTTTTTCAGCCTTGATAACATGGAAGCCTGGTTGTAATGGACACTGCTCCTTCCTATTTGCTTGTTTTCCTGGAAAATAGCTTTGTATCAGAGAAAAACAGGGCAAAAATAAGATTTTTTTTCGGTGGTAGGTTTGTTTCTGAGATGGGGTTTGTGCTTGTGCTTCTGCAGAAGGGCAGAATTGGGATTTACCCAGGATGTGATTTTTTCCCTCTCCATTAACAATGGAAAAAAATCCTGGTGTGAAACTGCACTAAAAGAGGGAAAACTGGGAGTGATGAGAACCAGAGCAAATGCCCTTTTGCTGCATACAATGGTATAATTTTATTCATAAAATGGCAAATAATTTCCATGCTGGAAAGCATTTTTCTCTTTCCTAGCAGGAAAACAATGGGCACAATTCATGCAAACACTAAGGAAAACACGTTTGAAAGCAAAGAGAGCTCCGGAGGTTCCGTGTAAGTGTGGTAAATGCTCCTTTAATTCCACATCCAGCCCCGGAGCTCCCACAGGGATCACTGCCACACATGATGCCATGCCCTGGATCAATAGGTTAAAGCTTCCTCATCACTTTGTACCAGTGGGTCAAATAAAGCTTATTTTTAGCTCCCAAACCACCTTTGTGTTGTGGTATCCAAGAGGGAGGAGCTCCCTGGAACCTATTGGATTTGAAATTCTTTCCTGTTGGAGTGTTATCAGTGTTATTTCCATGTGAGCATCAGACAAGAGGTTTGACTCTGATCTGTTTATTTCCCATTAGGGAAGCCTATTAAAGGAGATTAGAGGCCAACTCAAAGTGCACAAATCATTGCTCTTGCTACTGAGAGCCAGGAAAATAAGAGAAAATAATTTTATTCATCCCTTACCAAGCAATTCCAGGTCCTCTATGTCAGGCAAATATTCAGGAAATATTCATCCACATTAACACATGGACAGTGCCAGGATGCCCAGGAAAATCCCATCTCCTGGCAGCACCTCACCAAGGAAACAAAAATATTCGAATTAAAAATTCGAACAAAAATTAAAATTGAAAGTAAAGTTAAAGTTAAAGTTAAAATTAAAATTAAAATTAAATTGAATGTTATTCCTGGCAGAGAAGGAGATAAGGTGTTAAATAAGCCTGGCAAGGAATGAAGGGCTGTAACACATCCAGGGATTCACATCCATAAGAGCTCAGATGGGACAGGAAATTTGTGGGAATCAGTGGCATGGCACCCATTAATCTATGACAAAATACAATATTTCATAAATAAAAATATCTTCTACCCAGACTTGCTCACAGCCACAATGTCCCACCTGAAATTTATCCTTCTGAGCAGATTTTTGGGAAGACTGGGAAGAAGGGTCGTGGTGCAAAATTACATTGATTTCTTGTTTAAAATAGGCTTTCCTCGGGTTTTGTCTCTGTGCTGACTGTGTGAATATATGGGCTTTATTCTTTCATTAAATACAAACCTAATGAAAATAAGGATCTCTAAAGTTGGAGGGCGGGAATGACTCTGCTGCTTCTGGAGAGAGGCCGTTAGCTCTGTCTGAGGTATTTTATTACTGAGAGCTCCAAAACCACTCCTTTGCTTGCAAAACCAGCTACATTTTACTTTGGTAGCATTTGGGGGAGGACTGTGATTGACTGAGAGGTCGATTTTCTGCATTTTCTGTACAATTCAAAATGCAGAAAATACAATTTCAAATTATACCCAAATTAAATTCAAACCCAAAAAAGGCCCTTTTTGTTTACACAGAAACAGCCTCAGTGTTGCTGCATGCAGGAGCTCTCCTCTTAATGTGTTTTCCTCAAGATTTGGCAAAAATCATATTTCCAAAACGTTTTCCTTTATCCAGACATCACATTCCTGCATCCTGGTAAAACCTGCTCAGAGCCATTCAACTCCAGGAGCTGAGAATGCACCAAGAGACACCAAACACCTGAGTGTGAAGAATATCAGGCAGACAAAATACGAGAATCAGGATTACTCCGATTCATGTTCTCCTGGGTATCTAGAGGGCTCAGGGAATTCAGGAGGAAATTCCACAGGAAGTTTTGTGCCATGTTTTCCCGTGGCTGCCTCCTCCGCTCCAGTGCTGTGTCAAAATTTTGTGGAGCACACGGAATATTTGTGGATCCATAATTTCCACTTCTATTTCCCCCGGGAGCCAACACGAAACTTCATTTTTTAAAAAATTTAACTCACTAGAAATACTGAAAATTGCTTTGAGCAGCCAAGGCTGAACCTAAAATACAACAAGCAAGCTCTGCTGTACATAAAATACAAAAAACTCTTGCTCTGGTCCAGGTCTCCATGTGCCTGGTAAAATAGTGGAATGCATAATGCATAATACCAGGCTTAAAAATCCCCTTCATTATGGAATAACAGGTTTAAGAACCCTTATTATGAATGGGCAAGGAGACCTTCTCCTTTTTAATGCCTTTATTAAGGTCACCTCTAGGTGGAGGTCTGAGAGGTCACGCACACTGCCTCTGCTCCCGATGGATGACCCAGAGGAGGAGGTGTTCAGCTTTGCCACACGGCAGAGCTGGGACATCCATCCTCGTGAGAGTCCCTGGGAAGACCCTAGCTCGTTTAAAGTTTAGGATAGTCATGCAGAGAGGGTGCTGTTCAACTCACGGTGACAAGACACAGAGCCCCAGCAGGTAGCCTGATGTTTTTCCCTGCTCAATGACGTAGTTTGGAGTCCTGTCTGGGCAATGGCTCGCTGGCTCCAGGGGTTTTTAGATGTCAATTCTACTTCTGCTGGGTGCTAAGGCCCATGGGAGATCTCCTCATTTGCATGCCAGGTGGTGTCATCGATTGCCATGCGGGGAGCAGTGGAGGCAATACCCGACAGGAAGGATACAGTTACAAAGAAAGGGGTACTTAACAGAGAAGGCCTTACAATAACAATAGGTATGAGGTAAATGGCATTTAACCGAGAAGGCTCTTTACAGTAAAAACATTCAGCTGAGTTCAGAAACTTGTGTTTTATTCCTTACATGGACTAAAATTTTAAAAACTGGCAGGGGTGTTATAAATGATTAGAAGCCAATTCAAAATAAAAGAATGTATTTAGCAATTTTCTAAGATCAAATTGAAAGGTCACAATAAAATCGGACAATATTGATCGAATGTTGGGTGGACAGGGTAACAGCAGCAAAGGTGCCATCCAACCCTGCCCACAAATGCTGGGTCTTGGCGTACAGGTTTTTATACAGTTTATTTGTCCTGAGGCTAGGTCTATTGAAAGTCCAAATATTCATGTATTTCTTTATTCCCAAGTAAGGTTTTGAAAGGGGATCCCATAAGTATGAAAAGACGTTTCAAGAGTCTTCCTGGATTCTTTCTTTGGGGTGCTGATGTGATCATCCTCTGGATCCTCCACCAAGATTGATATCAGGTCTTGAACAGTTGTGAAGTGGAAGCCCATCTTTGATGAATGGGCCATCACCAGTCCAGCCCTGCCGTTTCTGTTGCAAATTTTGTGGTTTCACAGCTGCACAATAGGCCTTGGAATCTCGGAGACGCCCTCAAGTAGCCTTTTAATAGTCCAAACTTTTCATACAATATTTTGTACACGAATTTATACATTACATTTATCACAGGGGGAATATTAAATTCTGCAGCAGGACTTTACTGCCTGGGTTTTATCTCTTTTCCAGCTTCAGGTTCCAAATGAGTGTGCAGATCCCAGCATCCATCCTGGTCCTGGAGATGAGTGGGGTGGATCCGGTGGTCGACATCCTGCTGGTGTCTGCTCCATTCATCACCATCAGCAGGATGCCTGTCAGATTGTTTGATCCATAATTAGAACAAAAGTGGGTATTAGAGGGAATATTTAAGACTAGTGAAGCCATGGTCCTGGGTGGCTTGGGAGATGAAAAAAGTGTTAACTGAAGAATTCCCAATTAGAGGGTCAGCAGAGCTGCATGGAAAAGAGGAAGGAGAGGGAGGAGGCTGAGATTAAAGAGCCGTAATGCTCTGAGTAATCCAGCAATCAGGGATGCTGGGCTGGGAAACCAGGAGAAGATGACACAAATTTTTCCATAAGGATAGTGTAAGAAATAAAATACAAGTTCCTGAACTCGGTTGAGTGTTGTGACTGTAAAGGCCTTTCTCTGTTAAATACTGTTTATCACCTACCTATTGTTATTGTAATTGCAAATGCCTTTCCTAAATGTTTTCTCTGTTAAATGCTACTTACCTCAGACCTCTTTCTTTGTAACTGTATCCTTCCGGTTGAGTATCGCCCCTGCTGCTCCCCGCATGGCACCCGATGACACCACCTGGCATGCAAATGAGATCTCCCATGGGCCTTAGCACCCAGCAGAAGCGGGATTGACACCTAAAAACCCCTGGAGCCAGCGAGCCATGGCCCGAACAGAACTCCAAATTACGTCAGTGAGCAGGAAAAGATTGGGCTACCTGCTGGGGCTCCGTGTCTTGTCACCATAAGTTAAAAAGTACCTCTCTGCAGGGCTAGCCTACACTTTCCAACAAGCCAGTGTCTTCTCAGGGATTGTTGCAAGGACAGAAGTCCCAGCTCTGCCCTGTGGCAAAACTGAAGACCTCCTCCTCTGTGTTGTCCAGTGGGAGAAGTGGCAATGTGCATAATCACTTGGGCCCCCACCAAGAGCTGATCTTAATAAAGGCATTAAAAAGGAGCTGGTGTCCTTACCCTATTCATTTCAGATAGGGGCAAGATGGCCCAGTGACAGCACAACACTAACTGGATTCTATTTTAGAGTGGGGAAAATTGTGTAGATGGAAAGAAAGATGTGGCTTATGGAGGTGGTTTATGAATAATCACAGTTTACATGCTTTAAAAAGTCCCATCCTTATGCCTTAAGCTTTAGCTTTCATATCTGCAAATTCTGTGCTGCCTAGGGATGTAGTTCTGAGCCTCATATTAAGTGCCTGGAAGCTCGCTTCAAAGAGCAGGTAGACAAAACAAATCCTTTTTCTGGGGAGAACCAAGGACACCTTTCAGGCCCAAAAGCATAAACAACAGTGGACCGAAGGGAGGAACAAGAAGGGTGAGACCTCACAACCTGAAGCTGTAATTGGACAATTAAACCCCAATATGCAAATGGACCAAAAATTATAAAAGTGTAAGATCTCGTGACCAGGCAGCCATTTCTTTTTTTGTGACTGTTCTTAGTCCACCCTGGGTGCAGCCTTGGTTAGGCTCCTGTCCTGCCCAGGGTGGATCCTGGAGGCCTTTCAATAAATACCTACTTTATTCTCTGGCTCTGTCCAGTCTCTATTTCAGGTCAGCCTTCCAAGGCATCAATCCCAGCAGAACCAGGCATGAGGCTGCAGCCTCAGCCCTGTGTTGGTTTAGCACAGATGGTGAGGAGCAATTGGTGATTTCCTTTCCTTTGAATCGACGACCAAAATAGCCAATTGAATGCAGATATACACCTCTGGGTCACACAGCCTTAAAAAGCTAGAAGGAAGCCTGGGATTGCTCTCTTCCTTCCTCCTGGCAACCAGGTAACATTGTGGGCCAGCTGAGGAGGGCCTGACTTAGGCCCCGCTGCTCCAGGGTTGCCAGGCCCCTCCAGGCCTCTGAGAGTCACTGCCCTCAGAGGAGGCAGGGCCAGCTGAGCTCTTCCCCCCCCCCAGATGCCAGCGGCAGTGCTGCAGTTTGGCAGTGCTGGCTGCGGGATCTGGGGCCCTGGCCCTGGCTGCCATCACCCCTGGTCCGGGGGAAGGATGGGATCTCCCCCCACCCTATGCTGGGCCCCAGAGAGCAGCTCCGAGTGGCTCACGCCATCAGAAAATGAAGGTGGAAGAGAAGGCATCCATCAGCCTCCCTGCCCCGCCCCCCCCCCCCCCCCCCCCCCCCCATATGGCATGGCTTTGAAATCTTTGGGCTGCTTCGGCAGAGATCACATGACCACCACAGGAGTGGGCAAACTTTAACTCTTTCCGGACACAGACTGAGACTTTCTTAAACTCTAACCCTTCTCAGAGATGAGAGAAAAGGCCAAATTAGAGATATGTAAAGGGACAATATGGAGAAATCTAAGTAAGTAAACAAAGAGTGACCTCTTAGGTAGAAGAGATGACAAGTTGCCTTGGTTCTAGGCTGAAAAAAATCTCCTATGAGTTATGGTAACAGACTATAGTATGAATATGCTAGAATAATCCTTTAAATTGTGGACAATATGAATTGGAGAGATGATTTGTGGATTTGAGCAAAGGTATCTGTGATGGACTGAGTGAATATTGAATTAGCAGCTGTGATCTGAAATGAATGAAATGTAAAGAAATTCCCTTTTTTTGACACAGTTTGTCATTTGTTAAGAAAGTTATGCTGTTTAAAATGTTATGCCAGTTGTAACCTGTCTGTTAAGGAAGTTATGCTGTTTGTACCAAAATTTGTACCCTCAAAACCTTATTCCAAGTTGTATACCCCCTCTAAAACCCCGGGTTCCCTTCCCCTTCCGTCGGGCTAGGCTGTCCCCATTCCCCACCAGCTCCTCTAACTGCCGGCCCCGCCTAATAGGAAAATCCAAGGACTTCCATGGTGCACCGCTCCAAACCGAAGTGCAGTTGCCGGCAAGCGGACCCAAAAGCCGGGACCCGGCACAAAATCCAGATAAAAGAGAAACACTACAACACCGAGAAGACCCTCAGCTACCTAAGGACTGAATTCTGCTTCTGCCGCCTCGCCATGACCACAAAGAGACTGGGAAGAAGTGACGCCCCTAGACCACACGAGCCCAGTTGGGTTGCCGGGAATTCCCGCGAGATCGGAGCCTCCCGACTCTGCTGCGGCGAGAGCAGAAGGTCCGACTGACACCTGATCCTCAGCGGCGACAGGAGCGAGGGCGGCGACAGGAGCAGCGGCGGCGCAGACGACCCCTCGAGTTCCCCCTTTAAAGAGCTGACTAATAAAGGCTTTTCAAAGGAGCAGGTCTCCTGGCCCGTTTTTAACATGATCCTGTGATCCCATGAGAGGTTTGAACAGAGAGAGATGAGAAGAAGCCCTCTGCCAGTGAAGAAGTGAGAAGACATCTCTGTTCCCTGAGTTGAAGAATCCTTTGCCTTTGAAGTTGCTCATTTTTAAAAGGTACCACCCCAATATCTGTGAGTCTACGACCCATGTGTGTGTGGTCACGGAAAAGGCTATGTGAATATGGGAGGTTCCACAATGGCAGAAGTTCCCCGGGCGGGCTGCTTTTGTGTGAGTTGGAGGCCACAAGCAGACTGTTTCTCTTGTGGAAAGTTACCAAAACAACAGGAGAGACTTCTCTCTCTCAAAGACTGAATGAAAGACTGTTTTATAAGTGGTACTGACCTGGAGTTCTGAGTTTTGCCTCTTTACATTGTTTGTAGAAAATGAACAGTTTGTGGTGGGAGAAAGGGTTAGTTTAGAAATTCATTTGTGGTTTGTCGCTCTTAGGGACACGAAAGAACAAGGCAGGCAGCAGGAGGTCAAGCAGGAAAGCTCTATTTTAATTTCTCTGACTCCATATATATACACTTTATCAAAAGGCAAAAGATTGGCTACACAGGTTGCCACCTCTTTGACCTCGTAGGTGAACATCACCATCAATCACAAGACTCCTCCCAGAGGAGTATGTTAGTGTATGTTAATAAAATAATTTTGTTTACTTTTAAGTTGTGTCTGTTTTGCCTTTTTCTCCCAAAATCCTATCTCCCAGTTGGAAAACAAAATTTGGCGAACATGAAACCACCACATCCTCCAAGGTGGGAGCAGCCACATGGAGCTGAAATGGGGACAGAAGTGCCACTCCTGAGAGTTAAACAGAAAATTCCCAGCTTTGGAAATACTCAGGAAAGCCTTGGGGCAGGCTGGCTGCTCCCACACCCAGAGCTCATTTCGTGTCCTGGAGTTTCTCCTGCTCCAACCCATCTGTCGTGATTTTATTACCGTAGACTTCAAATGAGTTGGATTTCTCCTGAATCAATCCCCAGTTAATTACCTCGGCTGAATATTGTACAAAGGACCAATTTTTATCTCTTTCCCTGCCCATGTGACTGATTCACTGGAAATGGAAATCTTTGCCTTCAGGCAGAGGAACGATAGCAGCCAGGTCTTCTGCTGCCCATAAAAGCCAGAAAAACTCAGAGATATTGCTCTCCTTTTCCCATTTTCCATTTTTTATAGACATCTGCATCCAATCAATCATAGCAAACGTCTTCTCTAAGCTCTTTGTATATTTTTTAAAGGTCTGACTGGTGAAACTCCTGAAGGAAGCAATGGGAATACAGCTGTATATTGGCAATTAGTGGGAAGCAACACTCATTTATGATTTTTTAATAATTTCTATGAAATGTTATGAGTCATTTTACTGAAATCTGCTTATTTGTCTTGCACTGACCTCACCAGAAACACTCACCTTGCTAAATTGACCAGCAAGCCACATTTATTGGAGTCATTCAAATGGGGAAATATCAAGTGACTTATAAAATGCAGAAGCTGGAGCAGAGGATTCACATTTGTAGAATCTCATCTTTCTGCCACTGGTTAAACCCAGCCACTTTAATGGCAGCAGATTGTGAGTCACAAGCCTGTAGGAAAGAGAGAAAATCTGTCCAAAGTCTGGAATATTTGTGGTGTCAGGAGGGACAACACCAGGGCTTGGCCACCACAGAGCCACTGGAGAAGGAACGTTGAGAAGCTGCCCTCCAATGGTCTCCAGCCAGCAGGACTTTTTCCACCAAATGAAAGGAACTCACCTGTAGGATGGAGAATCTTTATCCACCCTGTTTTTCTGAGAGAAGTCTGTCAGTTGTGCCATGCAGTGAATTTTATCAGTTGATTAAGCCATTTTCCCTGCGGAATAAAACCTTCTCCCCATGCTGGGGACGTGCCCAGGAGATGGGCTGTGTTTTGATGACACAAGAGCGTGTTTGGGTTTGCTCTTTCCTCTTCCCTCAGCTCTTCCCAGTTCTCCCTTCTCCTCCTGACTCATAAATAATTGAGCTGTACAGAACAGCCACAATCTACCTAGACCTTCTTACAAAAGAAGGTATTCTCCACTAGAAAAAGTGTAATTGCAGTTCCAGTTTATTATTTGATCTCTGTTGTTTTTAGTGTAAATAAGGAAGACTGGGATTTGGGAGCTGCCTCCCAAAAACCTCTGTTAAAAAGGAAATCAGGTTATTTTGCTTGGCTGCTATAAATCATGAAAATGTCTACTCTGTCAAAGAGAATGTGAATTTGCTGAGTGTTGAAAGGAGCTGAAGAAATGTACATTAAAGATTCACAACCCAGCCCAGGCTTCATTCAGGATAGGCTTTATCATGATTTTTTCAGTTGATGGGATCCTTCGCAGACATGAGAATATTTGTATCTTCCTTTGACTAAAAAGCTTCTTTAAAGCACAGCTTGATGGTCTTATTCAAACAGAGATGACATTCAAAGCTGGCAATTAAGGACTCAGGGGTTTGGCCAAGGCATCACATCCCCACTGCTGAAATATTCAGTGTTCGGTGCTGGCACTGGATTTGTCTCACTTGGTGAGGAGCAAGCTCTGGATTTGAGCTCTGCAGGTCACCTCAGGTGCCTTGTGACAGGGCCATGCTGAGCTTCTCCATGTCCTCCTCATTAATTAAATTAATAAATTAAATAGCCCAGAAATCACAGAATCCCAGGATTTATGCATTATTTTACACCCTGTTGTTTGTGGGGATATGTAGGGTGCATTGGCCAAATGGTCCATGCCATTTTAAGTTCTATTCCAGCTATTTTGGTTGGACAGGGCTTGGAGCAGCCTGGGATAGTGGAAGGTGTCCCTGACCATGGCAGGGGGGTGGGATAGGAATGAGATGAGCTTCAAGGTCATCCTTCCAACCCAAACCACTATGGGATTCTGTGATTCTCTCTTGGATATTTCCAAGTGGTTATTTTTCAGTAGCCAAGCCCAGCGAGTCCTGTACGTGTAACACAATAACTGCATATTCTAATTAAATCCTGAATTCCATTTGTTTATTGAATACTTGTCCATAGCTATATCTGATTTAAACCTGTCTACTATTTTTCCCTAACAAACCATGATTTATTTGAGTAGATCCTGCAATCCATTTCTCAGGCCAGTGCCTCTCCCTGCAGTTGTTTGGGCTGTTCTGTGTCTTACTGTGCATCCATTCTTTTTGAAGGAAAATTTAATCTCCCACATGGATTAACATAATTTCTTGTGTGAGTGACTGTGCTAAAGCCATTGACTAATGCAGTTTGCAAACCAGATTATTTTTCAGGGAGATGAGTTCCTTCTGGGCAGATATGCAAATGAAGTCTTCCTTTTATTCAAATATCTGAGGAATTATTGTGGAGAATTAGTTTGAGATTGTTCCTGAATCAGTATAAAAAGCACTTGGACACTGCCTGCATATTAAGAGTAGTTATTTATAACACTTAATAATTCAACTCAGCAAAGGTCACAAGGGATAAATGGTGCTTCTGTATTCAGGCAAACATAATTCATTAAGGATTAATGTCTGGTAGTAGAAAAACACAAAGGAGCTACTTGGCCTTCACTAATTTCACTAAGATCAACATTCTTTAGGGTTTTGGGATATTTTATCTATTTTCTATGCAATACTGATGCAAGGAGATATTGATTGGGATGTTCTATGGTCAAGCCCTGGGTGTTTATGGAGCATCAGGGGTTGGAAGGTGATAAAGAACAAACCCTCAGCTCTGGCACTGCTAAAATTGGCAGCCTGAGGTAGTCCAGGATCCAGAAAAGGAAGGTGACATCTTCCTAGGGTATTTCTGGGCTGAAATCACCTCAGCAGGAGTTTGTACCATTCTCCAGGAAGCTCAGGGTAATCAAAAGCAGCCCAGAAATGAGGTGAGTTGTCAAAGAGTGCGGAACTGACACAGAGCAAACCAGGAGTGGAGCTGAAGTGGTGCCTCTACCAAGGGTGCTCCTGCACTGACCCAGAGATCCAAGGGCTCTTGGAGGAGAGGGAAAGGGGCTTGGAGATGATGATGAGCTGGTGCCAGGGTGACTCAGTTAAAGTGAGATAAAACCTGCCAACAGGGAAGTGTTCTCTAGGTGTCCCTGTCCAGTTCATGAAGTGAAATCCAACAAAATATTTTCCATAATCACCACACTCTACCCTTGGCCACATGGACCCTGCAGTAAGTGTGATCCAAGGAAATTCTGTAAGCAAGATCCATCTCCTCTCACTTCATCCAGCCCAGGAGCAACTGGTGCCCACGGAGGACTTCCCTGGGCAGCAGCACTCCT
The DNA here is from genome assembly GCF_009819655.1 of Sylvia atricapilla. Classification (NCBI taxonomy): domain Eukaryota; kingdom Metazoa; phylum Chordata; class Aves; order Passeriformes; family Sylviidae; genus Sylvia; species Sylvia atricapilla. Next base: position 14,574,273 of record NC_089173.1, on the reverse strand, counting down.
GCTTTCCTCTGTCACCAACTTCTCCATGCCTGGAAATTTTCATCTGACCAGCAAGAAAAAGCAGATTTCTTTTCGAATTGACAACATCCCATTAAAATTCAGCTGGAGATGTCTCCTGCTTTGGGGACAGCACATCCCTTTGGGCATCTCTCTTGTAGGTCAGACATACTGAGGTACCACTGAAGAAAGAACTTTATTACTACAGAGAAGAAGAGATAAAAGGGAGAGAAAGATAATTATTACAAGTTGAGCAGAGGAGAAAGAAATGTTATTAGTGGCTCCAACGACCTGTTTGACCAGGGCATTGGAAATCTACCAAAATAAACAATTGGTCTGGGAGATGTGAGTAAATAGATAATGTAAAATTTATGTTCTTTCAGTTTCTTTGTATTTAATGAATGCAGTGACTCCACAAACAGGTTGTGTTGGACATGGTATCCAGCAGAACACGTCAGCTGAGCTGCTCTGACAAAAACCAGGTCACAAAGGGTGACCTGCTCAAAACTGCAAAGACACTTCTCTGTGCACCACCAGGACACGTGGTCCTGTGAGAGACTTGACATTGCAGCAGAAAGTTCTGCAGTTGCTTGGAAGGTGAATTGTGCTTTCCTGCTGAAATGGAGAGGGATCAGTATGGCAGAGCACTGAGTTATGGAGCCTCAATCCTGCTGTGAAACGAATCCCCTGCTTGGCCCCCGGGGCTAGCTCAGTTTCTTGGGAGGCTTTGGGGGAATATTTCAGGGATAGGGCAAAAGATCCAAAAGAGGCTCTTACCCCCAGGGTTGATCCAAGACGTTTATTCCAGGAGGGGAAATGAGGGCAGGAGGCCCAGAGGGCAAGGGAGGTCCAGAAGGAGGGAAAGAGGGCTGGAGCCTTGGAGAGCCGGAGGGCAAGAGGAAGAAAGAGGGAGGACAGGCCCTTATCAAGGTTTCTGTCCAGGAGGGATGGCTGGATCTCAGCCAATTAGGTCAAGAAAGGAAGGAAGGGTAAAACTACATGGTTACAGGCTTCAGGGGTCCTGGGGAAAAACCATTCCCCAGAGAAATACAACAATTCCCCCTTTTTTGTTTAACAAAGTTACAAGAAAAACATTAGGTTTATTTTGACTTGGAATGTTGATTTTCCCACCACTCACAATTGGTGGGGAAGTCAGATTGCTTAAAGTTTGTCAACTCTATGTGGTTGACTTCTGAGGTAGAAGGTATGAGAGTATTGATAGCTTTGAAAATCAAACAACGCAGGATCCTGAACGCTATTGTTACAAGGTAAAGAATAACAAGAAACATCAAAATAGTTTTAACTATAGAAATCCACCACCCTGTGAATCCCCAACCCTTGAACAGTTCCTTGATCCAATCCTCAGATTCTTGTTTCACTTGTCCAATCAAGCTGTTCATGCTTCGAAGAGCAACATGGATGTTTGGAGCTTTCGAGGTCAGGTTCATGCAACAGAGTCCTTCAAATTCCTGGCATTTGTGTCCATGCAGTAATAAGAGGAAGTCTATGGCAGCACGATTTTGTAATGTGGCCTGTCTGGTAATTTCCTCGTCTTCTAGGAGAGAGCTGATGGCGGTAGATGTCGAGTTTGCCTGTTTGAACACCCAGCACTCTAGATGGCCCAATTCACCTAGAGCTTTGGCTGCTACGACCCATGGAAGGAACAGGGACACAGCAATTCTTTTTGACTTTGCCCAATTAAAAATTTCTGAATTAGAATTTGGGTCCAAATTGTCAGCAATTTTGTTTGCCGATCTGTTTTTGTGAGTCCACTCACCAATTAAAGTTTGGTTGGGTGTCAATACGGACAACCGCCCTATGGTACATGGCCCTCCTAAAAGCCGAGATGGAATTCCTGCCCATGCTCGGTCCCCACAAATCAGGAACAATCCCTTAGGGAGGCTTTTTGGACTTGAGTGAGATGGGTTGTCTGCTGCAACATGGCTTGTATTGACACCACCTTTTTGCAGTAAACTCCCCGCGATATTGTTTTATGTTGTGATACTCCTCAATGCTAGAAGGTTTTGGGAAGACAGAAAAATGTACACAGTATGATGCAGGGGAAGAACCCAGTAACTCTAATTCTTGGGGTTCCTGAGCTATTTTGGGCAAATTTTGCAACCACTCCTTTAAGGGGTTCACTATCATCACAGCTTGCTGTTGATGATCTCTGTGTGGTGGGGGAGTGTGTGATTTTGGAATTTCATTGGACCTATGTTGATCCAGCCCTGCTGGAAATTCTCCAGCCCGCAATGGAATTCCTACCAGACAGGTGGACATAGGATTCTTTGCTGCTGCAGTGGACAAACATATGTTTTCCTGCTGAAGTGTCTGTGCCAGGGTCACCCAGACGTTTTGACGCGGCTGAGGGACGATCCATGCAGCTGCCAGACCGTTCATCATTAACAAGATGACTGCTTGGATGGGGTTCATCACAGGGTTGAGTGGGAGGTAGGTTTTCTCTAAAAGGGACAAACAAACATTTTAAAACATGATAGAAGTTTTCTGTTTCTGCCAGAAGGAATCCACACCTAGGAAGATTCATTTTTCTTCATCCGGTGGCGTCTTCTCTTTGAAGCAACAGTTACTTGCCTCTCATCCCCTTCTGCTAGAGTTGGATTTTTGGGGACAAAAGGTTTCATCCACTTCTGAGGAATCCACCGAGGGCCTGAGGGAGTAGCCACACATGCATAGCCACGACCCCAGGTCACGAGCTCATAGGGACCTTTGGTTTCCCAGGTTTCTGGATCCCTAATCACGACTGGTGGATGCTGGGATAATTTGAATTGGTCTCCACTGTTAAAGTGACATACCACTGGTGGACTCATATTTTCAAATGAACAGTTCAGAAAACTGATGGTAAACATGGCTTTGCAGAGCTTCTGCTGCGGAGACATCCACACAGTTGAACCGCTCTGTCTAGCCAAGACCTGCTTGAGTGTCTGGTGTGCACGCTCAACCACAGCTTGACCTGTGGGGGAGTGAGGGATGCCAGTTTTATGTTTCACTCCTCACTGCTGGACAAATTCCAGGAACTCCTTGGATGCATATGCTGGGCCGTTATCAGTTTTGATTTCTTTTGGGATCCTCAACACTGAAAAAGCTTGCACTAGGTGCTGCTTGGCATGCACAGACTTTTCTCCTGCATGGGCAGAGGCATACACTGCGCCTGAATATGTGTCAATGCTTACATGAACATACTTGAGGCGACCAAAACTAGGAATGTGTGTGATGTCTGTCTGCCACACTTCACAACTGCCAAGGCCTCGGGGGTTAACTCCCATGCCCATCGATGGCATGGCCTGGAGCTGGCAGTTGGGACAGGTGGCCACAATGGCTCGAGCCTGACTCTGTGTTAGCTGGAACTGACGGATCAGATCTGGCACATTTTGATGGTATTTTTGGTGACTCAGCTTTGCCTGTCGGAAGACATCAGGGAGACGTGCTTTTTCAACTGGTGCAGCAAGGGAGTCTGCCTGACGATTCCCCTCTGCAATTTCACCTGGCAAATCAGTGTGTGACCTTACATGCATCACATAGTATGGATGCTCTCTGTGAGAAATTAAATAAATTAGCCTTGAAAGTAACCAGAAGAGATGCTCATTCTCGATTTCTTTGAGCACAGCCTGCTCCGCTCTGGACACTACCCCTGCTACGTATGCAGAGTCTGTGACCAAATTAATTGGTTCTGAGAACTTCTCAAAAGCTCTTACCATGGCAGCCAGTTCAGCCACTTGGGGGGATCCCTCCACAAACTCAACATCAGCTTCCCAATGCTGAGTCTGTGGATTTCTCCAAGTCATCACCGACTTGTGGGACGCCCCGGAAGCGTCCGTGAACACTGTGAGAGCCTTGAGTGGTCTCCGACTCCTTTTCTCACAAGGAATGAGTTGGAATTCCTCGTTGAACAACTTGTGAGACAGGGCATGGACTGATATTTGTCCCCTGTAGCTGTCCAGAGATAACTGGAGACTGGCATTGCTCTGGAGCAAATGCTCAAACATCTCTTTGGTCAATCTCTCAGGAGAGTTCCTTCCCTCCTCAGAAAGTTTGACTGGAAGGTGAATACATGTAAAGTCACAACCAGCCAGTTCACACAATCTCACCCTGGCCTTCCGAATCAGCTGAGCTATCAACTCTTGTGGCTCAGTGATGGTCTTGGATCTCTGGTGAGAGAGGAAGACCCACTCTATAATCAAGAGTGAATCTCTCTGTCCCTCGATCCATTGGAAAATCAAACCATGCAAATGTGGCAGTTTTCCTAGAACAATGAAATGAAAAGGCACGTTTGGTTCACACCGATGAGCCTGCCTCTCTGACAAGGCCTTCTGTACCTTTTCGATTGCCGTCTTTGCCTCTGGGGTCAGTTCCCTGGGAGAAACCAGCTCCCTCTCCCCCTTCAATAAGTTAAAGAGGGGGGCTAGATCCTCATTTGTGAGGCCTAGCCAGGGTCTTACCCAATTCAAAGACCCACACAAGGAGTGGAGATCTGCTAGGGTTTTGGGATTGCACTCAATTTCCAATTTCTGTGGAACAATGGTCCTTGCAGTGATTTCCAAACCCAGGTACTTCCAAGGTGGCATCCTTTGAACTTTGTCTTCCTGCAGTTGAAATCCAGCAGAGGTTAAAACCTTAACCACTAGGTCAAGTGTGTGTTCGAGTATAGTGTTATCGGGGCCACACACTAATACATCATCCATGTAGTGAAGGATGATGGCGTCCTTTCTTTCGGCACGTACCGAAGACAGCAATGAGGCTACGTACTGTTGGCATATGAAAGGGCTCACCTTAAGGACTTGGGGCAAAACTCTCCAGTGGTAATGCCTCATTGGGGCTTCTCGATTGATGGTGGGAACCGAGAATGCAAACCGTGGGGCATCTTCTGGGTGCAACGGTATTTGGAAGAAACAGTCCTTGATATCTAGGACAGCCAATTGCCAATCTCGAGGGAGCATTGTTGGAGTAGGTATCCTTGGTTGGAGTGGTCCCATGTCCTCTACAATTTTGTTTATTTCCCGGAGATCATGAAGCAATCTCCACTTGTCCTTCCCCAGTTTCTTTACTATGAAGACTGGGTAATTCCAAGGGCTTGTTTTCTCTTCTAGGTGTCCTTGAGCCAATTGCTCCTCCACGAGCTCCTCAAAGCCTTGAGCTTCTCTTTACTCAATGGCCACTGTGCTACCCATCTTGGGGTATTATCCAACCACATTAACTTTTGGGTAGGGTGCTCCACAGTGGCTATTTGTAAAAATCCTGGGGCCTATTAGGAATGACCAACTGGACTCCCCACTGGGACATGGTGTCTCTCCCCCACAGGGGGGCCTTATATTCTGCAACGAATGGACGGACACTGGCCAATTTTCCGTCGGGTCCCTCAATTTGCACAACGTTTTTTGAAATTTTTGCCAATGTGATTCCACCTATGCCCTGAAGTTTACCTGCTACTGGTTGCAATTCCCAATGTGATGGCCACATAGTCTTAGGTATTATCGTGATGTTCACGCCCGTGTCCAGGACCCCTTCCACATGGAGGCGGTCTGACCCACAGGCTAGGTTGCATGCCATACAGGGTTTATTCTCTCCCACCACCTCAGCCCAGTAGACTTCTGGTGATTTTCCATCTGCTGTGATCTCTGCTGGAACAGGAATGGCCTGGGCAAGAATTTCCCCCTCTACCAGGTAAAATGGTGGGTGCATGCAGTGTGCCAACAGCATAAGGCTTGTTATCTCTCCCTTAATGGTCATGGGAGCTACCTCAGTCTCCAAGGGTGTGTGTGCTGTGTCCCCAATAACAAAACACTCACTGTCCAGTCCCATGTGGTAAACCGTCAGGTCTTGTGAGATGTTTGACAGGTCCACTGTAATGACTGTCCAATCAGTAGACCTGAAATGAAAACCTTTGGTAGTCACGAGCCTAAATCGGCCTCGCAGCTGCCAAACCTTGTTAATTGAACATTTGACATTTTTATTTTTCTGCACCCCCACACCGTGTATCCCGTCCTCCCCCTTTTTTGTTAAGAGAGAGGCATTTGCCAGTGTGGGTCCCGCTATATTTATATCTTTGCGCGTATTTTTATCAACAGCGGGTAGGCGCTGTAAGCTCAGTTTTTTTGTTTGTTGAACTTCTTCTGTTTCTGGTTTTGTGGGCAGGCTCTGGCGAAGTGTCCTGGCTTTTTGCAACGGTGGCAAGTGATGTGCTGCAGCTGTTCTGGTGACATTGGTTGCCTCTTTGGTCCTGGTACCGCAGCTGCTGCATGCTGTGGGTGTGCCAGTCCTGGATTCCTTTCAGGTGCACTGAACAATTGTGCTTTCCTGGTACAGGTTTCAATCATATGTGCAAGGCGATGGGTCGAGGGGAAGGCTGAGAATAATTCTGCGACAGGTCTCATTAGCGTTCCTCTGAGCCATCTCCTTGATCAATTCTGCCTGTACCACTGGATCTTGCACTTGTCTTTCCACTTGTGTTCTCAGTCAGTCCACAAACTGCAAGAAATTCTCTGAAGGAAACTGTTTAATGTTAACATAACTGCCCTTAACTTCTATTGTTGGTAGCTGATAAAACATTTTTTTCTGCAACATTACAGATCTTATCTAAGACTGACTTAGATAACAGTCGAGTTTGCTTGTCTGGACAGTGCCATTCCCCTTCACCACACAAATGATCATGTGTGATATCATTATCATCATTGTCTTTTGCTTCACCAGGAGTTTGGTGAATCTCCTGTAATACTGTTCTCAGAGCTCTTTTCCATCTAGTTTCCCATAAATCATATTCTGAGGGACTTAGCAGGCATCTGAATAGGTCTTTGATGTCAGTGGGTACCATTTCATTCGAATTAAAAGTTGCCCTCAACATACCTTTAAAAATTTCACTGGATCTTCCAAATTCTCTCTGTATTTTGCAAAGCTCCTTTTTATCTTGATAAGACAATGGCTGATAAGTTCTCCTGCCATTTCTCTTACCAAGATAAACTACAGGTGCCACAGAGGGTATGCCTTCATCAACATCTTTCTGAGTTACTAAAATTTCTGCTGCTCTTCCATTGCCCATGGAGACAGGAGGTATTCCCTCCCCCATCCCCTGGGGTCTGGCACGAGGCAGCTCCCCTCCCCTCTCCCGGGGTCCCGGGGGAGGCTGCCCATGTCCCCTTGCTGCGAGGAAATCGCATCCCCCGCAGGGGCTGTGGGCTGGGCGCTGCCCACCCCCATCCCCATCGGGGCCGCAGGCTGCTGCAAGGGGCCCGCCCCCATCCCCGCTCCCGCTCAGAGGGAGGGGGAGGCACTGGGAGAAAGGATGGGGCAGGACAGCCAGAGGCGTGTATGGATCGGGGAAGGGATATGGGGTAGGGGCGGGGATTTGGGAGGAGAAGGGGTCATTGGGAGAAGGAGCAAGCACATGGTGTCCACCATTCCCCCCCACCACGTGGTACTGTGGGGGACTCAGGACCGAGTCCTGCTTCTGTTGAGACTCGCTCAGCCTCTCCAGTTCGGGAACGGAGGAATCAGGGAAAAGGGAAAGGGCATTTGGAGAATTTATCTGTGGCTGTCTGCTATTTTTTGCTTCTAACAGCTGTTTGCGAGCTTGTAGAAATATCGGAATGAACAGAGGAGCTTTTTTATCACCATTCTCGATTTTTAAAGTTAATAAATGTCCAATTTTATCCCAAAATGAAACGGAATTTAGGTCTTGCAAGTCAGAATCTAGGACTTCAGCTGACAGCCAGCAGACAAATTGTGTTAGTAACTTTTTAGGGATTTTAGCATTAATTAAAATACTTTTAGGCTGTTGTAATAAACTCTTTTGGTGAACAGATAGCCATACGCCCATGTCTCTCATGTTTTAAAGAGCTATTTGTCCAAGATCTACCTTCTGACGCGAAAATTGCACAGCACGAAATTTCTCCCGATACTCGGTGTTACCAATTTATGACCAAAAGCCAATTGTGGTTTCCAATTGAAAATTTATTAATTATTGCAAGCAAAGCAAAAGCATTTTCAGCGCTGGGCAACAGGGGGCTCTTCGTCCCGCAAAACTGCCGCGCCGATCCGGGGTCTCTAGTGTCCTCTTATACAGTTCTGTTCCTTGTTGACGTGACTGTCCTTGGTGTACTCTGCGCATGTCCATCTCCGTGTTGCTAGGGTCTTGGTTAGTCTTCTTCAGATGCGGTTAATCATCGCAATTAGCATGTCCCTGGAAATGTTTATCTCAACAGGAAGGGGTCAGTAAAGTTATACAACTTATCTGTCTCCTTTCATCCTTGATTTAGTGAGCAGACATCCTTATCTATCTCCTTTCGTCCTTGATTTAGTGAACAGACATACCTTATCTATTTCCCTTCACCCCCGATCTAGTGAACAAACGTACTTCATCACAATCCCTCCTTTTTCTTTCAGGCTATTTTGTTTTGTTCATTAAATCGTTTTAGTTCTTGTCTGCTCCATTCTAATTCTTCCTCAATTTCAATGGGTTCATATTTGGCTCTCATTAACATTAGGTGGGCTGCTTCTAGTCTATTCTTTACAATGGTTATAAGTCTATTAAGGATACATGGTCCAAAGGTTAATCCTAATACCAGTAGTATAACGGGTCCTACAATTGTCGATAACAAGGTAGTCAGCCATGGGGATTGATTAAACCATAACTCATACCAGCTTTGTTGCGCCTCCCGATCTCGCTTCCTCTGTTCTAGTTGTTTCCTGAGTTCAGCCATGGTATCCACTACTACTCCAGTATGATCAGCATATGTACAGCATTGTTCTTTAAGGGCTACACACAATCCTCCTTGTTGTAATAACAGGAGGTCCAATCCTCTTCTGTTTTGTAGCACTACTTCAGACAATGATCTGACTGATTTTACTAATCCATCAATGGCTTTCTCTATTCTGCTAAGATCCTCATCCACAGACATTCTCAGGGTTTTAAACTCTTTCTGTTGAGATACTAGAGAGGCCACTCCTGTCCCTACTCCAGCCCCTCCCATGGTCAGTAGAACTGCTATGGTCAGGGCTGTAAGTGGTTCTCTTTTTTCCAAGTGGTGTTCAGCTGTAATGTGTTGGTTAAGTACGTATTCCTTCGGATGGTATATAATTCGTGGGATTATTGTCACTTGTACACAATACTCATGGCTCTTATTGAATGCTTTTACTGATAGACACGGAGTTACTCCCAGGGTGTTACAAATCCATTTTGTATTAGCTGCTGGTAATAGCCAATCAGCTGATACTCGTTCTAAACTTATGATCTTATTACACAGGTGATGTTTTCCCATAGGTACTGTCCCCACACACTTTCCTTTCCCAGTAACCCATGCTAATGTAATTCCAGGGGTTTCCTTCTTTGCCTGCCTCCAGAGACTCTCTGGGATTAGTCCCATTTCTTCTCCTTGTCCCAGCATCAGTCCCAATAGCTTCGTAAAAGGGTGGCCTCATATTATAACATAACCAACACTCTTTGGTCAGATTGGGATGTGTCTTATTTAGAATCCCCTAACTAGCTTGCATTATTTTCCAAAGAGTACTGTCCTCCCCTAAAGGAGGGTCAGTGGCCACCGGAACAATTGTAGTATTCTCAGATATACTGGTGTTTGTGTTATTTGAAGTATTCTCATAGTCCGGGTTAATCACTGAGTTAGGTCCAATTGGTTTGGGGTCAGGCGGAACTATCTCTTTCCTTATTATAAAGTGTCCCCCACGATCTTTCCCTGGTTCCCATAATCTTACGCCCCACATTTTTCCAGAAGTCATCCAACTAGGAGAGTATGGGTTTGTAATATTGATTTGGATTCCTTGGCAGTTGCTTACTCCCACTATTCCTCCAAGCCCATCAAAGGCAGGGGGTTTACATCCAGGGGGCCTCCAGCCTACACTAATATGCTTATCTCTTCCACCCCCAGGGGAAAACCCATGTGCTACCATCTCGCAGCCCCAATATCCACAATAGAATTGCCCGGGATAGTTACAATATGTTTTTCCCGGGTTCGAGGATGGGCACATATAAAACCCTATCTTGTTCAAACATGGTTCGGTCTGCACCAAATCACATAACTGGCATTCCAAGGTGGGGGTTCCAGATATTGTTTTTTCCTGTATTACCTTTTGGTCTTCCCACCTAATTAAGGACCATTTAAATGGTCCGTGCGTCTGTTCACACCAGCACTTTTCAAACAAACTTAACATAATAGTCATTTTGATCATCAGCCTTAAACTGGTGGTTTCTTTTTTGCAATAATGGGTACGATTTTGGATAGGAGGGTCATTCCCACTCTTGGGGCATTTCCTGGACCATAACGTCTTGACTCCACTGATATCGGGGCGACCTCCTCCACAGTCTTTGTCTCCTCTGCCTCGCCCGTCGATTCGGTTGCTTCGAGCCACGGGGTGTACCATCTTCTCGGCAGCAAGAGTATTCTTCAGGAGGGGAGTTTTGCCCTCTTCGGGTTGTCCTTTGAATGTAAGTGTTCCAATTATGGTCTTTGACCTCTGGAACGTTACAATTGATGCTCTTTGCCCTTTTGCGGCACAACCCTGCTATAATGTGCGCCACGAAAGGCGCTGGTTCGTTTGAATGATAACAGTAAAGGTCCGGATTATCTCCTTCTGCAAAAATATCCCACCATTCATTAGATCCTAATCTTAGGTCTCCAGTGGCCACCCTCTGGGCCAACGTCCAATTAGTTATTTCCCGTTGGAGAGACCAACAGGAGTAGCAAACGCCTTTTGGTGGGTACCCGTTATTACAATGGGTCCACCACTTGTCTTTACACACTAAGCATTGATAACATACAAATGGATAACAAGTTCCCCTACAATATATATCTGTACACCTTATTCGCACATCTTGTGCATATATATTCCCCTTATCATCCCTTTTAGCCCCAGGTAAATATTCTATTCTAAAGGTTCTATGCTTATGTTCCCTATCCATTAACCACTTCCCTTTTATTCCATAATGATTAAACAATATATATATGTATCCCTTGTATAATTCCCCAGTGTCTGTATTTCAAAGATGTAGAAGTCAGAAGGGCCAGAATCGGCCTGATTCAATCGGTGTCTTCCTCAAGTGGGGTTCTTTTTTTACGAGTCAGTTTAAGTTTCAAGTCCCCGGCTGGGCTCTTGACCTCCCTAATCTTCTTTAAGCATTTTTTCATCCTGTATTCTGACTCTGCAGTCTCTTTTGAAATGTCCCCGTTTACCACAATAGAAACAAGTCTTTTCTTCTTTCCTCTCTACCGGTCCTCCTTGCTTTGGGGGTGGTCTCCAGGTTCTCTCTCCCTTACCCTGCCTATCCGATTCTCTACTTTCCCTGACTGCAGCCACCATCATTCTAACTTGTCTCTTATGACCCTCTTCCTCCCTCCGAACATATACCTTCTGTGCTTCCCTTAATAGCTCATCCAAACCTCTATCTTGCTGTTGTGGTTTAAAAACAAACCAAGTAAGAGGCTCTAAGTCAGAAATAAAATTTAATGAGAAGAAAAGGAAAATAAAATAGAATAAAATAAAATAAATACAAAAAGAAAAACCAGTGACAGAGTCAGAATATAACCTGATCAGGGTGATGGAAACAGTCCAGACGAGGTGGTCTTCTTGAAATAGAAATCTTGTAGAAAGGTCTGGTAGCTCCGGTCCTCTGGGAATCCAGTGGAAGAGGGCTGCTTCTACTGTCCCAAATCCCAGCTTATATCCAGGTGAGAATGCTTGGCTCTTCCCCATGGGCGGAGCATCTCACAATGGGATGATGAGTCATGGAAGAGAGCCTTAATGGTCCATTAAAGAGAGAGATAACGCCCGGAGGGAGTTATCTCTGAGTCATGCAAAAGGCATTGATGGGCCATTAACTGAAGATGGTGATAGAATACACCCTAAACTACAACCCAGGACAATCCACCCCTTATTCTATTACCATCTACAACATGCCTAAATCAATACATTCTTACAGATGAATGCATATATATATACAGAATGAAACCTTACACACTGCTCTCACTTAAAATTAAGTCTCCCTGTGGTACACAACGGGTTTCTCCATCTTTCTGCATTACTCACCAAGTGTAGCCAGGTTCTTGAGCAAAGACAATTTTATGGACGGGTCTGCTTTTGCCTGAAGTGGGATTAATCCAAACACTCTTTCTTAAAATGCCCTTCATGTGTACCACAGGTACTTTGTCTCCATCCACTGTGTGTAAGGGTTCAGACTGGGCAGGACCACCTCGATTGACAGACCCTCGGGTGTTAACTATCCATGTGGCTTTGGCTAAGTTTAGTTCCCAATTCTTGAAGGTTCCCCCACCAAGTGCCTTCAGGGCAGTCTTTAATAGTCCGTTGCATCGTTCAACTTTCCCGGCAGCTGGTGCATGATAAGGAATGTGGTATATCCATTCAATACCATGTTCTCTAGCCCAGGTGTTTATAAGGTTGTTCTTGAAATGGGTTCCATTGTCTGACTCAATTCTCTCAGGGGTGCCGTGTCTCCACAGGATTTGTTTTTCAAGGCCCAGGATGGTGTTCCGGGCAGTGGCATGAGGCACAGGGTGGGTTTCCAGCCATCCAGTGGTGACTTCCACCATGGTCAGCACGTACCGCTTTCTTTGGCGTGTTTGGGGAAGGGTGATATAGTCAATTTGCCAGGCTTCCCCGTACCTGTACTTCAGCCATTGTCTACCATACCACAGAGGCTTCATTCGCTTGGCTTGTTTGATTGCGGCACAGGTTTCACAGCTGTGGATGACCTGTGAGATGCTGTCCATAGTAAGGTCCACCCCTCGGTCACGGGCTCATCGATATGTTGCATCTCTTCCCTGATGACCAGAGGCATCATGGGCCCAACGAGCTAGGAATAATTCTTCCTTGTGCTGCCAATCTAGATCCACTTGTGATATTTTCACCTTGGCAGCTTTGTCTACCTGCTCGTTGTTGCGATGCTCTTCATTAGCCCGGCTTTTGGGTATATGCGCATCCACATGTCGAACCTTCACGGTCAGCCTCTCTACTCGGGCGGCGATGTCTTGCCAAATGTCAGCGGCCTAGATGGGTTTTCCTCTGCGCTGCCAATTGGCCTTTTTCCAGCGATTCAGCCATCTCCACAGAGCATTAGCTACCATCCATGAGTCAGTGTAGAGATAAAGCCTCGGCCACTTTTCTTGTTCAGCAATTTCCAAAGCCAGCTGGACAGCTTTAAGCTCTGCAACTTGACTCGATCTACCTTGTCCCTCGGTAGCTTGTGCAACTTGTCGTGTGGGGCTCCATGCTGCAGCTTTCCATTTCCGGTTAGCTTCTACAATTCGGCAGGAGCCATCAGTGAACAGAGCATATCGTCTTTCAGTCTCCGGTAGCTCATTATATGGTGGGGCTTCCTCAGCGCGTGTTACTGCTTTTCTTCTTCTTCTTCTTCAGACGATAATCCAAAAGTTTCACCTTCTGGCCAGTTCGTTATAACTTCCAGAATCCCAGGGCGATTTGGGTTTCCAATGCGGGCGCACTGTGTAATGAGGGCAATCCATTTGCTCCATGTGGTATCGGTGGCATGATGTGTGGAAGGAACCTTTCTCTTAAACATCCACCCCAGCACTGGCAGTCGGGGTGCCAAAAGCAGCTGTGTTTCAGTGCCAATCACTTCTGAGGCGGCTTGAACTCCTTCATAGGCAGCCAAGATCTCCTTCTCTGTGGGAGTGTAGTTGGCCTCGGAGCCTCTGTAACTTCTGCTCCAGAATCCCAATGGTCGGCCTCGAGTCTCCCCAGGCACCTTCTGCCAAAGGCTCCAAGACAAACCATTGTTTCCAGCTGCGGAGTAAAGCACATTCCTCACATCTGGTCCCGTCCTGCGGGGCCCGGGCTACTGCATGAGCAATTTCTGCTGATCTGAACAAAAGCTTGTTGCTGTTCAGGCCCCCAGTGGAAATCATTCTTCTTGCGGTCACAAGTAGAGAGGGCTCACGACTGACTGTATCAGGATGGTGCATCCTCCAAAAGCCTATGGCACCTAGGAAAGCTTGTGTTCCTTTTGTTGGTAGGTGCGGACATGGCTGTGATTGTTGATATCTTTTGTGGGATTTGGCGACAAATCTTGCCATTGTGACCCCAAGAACTGGATTTCTTGAGCTGGTCCCTTAACCTTGCTTCTTTTAATGCAAAACTAGCTTTCAGCAGAATTTGGATAATTTTCTTCCTTTCTTGAAGACCTCCTCTGGGTATTCCCCCATATGATGATGTCGCATGTAGGAGAGGCTCTGGAGCCTCACCCTTTTCCAGTGCAGCCTGGATCAGTC